>NW_026294447.1:54154667-54754667 GCF_007827085.1 Peromyscus californicus insignis | reverse complement strand
CCTTGTGCTTGCTAGGCAAGCGTTCTACCACTGAGCTAAATTCGCCACCCCGTCTATTTATTTTTAAGAGGGGTTAATATTGCATTTTTCAGAGCTATTTGAAGAAAAACATTGGGACAGATTCTAGGAACCAAGAACGTGTGGTCCCTTTCTTCTCATTCCAACTGAGTTATTTGCCCAGATTCCTTGGTGGGAGAGAGTCTGAGTTTAGCTGGGGTCCCAACACAGGGCCTTCAGGTCAGTGGGCTGAATCACAATCTGGGTCAGAGAATCTCTAAGGATAGAATGCATTGCTGAACCAGAAGCCAAGACCTGTGGGGATGTATGAGGAACTAAACCATGGTGTTTACAGTGTTGTGATGTGTTCTGGCCATGCAAAACAGCCCTGGAAAGGGAGCAGGGCTGAGTGAGCATGCAGAGGAGAAAGTTGCCCAGGTACACCCCCTCACACAGATCCCTTCCTACCCCACAGTGTTCTATGTGTCCAGACTTACGGTTTTTCCAAATTTGAGAACCATCTTTTCGGCATTGATGTGGTCCAGGAAGTTAGGGTGATGCTTTCTCCTCCGGTAATCTTCTTCTGTGAAGGGAACCTCAGTGTCGTCCTAAGGGAGACACAAGGCGCAAATCTAGTACTCTAGAGCCAAAGGGTGCTTCGCTGTTCAATAGATGCTCAACACTATCTGGTTCCTGCTGTGGAATGTCCTTCTGGATGCTGTGAATATGTGTTGCTATGATTGGTTAATAAAGAAGCTGCTCTGGCCTATGGGGAGAATCAGGTTATAGCCAGGCAGGAAGTCAAGGAGAGAGACAGGCAGGAAAAGGAGAGGCAGAGGAGACGCCAGCCTGCTGCCCAAGGAACAACATGCCAGCAAACTGGTAAGCCTCAGAACACGAGACAAAACATAGATTAACAGAGTGCTAGCTAGCAAGAGGCCTGTCACAGACCATACAGTTTGTAAATAATATTAAGCCTCTGAGTGATTATTTTATAAGTGGCTGCGGGACCGCAGGGCCGGGTGGGACTGGAGAATACAGGTTCCCAAGAATGAAACCCAAATCTCCAGATAGCTAGCACAGAGGACACTGAGAGCCCCCACATAAGAAAGTGATACATGCTTTCTGTTTGGGACATACCAAGGACTCTGTAAAACTCATTAAAAAAATGTACTCCATGGACACATGCAATTGTGATGTGCCAACTAAAACAAAAAATAGTCTTTAAAATACATAGTGCTGGGCCTCCAGGCCTGTGTGGGGTGGGTCTTGCTCATTTTGTCTGGGTTGTGCTTTGGGATGAGCAGGAAAGTCACCTTGATGTGACCTCAAAACAAATGAAAACAAGACTTGTGGGGGTCCTTCTTGATGGTTCAGGTTCAACTGCAGACACCAAAGGAAATCATGGGCATGGCAGTAGCTCTGGTAACAGATGTGATCTAGCTTTGGGGCATTACCCAGAAATCAGTCTTTCTATTGGTTACAGCTGCATATTGAATGCTAGCAAGACAGCTAGCTGTAAACCACAAGGCTGTGGATACTAACAAAATGGAGGCCTTTTGTTTGTTTTTGACATAGGGTCTCAGGTTGCCCAGCCTGGCTTTGCATTCGATAAATACCCAAAGGGAGTTTACCCTGAACTTCTGATCCTCCTGCCTTTAATAAGAGCTAAAGTTAACCTGTAAGCCTTGCTTGCCCAAGGACAGATAATTTCCTGGAGTGCTGGGGGCTGTTGTTCACTTACGTTAACAGGTCACATGTGTTCGTTTCAATAAACAATGTTGGTTGCCCCAAGTGCACAGGATGTGCTTGATCACGTGTAGGTGGGAGGTACTAGGCAGGATGTACAACAGGATGTATGCTTGCCCCTGATTGGATGACAATAGGAAGCAAAGACCTCGAAGGGAAGTTTTGTGGGTTGGGCCTTTAAGAGCACCTGACTATAACCCAAACCCAGAAGGACAAACATGGTATGTACTCACTCATAAGTGGATTCTAGATATAAAGCAAAGAACAATCAGACTGTAACCCACAGAATCATGGAGGCTATATAGCAGGGGGAGACCTTAGGATGACTGTGGCTTATAATAAGTTTTGGTTTTACTCAATTACTAGGCAAGCCTCAATGAAACATTTCACAATTAGGATAGGAATTTATACCGTATCAAGCTGATAATAGAAAAATAAATTTTAAAAAAGTGGGAAAAAAAAGAGCACCTGACTGAAATAATTCAATACCATTCTCTGGGAGCCCAGGGTATGAACCTGATCTGTGTCCATCTTCCTGGCCAGTATTCAGTAAGCTTACCTCAACTCGACAATTGGGGATTTGGTCTTTCTCCTCGAATTTCCAGGTTTAATGCCTCCACCTTCTCAGTCCTGGGATTACAGGCATGGACCACCATGCCCAGCTTACACTAACAAAAGCAACACTGTGAATTTATAGTTACAAACCCGGTTCCTGTTAGCCTTAAACCTTCTGTGGAAGCCCTTTCCTTCTGTGGCTGCAGTAACCAGAGTGTATGAAACCTCTAAACTATGCTGTGCCTGTAAACTAAGAAAGGTGCTAATTCAAGACAAGAAAGGAATTATTACCAGAGAACGTGGGCAGGGAGTGGCGGCGCACGCCTTCATTCTCAGCACTCAGGAGGCAGAGGCAGACAGATCTCTGTGAGTTCCAGGCTAGCCTGGGCTACAGAGTGAGTTCCAGGCTAGCCTGGGCTACAGAGTGAGTTCCAGGCTAGCCTGGGCTATATAATGAGTCCTAATCTCAAAATGTGAAAAAAATACATGTATGGTACAGTCGATGGAGGCTGAAATTTACCCAATGATCAAGGACATTCAGGAATTTAAAAAACAAACAGCCGGGCGGTGGTGGCGCACGCCTTTAGTCCCAGCACTCGGGAGGCAGAGCCAGGTGGATCTCTGTGAGTTCGAGGCCAGCCTGGACTACCAAGTGAGTCCCAGGAAAGGCGCAAAGCTACACAGAGAAACCCTGTCTCAAAAAACCAAAAAAAAAAAAAAAAAAAAAAACAAACAAAAACCCACAGCAGGCATAGTGGTGACTGCTTTTACTCCCAGTACTCGAGAAGCAGAGGCAGGTGGATCTCTGAGTCTGAGGCCAGCCTGGTCTATAGAGTGAGTTCCAGGATGGCCATGAATACACAGAGAAACCCTGTCTCTAAAAACCAAAAATAAATATGCCAACAAACATATAAATTTCCATATTCTAAAAAAACACCAAATAAATAAAAATTAACAATGTAAGAGTTATGTGGCATGTAAACATTGTTCGACTGGAACCTCCAGCTCACTCCTGCAGGGTCTGAGAAGCCCCATCTCTCTCTTTCCAAACCCCGCCCTCTCAGAGAATCTCCAACAAAGAAAAGGCGCCAAAAAGCCCAGTCTGCGTTCTTGGCGGCTGTAGCTGATCCTGCCCTGAAGCTGCCAGCAGCCCACGTCACCACCTAAAGCATTCTGTTTTTGACCACGCTTGGGCACAAACCCAGCTTGTGGCGGACACATCATCATCCCTTGCTTACATGCTATATAACCTCCCTGCTTTAGTCTGGGTGTATGACTTCTCCTGCCTTGACCTCTGGCACTGGAGGACTCATCTGGGAGTTGCTTTGCTCAAATAAATCTGGCTACATGGGATCCTGCTCCATGTGACTGGAGCCAAGGTGGGAACAGGAAGATGATGACGCAGGCAGGAGCCAGGTGGTCGGGGCTGTGGGCAATGTTGAGGAATGTAGATGATCCTGACAGTTATTGGAAGGGGTGGAGCTGTGTGTCTGTGTGTGTATACATCCACAATGTGTGTAAATATTCACATGTGAGTGTGGACATACAGGTGCCATGGCCTACGCGTGCTGGTTAAAACTCAACCCTGGGTGTCAGTTCTCACCTTCCACCTGGTCTCTTTGTGTTTGTTTTGTTAACAAGCATCCAAGCTAGTGGGCCCTCAAGCTTCTGGGGACTTTTTTTGTCTACACAGGAGCTCTGAGCCGACTGACATTCCCACTATGCATGTGGCTTTAATAGGGTTCTGAAGATTCAAACTCAGGCGCCACTGCAAGCACCTTTGCTCACTGAACTACGCCCGGCGCCAGGACTGACACTTTTTATACAGGCCAGCAGCAAGATCTGAATTACATTTTAACAAGGCTGCCATGGGCCGCCAATTGGAAGGAACTCACAATGTAATGAATAGAATCTACCACTAGGTGAAGACAAACCTTTGCTTCCTCTCTTAAGGATTAATGCAATGGGGCAGGTCAAGGACTGGGCTAGGGGACACCCCAAGGAAGGTGGCTTCACCTTAAGATAACATGCTTTTCTTTTCAGAGTCCTCACTCTCCAGTGCAATCCCCACGTGCCCAGGCCACCCTGAGGTTTGGCTGGGTATGCCTGCTAATTCTTCTTCTTCTCTTCTTTGAGATGCTGGCCAGAACCTAGGGATGCTTTCTTAGCTCCCTAATCAACACTTAGGCTTCTGTACTGATCTTCCAAGCTCTCCTCCTCACTAGGTGCCTGCCACCAGGCGGCTGCCCTCCATGCCGCCTCATCTCAAGCAGCCTGGCTTTGTTCCTTTTTTCTCCATTTTCCTCCTCCTCACAGGCAGCTGTGAGGCTTACAGTTTGCCTGCCCTGGGGTGCAGGAGCGGGTTTATTTTCTCTGCTATTCATGGCATTAAAGGGAAGGAAAGAATTGTTGCTGGAAATCTTGGAGAGTCCCAACAGAGCCATCAAATGACACCTGGAAGATGAGGTTCCCTGTTGAGGTTTATTAATAAAAGAGTTTCTGAGAGGACACAAACAGAAGCCTTGAGGACAGTGTATTAGTTGAAAAGGAAAACCCCAACCCTGAAATATGCAGCCCTGACCATCTACTCTTGTTATGATATGACTAACTTTCTTTTTTTCTTTTTGCATCCATAACCTGCTTATGCAGACAATCAAAGACTATTTTGAGGTCGCCTGGACTACCTGATCTTGGCAGAGCAGAACAGCCTTGGCTTGCTTGTGCAGATAATCAAGGTTCGATTGTGGCTTTTGCCTTTAAAAATCCTACCCGGGCCGGGCGGTGGTGGCGCACGCCTTTAATCCCAGCACTCGAGAGGCAGAGGCAGGCGGATCTCTGTGAGTTCGAGGCCAGCCTGGTCTAAAGAGCAAGATCCAGGAAAGGCGCAAAGCTACACAGAGAAACCCTGTCTCAAAAATCCAAAAAAAAAAAAAAAAAAAAAAATCCTTCCCTCAGGCTCAGAGATTGCTGACCTACAAGTGGTATCAATAAATTTAACTGATGATAATCTGGATTGCGTCTGTGGTCTTTTCCCGGGGTGGGGTGGGAGTGTCTCGACCTCCATAACATCATCATCTCCTCAGATTGAGCTGGGACTATTCACACCGACTGATGCCCCTTGAAGAGGTGCTAGTGTGATTTTCCACTGAATGAGAGGCTGTCCCATGGCACAAAGGCTCTGGAATGGCCGCAAGTGACAACCGAGAAGCAGCAGGGTTGGGAGAAGGCACGCATTTGGTCACGATGCAGTAACTGTCACTGATGGGCATGTGTGTCACCATAAGTGGCTTGCTGAGCTGGGCTCTCAGGGGGTCTTACTCACACCCATGTCACGCAGACACTCACTGTCACACTGTGCTGTGACTTCAGGAGGGCTACAGAGTCATTGGGCAATAAGTATAACTGTGAAGGTCCATCTGCACTGTCAGTTTGACCATATTTGGAAACATCTGGGAGAGCCAGGGCGTACCTGGGAGAGTATTTCCAGAGAACTACCTGAGGAGGGAAGAGCCACCAGAATGGGCCCCCTGACTCAATGGAAAAGAGAAGACGAGCTGAGCACCAGCATTCATCTCTCTCTGCTTCCTGATGGCAGACACAGTGTGACCAGCCACACCTTCTATTCCATGATGGTTCATATCCCTTCAGTGAGGCAAGATAAATCGACTCCTTCTGCCAGACACGGTGGTGCATGCCCTTAATCTCAGCACTAGGGAAGCAGAGGCAGACCCCTGTAAGTTTAAGCCCAGACTGGTCTGCACAGCAGTTCCAGACCAGCCAGGGTAGATAGTAAGACCCTGTCTCAAAAAATAAACAACCAGGCCGTGGTGGCGCACCCCTTGAATCCCAGCACTAGGGAGGCAGAGGCAGGTAGATTTCTGTGAGTTTGAGGCCAGCCTGGTCTACAAAGCGAGTTCCAGGGCTGTTCCACAAAGAAACCCTGTCTTAAAAATACCAAAACAGCCGGGCGGTGGTGGCGCACGCCTTTAATCCCAGCACTCGGGAGGGAGGCAGAGCTAGGCGGATCTCTGTGAGTTCGAGGCCAGCCTGGTCTCCAAAGCGAGTTCCAGGAAAGGCGCAAAGCTACACAGAGAAACCCTGTCTCGAAAAACCAAAAAAAAAAAAAAAAAAAAAAAAAAAAAAAAAAAAAAAAAAAACCAAAACAAACCTTCCACTACCTGCTTTGGTTAGATATTCTGTCAGAGCAGTGAGAAAATGTAACCAATGTAATACCCTTCTTGGACCCTTATCATAGATATGGTCAGGCCTGGACCAAAGCATTGCTAGGTAGCAGCATTGCCCACCGGACAGCATTTTAAAGTTCTTGGTGGTTGTAGCTGGGTGGCAGACTGCTTGTCAAGCATACACAAAGCCCTTGGTTTGAGTCTCAGTACCACATAAAAACTGAGTATGGCCATGAATGTTGTAATCCCAGCTCTCTGGATACAGAGGTAGAAGGATCTGAAATTAAAGCCATCCTTGGCTATATAATGAGTTTGAGGCCAGCTTGGACTATACCAGGTGCTGTCTCAGAAAACAACACACACACAAAATCACTCAGCCTTGGTGGTGTGTAAAATAATAATCTCCCCTCTATTAGAATGTAGCTAGAGTTGATGAGCTCTGGAATGCTTGAGATGGGGTGGGGTTCAGGAGTGTAGGGATACACAGCTCACTGTGAGGAAAGGCTAGCAGTCCACTCACAGGGTCCAGAGGTTTGGATCTCGCCCATGTCATCACCGTCGACAGCAAAATGAATATCTTTCGCTTTTCAAAATGAGCGACTTCTTCATTCAATGCTGTGGGGCCAAAACAGAGAGCAGTCATTTGAATTCATATAAGAGCTTTTTTGCCCTTTTGTTTTGTTTTTGTTTTTTGTTTTTTCCAGACAAGGTTTATCCGTAGTTTTGGTGCCTGTCCTGGATCTTGCTCTATGGACCAGGCTGGCCTCAAATTCATAGAGATCTGCCTGGCTCTGCCTCCCAAGGCGTGCACCACCACTGCCCGGCTTGTTTTGTTTTAAACATTTTAATTCTATTTTTAATATGTGTGTCTTGGGTGTGGGTATATCCCTGTGACTGCAGGTGCCAGCAGACCTCAGAGGCATCAAATCCCCCATGGAGCTGGATTTATAGGTGGTTGTGAGCTGCCCAAAACGAGTGTGGGGACCTCTGCCAAAGGCTGCCATCGGAGGGTAAATTAGGCTTTCTTGGGGTTTCACAGAAGGCCTTTCTTCCTAGTTTAGGCTTCAGGTGTGGAGGTCATTTAGGATGCATCTTCCCTTCACACTGCAGCCATCTTGGGCGGTGGGGCGGGGGCTCTGCCTTGGGGGCCCGAGGCCTGTGGTAGAGAACATAGGTAAGACGGACATGCAGTTTATGAACTAAGTGTGGTGAGTGTGTAGGACAGACATGCACAAAAGGCAGTGAGTGTCTCACTAACAGAGGGTTTTGTCACAGGCTCTGCCGAGCCTCCCAGAGTCGGGGCTTCTGGTTGCCCTGAAATAGTCTTGCTGTGGAATGATTTTTGCTGAGGTTCAGTGTGAGGACAGAGGGTCCTATGAGCATCAGGCACATTTTCGGTCCTGTTAGGCGAGTCCTTACACAATAGCACACCGAGGCGCTGGTGTCCTCGCTGGGAAAATGCAGGGACTCCCCCTAAGATGGGACAGCATGACGGAACTCAGCCAGAGGACACCTTGCCGTGCTTCCCTGCTAATCCCAGCTTCAAACGTTACTTTACAAGTCTAGTAAGGGCATTCATTGTCTCTCCCGTTTCATTTTGCTCTTTCGACTCTTCCTCTCTGCTGTGCTCCACTTGGGCCCGTTTTGTGAATACGTGTCACATTTCTAGTGCTCTAATTGGGTCACCTTTTTAAAAATGTGTGACACTTAGAATAGGTTGGACATATTCTGCCTGTTCCCCCGACAGAAGCACTCCTTGTATGCAAATATTTCCCCCTCGCTGCCAGGAGTTCATTCCTTTCCCATTATCCACGAAAGGTGAGGTACAAGAATTCTAAACCATTCAAAATAATAAAGTGTCAGTAAAAAGCAATGCTTGTGTGAAGGATCTCTCTCTCTCCCTTTTTTTTTTTCTTCTTCTTTTCCCTGTCCTCTAGTCTGGTTTCCAACTAGCTATGTAGCAAAGGCTGACCTTGAACTTCTGATTCGGTCTTTACCTCCAAAGTACTAGGGTTATGAGTGTTCACCATCACACCTGGTTTTGTTATGCCCAGATCGCAGGGACCCCTAAAAGACCACCACGGAGACCGAATCCTGTATGTAAAAGCAAAGAGCCTTTATTTCAAGCTCAGAGTTTGGATTCTCTGTCTGACGAAGCCATGAGAGCACAGAGCTCCGAGCCCAGGCAGGGTAGGGCTTTTAATCATAGCAGAGGTTGGGGTGAGGGGATTTCTAGGGTTCAGGACCCTGATTGGCTGACATTTGTGTAGGCATATCTGTAAAAGGGAAATAGGTGTGTGCTAGGCTCAGGGACATCTGGTGATCTTCTCTTATTTAAGGGTTGGAACATTTTGGGATGTCTGGTACTTCCCCTTAGATGCTGGCCCATCCATGGGTGGATCCCTGGGCTGTGTTAGCTTATGGCTTTTCCTGGATCCAGATGTTGCCTGCCAGTAAGTCTGTCACGGCAGTTGTGTGGTCAAGCTATTTTGGGCCCCCTACAGTTTATGCACTGCTGGGAATTGAACCTCTGTTAGGCAAGCACTCATTTGGGTAACATCTCTAGCCCTGCAGTCTGTCTTTCTTTTCTGTCCTTGTCTTACCTGCCTTTCTTTTTTGCTATTTTTGACAGTTTGTGTGTGTGTGTGTGTGTGTGTGTGTGTGTGTGTGTGTGTGTGTGTAGGCAGCTTGGCTTCAGAATCTCAATTTGTTGTGGAATATTAGTATACTGTGTGAAGATGTATTGCTGTGATTGCTGTAATAAAGAGCTGCATGGCCAATAGCTAGCAGGGAGGGTAGGCAGGATTTCCAGGGAGACGGAAGAAGAGGAATCTAGGCATGAGAATTATGCCAAGAGATGCCTACCAGCCAAGGAGGGAGTCAGACATTCAGAATGAAAGAAAGGTAAAAGGCCATATGGCAAAATGTAGATCAATAGAAGCAGGTTAATTTAAGTTATAAGAGCTGATGAGACAAGCCTAAGCTAAGGCAGAACCTTCAGAATTAATATGAGTCTTCATGCTGTTATTTGTGAGCTGGTGGCCCAAAGAAAAGTCCAACTGCATCAATCCTCCTACCTCAGCGTCCTGAGTACCATGTCTGGTGTTAAAAATATATATTCATGGGCTCAGTGGTTGGCTAAGAACATATGCTATTCTTGGAGAAGACCTAAGTTCAGTTCCCATTGCGCCCACATCAGTGGCTCTCAGCTTCCTCTAACTCCAGTTCCAGGAGAAATGATGCCTTCTTCTGGCCTCTGTGGGTACACACACACACACACACACACACACACACACACACACACACACTGCATACTAAATCTTTTTTCCAAAGAATACACATTCATTTTAAGACGAAACAAAATTGGAAAATGTGTACGGGGTAAAACGACAAAGTCCTGACTGTTCTCTCTAGGCTCACCCACCACAGTGGCCACTGTAGTCAGAGTGGTTCTGATTACATTTTCTTGCATAGAAACACTCAACTTCACAAACTACAGAATTGAGTTAAACCATTTCCTTCAAGTAGAGAAGCGAAGTTTTCTTAAAGAAATGAGAAAGAGGCAAGATGCGCTCTACACTTAAATCCCTGGAGAACCAGTGTAGTGCCCAGGTTTGAGAAACGTGTACTTTTCCTGGGGGGGGGGGGGGTCATGGGTGTAAGGATTATGTCCTTAATTATGTCACCAGCCTGTGATGTCGTCCCAGCCTAAAAAGCGGGTGTGGCCTCTGTGGGTTCTCTTCCCTCCGTGTGGTTTCTCTGTTTCTCTCTCTCTCCCCCTTTCTCTCCCAATAAAGCTCTAAAAAGGTTAACCATGGCTCGTGACTTTCCTCTGTCAGCGGCGTCCAGCCACGAGCGCCGCAGCATAACCAACAATGGGGTCATCCTCTGATGGGCTGATGCTGTCTGCCACAGCTAAAAGACTCTATGTTTACTGTGTAAAATCTGCAGCCAAGGGCCATCCAGATGAGGCATGTGAGCACAGGAAATAGCTGAGTACCCGAGGGTACCTCTAGGCTTGGACAATGCACACACTGTCTTCCAAAAACGCATCCAGTAGCCTGAGCCCCTAACCTGCACATCCTACCCACACTCACCCAGACAACGCATCTAGCAACCTGGTGGCATCTTAGAACTCCTGCCTGCACTGGGCTGCACGTGTACATGCTTTAAACACTGGGCATAAGTTACTCCTCTTAGTGACCCTCAGATGAGGCCTCATTGCTCTTTAAACATGTCCCAGACCATATCCTAAAACCAAGGAAAAAAAAAAAAGGGCAGATCTAGGCTGAAACTTAAAAAAAATAAAAATTATATATATATATACATATACACATATACATATACACACACACACACACACACACACATATATATATATATATATATATATATATATATATATATGGAGAGAGAGAGAGAGAGAGAGAGAGAGAGAGAGAGAGGGGCCAGAGGAGAATCTGTGAGAGTCAGTTTTCTGCTTCTATCGCATGGCCCTGGGGAAAAACTTCCAGTTGTCAGGCTCGGGGGCAAGTGCCTTTATGGCTGGGCAATTCTCACCAGCTCCTGAACTGGTCTTGGGTGTGAGTGCAATGAGACAAACTGTGTCCCGAGAGTGACCTTCTCCCTCTTCACAGTCATGCCTATGCACAATTGGGCATGTATATGATCAAAATCAAGTGCATCATGGGAAGGAGCATGCACGGGCAGTTACGGAGCTTAAACCTGTCAATCAAAATAAGAGAACCAACCTCATTATGTTCCTTAGCAACAAACTCCTTCTTCTCTTGAACCCCATAAAGGAAAAGCCCCCAACAATAATTAGGGTCCTTGGGTACATTCACTCATGCGGCCTACTGTGAGTCCTTTCTTTTTTTTTTTTTTTTTTTTTTTTTTGTTTTTTTGGTTTTTTCGAGACAGGGTTTCTCTGTGTAGCTTTGCGCCTTTTCCTGGAACTCACTTGGTAGCCCAGGCTGGCCTCGAACTCACAGAGATCCGCCTGGCTCTGCCTCCCGAGTGCTGGGATTAAAGGCGTGCGCCACCACCGCCCGGCTGAGTCCTTTCTTTTTAAAAAATCATTTATTTTTATTTTATGTGTGCAAGTGTTTCGCCTGCATGGATGCATGTGTGCCGTTCCCATGCAGTGGGAGGAGGCCAGAAGGACTGGAGGGTGGCTCAGCTCTCAAGCGTCTGCCACCTTGACTGCCCCACCATGACCAACTGTATCTTGAACTAAGCCAGAATAAACCCTTTCTCCTTTAAGCTGCTTTGGCCAGGGTGTGTTTTTTTTTTTTTTTTATCATAGCAGCAGCAAAGAAACTAAGACACCAAACTGCACCGTAAGACCCCCACTAAAACACTACCAGACTCCTGGGTTTCCACCCACGGGTGAATTCACTCGAACACCCTTCAGACTTCAGGTACTTCTCAGACCAGTTCTTCTGTGCCTCTCAAGGTAGCTTCGCATAAACAGTGCCCCCTTACAATTATAAAGGGTTAACTGGGAGGCGGGACTATAGCGTTTTCCATCCCTAGCAGCTCCTTCTGGCTCACTGACCCGTGACTGCCCATACGGCTTCCTCCACTTGCTGCACATTTTCAGTGATGTTATAGATGACAACGTCACACTCCAGCAGCCGCGTGAGGAGGTCTTCTCGGGAGATACCCTGAAAAGAAGAGCAACAGTCGCTTTGCGTCAACCAGTCGACAAGGGAACCTGGACATCTAGATGGACAGGCAGAATTAGATCTGCCCTCCCCACCCCCACCCCAGGAGAGTCCCATAGAGAGCGTTTGCATAAGCATTTCTATTAAAATGAAATCTCGGCTCTCTTTTGCGTGTAATTCACAAGCAACAAAGTCATCATTGAAAACAGTCTAGAACGGGTGGTTTTAAAAACTGCAAAAATGTGGGTAAAGCCGAGATGGCTCAGTGGGTAAAGCATCTGCCTCGCAAGTGTGAGGACCTGAGTTCAGTCCTCAGAACTTACATAAAGTGCAGTGCTGGCTATGACCGCTCCCACTTGTAAAACTGGGGAGGTGGAGGTGGGAGGATTCTTGGGGCTCCCTCACCACCCAGCCTAGCCTATGGGTGAGCGACAGGCCAATGAGAGGCTGTCTCAGAGGAGGAAGACACCAACACTGTCTTCCAGTTTCCACACAGGCATGCATGTGTACTACACTCCAGCCCCTTTCAGGTCCTTTTGCATTCATCTACTCTAATTTGCTTGGGCGACTAGAACAAAGCGCAAGACACTGAGTGTCTTAGATCACCGAAATGCACCTCTACTGTCTTACAGTGACCATCGCTGTGATGAAACACCATGACCAAAGCGACCTGGGGAGGAAAGGGTTTATTTTACTCACAGTTCCATTTAACAGGTCATTATCAAAAGCAGTGAGGGCAGGAACTCAAGGAGGGCAGGAACCTGGAGGCAGAAGCTGATGCAGGGGCCATGGAGGGGTGCTGCTTACTGGCTTGCTCTCCATGGCTTGCTCAGCCTGCTTTCTTATAGAACCTAGGACCACCTGCCCAAGGGTGGCACCACCCACAATGGGCTGGGCTCTCCCCCATCAATCACTAATTAAGAAAATGCCCTACAGGCTTGTGTACAGCCCAATCTTATGGGGACATTTTCTTTTTCTTTTTTTTTTTTTTTAATATTTATTTATTTATTATGTATATAGTGTTCTGTCTGCATGTTTGCCTACGGGCCAGAAGAGGGCACCAGATCTCATTACAGATGTTTGTGAGCCACCATGTGGTTGCTGGGAATTGAACTCAGGACCTCTGGAAGAGCAGCCAGTGTCCTTAACCGCTGAGCCATCTCTCCAGCCCCCGGGGACATTTTCTTAATTAAGGTTCCCTCCTCTCAGATGACTTTAGCTTGTGTCAAGTTAACAGAAAACCATCTAGCACAAATACCATCTAGAGCAGTGGTTCTCAACCTGTGAGTCGAGACTCCTTTGGGGGTCAAATGGCCCTTTCACAGGGGTCGCCTAAGATCATCAGAAAACACAGATATTTACATCATGATTCCTAACAGTAGCAAAATTACAGTTATGAAGTAGCAACGAAAATCATTTTATGGTTGGGGGGTCACCACAACATGAGGAACTGTATTAAAGGGTCGCTGCATCAGGAAGGTTGAGAACCACTGCTCTAGAGGCTCAGTTCCAAGGCCAAGGTGTCCCAAGCAAGTTGGCTCCCAACAGGTGGAAGGGAGAATCCACTTTCCCCCTCCTTTAGCTGCCAGTGAGTAATGGCAATGGCCGCTAATGTGTAGCTTTGTAGACACATGGCTCCCATCTCTGTCTTGATGCTCTCACTGTATGGTCCTACTGTGTGCTCTCTCCTTGCACAGTCAGCCCAGAAAAAGACCCTTTAAGAGGCTGATATCATAGGGTGAATTGTTGCCCCTCCCTGAAAGGATATTGTCTTTGTCAGTGTTCTAGCACTGTGAAGAGACACGATGGCCAAGACAATTCATATAAGAAAGCATTTAATTGGGGGCTTGTTTACAGTTTCAGAGGGCTGGAGTCCTTATCCATTAGGGTGGGGAGTATGGCAACAGGCAGACACACCCATGGTGCTGGAGCAGTAGATGAGAGCCTACATCTGATCCACAAGCAGGAGGCAGAGAGAAAGAGATTGGACCTGGGATAGGCTCACCCCCTCCCCCGCTAGCTGAGGACTGAACCCAGGGCCTTGCACTTGCTAGGCAAGCACTCTACCACTGAGCTAAATCCCCAGCCCCCTGGTATAGGCTTTTGAAGCCTCCAATCCCACTCCTAGTAACACACCTCCTCCAACAAGGCCACACCTGTAGCTGGAGAGCTTCTCTCCAGGTCCCGCCAAGCCCCCGCAGTCCCACAGCCCACTTATAAAAATAAACACACAGATGCTTATATTATTTAAACCGTTTGGCCTAATAGCTCAGGCTTCTAGCTAGCTGTTTTTATATCTTAAATTAACCCATATCTATTAGTCCATAAGTTGCTACATGGCTCGTGGCTTACTGGTACCTTACATCTCACTTGTCATGGCGGCAGCTGGCAGCGTCTCTCTGCCTCAGCCTTTTACTTCCCAGACCTCTCCTCTCTCTTTGTCCCACCTATACTTTCTGTCTGGCTACTGGCCAATCAGCATTTTATTTATCAATCAATCATCCACAGCACACACCTCCTAATCCTTCCCAAACAGTTCCACCAACTGGGAACCGCCCATTCAAATATATGACCTATGGGGGCCATTCTCATTCAAACCACCACAGATGTATTATTGACATCCTAATTTCTAGTACTTCAGTCTGCCACCTTATCTGAAGACAGGGTCTCTGTTATGGTTGAAATTTGGAATGGCTCCATAGGCTCACATATCTGAACACTGGCCCTCATTTGTACTGAATAGCCCTGAACTTGTGATTCTCCTGTCTTTACCTCCCAAGTGCTGGAGTACAAGAATGAGCCAGGATGAACATCTACAATACAGGACTCAATAATACTTTTCTCACATATTGTAATTAACATCGGTAATGAGTTAAATCTTAAGGTAAGAACAGGTTATGAGGTACACAGAGCTCTATGGTGGTTTTAAAGAGTAGAGGGCCAGGTGGATGGAGAGGTTAGCCTGGGAGAGAGGGCACCTCTTCTAGAGGTGCAGAAATGTCTCCCAGTGAGGACAGGGTCTAATTTGTCAGGTGAAGGTGGCACAGATGCTCAATAGGCAGATAGAAGGCATGTGCGTCCCTAGGAACGCACTACCCCACACTATTCCTCTTTCCTGTAAAGTACATTCATGTGGCCTTATGATTGATGTTCCATAGAGAGAAGGTTTTTATGAGTTTGGAAGTCAGGACTAGACACATCTCTTCCAAGAATATCTCATTTAAATTCTTTGCTATGGCCCCAAATTTAAAGTGGAGACTTTAAATTGTGGTATTTCCTGTCACAGAAGAAAGATGTGTCCTGGGCTAGGGAGATGGCTCAGTAATTGCTGCCCAATCATGAGGACCTTTGTTTGGATCCCCAGCACCCATGTTAACCTGGATGCAGTAGAGAGACATATGCAGAAGTCTGAGGAGACAGGAGGCAATGACAGAAGGATCTGAACGCCCATGGGCCAGCTAGCCTGGTGTGCTGTGGGATGGTCTGTATGTCAAATTGCTCTGAATGGTCAATAAATAAAACACTGATTGGCCAGTGGCTAGGCAGGAAGTATAGGCAGGACTAACAGAGAGGAGAAAAGAAAGAACAGGAAGGCGGAAGGAGTCACTGCCAGCCGCCGCCATGACAAGCAGCATGTGAAGATGCCGGTAAGCCACAAGCCACGTGGAAAGGTATAGATTTATGGAAATGGATTAATTTAAGCTGTAAGGACAGTTAGCAAGAAGCCTGCCATGGCCATACAGTTTGTAAGCAATATAACTCTCTGTGTTTACTTGGTTGGGTCTGAGTGGCTGTGGGACTGGAGGGTGACAAAGATTTGTCCTGACTGTGGGCAAGTCAGGAAAACTCTAGCTACACTGGTGTGGGCAGCAACATCTAACAAAGTGACCCTGTCTCAAAATGCAAGGCAAACATTTAGTCCTCTGATTTTTGTATGTACACTGTGACATGCCCACGCCTGCAGTCATGAACACAGATGAAACAAAGATTTAAAAAAACTAAAAAGATATTTCCCATGTCCTGTCATTGTAAGCCTGCCTGCAGAACAGAAGGGCTGAGATGGCAGAGTGGGTGGCAGAGGGATTCTGCCCTCATCAAGTCCCACAGAGAGCCCCGGGGGCTTACTGAGTATGTCTCCACTGCGAAGTCCGGCCTGACGCTTTCTGGCTTGGCCAAGGTGCCTACGATCTGGAATGTGCCTTCCTTCACTTTTGCGGTGGAAGCTTCCGGGGCTGCTGACTTTGTTTCATCTTCCTCCTCCTCCTCTTCTGTAATCTCTTCCAGGGAAGCCCCAGCCACACAGTTAGCTAGGAACTGCAAGAGAACAGAAATGTCCTGGGTGCTGAGTGGAGTTCTGAGCAAGGAAAGGCAGTGAGTGATGATTCTAGATTCTTGCCTTTACTGGGTACCCCACAGACTGGGCAAAAGCCCTGTACCTCATGGTCACAACAAGGCTGATATGATGATGCTCACAACACAGGGAAGTGGCCACATATGAGAGGACACTGAATAGACGGTGACACAGTTGCAGAGAGCTTCAGCAACGGCTTGCTTTAGCTCGAGGTAGAGCTGGGCTCTCGTGAAAATGTTTGTCTTGTTCAATGGGAACACAGATCTGCAAGGTGAGCCCCTGAGGTCATTTAAAATCGGTTTGCCAGTGGGGTATGGTGGCACAGGCCTTTAATCCCAGCACTCTGGAGGCAGGTGGATCCCTGAGTTTACAAAGCCAGTTCTAGGAAAACAAGAGCTATGCAGAAAAACCCTGTCTCAAAAACCAAACAAACAAAAATCAGTTTGCCTATCCTTTACCCGTCCCTCTCCCTCCCTCTTCTCCACCTCTCTTTGTCTTTCTCTCTTGAAGCAGAATTTCATGTATTTTAGGATGGCCTCGAACTTGCTATGTAGCCAAAGATGACCTCAACTTCTAAGCTCCTGCCTCCACCTCCTGAATGCAATCACAGTCACACACCACCATGCTTGCTTTGTGTCTGCTAGGCAAGCCCTGCTGGCTCAGCTACATCCCTAGCCTAAAACTATCCAATGGTTACATCTAAAAAACAAACAAACAAACAAACAAAACCAGATGAAAGTCAATTTAAAACATTATTTTAGGCAGGGCGGTGGTGGCGCACGCCTTTAATCCCAGCACTCGGCAGGCAGAGGCAGGCAGATCTCTGTGAGTTCGAGGCCAGCCTGGTCTACAAAGTGAGTTCCAGGAAAGGCGCAAAGCTACACAGAAACCCTGTTTTGAAAAACCAAAACAACAACAACAACAACAACAACAACAAAACCATTATTTTAGTACTGAGGATCAAAAGCAGGTCCTTGCACGTGCTGACCGAGATCACTACCACATCCTTTAGCCCTAAATGTTTTACTTAATCTAATAAACCCAAAGAACTGTTTATCAGTTTAATATACAATCAATATAAATTATTACGGTTGTGGGGTATCTTATTTGTTTTTGTTTTTTCCAGACAAGTTTTCCCTGTGAAGCTCTGGCTGTTCTGGAACTCACTCTGTAGACCAGGCTGGCCTTGATCTCAGAGATCCACCTGCCTCTGCCTCATCAGTACTGGGATTAAAGGCATGTACCACCATTGCCTGGCTTGTGATGCATTTTAAACACAGGGCTTCATAGATGCTAGGCAAATGCTCCACCACAGAGATGTTGTGGGGTATTCACCAGAGAAGACTGCTCAAACATGGGTTTAAACCAATAGGAAGTCTTTATTAGCCAGCTGTCAACAACACTGGGTGCTCAGGATCCCAGTGTAGTACTGAACCTTTTTCAGGGTGAGCTTTTAAGCACAAAAACCATGTCTGGGTTGACATACTTCAGTTAACAACAGTTAGCCAGAAGCCGAACTACAAAAGCTAAACAGCAAGGTTAGTACATTTTGAGATGTTCCCAGAACTATATGGACTTCAGTGGATTAGGCCTTTGTTTTAGTTTCGGTAGGCGGTGCTGTCTATGTGCTGAGTTTTACAGCCTAAATGAATGGTTCTTCGATCATGGAGTCAGCTGTGCTAAGGTCTTAGGGCCTACTAAGGTCTGGCGCCCTGTTACATTCTCAGCCTCTATAAAAATTGATGAGCTATTTTACCCCTCACTTTTTTCATAGACAATGTCTCACTATGTAGCCCAGACTAGCCTCAGCTTCTGAATGCTGGTGTCTTCTCTTCGTCAAAGGCTGGTCTTTGGGATTCAATATGCATTTAAGCTTTCAGCTCTTCTCTTTGGGGACTACCCATGTTGAGATGACCACATGGGGCCAGTGGCCACTCTTTACTGAATAATAAAGTAGAATAATGATGTTGGCTAAGATTCATCTGTTTATTTTTTTTAGATTCAATCTGTAATGTAAAACCTCTATCTCATTCCAGTGTCAATTAAAAAAAAAAAAAAAACAAAACAAACCACTAACCACTATGAAAACAGGCCAACTAAGATGGTAAGAGAACCAAAGAAAAAAGAAAAGAAAAACACTTCATAAAAAATACATCCAATTTTGAAGAGAACTGCTTTCCTGGCATCCTCACAGCTGTCTCTACTGTGCACTTACACACAACACATTGCTTGCTCTGGTGAGAGCTTCCCAGCATTAGCTGTCCACTTACATGCTCTTCTGTCTATGCTGGTGCTATATTTGTGTAGCCATTCAGGGAGGCCACGACCCCTCAATAATCCATGCCAGAATTTAATTTCACAATGGGTCATCTGATGATGTGTCTTAAGGATTCACTAGGGTTTTTATTTCCACAGACTCTTTTTTAACAATTTTGGGAGGCAGGAAACCTGAGTTCTAGTAGCACGTGCCAAGATTTACTTATTTTATTTTTATGCATATGAGTGTTTGCCTGTGTGTAAGTATGTGCACCATGTGCATGCAGTGCCCACAGAGGCCAGGAGAGCTTGTCTGATCATCTTGGACTGGAGTTACAGATGGAGGTGATCCGCTGGAAACTGAATGAAATGAGTGCTGGAAATTGAACCTGGGCCATCTAGAAAAGCAGCCTGTGCTCTTAACCCTGATCTATCTCTCCAGCCTCTAAAAAATGACTTTCTTTTGACAAATGAACAATTTAAGAAGACAGCTCCTAGCTTCTCTCTTGGGATCTCTTCCCCCCCCCCCCCCCCGTGTGTGTGTGTGTGTGTGTGTGTGTGTGTGTGTGTGTGTGTGTGTGTGTGTGTGTGTAGGCTAGAGGTGGAAAGGTGTCTTTCTCTTTATGTCTCCACTTAGTTTTCGAGACAGGGTCTCTCACTGCGCTTGGAGCTTGTCATCTCAGCTGGAATGGCTGGCCAGCAAGCTCCCAGGCTCTCCCTGTGCTTCCCAGTGTTACTACTTGCCCAGCTTTTACATGGATGATAGAGGTCAGACCTTAAGGCCCCATGCTTGTACCTGGAGTACCACCTCCCACTGGGTTGTCTCCCCAGCCCTCCTGGGGGTGAGGAAACTTAATGGGACCTGGTCAAAAACTGTGCCTAGCACAAAATAGATGGTTAAAAAAGGGTAGATGAATGCTTCACGGGCGACGTAATGGCTGGACTTACAATTTGTTTTCACGTCCTGCCCATTATTCCTTATCTGATCTTTGCAAACCCTTTTCTTCTCTCTTGAGCCTCGGTTTCCCCACATTAAAAAAGCAGGAACCCAAGCCGGGCGGTGGTGGCGCACGCCTTTAATCCCAGCACTCGGGAGGCAGAGCCAGGCGGATCTCTGTGAGTTCGAGGCCAGCCTGGGCTACCAAGTGAGTTCCAGGAAAGGCGCAAAGCTACACAGAGAAACCCTGTCTCAAAAAACCAAAAAAAAAAAAAAAAAAAGCAGGAACCTAAGTCTGACTTGCAGTCTCCAAACACCTGGGTTTCCAGGAAGGAGCATGGGTCAAGCCCGGTTAGGGACAGGTCCTGGAGGCGCTGACGTGCCAAGATTGGAATCTCCCCCCTCCCCCCTCCCCCGGGGAGGCTCCTAACAGCCTGTAGTGCAGACCTTTGCTGTGGGGATGGACCAAGGACGCACACTGACCACTGAGTCTGACTCGGGCCGCCGCTCACCTTTCCTATGTTTCCGCTGCTGTAGGTGTCCAGCTGGTTTATGAACACCCTCAGTATCTTTAGAACTCTCTCAGCCACTACTGGGACCTCCTCTTCAGCCATGGTGGCACCTGGAGTAGTTGCTAAGATGAAAGCGTCCTGTCTGTTGCTAAGGAGGAGAGGCGGGCACCGGGAAGACTAGGCGGTCAGGCTCCCTGGGGCGTGGCTCAGGCTCTGGGTGGTGCGTGGTTCGCTTTGGGGCGGGGCGTGTCCGTTGGGGGCGTGGCTCAAGGTCTGGACGGGGCGTGCCTGAAAGGGCGGGGCTGGGGTCCCTGGAGAGCGCTTTTCCCAGGTTCATGCACCCGGCGCTGCTGTGTTTATGCGGTTGCAGATTTCCTGTAGGACGAGGTCACAACTTCTCTACTGTTTAAAAAAAAAAAAGCAGTTGTCTCGAGTTTCGGCGTTCAGGACATGTGGAACCACAGCGTGAGAGCCCACCACCACACACCGTGCAGCCAGTTGCCCATGCGCTGGGTTCATCTGGCTTAGGGGTTTGTCCTAATTTGCTTTCTTTTTTTTCTTTTCTTTCTTTCTTTATTTCTCCCTTTCTCTCACTCTCTCTCTCCCTCCCTCCCTCCTCCCCCCCCCCTCTCTCTCGTTTTTTTTTTTTTTTTTTTTTTTTTTTTTTGCCTGTCCTGGATCTCGCTCTGTAGACCAGGCTGGCCTCGAACTCACAGAGATCCGCCTGGCTCTGCTTCCCGAGTGCTGGGATTCTAATTTGCTTTCTGTTGCTGTGATTACACCGATAACATCAAAAGCCATAACTCAGGATCAGGGACCTGGGGGTGGCACTACCCACAGTGATCTCGGTCCTCTCCTATCAATGAAGAAAATGCCCTCCCCAGACTTGCCTGCAGGCTATTTTTATGGAGGCATCTTCTCAACCGAGGTTCCTTCTTTTCAGATTGTGTTTTCTAAAGCATTTTCAGAATTTTTTTTTTTTCTGAGGATTTGGTGGAGGCGCCACTACTTTGTGCCCAGGAATTCACACACAATCACAAGATTTAAAATAAGGAAGTTTAGGCTCTAGGCCTTCTTTCCAAATGAAATTACTCCTACAGTTGCTGAAATAAACCAAAAACAAACGAACAAAACCATTGTGGCAGGTGAGATTGCTCAGAGGTTATAGGAGCCTGCCATCAAACATGAGTTCCATCCCTCTGTCCAACGAGAATGGGCTCCAACAAGCTATCCTCTGTCCCCCCCACAAATAAGTTAATGTAATAAACAATAATGTGTGTTTTCTTACTGATTTTTTGTTTTGTTTTTCGAGACAGGGTTCACCCGGCTCTTACTGATTTTCAAAGGTTGTGGTGGGCTATGACTATAAGCTGCCTGTTACGTTAGTCTGATTGTATTGAAATAGTTTTATTTTATTATTTTTTTTTAAATTTATTTATTTATTATGTATACAGTGTTCTGCCTACATGTATGCCTGCAGGCCAGAAGAGGGCACCAGATCTCATTATAGATGGTTGTGAGCCACCATGTGGTTGCTGGGAATTGAACTTAGAACCTCTGGAAGAGCAGCCAGTGCTCTTAACCTCTGAGCCATCTCTCCAGCCCATGACATAGTTTTAAATATTAACTTGTTATATATAAATATGTATGCATATATAGAAATTTAAACAATATTTGTTTTTGTTTTATATGAGTGTTTGCCTGCATGAATGTCTCTGCACCACATGCGTGTGTGCCTGGTGCTATGAGAGGCAAAAAAGAACTTTAGATCCCTTGGAACTGGAGTCACAGATGGTTGTGAGCCACAGTGTGGGTGTTAGGAATCACACTCAGGTCCTCTGCAAGAGCAGCCGTGCTCTTGACCAATAAGCCGTATCTCCAGCTCCCGAGCCTATTGATTTTATTATCGCAATTATTGTATTATTCCTTTAGTCTTTTCCTCTGCATGTAACTACCAAGTGTAAGAGGTGCCTTTTATTATGTGCTGGAAAGTGCCCGAAGACTTGGGGTTCTGCCCCAATGCCATCGTTCATACGTGGGTGGCTAAGCAAGTTCCTCATCTGTGTGAGCCTCAGCAATGCCACACCTAAATAAGGAAGCTTGAAGGGAAAGTTCTGAAGTCATTGTGGCCCATTTCCAAATGCCTGTTGTTTTCTCTTCTGTTCCCCTAATGTGAATGAAGCAGCAGGTTTTACTCCTGAACACTAGAGGGAGCACGGTGCCCTAACACTTGAGCCCAACGGGGCTAGAGGCAAGGTGGGTGTGTCCTTATGGGAAAGGAGGTCTGTGCCCTCTTCATGCACACACTAGGAGCAGACAGACCAGTGCAAACTTTGCAGCCACTGGACACCCCACATCCATTACCCATCCCTTTTCTGTATGCTAAGTTTCAATGCAGGGATCTCGTGCTTGCTAAGTATGAGCTCCACCTGAGCTCCAACTCCAGGCCTGAATTCCCCCTGGCCTGAATCCCCCACTTGCATCGAAGGAAATACTGAATATGTGAGAGTATAGCATGAGGACTGCCTATCTTACTACCTAGTGATTAATATTTTAATGTTTATTTTGTGCATATATATCTAATATAGTACATTTTATAGCCTATGATTTTATGTAGCATGATCCCGGCCCTCCCCTCATGTCATTCTTCCTCAGTTTTAAACATTGCGTATCTCCCATCAAAAGGACACAGCATATTAAAAAACAAAAAACAAAAAACGGCCGGGTGGTGGTGGCGCATGCCTTTAATCCCAGCACTCGGGAGGCAGAGCCAGGCGAATCTTTGTGAGTTCGAGTCCAGCCTGGTCTACAAAGTGAGATCCAGGACAGGCTCCAAAGCTACACAGAGAAACCCTGTCTCAAACCAAAACAAAAACAAAAACAAAAAGGACACAGCGTAATTTATCATTCTTCTGAGCTTGGCCAACTTTTCATTAGAGGGAAATCAATCTTTGCAGCGTATCCTTTGTTGACTCATTTCCCCTATGTCCTGTTTTAAAAATTACATTTGCTTATTGTATGTGGGTGTGAACATGCCACAGTACATTGTGTGGGATTGTCAGAGGACAACTTGGTGGAGTTGGTTCTCTCCTTCCATAAGTGTGGGGCCCATGGATTGAACTCAGGTTGTCAGGGTTGGTGCTAAGTGACTTTACCCCAGAACCATCTTGCCATTTTTTTTTAAAATTTACTTTATGTGCATTGGTGTGAAGATGTCAGAGCCTCTGGAACTGGAGTTACAGACAGTTGTGAGCTGCCATGTGGGTGCTGGGAATTGAACCTGGGTCCTCTGGAAGAGCAGCCAGTGCTCTTAACCACTGAGCCATCCCTCCAGCCCCAACCAGCCAGACTTTATACTTATTTTGTGAAAAGCACCTCCCAAATTTCTCCGAGTTGCCCTTGAATTTGTAATCCTCTTGGGAGTTGGGCTGTAGGCTGGGCTACAGAATGAGTTCCAGGACAGTCAGGGCTGCACGGAGAAGCCCCATCTTGAAAAACAAAAAACAAACAAAACACACACACAAAAAGAACTACAAAATTACTTGGTGAAATGGTATTATTACTCTTTTTAGCTGGGTAGTGGTGGCTCATGCCTTTAATCACAGCACTTGAGAGGCAGAGGCAGGCAGATCTTTCAGTTCAAGGCCAGCCTGGTCTAGAGAGAGTTCCATGACAGCTGGGGCTAGAGAATCCCTGCTTTGAAAAAACCAAACCAAACCAAACCAAACCAAAATTCTTTAAAAAATTTTTTTTTGTGTGTGCACATGCACACATCAGAGCACTCGTGGAGGTCAGCTGTGGGAGTAGGGTCTTCTTCCACCGTGAGTCACAGAGCGCCAACCCCGACTGTCAGGTTGGGAGGCAACACCTTTAGTTCATGAGCCTTCTTGCCTGCCATGGTCCACCTATTTTAAAATTTCCTTTCTCGTGTTATCAGCTGAGTCAAACTTCTTTAGTTTTTATTTCTGCCCCTTCCCCTCATTTGGAAACCCCCCCCCCCTTTTTTTTCCAGACAGGGTTTCTCTGTGTAGTTTTGGTGCCTGTCCTGGAACTCACCCTGTAGACCAGGCTGGCCTCGAACTCACAGAGATCCGCCTGGCTCTGCCTCCCGAGTGCTGGGATTAAAGGCGTGCGCCACCACCGCCCGGCTTGAACCCCTTTTAAGTGTCACTGAACATCTTTTTTTTTCCCCCTCGAGTTGTCCAAAATCATTTGCGCACTGTTTATTTTGGGTGTCTCCTGTAGCCTAGGCTGACCTCCACTTCCCTATGTAGCTGAGGATGACCTTGGACTCTAAGCACTCCTGACTTCAACTCCCTAGTGCTTGGATGATGTGTGCCACCATGCCCAGACCAGGCTGGCCTTGGACTCACAGAGATCCACCTGCCTCTGCCTCCCGAGTGCTGGGATTAAGGGCGTGCCACCATCGGCTAGCTGGATTTTTGTTTTCTTTCGTAGTAAAATCGAGGCTTAATTTTAAAACTGGCTTAGTTGACTTGCGCTGCCCGACGCCGAGGTTGCATGCGTGAGGCCTGTCCGCAGCAGCCGACATGCGCTACGTGGCCTCTTATTTGCTTGCCACCCTTGGGGGCAACTCCTCTCCCAGCACGAAAGACATTAAGAAGATACTAGACAGCGTGGGCATCGAGGCGGAGGATGACTGGCTCAGCAAGGTCGTCTGCTGGTGGGGCTGGGGCTGTTGCTGCTGCCCCTGGCTCTGCAGCTCCTGCTGCTGGTTCTGCCCCTGCTGCAGCAGAGGAGAAAGACGAGAAGAAGGAGGAGTCCGAGGTGTCAGATGATGACATGGGATTTGGCTTGATTAAATTCCTGCTCCCCTGCAAATACTTTTTATGTAAAACAAACAAACAAACAAACAAACAAAAAACTGGCTTAGTTTAGGATGGCAGTCTGCTGGTTGCTTGCATTAGTGTGTAATTTTACTGACTTCCTTTATTCTGAGTAAAGGAAAGAACAACGCCCTTCATTCACTTCAACTCAAAGTATAACATGGATTAACTAAAAAAATGTGGGCACGGGTCTTGGAATCAGTCATTTATCACAAAATGAACAATTTCAAATTTTAAACACGATCACTTTATATTCAACTCAAAAGCAAGTAAACAATTTTATTCAAACTCTACAAACATCATTTTCTTATATTAGCCTGAGATTAAGCATGAAGAAGTTGGACCTGAAGTTGGGCTTTATTGCCCAAACATCATGTCAGAATGAGTGCCTCATAAAGCCAGGCTCAAGCACCTGGTGATCTCTGCCTGTATCAGCAATGCAGGCGGACTCTAACTGTCCTGGTCCACATGATCATTCTGGGTTCTGAAAACTCTTTTAATCCTCAGGATTGAACCCAAGGCTTACCCATGACAGGCAAGTGCTCTACCCCTCGCCTTTCCTCACATGATCCTCAGAGGCTAAAAATGCCCATTTGAAAAGATCTGCTATGACAAACGTATGGAAAGTGTACCCAGCTGCAGATGGCCGATCAACATCTCTGAAGCAGCTGCTTTGGGTGACAATTAAAAACAACGCCCAGGTCCTTTCTGTTCATCACATACTGGAAAACATGCAGCAGCATGAAGTGTTTTATTAAGTTTATAAACACCAGGGACTGTAATAAAATATAAAATACAGAGCATCTCTTTTTTAAATATCAAGTTTCTGAATGCTTCATTCATCCTTTGGTTTCAAACCATACAATGCACTCATATTACACTGTACATGTGGCAATGAGACAGAACACTGTCCGACTGCAGGGTAAGGAGGGTGCTGTAGGAATACCAAAGCACTACTTTATAGAAAGTAAGCGTTGAAGCAAAAATACTTTCTGAATATATATATATATACTGTACATTGTAAACAAACATTCAGAATAAGAATCAACACAGGCCAAAATATCGTTTCCCAGGAAACCAGGATCTTTTTCCTTTGAAATGATACACGCTGAGGATGCGGTGGTGCCTGTTCCTCTATTTGCTCATGTGCTTAGATCTCTTGGAAATGAGTAATTGTTACATTCATTTGCTAACGGTCTGTCCTCTCTAGGATGGCTGGCTGTTGCGAACAAGGAATAAGAACTATTTCTGTCCCTGCCTTTCCTTTCATCCTAGTTAAGTAACATAGAAGCAATTCACCTCCATCAGTCCACTGGGTAATGTAAGTAGACCAGTAAATTTCCAGTCTGTGCAGGGGAAACTAGTTGACAGTTTGTTCCCAATAAGGCCAGTCAAAATAACCACTACTAAGTCAGTCCAAGCTAGTAGTAAACCCCTGATTTAGCAGGCTGAATCCAGGTCTGAAGCTAGGTGATTCTAATTTCTATATCACTGTGCAAATCTAGAATTTTCTATGTAAAAGAGAGTGCTGGCAGCATTGAAGCCCTGTCGTAAGAGAATGAAACGCTGATTAGGTATTGAGATGTAGAGAGGCTGTGTGAAGAAATCAGAACTTAATGATAGTGTCAGAGTAATGGCCTTGAAATTTCCTTGAATGAATCTGGAGCTAAGACAGTTTATGAGTTAATTATGTTCTGAGTCAAAAGCCTACATGTGAATGATAAACACATAAAGCCAACGATGCACTTTCTACAATGATTATATGCAAGGATGTCAAGTCTTATGTTAGCATTCTATGCCAGCGGTAGCCCCACTATGAGGAAAATGAGTCATGACTGCCCATCCCTTTTCAAAGCTTCCAGTCTCTGAAGGAGTGCATTTCCAAATGCTTCCCGGTAGGCAGGGCTGAGCGTATCCAACAAGGAGTAGACTGTCTCGTGGTAAGGGGTCTGCAAATGATCTTCCACCTGGTCAAAAGCATAGCCCACCACCTACGAGAGAAGGGCAGCAGTGAGTGGTCATCAGCTTCCAGCCTGCTACTGAATGGCTCATTCTGTAGTGACCCTGTTTCTCAGCAGAAGACATGCATTTCAGAGCAGCTGGGAGCAATCTCTGTAAGTAAATTATACAGCCAAGACCACTACCTGAAACATGCTTCCTCCAAACTCTGTAAGAGGTTGGGTTTGCTCACTTTTGCTCCTTTAAAGAGTTAGAAATCTTGAAAGTAACACTTGACTTTTCATATCTCAAAATGATTTTAACCTTTATTTTTATTTTAAACCATGTCTATGTGTGCCCGTGTTTACCCGAGTGCAGATGTCCCATGGCGGCCAGAAGAGAGCACTGGGCCTCCTGGAGCTGCAGTCACAGGCAGCTGTGAGCTGCCGGACATGTGGGGATTAAACTGGTGCAAGAGAAGCATGCATTCCTAACCGCAGTGCTCTCTCTCCAGCATAAGCCCTTCCTGGATCCCATACACACGGAAGATCTACCACACCAAAGGACCAGCTTGCAATACAGACATTGGTGACAAAGCCTCCCCAGTGCAGCCTGCTGCTGAGAACTGAACCCAGGGTCACATATATGTTAGGCAAGGGCTCTACCACTAAGTCTGTCTGTCTGTCTGTCTTCTTTCCTTTTCTCCTTCTCTCCCCCTCTTTCTTTGTTCCTCTTCCTTCCTTCCTTTCTTGAGGCAGGATCTCACTCTGTAGCCCAGGCTGGCCTTGAGCTCAGAGATCCACCTGCCTCTGCCTCCTGAGTGCTGGGATTAAAGGTGTGTGCCACCACACCCAGCATCTAAGTGCCTTCAAAAATTTGCCTGGCTGTTTTTTGTTTTTTTTTTCTTCTTCTTTTTCTTAATACAAATGCACCCAGTACAGAGAGCCCATTTCGGGAGCTGCAGTTGTTAGCTATAGGAAGGAAAGAAATCAGTTTGGTGGTAATAATCCAAGCAACTGAATCAACTCTGGAAATTATTTACCCTCTCAAATTCAACTGTTCTATGTTGATTAAAATTTTGACCAACAAAATTTGGTCAAATTAACCAAACTTTAACCAAATTAAATTAACCAAAATTTGGGGGAAAACGTTTAAGTTTTTTTTGAAGATTCCCATGACCTGTTTTTAGATAATGTCCTTCTCTATCCTTTCTGGTAAAGTGGTAAAGATACATGCTTTTTCCTTCTTCTAATGATAAAAGTGAGTTACCCTGAGCCCTGCTTCTGTGAGCTCTAGGCAGTATTGGTTCCTCTCCTTTGTCTCCACGTTGATGTAAGCCACATCATCTGCACAGCGCAGGCTTTTTGAGACAAACATGCTGTTGACAGCGAAGAGAACATCATTTACGACAGCCTCAGCCTCTAGCCGCATGTCCTTCATATCCGTTCCTTCGAACCCATTGAGCTCGGAGCCTTCCTCAAACCCAGACATACTGCCCAGCTCCACGGGGTTATAGTCTGTTTCCATTCTGCAAGAAAGTAGTAACCGTTTTTTAACAGAAAGATATTCAAATTGTATTTGATTAGGATAGCTAAGCTTTCCATTGATAGTGTAAAACACCAACAGGCTGGGAGATGGCTCAGTGGGTAAGCAGTCACTCACTGCACATGCGTGAGGACCCAAGTCCAACGCCAGCCACACGTAACCAGCACCTGGGACCCCAGGGTTGAAAATAACACACACACACACACACACACACACACACACACACACACACACACACACACGAAAGCAAACTACTACATTTCTTTCAGGAAAAATACTGCCTGAAACCATTTCCAGTAGTTTTCACAGTAAAATTACAGATACCTATGCATTTTTAGGAAACAATTCCCTTTTCTTCATTTATTCCCTAAAACTTAAGAAACAACTACTTATTTGTGAGTGTGTGTATGATCACACATGCCTGCCATGGCTTGCTGTGGTGGTCAGTCTCCTTCTAGCCTGTGGGTCCTGGGAACTGGGCTCAGATCAATGGGCTTGGTGGCAAGCACCTTTATCCTAGCAAGCCTTAAAACACCAATTCTCATTTGGAGAAACAGTTGTCTTAGTACCACTTTTTAGCTATTTCACACAATGCCTCAGCAAATGAGTACAGTTTTATTTTTTTGAGACAGGCACTGACATGGTGCTGAAAGTCAGGAGCTCACTGTGTAGACCAGGCTGGCCTTCACTCCCAAGTGCTAGGATTAAGGGCACACACAAGTAGGCCCAGTGAGTGCAGAGTCTCCCCGCTCCCCCGACCCCCAAGACAGGGTTTCTGTGTAGCTTTGGAGCCTGTCCTGGAACCTCACAGAGATCCGCCTGCCTCTGCCTCCGGAGTGCTGGGATTAAAGGTGTGCGCCACCACCCAGCGTGTGCACGCTCTTAAACGTGTAATAGTTTCTCTAATTACATGTCGGAACGGGAACTGCAAAGTCAGAGGGCACGCCCATGTTAACTCTCAACAGGGGTCACCGAATGGCAAAGCCTTGCTGACTGACTCACTCTACTGGCAGAACGCTAGGCAGCAGTACTTTCACCCCGAGCTCTCTAATCCCTTTTTAACTTTTGTCAATCCGAGAGGCAAAGAACAAGAGCTCATTGTTTCAGCATGCATTTCCTTGAGCAGATACCTTTTCAGAGGCTTACAGCATATTTTTAGCTGCGGAAGTCACACAGAAGTGGAAACATAGTTTGTGTGAAATCAGAGTTTACATCCATACCTAGGAAAGTGGATGCTGCTATGTACTGAACATCTAAAACTGGGTTACTATAATTCTTTAAACGTTTCTCCCTTGTTCAATTAACACTGCTTATAATTATGTTTGGTTTCACAGATGTGATCATTTCATATAGTTTATAGATCCTGTTTGGCCCCTGGTGGTCCAGTGGTTAGGATTTGGTGTTCTCACCACTGCGGCCCTGGTTGGAAGGTTTTAGCCTCTAAACATCACACACGTCATGTCTTTATCTTGGTAACTATTCACCTCAGTTACAGACATCAGAATAATCATTACTCAGTTACAGACATCAGAATAATCATTACAGGCATGGAAGTGGGCCTTACAGGCTGGCAGATTAGGTCACCAGATGGCTCCTGGGCAACAATCCGCCTCAAGTTCCCAAAAGGAGAAGATACAAGGAGATTGCATGTGGTAAACTTAGAACTTCTGACAATGATTTATGTGTAGATTCATGTGTCTGCATGTGTGTTTGAGCGTGTGTACAGGTACCCATTGAGGCCAGAAGGTAGTGTTGGAACCCCTGGGACTGGAGTCACTGCCTGGGTGCTGGCAGCTGAACCCAGCTGCTCTGCAAGAATAGTGAAGTGCTCTTAATCACTGTTCTCTCTTAATCTCCAGCTGTAATGTACTGTTTTGTTGGCTGTAACAGACTTTAATACTGATGGACCACCTTTCCCCTGCCTGATACACCCAGATTTTCTGAGTGGAATAATGCCTCTTGCCTTGAGTGAAGCAGCAGGTGGTGTGGCTGAGACTGACCAATTAGTGCACAGACTTCTTCCTGGTCTTTTTAGTCCAGTCAGAGTATACTCTTAGCAGCCATCTTGAGATGAGGACAGGAGTCCAAGGACAATTCTGACAAGGGGATGAGAACAGCAGCAAGAAACAGAAGAGCAGGAGAGCCTAGATAGTTTCCCAACCTCTGTACTTTTCAGATACTGGAGGCAGTGAAGTCCCCCCCACCCCTTCCCCGCCATCGCTGGCAACAGAAAGCATTCTCACTGACTTGTCTGTCCATCAAAATCAAAGGCAGTGGCTGATCTAGCTCTCCAACAGCTTTAGGGAGGTACAGAGATTTTAAATTCGGAAGCCTGATGACCATGAATGTTTCTGTGCCTATCATGCAGAAAGCGCTTGGTAAAAACGTTTTTGTAGAACCAAGTATCAATATGTGCTTGCTATTAGCTTCCTATTGCTGCTGCAACAAAGGACCACAACATGGGGCACGGTGGCCGGAGCACAGGACCACCAACACAGAAGCTGAAGGAGCACTGTTCTTTTCTGACAGTTCTGGAGGGACGAAGCATAAAATCAAGACACTGGCACTGCTTGTTCCTTCTGAGGGATTCAGAGAACTGAGTACTTCCTTGTGCTTTTCAACTCCCAAGGCCGCTTGACTTCCTTTGCTTTATAGTCCTTTCCCGTGTCCTCTGCTCCCCAAGGCTGCCCTAGCTATGGCTGCTGCCGAGTGCCAAATCTGTTGGTGGCAGACCAGCCAGTGACTTGGTGGCAGGCTGACTACACCAGCCAGTTTCCCCGTGGGAAGGCCAGTACTCTGTCTACAAGACTCTGTGCTGGGATCGGCGTTTCCTTCATGTAATGTTTCTCCCAGACGTCCACTTACAGAAGCCATTAGCCACGCTCAGAGCAGTACACACAGCCTTCTGTTACAGCTGTGAGCCATGTGTGGGTGCTGGGAACCAAACCCAGGTCCTCTGCAAGAGCAACAAGTGCTCCTAACTGCTGAGCCATCCCTCCAGCCCTGACACTAAGTTTCTTTTTTTTCTTTTGGTTTTTCCGAGGCAGGGTTTCTTTGCAGCTTTGTGCCTTTCCTGGAACTGGCTCTGTAGCCCAGGCTGGCCTCGAACTCAGAGATCTGCCTGGCTCTGCCTCCCGAGTGCTGGGATTAAAGGCGTGCGCCACCACCGCCTGGGGACACTAAGTTTCTTAACTGAGTCTTAACTCCATTTGCCTATGTATCTAGAATGTTTTCTCTTTTTCCCCTCATTTTTAGGGTTTCATGTTACCTAGACTGGCCCTGAACTGCTTCATCTCCTCTAAGTGCTGGAATACAGGCATGCACCAATAGGCCTGCCTTTAACTACGATGTTCTTTAAGAATTGAGCTAACCGGGAGGCCGTGGCGCACGCCTTGAATCCCAGCACTGGGGAGGCAGAGCCAGGCGAATCTCTGTGAGTTCGAGGTCAGCCTGGTCTACAGAACAAGATCCAGGGCAGGCGCAAAAACTACACAGAGAAACCCTGTCTCGAAAAACAAAACAAAACAAAACAAAAAAAAAAAAGAATCGGGCTAACAATTAAAGATATTTACTGGTAGTTAAAAGTCTAATTTGGGGAATGAGACAGCCATGCCAAATATTTGTACAAATATTAAAACCACAAACATGATCATAATCACAACCAAAGAAATATACTTAATTGTGAATAGCTGATAAAGAAAACAATGCCATGCATAACTCAACTACAGGCGCTACCATTAAGTGTCCATGTACTTGGGTGGCCACCAAGCCTTTCTGGGCTCCTGGTGCTCTTGTCCACAGAACAAGGACACTGTCTCCGCTGTGTGAGAAGGCTCTGTACAGGGTGAAAACAACACTGTGGAGGGCAGTCTAGCTGCAGCACAGGCACACTGCTTGGGGAGCACAGGGGTGGCCACTGGGCACTAACTTTTGATCTAACAGGCGGTCTTAAAGCCTCGAGGATGGAAACAATGGTCACTCCGATTACCGACATGGTTGAGGGTAAGCGTACTATCTTGGTGTCTCCGCCACATTCCCTCTCTCACCCAGGCTTGCTTTCTCTTTCCTTGTTTGTCTGTCTGGGAGGGACAATTCTCAAAATTCTATCCGGTGGCCTTTTTTTTGTTCTTATAAAGACATGTATCTCACGCTTGCTGGGCTATGAGGTGTAGGATGCCTTTGAACTTCCTGATCCTCCAGAGTGCTGGGACCACAGGGATGTGGTGACTTCTGACGGTGTCTCTGGTGGCTGCTTCAGTGTTTACGGTGTACGCTTTGTCACAACGCAGTTCTGACAGCTGTTAGTTTTTCATGCATGGGACCCTCGTGAGAGTGCACTATATAACCCTGGTTACTTTGTCAGATGCTCTCCTCTACTGATGTTAGAAATTCGTAATACATGCTAATTTTGCCTTTTTAATTTTATGTGGTCAAGATCTCATGTAGCCCAGATGGACTTGGAACTCAGTATGTGGTCAAGAATGAAGTGAACTGATGAGTCTCTTACCTTCATCTGTGGGCCTGGGTTACAGGTGTGAGCCACCACGGTTTGTTTTGTTTTTTGAGACAGGGTTTCTCTGTGTAACCCTGGCTGTCCTGGAACTCACTCTGTAGACCAGGGTGGTCTTGAACTCACCGAGATCTGCCTGCCTCTGCCTCCTGAGTGCTGATAGGCTTACACCACACACCCACTCCACCAGGTCTGGTTTCCCGTGGTGCTGATGGTGGAATGTGAATCCAGGGCTTCGTGTATGCTAGGCAAGCATGCCACCAGCTGACCCGCCCCTCTGATTTGGAGACTCTAGGTTCATGTTGTCCAAGAGAGGTGTCCTTGTCCTCTTGCTCCGAATTTTCTTTCCTCTGTTCCATTTTGAAAGTTTCTATTGTTATTTTCAGAACAGCAAATCTGCAGTACCGAGACACTGATTTACTTTTTTTTTTCAAGACAGCATCTCTCTCTGCAGCCCTGTCTGTTTCAAAACAACAAAAAATAAAAAGTGCTTGCTGACAAAAACAAAAACAAACAAAACCAAAGAAAGTATTCCCTGCTCTTCCAGAGGAAGAGTTCGGTTCCCAGCACTTCTTTCAGGCAGCTCACAACGCTTATCACCCCACTCACAACTCTCGCTCCAGGAGCTCTTGGCCCTCTTCTGGCCTCCATGTCATCTTCTGGCCTCCGTAGGCACCTCTGCTCATGAGTGTATGCCTGCATACATACACATAATTGAAAAAGAACACTGAGGTGGTAGTGGCTGGGGGTGTAGCTTCGTGGTAGAGTCTTCTCCGGCAGGTATAAGGTTGTGGGTTCAATCCTTAGTGCCACACACAGAAGCTAAAGTAATGCTGACAGTTTTGATTTTTTAGTAGTCAGTTTGGAACAACACATCCCCACAAAGGCTCATATATGCAAGCCTGGGCCCTCACCTGACACAGCTAATCCCTCTGCTGTAGCTCAGTCACAAGGCTCTGACCTTTTCAGTGGATCAACCTCCTTGATAGAGCCTTGCCGGGGGATGACTGAAACTTTCTAATGTGGAGATTGTTGGAGTCACCAGAGTGTCTTTGGGCACTCTTATACACACACAACCTGCCCGTGGGTCTTTTCTCAGCTGTCATGAGGTGAGCAGCCCTGCTCTGCGGCTCCCCCTCTGGATGCCGTTCTGCCTCATGTCAAGAGAAGCAATAAAGTCAGTCCACAGCTCCTCCGCTAGAACTTCTGGGCTGGGACAAATCCAGCTCTCCTCCTCTCAGGCAGTTTAGCTCTCTGTCACAGCGGTGGAAACTAAGGCACATTCTACTTTTTCCCTACGGCACAGAAAAGCACTGTCTGCAGTAAGAAAAAACAATAAACAAATGTGTGACAGACTGGAAAGCAGAGACCGGAAGCAGAAGTCTTTGCCTCAGAAGCCAGGCTACTGCCATAACAGCTGAAGTAACTAGTAGCATCTGTTCCACATAAAATGAAAGGTTCAGATTTACTTCACTTTAAACAGCTATTTAAAAATATAAAAGGGAGTCGGGTGGTGGTTGTGCACGCCTTTAATCCCAGCACTCCAGAGGCAGAGGCAGGTGGATCTTAATGACTTGGAGGGCAGCCTGGTCTACAGAGCTAGTTCCAGGACAGCCAGGACTGTTACACAGAGAAACCCTGTCTTGAAAAACCAAAAGCAAAATAAAATAATAAAAAATAAAAAATAAAGGGGAATAAAAACAATCCATTCTAATTAGCATTGTTTAGAATTTGGGCAAAGCTCAAACCTTTTTTAATCTTTATGTTCTATAACATCATTTACATTTTTCTTCTCTTTTTTTAAAAAAAGATTTATTTATTATGTATACAGCATGTATGACCAGAAGAGGGCACCAGACCTTATTACAGATGGTTGTGCGTCACCATGTGGTTGCTGGGAATTGAACTCAGGACCTCTGGAAGAGCAGTCAGTGCTCTTAACCTCTAAGCCATTTCTCCAGCCCCCTCATTTACATTTTTTTCAATGGTTCTGGCATACATATACTTAAAGCTTTTTTAAATTATTATTTTCTATGTAGGGTGTTTTGCCTGCACTTGTCTGTGCACCCAGCACATGCAATGCCTGCAGGGGCCAGAAGAGGGTGTCAGATTCCCTGGAAGTTACAGGCGGTTTGAATCGACAAGTGGTGTTGGGAATTGAACCCAGGTCCTCTGCAAGTGCTTATAACTGAGTCACCGCTGCAGCCTCAAACATATACTTTTGAAATTGAAAATTTTAAGTCAGAGTCACTTGGGAGATGTCTATTTTTATTTAGACCCTGATATACAGTTACTCCGCACTCCAACTTCAGCAATGACTGAGACACACACACCACAGTGCTACAGACTAAGCCAGCAGGACTGCGCTGCATCCAATGACTAAGGAGAAGCTTGGGGTGAAGATGTGCAGGGTGCTAACCTGAATTCTCAAAAGGAAACATGAACAGTGACCCCGTAACCCTCAAGATCAAAGACTCAAGTTCTAAGAAAGTATTCTTTATATATATATAATATATATATATAAAATTTTTAAATTTTATATAGATTTTCTAGTCGTTTTATATATCAGCCCTGTCCTCCCTCCTCCACCCCCCATTCCCACCTCTTCCGAGGCAAGGTCTCCCCTGGGGAGTCAGCCCAGCCTGGTACATTCAGTTGAGGCAGGTCCAGTCCCCTCCTCCCTGCACCAAGGCTGAGCAAAGTGACTCAGCATAGGCCCTAAGTTCCGAAAAGCCAGCTCATACACCAAGGACAGGTCCCGGTCCCACTGCCTGCGGGTCTCCTAAACACTTCAAGCTAATCAACTGTCTCACTTATCCAGAGGGCCTGGTCCAGTTCCATGGAGGCTCCTCAGCTATTGGTTCACAGTTCATGTGTTTCCGCTAGTTTGGATATTTTTCCCTGTGCTTTTTCCAATCATGGTGTCGATATCTCTTGCTCATATAATCTCTTCTCTGTCTCTCTGTCTCTCTCTCTCTTCAACTGTATTCCTGGAGCTCCAAATATCATTCTCAGTGAGGTAACCCAGACTCAGAAAGACAAACATGGTATGTACTCACTCATAAGTGAGTACTAGATGTAAATCAAAGGATAACCAGACTGCAACTGACAACTCCAGGGAGGCTACCTAGTAAAGAGGACCCTAAGAAAGACACAGGGATCGCCCAATGACAGAGAAATGGATCTACATGAGCAAACTGGGAGTGTGGGGGTAATGGAGGGCAAGGGTCAGGGGAAAGAGAGCTTAGGGGAGCGGGAGATCCCAGATGGATCAGGAACAGAGTGGGAGAACAAGGAAAGAGATACCATGATAAATGAAGACTCCAAGGGAATAGGAAGAAGCAGAGTGCTAGAGAGGTCCCCAGAAATCCACAAAGACACCTCCACTATAGACTACTGGCAATGGTCAAGAGAGTGCCTGAGCTGACCTACTCTGGTGATTGGATGGCCGAACACCCTGTCATGAGAGAACTCTCATTCAGTGACTGATGGAAGCAGATGCAGAGATCCACGGCCAAACCCCAGGTGGAGCTCCAGGAGTCCAATCGATAAGAAAATATTAAGCACTGAATGAAAAAAAAGGCCCCCCCCAAAGACAGGTAGTACTGATTCTCCAGGAAACTGGATTCTTGGAACTATGAGTAGGGAACATTATAACCAACATAAAACAAATCATTAGATGCAGAATAGCGATTTCGGGGCTGGAGAGATGGCTCAGTAGTTAACAACACTGGGTGTTCTTCCAGAAGACCAGGTTTGAGTCTCAGTACCCATATGGCAGCTCACGACAGCCTGTAACTCCAGTCCCAGGGGATCCAACATTCTCTTCTGGCCCCCTCAGACATCAGGCATAGAGTGCACATCCATGCAGGCAAAACACCCCATGTACATGAAATACTTTTAAGAAACCTTCACCACTTCCCTTTGAGCCTTCCACTGCTGCTCTACCAGTGACCCTTCTGAGGTCAGGACCTTCAAGGACTGGACGCCACAAGTGCCATGTGTTACTCTCAAGCACCCAGCTGTTTGTATGACAGGTCCTGAGAGGATCTTTTAAAACACCCGCCTAAGCGACGCAGGACTCCGCTTTCTCCATCTGCTGGTGATTTCTGGGCTGTGCGACCAGTTCTGGTTTTGAGGAGTCCTGAACCCCTCAGGGTGCTGATGTTGGATCTTCCATTCCCCACGTTTACTTCACTAGCCTTTATTTCGCTGCACTGCACATTCAGAAGGGTGAAGACGGGGGACTGTCTGCGACGGCAGAAGAGACGAAGTGACAGGTGTGTGTCCCTTCACAAGAAGGTGTCCGGCAGGGCAGAGACCACAGAGACTCACTTCACAGCAGGTGTGGCGCTGCAGCTGACACCACGGCCGTCAGGGGACGGCAGGGATGATGTCCCTGAGTGCCTCTCAACGTGACTGGTCAGGGCAGGAACCTCTGTTGGATGCTCTGGGACTCAGGCACAAGGTTTCACATTCCTTCTCTCTGAAGTGAAGCTAACACCAGACTCCACCTTTCAATGGCGCTGACAGGCCTAGCTACGGCACTTTAACAAAGTGCTTAGAATGATGCTGAGCACACGGCAAGTTCAAGAATTATGTTGGGGCCAGGTGCGGCGGCACATGTTTGGAAATCCAGCATTCAGGGGTACGAGGCAGAAGGATGGTGAATTAACAGAACCATCTGCAGCCGGGTGCGGCGGCACATGTTTGGAAATCCAGCATTCAGGGGTACGAGGCAGAAGGATGGTGAATTAAGAGAACCATCTGCAGCCGGGTGTGGCGGCGGCGGCGCACACCTTTAATCCCAGCACTCGGGAGGCAGAGCCAGACGGATCTCTGAGAGTTCGAGGCCAGCCTGGTCTACAGATCGAGATCCAAGATAGGCTCCAAAGCTACACAGAGAAACCCTGTCTCGAAAAACCAAAACAAACAAACAAACAAAAAAGTACCATCTGCAAGTAATAGGTCAACCTTGGTGACAATGAGGTGGTGTCTCCAGAGGGAGGGAAAAAAAAAATCTCTAGGGGCTGGTAATATAGCTCAACAGTCCAGTGCTTGCTGAGTATGTGTGAGGCCCCAAGTTTGATGCCCAACTACCCACTTCTGCTTATTAGTACGCATAATAAATTAAAAAAAAAAAACTTTAAAATCCAGCACTCGGGAGGCAGAGGCAATCAGATCGCTGTGAGTTCAAGGCCAGTCTGGGCTACAGAGTGAGTTCCAGGAAAGGCTCCAAAGCTACAAAGAGAAACCCTGTCTCAAAAAAAAAAAAAAATTTATTTTATGTATATGGGCGTCTTGCCGGCATATATGTCTGTGTATCAAGCAAGTGCCTGATGCTGAGGAGACCAGAAGAGGATGCTGGATTCCCTGGGACTGGAGTTAGACTGGTGAGCTAGCTACCACATGGGTACTGAGTATGGAACTTGGGTCCTCTGGAAGAGCAGCCAGTGATTCTTAACTGCTGAGCCCTCTCTGCAGCCCTCCATGCGGTGTTTTTGTTTGTCTGTTTATTCTGAAACAGTCTCATTATGTGTCCCCGACAGGTGTGGCACTCACTACTTAGAACAGGCTAGTCTCTGCCTCTGGAGGGCTAGTAAGAAAGGTGTGGATCACCACACCTGGCTTGTTTGTTTTCACAGTTTATTATTCTTAGTTAGTTGTAGGTGTGTGTCCTATGAGCCACCTGAAGAGGGAGCTGGGACAAACCTGGGTCCTCTGGAGACCAGCAAGCGCTCTTACCCACTGAGCCATCTCTTCGGTCCTCCTGGTCTTCTTTGAGATAAAGTCTCACCATGTAGCTGAGGGAGGCCTTTCTTGGGAGAGCCATCCTCCTGTCCCTGCTTTCCAGAAGCTGTGATTACAGGCATGCACCACCATGCTCAAATATACCTTAGAAGGGGAAGGGCAGCTCCAGATCTGAAAACACCACATATCTGACTGACCCCAGGTTCAGTGCTCTTTACACAGGCACAGTGAAGGCTACTGCTGGAGCTTGACAACCTTGATAACTGTAATCATTTTTTTTTGGGGGGGGGGTTCTCAAGACAGGGTTTCTCTGTGTAGTTTTGGTGCCTGTCCTGGATCTCACTCTGTAGACCAGGCTGGCCTTGAACTCACAGAGATCTGCCTGGCTCTGCCTCCCGAGTGCTGGGATTAAAGGTGTGTGCTACCACCGCCCAGCTAAATAATATTTTTATAATATTTTTTACATTTGTGTGTGTGTGTGTGTGTGTGTGTGTGTGTGTTGCGGGGGGGGGGGGGGGTTATGCACATGCCATGGCCCTCTTGTGGCGGTCAGAGGACAACTGGGGAAGCCTAGTTCCCTCTTTCTACCATGTGGGTTCTGGGGAACTGAACTCAGGTTATCAGCCATGGCAGCAAGTGACTTTGCCTGCTGAACCATGTTACTGGCCTGTGATCTTTCACTGTTGATTGAGACAGGGTCACATCAACCCAGGCAGGCCTCAAACCTGGTATGTAACCAAGGATGACATTGAGCTCCTGGTCCTTGTGCCTTCACTTCCCAGGTGCTGGGATTACAAGGGTGCTCCACTGGGCTCTCCCAGGCAAGTCTTCAGTATAATGAACACCATCACAATGACCTGTGCAGATCCCTACTTGGACTATTATTTTGACCTGATGCACCTTCTAACCTGCCACTGAGAATTCCTTTATCATTTTTACAAAGTTAACAGTATTTGGTTGGATAACTACCTTCATCTTCCTCAATTAATGCTAGGGTGCCAGCATTCTACACTAGGAACTTGCTTTTGCTAAACTTAGAAACAGCCCTGTGATTTTCGATGATTCTGAATCCCATTTGGGCTAAAGGTGTGATGACAGTTCTTAAATTCTATGCTGGATCTCTCCTAGAAAGTATAAAACGTACAAGGCAACACACTTAACACTTTGGGTGTAGTGTGCTTGTTATTGTGGGGTCTTTCATTTTCCCTCCTTTCCTCCTTTCCTTCGGTATCTGTAAGTGCAGGCATCCTATGGACAGCCTGAATGTAATTTTATATTGTGTTCAGGAAACCATGTTAACAACAGTCACAGAACTAAGTTCAAAGTCCAGTTCCAAACCCCAGAGGCCTGAATGAGGCAAGGTCCCATCCCAGACTTCGAACTCTGCTTTGTTTATACTACAAAGAGTCCTGTCATGATGACTTGTAAGGCTCAGTCCCTCTTTGAGACAGGGTCTTCCCAGGTAGACCAGGCTGGCCTTATTTAAGGAGAGCTGTCTGCATCTGTCTCTCTAGTGCTGGGATTAAAAGTGTGTGCCACAATGCCCGGCAAGCATGTCTTATTAGTGTCAAAACAGATCTAGAACCCAGATGGTTCTGATCTTCAGTGCTATATTCAGTTCAAACCATGGAATCTGGATTACTTGCGCTGTTCTTCCGGTGCTGCTCTGGCTGTTTTCACCTTCAGTCTAAGCCCTACACCTGGCTATTTTCAACACTGTAGGTAGCAAACTAAGGCCAGATTATCTTGTATTTCTCTTTATTTTACCAGGAGCACAAATCGAATCCTTGCAATGGCCTCACTCCTTACATCTACTGTCAGCACAGACTCCTTCCTCTCCTCCCTCCTCAGGTTCCCGGAACTTACCAAGCATGACTCCTGTGATGAGCCCTGCAGGTGGTGGTCTTGTCTGGAAAATAACTCAGGCATCCATGTGTCCTACTTCTTCGCTTTCTCTAAGTCTCTGACTCAAATAGCATCTTTTAAAAAATGAGAGGCCTTTTCTTACAACCCAGGTAAATAGTCTGAGTGGAGTGGGGTGGTGCAAAGCCAAAATTTCAGCATTTGGGAGACTTAGGCAGGAAGACCTCAAGTTTTGGCCGGTCTGGGCTACATAACAAGTTCAAAGCCAGTTTGAGCTACATAGTGAGAGACTCAAAATCCAAACCAAACCAAAAGAACCAATTCTGAGGATGCAGCATTTATGAACAGAATTCCTTCACTCAATCTCCTCAATCCAGGACTCTGTTTAAATTACTTCCCTGCTCACATCATTTCATTTTCCTCAATTCTCGAGTTTATAATATTAGTCGGCTCACACCTGGCTGAGGCGGCGACGTAGGCTCAGAGAGGGCAGCACAGGTTCAAGGTGGCTCAGTGTCAATGTCTGGAATGTAACTCAGGACAGCAGACTTTGCAGTCTTCAGCGGCTGCCTCAGTAAGGAGCCAGTGCCTCTGCAGGATTGTCTCCTAAAATACGGCTGCGCACATCCCCCGGAGAGCACAAAGTCTTTGCTGAGCTCCCCCCCCCCGCCCCCTCGGGGTCGCGAGGCGCCGGATTTTAACAGAGAAAACAGTATTGCCCACAAACTCCACGAATCCCAAGTTTCCTGGTCGTCGGTGTGGCATTTTACGAGAGGCGCTCTGCAAACAGCAAAGTACTAGACCTGGAGGATGCTTTGCAAACAATACCAGCATGAGGTGGGGAGCAACTTGCTGACAATAGGCACCGGTCAAAACACGGACAGAAATGCCAAGTCTCCAGTCCTCGCCCTGCAACCCACGGCGTCCGCGCACCACTTCCCGGAGGACAGCCCAGGCCGGACCCGCCCCCAGGCCTCTGTCAGGCCGAATGCGGATGTACGCCCGCACTTACCAGTCCGCCGCCACCGTGAGGTCAGGGCCCACGGCCCGCAGCCTGCCCGCCCACTCACCTGCGAGCGCCCATGTCCCTCCTCTTCCTCGTCCCGAGGCGGCTGGAGCTGGACTTGCGACGCCGGCACCGCCCCCGCCCCCACAGTCGCCCCGCCCATTCATCACCGGAAATGCTCCCGCCCGGACTCTTTTTCCTGACTTCCCAGCCCCACAGTATGGCGTCACTTCCGCTTGCGCCAGTTGCTCGGGTGCGCGCGGCGAGTCTAGGTCTCACGAACGCGCCAGGAGCGTCTCGGAGGCGGGAGCGCGCCTCGTAGATGACAACAAATTTGTCGCGCAGTGTCGGAGTCCGCCTCGCCGCCGCCGTCTGCCCTCTGGCTCTCGTGCATATTCTATCCGTACCGACAGAGCTCTTCGGAAGCCTCCGGCCTGGGGCGCCAGGTTTCGCTCAGCTACCCGTTCCCGCCGGGCCTAGTGTGAACGACGCGACGCGGGCCATGGGGTCGCCTTGAGGGACGGCGGCACAGAACCGTCATGCTGCGGCCACCGCGAACCTAGACTTCACCGCAGCCTGGGGACGCCGGCCGGACCCCGAGGTGCTGTCGCTGCCTGGACCCCAGGTCCGATCCCGGAATAGCCGCAGCGCGAAGTCCCGGCCCTCCCAGCCGCCAGCCCTCACCAACATGCCTTGGCCATTTTCAGAGTCTATCAAGAAGAGGGCCTGTCGGTACCTCCTGCAGAGGTACCTGGGCCACTTCTTGCAGGAGAAGCTGAGCCTGGAGCAGCTGAGCCTGGACTTGTATCAGGGCACCGGGTCCCTCGCCCAGGTCCCCTTGGACAAATGGGTAAGCTGCCGTCAGCCAGCAGGGCTAGGGACTCGTTTTCCTTAGGGCAAAACCTGAGCGATTGTCATCCAGCATCGGTGACGATCAGTCCCTCCTTGGGAATTGTTTGGGGTCTAGCGTGGCCGAGCTCAGGGAAGTGTGTAAAGTGTAGCAAGTTTGCGCCCCTATATCACGTGCTCTGACTTAAACGATATAATGGGGGCACACACCATGCGAACAATTGAGTCATTGCTTGGTGGTCTATGAAGCAGGCCCAGGGAAGGAGGTGACCAGCCCTGTCTCTTGTGAGGGTCTGCGGGGGTTCAGGGCAAACAAACCCTATCTTATTGGATGACGTTCGAAAAGATTAAGGATGAAGAGGAGGCGTCAAAAATCCCCAGTTATTTATTTTGGTTTGGATGCTGGTTTGGTTTGCCTGATTGTCTTCATACAGCGTTGGGCGTCTGGAGGAAAGTTAGGTGAAGGCCCCTTCTGCCGGTTGGCCTGCTTTGCTTGATTACATGTTTACAAGCCAGTTCGTTTTCCCAGCTTGTGAATGGTTGCGTGGCCCCAGGAGTGCTGTTTAGATTTGTCTTTTTGCTTCACGTGATAAAAAGACAGGTCGTAAACGCAAATGTTGCAAAAGCTCCGAAGCTGCAACCTCAGCCGTTTTTCAAAGAGCCTGTTTTCTACTAGAGGCTGTGGGTTGACTCACTGTTTTCTGTGCTTCGTGTGTATTTCAGTTCACCAAATACAGTTGTATTCGCATCGGTGGGCTAAAGTGCCTAGTATTTTACTTAAAGACCTTGGGTTTGTAGTGGCTTCTCTTTGCCATCTAGAAGCTTAAATTATGGAAACTCCTTTGCAATTTGTGCTAAGGGGTATGAATATAACATAATTATCTCGAAACTAGGCGACTCAAATCAAGGAGCGTACACATGATAGTTTAAAGAGCTCTAGTTTGAATAACAGAAAGACTTTGTCCTGTATCAAGAGCAGTCCCAGGCTGTCACAGTCAGTTGAAAGATGATGGGCATCGTAATTCACCCAAGTTCAGTAATCATAAAAGGCCAGTACACTCCATGTATGTCAGATCCTGTATCAGGCTGTCAGGCTACTGTCCAGCTGCTGTTCTTCCTTATCAGCAAACGGGGAACTTTTTTTTTTGGAGACAGGTTTATTATGTAGCTCTAGCTGCCCTGGCACTTGGCTGTGTAGCCCAGAATTCATGTCAATGTCCTTGCCTTAGTCTCCTTGGTACAGTTTTGAATGGACTATCTTTTTCTTTTAAGTGACCAAACCATCTTATTCAGAGGCTTGCAGAGGTCAGTGGATTCTGACATTCTCAGGGTAGATTTCCTTGGTCTCTGTCATTGCTGAAAACTGACTAGGGAGTCATGAGGGAGGGTTGGATGTTTATGAATGTCTTGTAGGAGTGAGTTGGTGTGCAGTGCAGTACTCTTTAAAGATGACACTAAACTTAGCAGGTGGACATTATTATATCTGTTTTATAAATGGCACTTAATACCTTGTCCTGTGTCACAGCTAGCTACAAGTGTTCCAACAAGAATTCAGATCTGACTCTTAAGCCCATGCTTTCTTCTTGTGGATTCAACTGTACAAAGTGCAGGTTCCAAATTCAGGTACTTTGTGTACATGGTTTTAATGACTTTCAGGACTGAAAAAAAAAAAGATATCTTCAGAGATCCATACATGCTAATGGAAGACTTGTGGATGACATTACTAACATTTCATTTCTTTAAAAAAAGATTTATTTTTCTGTGTGTGTGTGTGTGTGTGTGTGTGTGTGTGTGTGTGTGTGTCCATCTGTCCGTCTGTCCGTCCGTCCATCCCATGTGTATGCGGGTACTTATGGAAGCCAGAAGGAGAATCAGATCTCCTATAGCTGGAGTTACAGGTAGGTTGTGAGCTTCCTGTTGTGGGTTGTTGGGAACCGATCTCAGATCCTCTGCAAGAATGGCAAATGCTCCTAACTGCTGAGCCATCTCTTCAGGCCAGCATTTTAGTCCCTCATTCTCAGTTATACAGAGGAACTGGCTGGACTTGGCAGTGATGTATCAGTTTTTTTGTTTGTTTGTTTTTTCAAGACAGGATTTCTCTGTGTAGCTTTGCGCCTTTCCTGGAACTCTGTAGTCCAGGCTGGCCTCAAACTCAGAGATCAGCCTGCCTCTGCCTCACGAGTGCTGGGATTAAAGGCATGCGCCACCACCGCCCGGCTCAGTTATTCTTAATAATGGATTAGAAGTGGTGGTGTGCTTTTTGTGTGCAGTGTGAAACTACATCTAAACACATTTCTTTCCAGTTATTTGTCCAGAATGGTTTTAGACAGGTTGGGGCAGTCTTTCCCTATTTCAAATCTTTTATAAACCTGTATAGTTAATGACTTTAAAGACTAGACTTTTTGTTGCTTTTGGTTTTGTTCTTTTGAGACAGGATCTCATTAGGTAGTCTAGCCCAGCATTGAGTTCAAAATCCTCCTCATTCTGCTTCTGGAGTTCTGGTGTCTATGTTTTCAATGGAAATGGTTTTAAATCAAGGACCAGTGGAAATCTTTCCAAATACTTTTTAATGATAGTGCAAATATCCTTTAAAAAGCAGTTTTATCTTGCTCATTTTAGAAGTATTATCCTTACTTGGAAAAGTCAGATCGAGTATGTTGTGTGTTTTTGGAAACTGTCTGCCAGGTAGCATATATTCCTAGCCATTTGACAGCACGTGGGTGGTTGGCATAGTTAGAACTTTTACTTTGCTTAGGCAGAAGGTGCTTATCTCTAAACCCTACCCAGAAATACCTGGCAATCAGGAAGCTAGAGACTTCACTTTGGAGATCATGGACTCATGAAGAGCTTGAAGTGGAGGGGAGATAGAGAGTAAGAGTTTGGAACTGTGCCACAGCTGGAATGGCTGCCTTGCAGTTTTAGGAACTCCTGCTTCCTAGAAGTGGGCAAAAAAGGAAAGGGAGAGGTTCTGTCTGGGGAGTGAGTAGATTCACTCCTTTCCAACTGCAGAAGACTAGGAATTTATTCTAATTATTTACATAATGAGGGACCTTTAAGAAGTTTGTTTCCATTTAATCAGTGTACACACACACACACACACACACACACACACACACACACACACACACACGAACATGCCACAGCATGCCTGTGGAGTTTAGAGGCCATCTTGTAGGAATTGGTTCTCTTTTTCCACCATGTATGCTCTGGGCTCCAACTCAGGTTGCCATGGTTGGTGGCAGGTGCCTTTACTCACTGAACCATCTCTACTGTGTCTATTGTAATTTTTTAAATGAAGGCTTTTTATAGCTTTAATATAGTTATGGAGTGTTTAGTATGTGACACTCTCAAGGGCTGGATGATGTGATAGTGAAGTAAACAGTGACCTTTTTCTTACTTTTGTATTTTTGAAACGGGGTTTCTCTGTGTAACAGCCCTGGCTGTCCTGAAACTCACTTTGTAGACCAGGCTGGCCTTGAATTCACAGAGATCACCTGCCTCTGCCTCTTGAGTGTTGAGATTAAAGGCATGGTCCACCATGCCAGGCTTGATCCTTTTCTCATGAGAACTTAGTTTGTTTAGGAAGGTAGACAGCAACAAATTATTATTACCCTAGAGCCTTTTAATTTTACTTTAATAATTTTTTATTACTTTGGTACTTATATTTTATAAGTGTATGTGTGCATGTAATAAAAATTGACTTCAGTTCAAGAAGCACTAATTTGCAATTATTTGCCAAATGCTACAGTAGACACTAGATTATGACATTCTTTTTTTCTGACTGTATGCATGAAACTCACTGGTGAAAATCGAAAGCAGAATGGCTTTAAAGAGAAGAGAATCTCTTCAGAGTTAGTTCAAGTGGCTCCACTGTCAGCTCTAGAACCATTAAATCTCATAGGAATGCTCCTGAGGACTAGCAAAGAGAATGTCATCTGAGTCAGTGTGACCGAGCAGCTTGAGAATTTTCTCCTGCTGGTATAATAACTTCGAATTTTCACAGGAGTGAATTTCAGAGTTCCTCATCAATGTACAGGGGATTTTTGCCAAGTACAGAGAAGTCTGTATAAGTGTAAGCTATTTACTTATCTCACACTTAGAGAAATTGTACTGTAGCTTAATGGGTCCAGTGTAAATTCTTGAACTATTGACTCTATCTAGAACTCCTGTTTTCTTTTGATTTTACCCTTCAATACTGTAATACAGCCTTTAATTCACTATATTTAGGATGTTAATGTAGCTACAAAATTGGAGTAGTAAATTTGGTGTATGCAGAGAAGAGAGTCCCATCAAATCCAGTTTCTTAGTTTACTGACATTGACAGATCCCTGAAGTGCAAAGGATAAGTCATTGCCTTTGCATAATTGTGCAAGTTTTCCTGTGTCCTGCCCGGCCCGAGGTCGGGACAAATCTCTCTCACCTGCAGTCCTGTGGCTGGCCGCTTATAAAATAATCACTCAGAGGCTTAGTATTAATTACCAATTGCATGGCCTATAGCAGGCCTCTTGCTAGCTAGCTCTTATATCTTAAATTAACCCATTTTTATTAATCTGTGTTTTGCCACGTGTTCTGTGGCTTACCAATCTGCTGGCATGTTGTTCCTTGAGTGACAGACTGGCATCTCTCCAGACTCCACCTTTCTCTTTCCTGTCTCTCATCTTGGATTTCCTGCTTGTCTCTAAGCTGCCTTGCCATAGGCCAAAACAGCTTATTTATTAACCAGTGGGAACAACCTATACTCAGTGTACAGAAAGACACCCCCCAGCACAATTGAAAATGTTTTGATGTATTTTAATTGTTCACATAAATGACAAAACTCATATGCTCGCTGGAAAAATTCAGAGAGAAAAGACAAGGATTATGAAGCATCTTCCTTAAACCCAGTTTGTCTGAGGATGGAACTATGGCACTCAGGCTTCAAATTTAAGTTACTGGAATACTTAATACATAAACAAGCATTTCTGAATTTACGTTTTCTATTTTATATGAAGGACTTCATCAGGGTCAGGTATTCAAAAACCTTTTACAATGACTACCAAAAGACTTGAAGGCATTTTTTTTTTTTTTTTTTTTTTTTTTTTTGGTTTTTCGAGACAGGGTTTCTCTGTGTAGCTTTGCGCCTTTCCTGGAACTCACTTGGTAGCTCAGGCTGGCCTCGAACTCACAGAGATCCGCCTGGCTCTGCCTCCCGAGTGCTGGGATTAAAGGCGTGCGCCACCACCGCCCGGCTTGAAGGCATTTTTAATATGGCAAATGTAAAACATAATAGCAGGAAGACTCTTACTGGACAATTAGTTACTAGAGGCAATGGATTGGTGGTGAGATAGAAAAGGTTATTAGCTTGCTGAAAAAGTAATTGTAGTTTTGGATTTTTGCAATTTGCTGTTTGATAATGGAGTAATACACCCCCCTCCTGCCCCCGAGACAGGGTTTCTCTGTGTAGTTTTGGTGCCTGTCCTGGATCTCGCTCTGTAAACCAGGCTGGCCTCGAACTCACAGAGATCGGCCTGCCTCTGCCTCCCGAGTGCTGGGATTAAAGGCGTGTGCCACCACTGCCTGGCAGAGTAATGCATTCTTCTTAAATGGGGTTATGTTCTACTCATTTCAATGCTCCTTTTTTTGTGTGTTTTTTTTGAGACATGGTCTTTGTAGCCTTGACAGGCCTGGAACTAAGTAGACCAGGCTGGCTTTGAATTCACAGATATCCACCTGCTTCTGCCTCCTGAGTGCAGGCATAAAAGACATGAGCTGCCACACCTGGCTCAGTGTATATTTTTTGCTTTAATTTCTTGTTAATGACTCATGCTGCTTATTTTATTGTTTTATGCTATGTCGATAATGTTAGACAAAAAGCAAATTCTAGTGACTTTTTTATCTGAATTCAAAATGGGTAGGCATCTGGCCTGGGAAACTCTAGTGAGCACACTGCAGCAATGGTCCAAGACATTGTACAAAATAGACAGAGCCTTGAAGATGAGGAGCTCAGTGGCTGGCTGTCTACAGGAGAAGGTACCAGTAACTCAATGTAAATCAGGCAGTGGCCATTTGGCATTTGGAGCAAATTGGAACGGTGAAAAAGCCACTAAGTGGTGCCTCATGAACTGACCAAAAACTTTAAGTTCCCCTTTTTGTACTGTCGTCCTCTTTTGTTCTGCACAACCACAAACCATGTCTCCACTGGATTGTGACCTGCCATGGCAAGTGGATTGTATGTGACAGCCAGTGATGACACTTAAGTGGCTGGATGGAGAAGATGCTCCATAGCACTTCCTAAAGCCAAACTTGCACCAAAAATGTGGTGGTTACTGCTTGGTGTCTGGGTTCTGAGTCCTGGTGAAGCCCTGACATCTGAGGAGTGTGCTCAGCAAACCTATGAGACAGACCCAAACCTGAAGTGCCTACAGCTGGCATTGGTCAGCAGAAAGGACCCAGTTCTCCATGATGACGTCCAACTGCACATTATACAACCAGCGTTTTCAAAGGTTGAACACATTGGACTCCGGAGTTTGCCTTACCTGACCTCTCACCAGCTGATGGCCACTTCTTCAACCATTTCAGGAAACTCTTTGCTTCCACTACCAGCAGGGTGCAGATACTGCTCTCTAAGAGTCCTTTGAATCATGCAGCAGAGACTGAAAAAGTACTTACTTTTATATGTATGTGTGTGCAGTTGGCTTGTGCATGTCATGTTATACATGTGGCAGTCAGAGGACAGACACGTCGGCTGTCTCCTACTGGAAGGGTACATGAGTGTGCTGTGGCATACATGTGGAGGTCAGAGGACAGTTTAGGGTAGTGAGTTCTCTCCTTGTCCTTGGGATCAGACTCAAATTGTCAGGCTTTACTTACTGGCCTTGCAGTTCCTTTCACAGCAACCTGATAGAGGAGAAGGGGAGGAGGAGGAAGGAGAGTGTTTCCTGTATTGAGATTTGAGCGGCTGCATGGCGGTCAGAGAGTTCAGGAGGTCGTGGGATTAGAGGGTTGGCATTGGTAACTATTGGGAGCTGTCAGTGTGAGTGGTGCCTAAAGGAAGGACAGACAACTGTGCAGAGTGTGTGCAGTGTGGAGGGGGGGTAGAGAAACCAAGGCAGAGGATGACATTTACGTGAGCAGCATTTTAAGTGGTGATGGATTGGAAAGATGGTGACATGTCCCAGAAGCCATGGGAAGTTAGGATTGGAAAAAGTAGGGGAGTCCTGGGAGCTAGGATGGGATGAGGATTCACTAGTTGAGAACGAACGGGGGGTGGGGGGAGCTGGGAAGGAAGCTCACTTGGTAAAGTGCTCGACATGAAAGCGTGAGGACTGGAGTTTGGATATTTAGCAACTTGTAGGAAGCTGGGTACCATGATACCGTGTGGAGCTGGAGACAAGTGGATTCCTAGAGTTGCCTGCCCAGCTAGTCTAGCACAAGCACTGAGTTCTAGATCCAGTGAGAGACCTTGTCTCTAGAGGTGGGGAGTGACTGAGGAAGACAGAGGATGCCTGCCATTGACCTCTGGCCTTACAGGTGCACTCAGACACAATGGGCACATGCTTCTGTGTGTTCCCCAGGGAGAACATAGCACAGGCACTTCATACACACATGTGCAAATACTCTCCACTAAATAGTCATAATAAATAAGTGTCAATTTATTGGTTTAAAATTTTAATAAAAAAATCCTTGTTACCTTTAATCCTGACACTTGGGAGGCAGAGGTAGGCAGATCTCTTGAGTTTGAGGCTAGCCTGGTCTATAAAGAGAGAGTTCCAGGACATCCAGGGCTGTTAATGGAGGAACCCTGTCTTGAAAAACTTTTAAAAAAAGAATCCTTGCTTATGCATTCTTGGAAAGTCTTTAGGGTTCAGAAAAACCTCCTGAGGGAAGCTTTTCTATTAGTCAGGAATCTCTAAGAACAGAACTGATAAAACAAATCTATATGTGTGTGTGTGTGTGTGTGTGTGTGTATATATATATATATATATATATATATATAAAGGGAATTTATTAGAGTTGCTTACAGGCTGTGGTCTAGCTAGTCTGACAATGGCTGTCTACCAATAGAAAGTTAGAAAATCCAGTGTTATTCAGTTCACAAGGCTGGATGTCTCAGCTAGTCTTCAGTATACACTGGGATCCTGAAAACTAGGCTCTGTTGATGCTCACAGTGAGAGTGAGGACTAGCAGGCAAGGAGGAAAAGCTTCCTCCTTCCATATCCTTTACATGTGCTGTCAGAAGAAGGTGTGTCTGTGGAGGCCTGAAAGATGTTGGATCCTCTGGAACTGGAGTTTCAGATGGTTGTGAGCTGCCCTGTGGGTCCTGGAAACCAACCCTGGTGCTCTGGAACAGCAGCCAGTGCCCTTAGCTGCTCCTTTCTCCAGCCTGCTGTGGCTTTCTTTTTTTTCTTTTTTTTTTCTTTTTGGTTTTTTGGTTTTTCGAGACAGGGTTTCTCTGTGTAGCTTTGCGCCTTTCCTGGAACTCACTTGGTAGCTCAGGCTGGCCTCGAACTCACAGAGATCCGCCTGGCTCTGCCTCCCGAGTGCTGGGATTAAAGGCGTGCGCCACCACCGCCCGGCTTGAAGGCATTTTTAATATGGCAAATGTAAAACATAATAGCAGGAAGACTCTTACTGGACAATTAGTTACTAGAGGCAATGGATTGGTGGTGAGATAGAAAAGGTTATTAGCTTGCTGAAAAAGTAATTGTAGTTTTGGATTTTTGCAATTTGCTGTTTGATAATGGAGTAATACACCCCCCTCCTGCCCCCGAGACAGGGTTTCTCTGTGTAGTTTTGGTGCCTGTCCTGGATCTCGCTCTGTAAACCAGGCTGGCCTCGAACTCACAGAGATCGGCCTGCCTCTGCCTCCCGAGTGCTGGGATTAAAGGCGTGTGCCACCACTGCCTGGCAGAGTAATGCATTCTTCTTAAATGGGGTTATGTTCTACTCATTTCAATGCTCCTTTTTTTGTGTGTTTTTTTTGAGACATGGTCTTTGTAGCCTTGACAGGCCTGGAACTAAGTAGACCAGGCTGGCTTTGAATTCACAGATATCCACCTGCTTCTGCCTCCTGAGTGCAGGCATAAAAGACATGAGCTGCCACACCTGGCTCAGTGTATATTTTTTGCTTTAATTTCTTGTTAATGACTCATGCTGCTTATTTTATTGTTTTATGCTATGTATGTTTTATGCTATGTATGTGACAGCCAGTGATGACACTTAAGTGGCTGGATGGAGAAGATGCTCCATAGCACTTCCTAAAGCCAAACTTGCACCAAAAATGTGGTGGTTACTGCTTGGTGTCTGGGTTCTGAGTCCTGGTGAAGCCCTGACATCTGAGGAGTGTGCTCAGCAAACCTATGAGACAGACCCAAACCTGAAGTGCCTACAGCTGGCATTGGTCAGCAGAAAGGACCCAGTTCTCCATGATGACGTCCAACTGCACATTATACAACCAGCGTTTTCAAAGGTTGAACACATTGGACTCCGGAGTTTGCCTTACCTGACCTCTCACCAGCTGATGGCCACTTCTTCAACCATTTCAGGAAACTCTTTGCTTCCACTACCAGCAGGGTGCAGATACTGCTCTCTAAGAGTCCTTTGAATCATGCAGCAGAGACTGAAAAAGTACTTACTTTTATATGTATGTGTGTGCAGTTGGCTTGTGCATGTCATGTTATACATGTGGCAGTCAGAGGACAGACACGTCGGCTGTCTCCTACTGGAAGGGTACATGAGTGTGCTGTGGCATACATGTGGAGGTCAGAGGACAGTTTAGGGTAGTGAGTTCTCTCCTTGTCCTTGGGATCAGACTCAAATTGTCAGGCTTTACTTACTGGCCTTGCAGTTCCTTTCACAGCAACCTGATAGAGGAGAAGGGGAGGAGGAGGAAGGAGAGTGTTTCCTGTATTGAGATTTGAGCGGCTGCATGGCGGTCAGAGAGTTCAGGAGGTCGTGGGATTAGAGGGTTGGCATTGGTAACTATTGGGAGCTGTCAGTGTGAGTGGTGCCTAAAGGAAGGACAGACAACTGTGCAGAGTGTGTGCAGTGTGGAGGGGGGGTAGAGAAACCAAGGCAGAGGATGACATTTACGTGAGCAGCATTTTAAGTGGTGATGGATTGGAAAGATGGTGACATGTCCCAGAAGCCATGGGAAGTTAGGATTGGAAAAAGTAGGGGAGTCCTGGGAGCTAGGATGGGATGAGGATTCACTAGTTGAGAACGAACGGGGGGTGGGGGGAGCTGGGAAGGAAGCTCACTTGGTAAAGTGCTCGACATGAAAGCGTGAGGACTGGAGTTTGGATATTTAGCAACTTGTAGGAAGCTGGGTACCATGATACCGTGTGGAGCTGGAGACAAGTGGATTCCTAGAGTTGCCTGCCCAGCTAGTCTAGCACAAGCACTGAGTTCTAGATCCAGTGAGAGACCTTGTCTCTAGAGGTGGGGAGTGACTGAGGAAGACAGAGGATGCCTGCCATTGACCTCTGGCCTTACAGGTGCACTCAGACACAATGGGCACATGCTTCTGTGTGTTCCCCAGGGAGAACATAGCACAGGCACTTCATACACACATGTGCAAATACTCTCCACTAAATAGTCATAATAAATAAGTGTCAATTTATTGGTTTAAAATTTTAATAAAAAAATCCTTGTTACCTTTAATCCTGACACTTGGGAGGCAGAGGTAGGCAGATCTCTTGAGTTTGAGGCTAGCCTGGTCTATAAAGAGAGAGTTCCAGGACATCCAGGGCTGTTAATGGAGGAACCCTGTCTTGAAAAACTTTTAAAAAAAGAATCCTTGCTTATGCATTCTTGGAAAGTCTTTAGGGTTCAGAAAAACCTCCTGAGGGAAGCTTTTCTATTAGTCAGGAATCTCTAAGAACAGAACTGATAAAACAAATCTATATGTGTGTGTGTGTGTGTGTGTGTGTGTATATATATATATATATATATATATAAAGGGAATTTATTAGAGTTGCTTACAGGCTGTGGTCTAGCTAGTCTGACAATGGCTGTCTACCAATAGAAAGTTAGAAAATCCAGTGTTATTCAGTTCACAAGGCTGGATGTCTCAGCTAGTCTTCAGTATACACTGGGATCCTGAAAACTAGGCTCTGTTGATGCTCACAGTGAGAGTGAGGACTAGCAGGCAAGGAGGAAAAGCTTCCTCCTTCCATATCCTTTACATGTGCTGTCAGAAGAAGGTGTGTCTGTGGAGGCCTGAAAGATGTTGGATCCTCTGGAACTGGAGTTTCAGATGGTTGTGAGCTGCCCTGTGGGTCCTGGAAACCAACCCTGGTGCTCTGGAACAGCAGCCAGTGCCCTTAGCTGCTCCTTTCTCCAGCCTGCTGTGGCTTTCTTTTTTTTCTTTTTTTTTTCTTTTTGGTTTTTTGGTTTTTCGAGACAGGGTTTCTCTGTGTAGCTTTGCGCCTTTCCTGGGACTCACTTGGTAGCCCAGGCTGGCCTCGAACTCACAGAGATCCGCCTGGCTCTGCCTCCCGAGTGCTGGGATTAAAGGCGTGCGCCACCACCGCCCGGCATTGCTGTGGCTTTCTTAAGTCTCCAGTGCTCCGCACATTTGTGAGCATATTCACAACATTGAAACAGTTGACATTCTGTGTTTTTATTTGTGCAATTTCAGAATGGACTTGGTTTTTCTCTCTAGTGTCTCAATGAAATCCTGGAGTCAGCAGACGCACCTTTAGAAGTCACCGAAGGATTCATTCAGTCAATTTCCCTGTCGGTTCCATGGGGCTCCTTGCTGCAGGATAATTGTGCACTGGAAGTGAGAGGACTAGAGATGGTCTTCCGTCCTAGACCTCGTGTAGGTAGGTGTGTTACACAGGCCTGTTCTGTTTGTTTCAGCCTGGACCCCAGGAAGGCTGAAAAGCCAACCCAACTGTAAAAAATGGAGCATTGGATTTATGACTTTGAACTGGATTTGTGAAATTGTTCATTTGATAAAATCAGAAGGTTTAGCACTTTGTAAGATGTATGTGAGTATACCTTTAGAGCGGTTCCCTCCTTATTCAAACTCCAGAACACTAATGTATAGATAATATGCTATTATTTCCAGTTATCTGAGGTGACTTCTATTTTAAAGATTAAAAATACTGTGTTTTCAAATGAGGAAGACTATTCAAAGATTCATGGAGAAATGTTGGAAGGGTATAGGTTTAGGTTTTTTTAAATTAAAGTTTTTGTAACTTTAAATTATGTATATGTGAGGGAGGGGGTTGGGTATGTGTGCACATGAGTGTATGTGCCTGTGGAGGTTAGAAGCATCAGATCCCCCTGGAACTAGAGTTATAAGCAGTTGTGAGCTACCTGATGTGGGTGCTGGGAACTGAACTCAGGTCCTCTGTAAGAGTAGTCCAGGCTCTTAACTGCTGACCTCTCCAGCCTCAAGGACTGGATTGAAGGGAGTTTCATCAGTGAAGTCTGAAACAACTATAGTGTTGAAGAATAATGACAGTAAGTGACCAGATCACTAAATTTAAAACTTACCACATCTACAGGGTGATGGTGGTGCACACCTTTAATCCTAGCCCTTGGGAGGCAGAGGCAGAGGCAGGCGGATCTCTGTGAGTTCCAGGCCAGCCTGGTTGACAGAGTGAGTTCTAGGACAGCCAGGGCTATACAGTGAAACCTGTCTCAAAAAACCAACCCCCTCCCCCAAAAAAACAAAAACAAAAACAAAAAAACTACCACTAACCAACAAAAATACTTCACCACATCCATGTTGATAATAGTTCTGTAAGGTGGGCTTGGATAAGGGGATGTGCTTCTCAACTATAGAATGTAACCCAGCAAAATGGATAGAAATGATCAGTCTAGGTAAATGCTGTGTAGATATGTGTGTATATATAACCCAAGTATTTTCCTGGAAAACGAAAGTTTACATGATACTTCATAGAGCTATAGCGATCTATTTTGAAAATAGAAATGCTCTAAATATTTCATTTATTTATTAGTATTTATTTTATTTTGAGGCAGTCTCACTATGCAGCCCAGGCTGGCCCTGAGCCCATGATCTTCCTGCCTCAGCCTCCTGAGTGTTGGAATTGTAGCGGTATTTCACCATACCTGGAAGCAATCTGGTATGTGTGTGTGTGCATGAATTTTAAAGCCAGAGAACATCCTCTGGTGGTGTTTTTAGATTCTGTGTACCTAATGTTTTGGAGACAGGGTCTGTTAGTCTGGACTTACGTAGGCTAGGCTGGTGGGCCAGAGAGTCCCAGGGGTCTGCATGTTTCTATTCCTTGGCATGAGGATCACCATATTACATTTTTTTTTTTTTTTAATGCACAGACTTAGGTCCTCAAGCTTGCAAAGCAAGAACTTTACTGACTGAACCTATCATCCCAGCTCGCTGATAATTTAATTTATAAGAACATTGTAAAATCTAGCCAGGTATGGCAACACATACATACCTGTGATTCCAGCTGTGATGCAAATTTGAGGCTAGCTTAAAAGTACATAAGATTCTATCTTAAAACACAAATGACAACAAAAATGATTTTATCATCATCATTATTGTTGTTATTATTAGGATTTTTTTTTTTTTAAGGGCAGGAGAGGCCAAGGCCTATGGAATTATTAGTGTTTATTGAGGCAGGATCTCATTATGTAGGTTTGGCTGTCCTAGAACTCACACAAATCCTCCTGCCTCTGCCTCCCTAGTATTGGGATTAAAGGCCTGAGCCTCCAGTCCTGGCTCTGATTCCATCTTTTTTTTTTGGGTGGGGGGGCGGTTTCAAGACAGGGTTTCTCTGTGTAACTTTGTGCCTTTCCTGGAACTCACTCTGTAGCCCAGGCTGGCCTCGAACTTACAGAGATCCACCTGCCTCTGCCTCCCAGGTGCTGGGATTAAAGGTGTGTGCCACCACCGCCCGGCTCTGATTATATCTTTTAACCGTGGTGGGTAATACTCCCTTTGGAAGTTGAGCTTTGAAATATTTTCCCCTTTAAAACAGCCTATTAAAAGGGCCTTTAGTTCCATTTGGAAGGCAGTAATTGTAGTAATGTGTCAGTTTGCTCTGACTGTGTAAGGAGGTAGGATTTCCTCAGCAGGAGAAGTCTGGGAAGAGTTCTTTCGGTTCCTGTGTCCAGTCCTCTGGGGACACCCTTTTAGTCCACCTGCATTTGGACTGACTCTGCAGCTGGTGTCATCTGCTGCTGCTGGATTTCCTGGTGATACCTCTGTATTCATCCTTGACAGTCATCTTTCATCTCTCCTAATGTGTGGTAAACTGTCTTAAGTGTGTAACTCATAATTTATTTTTCTATCTCTGTAGTTGGTTAGCAGACTTCAGCTCCCAGTCCCAGTTAGTGTGCCACCTGTTTTCATCAAGTCACCTTTTATTGAAACATACGCACGCTGTTGATTTACTCTCTGTACTTGCTTTGGCCTTCAGAGAGCTGCACAAGTGTGACAGAGCACATAGCTCACAAAGCCTAATACCCACTGCCTGAGCCTTTACAGAGGATGATGGTTGGTGCCTGCTCTGTGCTGTCCAGCAGGGTGCCGTATGCCTGCTAGGTTTTTGTTGAATGAATATCTGAATTAAAATTGGATAAAAATAAAACTTGAAATAACAATATGTTGCAGAGCTTTTATATCCTGTATTTTTATTGTTGTTCTGTTACTGTAAGGTAGTTCTTAAGTGTCCAGTGTAATTTCTCACAGGTAACATCATAACGTTGAAAATTACCATAAACATAATATTTTAAGAAGTGCCTTTAATATAACAGATTATTTGTACTCTCTGCAGCAACCGGGTCTGAGCCTATGTATTGGTCCAGCTTCATGACCAGCAGTATGCAGCTGGCAAAGGAGTGTCTTAGCCAGAAGCTGACAGATGAGCAAGGAGAAGCATCCCAGCCTTTCGAAGGTCTGGAAAAGTTTGCGGAAACCATTGAAACAGGTTTGCATCCTGAAGCATCTTCCCAGCCCAGGCTCTATGTGCTGTTCTGGGGCCTGAGACCATTCTGTTGTGGTGATTTTTAAAAGGATTACTGTTTTCACTTCAGTACTTCAGAACCCAGGCTGTTTTAAACATTCCATCCAGTTTGATTGCATACTTTTGTTCCTGGGTTTTCCTTGTTTAGTTTTTTATGCTCGTAGGAGGATCAGGCTAGAAAGCTATGGTGTCCCAAGTGTCTGTTGTGATGTAACTTGGGGACATGCTTATGGGGCACAGCGTGTTTTACAAAATTCAGACTCTGGGGATTTAAAAGGAAAGAAATCTGCCTTTGTAATTTTCTTATCAGACTAGGAATGATTTCTTTACTGAGAGTGGATGGGCAAGCAGCAGTGACGAAGCACTTGCCCAGCGTGAAGGAGGCCCCGGCTTGGTCCCCAGGAGCCTGAAAGGGGAGGAGGAAGTGGGGTGGAGACAAGTTCTTACTTGGTGTACTGGGACTTTCCCTTGATGACTGCTTGTTTGTTCTAGTACTAAGAAGAGTGAAAGTCACTTTTATAGATACTGTGTTAAGAATTGAACATGTGCCAGAAAATTCCAAAACTGGAGCTGCACTTGAAATCCGAGTAGAGAGGTAAGATTTTTTTGTCTGGAAACTCATGACCTCACTCTGATTCTGATATTACACTTCGACAAGGGGCATACTAAATTAATATATTGCATACTTTCAGAGTAAAGTACTGCTCTCTGAGTTATCCTCTCATCCCATTACTGAAACTGTAAGCACCAGTTGGCGTGTAATTATATCCAGTGCTGTGTTGAGCTTGCCTAAGCAGTTTTCTTAGTTAATTTGAGTGCCACTGTGTTAAGGCTCTTTCACAGAGTGCCCACTGCTCCCATGTGCGCAGTGCAGTGTTTGGGTGCATTTGGTAATGTGAAAGACTCAATTCATGGTGCTGGGTTGGGGTATTTCTTCAGTGAAAAAGGATGATGATGGTGTTTCTTTTGAGGATTTTGTGAGGATGTTTTTAAGGTTAAATATCTAATGATGATTTATTTAAGTCAAACATGTTGCTTTTATTTTTTATGTATATTCACTGGAGCTGTAACACAGTATTGATTTGAGGTAGTTATTGCTTAGCCACGGCCATGTTATATGGCCTCCCAACGGAAATGTACGTGGTTTGGTGGCTAAAAGCATTTCCTGCTCTTCCAGAGGACCTGAGTTCAGTTCCCAGCACTCATGTTGAGCAGTTCACAGTGGCCTACAGCTCCAGTTCCATGGGATCCAGTGCCCTCTTCTATCCCTGCTGGGCACCTGCATACATGTGGCATACACTCACAGATACAATACCCATACACATAAATGAAAATTAAAAAACAATGTACAACTGGGCGGTGGTGGCACATGCCTTTAATCTCAGCACTCGGGAGGCAGAGCCAGGCGGATCTCTGTGAGTTCAGGGCCAGCCTGGCTCCAAAGCTACACAGAGAAACCCTGTCTCGAAAAACCAAACCAACCAACCAACCAAACAAACAAACAAAAAAACCAATGTACATTGACTACCAAAGACCCTTTATGTGTGCATCTATTTGAGGCCTTTCCCAAGGTTTGTACAGATATTTTTGTGGTTTCAGTCTGTAACAAAGATAAACCCATGAGTAAAATAGTTGTCGTTACAGACCATTGGAGTTAGGGTGCATTATATTGGGTGGTATAATAAAACAGTGACATCCAATTAGAACCATGTTAAATATCTCATTAAACTGGAGGTTACTAACACAGGAATTCATGACAAAGTTATTCATAGTTCTGACTTGACAAATGGGGTCTTACTGTGGTTCTTTGCTGGTAATCCTAGCACTTGGGAGGAGGAGGAGGCAAGAGAGGGTTGGGAAGTTTGTGAGGGAGATAAGGATTGTCCCCTTGGGTTAACCATATGAAGTTATTAACCATATGAAATTGAAGAGCCCTGTGAAGTTCTCTTTCTTAGATTTTAGGTCTCTTTCCTTTTGAAAATTTTACTTTACTTATTTAAATATTTAGTGCAGTGATACTGACATATGTTATAGACATCAAATGTTCTTATGTTAATTATAATAGTGAGTTTTATTATATTTTCATGCACACACATAATGTATTTTAACATGTGCAAGTGCACATGCGCATGTATACCCACACATAGGCACACATTTACACAATTATTATCTCTGCTGTCTGTTCCCACTCTTTCTAATCCCCCTTTTTCTTTTTTTCTTTTCTTTTTCAAAACAGGGTTTCTCTGTAGCTTTGGATCCTGTCCTGGAACTCATTCTGTAGACTATGCTGGCCTCGAACTCACAGAGATCTGCCTGCCTCCTGAGTTCTTGGATTAAAGGTGTGTGTCACCACCACTGGCCTAATCAATCTTTTTATTCCCAATTAAATGTAATTCTTTTGCTAGGCAGTGGTGATGCATACCTTTAATCCCAGCACAGTGGAGGCAGGCAGATTATCTGTGAATTCAAGGCCAGCCTGAATTGGAGAAGTTCCATGATATCCAGGGCTACACAGAGAAACCCTGTCTCAAAACAAAACAAACAAAAGTCTTCTGAGACAGACTCTCATGTAGCTCAGACTGCCCTTGAACTCTTGGTCCTCCTGCCTCTACCTTCTCTATGCTGGACTGCAGGACATAGTCTTAGGGGTGCCAGCACTGCTTCCTTTAAAAAAACTGTTGCAAGTATGTTTCCCTGGACTTGTGTCCAAACGTCCTTTTGTACCTTTCAGAACCGTGTACTGTGATGAAACTGCTGACGAGTCCTCAGGAGTCAATGTGCATCAGCCCACAGCTTTTGCTCACAAATTGCTGCAGCTCTCTGGAGTGTCTCTCTTCTGGGATGAGTTTTCTGCTTCAGCAAAATCTTCCCCAGTGTGTTCAACTGCACCAGTGGTAAGAAAATTGAAACACAATCCCCCGGACAGTGGTGGAGGTGTTGTTCAGTTGGTAGAGGGCTAGCCTAGCGTACATGAAGTGCTAAGTCTTATCACCACCCTTGGGAGGTAAGAGTGGGAGAATCAGAGATTCAAGGGCATCCTCAGATAGTGAGTTCAGGCCGGCCAGGTATATGTATACACAGAGACTCTTGTCTCAAAAAACCAAACAAAAAACCAGTCCAACAAAACAACCCAAAACATGGTCACGATTTTTACAAGTTTTAAACAAAGACTTTCAACCAGGTATGGAAGTACAGCACTTGAGAAGCTGAGCAGGAGGGCAGCCTGAGCTACTAGTGAGTCTCTATCTAGGAAGAAAGAACCCAGGAATTGTTAAGTTTTCTTGAATACAGTATTCATTGAGTCTCCCCATCTGGTTTAGCAAATCTGGTTAATGTAAATATTCAGCTAATGTAGCTGAGACTAGCCCCAAACCCCTAAAGCTTTGCCTGGCCTGCTGGCCTGCTGCTCATTAGTTAATGGAGAAATGTTTTCTACATATCTGTAGTTAGAATGAGGTGTTAACATCTGGGGGAGCTAATCCCAGTGGTCAAGCCTCTGGGCATGCTTGTGAGGATTCTCTAGATTAGGTGGACAGGCCTTCACTCAGTGTGGGTGATGTCATTCAGTGGGCTGGGTCTCAGACCACATAAGGAAGAGAGACTGAGCTGGAGCCTGCCCTCTGACTGTGGGTGCGGTGTGAGCAGCTGGCCCCTGCCGCCTTGCCTTCCCACCCTGGTGGGATGTGTGCCTGCACCTGAGCCGGAAGAAACCCTCCCTTCCTTAAGGTGCTGCTGCTTGCCAGGTGCTTTGTCACAGCCAGTAGAGAAGGGGCTCGTGCAGGAGCTCGTCCCTTCACATGAAGGAGCGTGTCACCTTCCGTGACTAATGGCTCTGTTAGTGAGCATGTCATGGGAAGCATACCTTAGGTGTTTTCTGTTATCAAGAGTTCTTATTCTTGGGTTTGGATACATGGCTCAATGGTTAAGAGCACTGACTGTTCTTCCAGAGGATGCAGGTTCAATTCCAGACACAACAATCTGTAATTCCAGCTCTAACGGATCCGATGCCCTCTCCTGGCCTCCAGGGACACATGTCATGCACAGACATGGATGCCCGTAAAATACTCATACATTAAAAAAATAATAGCCGGGCGGTGGTGGCGCACGCCTTTAATCCCAGCACTCGGGAGGCAGAGCCAGGCGGATCTCTGTGAGTTCGAGGCCAGCCTGGGCTACCAAGTGAGTTCCAGGAAAAGGCGCAAAGCTACACAGAGAAACCCTGTCTCGAAAAAACCAAAAAAAAAAAAAATAATAATAATAAAGTATTAAAAAAACCAAACCAAACAAAAAGGAATTCTTAATTCTTTGTCAAGCATGGAATCCTTTTATAAGTTGTAAATCTATAATTTGCCTTTTATATCACAAATCGGGTCTTTTTTTTCTTTTATTATTATTATTATTATTATATATTTTTTGAGACAGAGTCTCTCACTTTGTCACTGTGGCTCAGGGTGACTTCAAACTGGTGATCTCTTGTCTCAACCTCCCGAATGCTGGAATTATAGGCATCACTTCCATATTGGTTTGGTTTACACATTGTGTATTATTTGAACAGATAATGTGTATGTGCAGTGTGCACCAGCACAGACACACACACACACACACACACACTTGCGTGTACTGCATTTGGGGGCATGTGTGTGGAGATCAGAGGACAACTCTGTGGAGTCAGTTCTTCCATCTTTATGTGCATTGTGGGATCGGACTCAGGTCTCCAGGTTTGGGGCAAGTGCCTTTACCCACTGGGTCATCTTGCTGGGGCAAGTGCCTTTACCCACTGGGTCATCTTGCTGGCTCTGTGCTCTTTTCATAAAGTCTTTTTGATGGCTTGTTTTTATTTCCAAGGTGCTATACTAATATAGTACTGCTTCATTTTAGCCACAAGATAATGGTATGTCTAGTGTAATGATGCTGTTTTGCATGTCAAATCTAAGACGACATTTATATACACTCTGACTCCTTCATGCTGAAATATTTTAAATAGTTACTTTATTTTTATTACATTATTGTAGGAAACTGAGCCAAAGCTGTCACCTAGCTGGAACCCCAAAATTGTTTATGAGCCACACCCACAGCTAACTAGAACTTTACCAGAGATAGCACCCTCGGATCCAGTGCAGATTGGAGGGCTAGTGGGCAGGCTGGAGTTGAGTCTCACTCTGAAACAGAATGAAGTGCTTCCGGGAGCCAAGGTCAGTATTGTTTTGTTTTCTCTGCTAAAGACAGGCATTTAATCTTCATAGTGGCTTAGTGCTTGATTGCTGTGAGCTGTCTTGTGACTAAGTGTCTATTCTTTGCACTCTCAATGTTCCAGCCCAGATTTTCCTTCCTGTTTTGTGAACTGCTCTCAGGTTAAGAAGTCCTCTACCAGGGCTTCCCTTGCTGCCTTCTGAGGAGATCATTAATGGAGCAGATAGTGTAGCTAGTTCTAGATGCTGCAGGGACTGCCCTGCTGTGGCAACAACCTTGGGAAATCAGCACATATGTGTCTTTGGGGAGCGCATATGCCATTTCTTAAAGAAGCAAGTGCCATGAAAAAAGCTTTTGTGGTCTATTTTGGCTGGATGTAGTCTTCTACATTCGTAAGCTTTGATTTCAATGCAGATATAAAGTTTTGCGCACTGACTAGATTTGTGTAACTATTCTCTATGCTGCTTTTAGAGTTCTGCCTATTAAGGGACAGAAGAATAAGTGGTAGTTTTGTGTGGTGGTGTTATATTCCAGTTCCAGACAGTATTGGGTATTTGGAGATACTATTACTCTTGCCTATACATTAATGTTTTTGCATACTAATTTGAGCATTTGTATATTTTGTTTAATGTAAATGAATATTATATGGGAAAAGTAAGTTCTGGAAATCAACACTGGGCAGCATAGAGCTTAGAAATGGTAACTCAGAATAGAGGTAGCAGGGTAGTATGGGGCAGCACACCAGGGTAGGCTTTAGTCTCTTCCAGCATTCCTTAAACCCGAGCCTTCCAGCTGTGAGTTCAAATGTCGCACGATTTCCTGCTCTAGTTTCTGAGATAGTGCCCCTGGAGTCTGTTGTATACCACACATTCAGTTTTAGTGTATTTTTTGGGGAATTATTGAGATGAAAGCAGGGGACTGCTTTGGTTGAATTTAGAGAAATTTGTATTACATTACACTGTGTTGAAAAATGCTTAGTTGTTATTTTCAGTGTTTTATATTTTCAAAAGAAAGCAGTGAGTACTTTGTTCTTTGTATTTCAAATTCAGAATGTACCCATAATGAAATATTCCTATGACAATTAGAAACTAAACTACTGATCTTCCATCCTAATGAAAACCAGAGACTATATGTTGTTTCAGTCCAAGAAACAAATGTGTCCAGTAACAGAAACACATTTACCCACTCTGGATGTGGCCTGGGTGTTAGCAGTCTGTAGGAGCCCCATAAAACACTCAGTCTGTAGGCACACCAGGAGAGCCATGTCGTAGAAGGAGTAAGGCTTTGCATTTGTGTCTGCCTAGGTTCAGACCTGGCTGTGGAACTATGTGATCTTTGCTTTGTGGATCTGTTTCCTTGTCTGTAAACAGTAGCAGTAACGAGAGTAGGAGCTGTGTGATGGCTCGGTGCTCACCACACCAAGTGAGACACAAGGGGAAAACGTGCATAGAGAACAAGAAAGGAAGCACCCATTAGCACTGTTTTCTGCCTGGCTTTCGGTCGTGGCTTCTAGCCTCCTGTGCGGGAGAAGGTAGTGTCCATGCAGTAGGCCACTGAGGGGCATGCTGTGGAGTCCAGTGTGGCCGGCCTGGTCTTAGGGACACTGACATTGATTCTGAGGACTTGGTTGTTCTGAAGGGTGATGAATACCATCTTGTTGCTGTGTTCTATAGTCTCCAGAAGACTTAGAGACAGACGGCATGGCATTGGACTTGCTGACATGGAATTTCTCCGGACTTTCCCTCCTGCAGCCACAGTTGCTGGTCTTTATGCCCTTTTGTTGAGACTGTGTGCATTAGGTGAAGCTGCCCAACACCAAGAGTGATACTTACCTCAGTGCCCTGACAGTTCTCTAATTCCTGGTGATGAACTTGTAAAGTACTTATTCTCAACTGTTCTTATGTTTTTAAGTTGGATGTTGATGGACAGATAGATTCCATTCATCTATTCCTGTCACCAAGGCAAGTACATCTGCTTTTGGATATGTTAGCAGCTATTGCTGGACCAGGCAAGTATGACTGTTATGATTATTTCCTGTAATTCTTGAAACTCTTAGGTGAAAATATAACATAGATAGATGAGAATGTGTTATTTTGGGGGTATGTGATTAGAGGTGTATTTTAAGTAGATGTTCTAATTACTTGATTGGATTAGGTCTTTGAAAAACTGTATTATCATGCTATAAACTTGCATTCAGGTTATTTGGTTACATTCATTTTAAAAATTGTTCTGAGTCAGGCAGTGGTGGCTCACATCTCAGAGGCAAGAGGATCTCTGTGAGTTCAAGGCCAGCCTGGTCTACAAAGAAAGTTCTAGGACAGCCAGGGCTACACGGAAAAACATTGTCTCAAAAAACCAAAGCAATAGCCAGACAGTGGTGGTGCATGACTTTAATCACAGCACTTGGGAGGCAGAGGCAGGCGGATCTCTGTGAGTTTGAGGCCAACTTGGTCTACAAAGGGAGTTCCAGGACAGCCAGGGCTACACAGCGAAACTCTGTCTTGAAAAACCAAAAAGAAAAACAAAACAAAACAAACAAACAAAACCCAACTAGCAAAACCTATATTTTTTGTACATAGTGAGTTGCACACATTGTTTTTAGGTACTCACATCTTCTAGAGGTGAGAGTTTACATTGTTGGCCACTGACTTCAAGCTGCTGCTTAGACCTCAAATTGATGTAACCAGCTTTCTGCTAGTGTGGTCAGCTTGCCATTGCTTAAGTGGGGTTTTAGAAAGAAATGTTTAGCTAACTACAAATTGAATTGTTCTTTCTTTTTATATATTTGTAGAAAATTCTAGCAAAATAGGGTTAGCTAATAAAGACAGGAAGAATCGACCCATGCAGCAGGAAGACGAGTATCGAATTCAGATGGAATTAAACCGATATTATCTGAGGAAAGATTCCCTGTCTATGGGTGTATCTTCAGAGAAAAGCTTCTATGAGACGGAAACGGCTCGCACACCTTCTAGCCGTGGTAAGCAGCTCAGCTCAGTCAACACTAGGCCTATGTTATCCCATAGGTGGAATTAGACTTGATTTTGCCTTCTATGAAAAAAAAGCACTTAGCAATAGAGAACAGAAACGCAGGGGCATTTATTCTTTTCTGTTGGCCCACTAGCAATGCAGTGGTACACCAGCACTACCATTTTCAGGTGTATAGTTGGTCTAAGCAATGGTATTTTTCCCTAAGGGAAGTCAGTTTTTGAAAATGTAGACTGACACACACATAGGTTGGGAATAACTGTCATTATTTCATTGTGTGTTCATGTGGTTGTGTGCAGCAGACAGTCCTAATAGGAAGCATTGCTAGTCTGTCCCTCTTGTTGGGGCAATTGTTACCCAGCTCACTGTACATTACAGGGATTTTGAACTGTATAAGCACTAGCGTAAATAGTAAAAATCTGGAGAAGTGTGAACCAAATAAAAATTAAAGCCCACTTAAGAACTTTGAGACATAACAAGCTTGATTTATGTGAGGTTAGACAATCAGTAGAGAGAAGGCACTGAATTGTCACTAGAATTCTAATGTCTCTGGTCCCTTTTCCCATCTGGGAAATAGCTGTATCTATAAGAAGCCAAAGACTGCAATAGAGTTACAGAATTTTTGTTTTTGTAATTTGGTGCTGGAGATGAAGCGCAGGGCCCTGTGTGAGCTGATGCCATTTGAAAATCTGAATTTTTACTTCTAACTTGCCATATGACAACTAACCGTTTGCTGTATTGCTACATGTCATGTGAATCCACAGAAGACTCGGGGAGGCTTGACCTTTGCTGACTGTGCCATTGTGTGTTTACTCTGCTGCTAATGGCCATGCTCAGACACACTACTCACAGCTGTATCTCAGGTGGTTGGAGGAAGGTTCTCTTAGTGTGTCTAAACTTCTTGAAGAAGCATATGGGTGGGATGTATTGTGATGAACTCTAATTCTCTCCAGAAGAAGAAGTTTTCTTCTCCATGGCCGACATGGACATGTCTCACAGTCTGTCGTCTCTTCCACCCCTTGGGGACCCTCCACACATGGACCTGGAGTTATCTCTGACTAGTACATACACAAACACCCCTGCAGGATCGCCGCTCAGTGCTACTGTGGTAAAGTATTACTCCATTTCTTCTGTTTTTCAGAAGGCACTTCTGAGATCCTACACTTTATTCATGTACTTCAAACCAATCTTTTGTAGCTGCAGCCAACTTGGGGAGAGTTTGCGGACCACAAAGAGCAGCCTGTGAGAGGGCCAGCGTTCCCATCTGACTTGGTCCACCCGGCGCCTTTACAAAAAGCTGGTTAGTTTCTACCAGAGGCTTTGAAAATTAAAAGGAAAAGTGTGTATTTCTAAGATAATGTGTTTTGCTTTTTCCTTCTCCCTCCTGTCAGACTAAACATCTGATCCATTTTCTATCTCTCTCTCTCTCTGTATCATCTATGTATATCTCTGTCTGTCTGTCTGTCTACCTATGTCTCATCTATTTATCAATCATTCATCTACTTTTTTTCTGTGCTCCTGGGATTATACCCAGGGCCTTGTACATGGCAAGCCTGCACTCTGTACTATCACATTTTGTATGTGTGTCTTTCATAATGTCTCTTTTAGTCTTGGACAGTCACAAAGTTTAGAAAGAAAAGAATAATTGAACAGTTCATTGGAAAATATTTTAGAATAGTTATACTTATTCATTATATTCTTTTTGTTGTTGTTGTTTAGTTTTGTTTTTGAGATAGGTTCTCATGTAGCTCAGGCTGATAGCTGTGGTTTCACTTGATCTTTTTACCTCCACCTCCTGAGTGCTAGGTTGCTAGGTGTATACCTCCAGGCCTGGCTCTCATTATAGTTTTTATATATTTGAATACATAGATATTGTGGAAAAATACCATTCATTTCATATCATTGCAATCTAAAACTTTCATTCAACTATCTGATTTGTCTCTCTCTGTGTGTGTGGTGTGTATGTGTGCCTGTTTGTGTATGGTGTATTTGTGTGTGTGGTGTGTGTATGTGCATACATATGTGTTTGTGTGTAAGTGTATGTGCACATAAGCGTGTGTGTTTGTGTATATGTATGTGTTTTGTTGGTGTATGTGTAGGCATGTTTATATGTGTGTATGTGTGCTTGTGTGTATGTGTATGGATCTGTGTGTGTTTACGTGTGTATTCATGTGTACCATTGTGCATAGAACCTGAGGCCTTGACGGTACCCAGCCAGTGCTCCATCATTATACCCTAGCTTCTTGAGTCTTTTTTTCATTGTTTTTATATTGTTTATTTAAAAAAAAAAGTTTCAGTTTCGATTCTGCATTTCCCTCCCCAGGACTGGGGATTGAGCTTAGTACCTTGACCATGCTAGGCAATTACTTTACCACTGTTCTGCACTCTTGATCCTTACTCTTCAAAATTTAACTGGAAAATCGGCAAGCTTAAAGGAGAATTCAGTGTGCAGCTTTTGGTTAATCTTGATTTGTTTTGTTTTGTTTTTTTGAGACAGGGTTTCTCTTTTGTAGCTTTGCGCCTTTCCTGGATCTCACTTTGTAGACCAGGCTGGTCTTGAACTCCCAGAGATCTGCCTGGCTCTGCCTCCTGAGTGCTAGGATTAAAGGTGTGCGCCACCACTGCCTGGCTTTGATTTTTTTTTTCTAACACAGTTTTATGGTGCAGAAGATGTGTCCACACATTTCTACGTACTGAGATGGTCACTCGTACTTCCGAGTCCTGCATACCAGATGAACAGGGTAGCTGTCTATTTAAGGTGTTTTGAATTCTGACTCAGAGAACTCCATGTATTTCAGCTCTCCCCTCTAGGTCTGTTTCAGTGGATGAATCCAGGCCTGAGTTCATCTGTAGACTGGCTGTAGGCATCTTCTCAGTCTCCGTGCTGCACATCGATCCTTTGTCTCCAGCGGAAACCTCTCCGAATCTCAATCCATTGACACCCATGGCCGTTGCGTTCTTCTCTTGTATAGAGAAGATGGACCCAACCAGACTGTCGACAGAAGACTTTAAGTCTTTCCGAGCAGTCTTTGCAGATGCTTGTTCACACGATCACCTCAGGTGAACTTTCCTCGTTACTAATGATACATCAGAAAGAGCCTAATCCACACTGTGGCATCTGTCTACCTCCCTGTTTTGGTTTTCGGTGGCTAATGAGTGAAATTTACTGCAGTCCTACCGAGATCCATCCGTAGGGTCTCTCCTTCACATTGTGTAGTGTGAGAAGGATGCAGATATAGATCTAGATAGTTTGTAGCTCCCTCCCTGTTCTCACCAAGTTTGTCTTACCACGTTTTGCCATCATCCCGGCTATCACTATTGAACTGATGGAAATGGTTCTTTTTGGCACTGGCAGTGGCAGAGATGCTGGTGGTGCTGAGGGCAGGACCGATGCTAGACCGTGAGGTGGGAAGTCATAGCAAGCCTGGGCTGAGAGTTTGAATGCTCCATTTTCTGTGATTCTTACAGCTGTGAGCCTCCGTGCAGTGAGGCCTAAGAGATGAGCTGACTGAATTGGAGAATATAGGGTTAGCATGCAATTATTGCATACTTTAATATCAATGTGATCTCTAAGATGAGTGATATTTTGTATAATGTATAGACAAATAAAATTTGTATTTTAGAGAATGCCTGTTTATGGAGACAGGATCTCATGATATAGTCTAGTCTGGCCTCAGACTTTCAGGCAGCCTTAGATAACCCTGTCTTCCCTGTCCTCTGGCCTCTGCCTCCTGAGATGATAGATGTGAGCCACCATGCTTGGTTTTAGGCAGTGCTGGGGGTTGGACCCAGGGCTTCATGCAAGCAAGGCTAGTGCTCTACCAACTGAGCTAAACCCTTACCCCCAGCTTAAGGCTATTGTAAGCTAAGTTTTCTGGCGTGTCAAAATTAACATGTGAAGTAGTTTTTGGACCCCATCCCAAGATACTCTAGGGGTTAGGGCAATAGTACTTCAGATTACACTGTACGAACATTTCCCTCAGTTGTGTCAAAGTTCCAGATATCTGCCAGTAGGACTCTGACACAAAACCTGTGAACCCCGCCAGCTGAAGGTCAGAGTACTGCATGATTGTGTTCAACTCTCAAAACACCAGTCTCAACCCATTATCTTCCTGCGTCATTTTCCAGAGTACTAGGATTTCAGGTGTTCACCACCATGCCCTGCTAGAATGATATTTTTAGATAGTTTTTTTTTAATTAAGAGATTTTTCTATTCACTTTACATATCGACCACAGATTCCCCTGTCCTCCCTCCTACCACTCCCCCATTTTTAGATAGTTTTTTTTTTTTCTTCGAGACAGGGTTTCTCTATGTAGCTTTGTGCCTTTTCTGGAACTCACTTGGTAGTCCAGGCTGGCCTCGAACTCACAGAGATCCGCCTGGCTCTGCCTCCCGAGTGCTGGGATTAAAGGCGTGTGCCACCACCGCCCGGCTCGATAGTTTTAAGAACCCATTTCATATATTTTACAGATCTGAATTTTTTTTTTTAAGTTTTTTTGTTTTAAGACAAGGTTTTGCTGTGTAACCCTGGCTGGCCTGGAACTTACTATGTGCTAGACTGGCCGTAAACTTACAGAGATCCCTCCCAAGTGCTAGCATTAAAGGCATGTGTGTGCCACGATGCCTGGCTGGATCTGAGGTATTTTATCCACTGCAATTTGGAGTGTGGAAGAAGGAAGGACACTATTGGGCAATACAGGCATCCTGGGAAGTTTCCCATGGTAAAGATGTTAAGGAGTAGGAAATGTGAAGCTCATGTCCTTAGGGATGTTAATGACCACGCACAGCTTGAACTTGTTAGAGTAAGCATGTGGTTATTATACTAACATTTGCATGTTATTCTCTAGGCTTATGTATGTTGTTTAATTGAGAAGCATGTGGAGACTCTGAAATGCTCCTTTTTTTTAATGGTAGATTTATAGGTACCGGCATCAAAGTGTCCTATGAGCAGAGACAAAGGTCGGCTTCCCGGCATTTTAGCACTGACATGTCCATTGGGCAAATGGAGTTTTTGGAGTGTCTGTTTCCAACGGATTTTCATTCTGTCCCTCCCCACTACACAGAGGTAAATGCTGGACTCCCCTTTGAGATGATTTTTACATTTAATTTGCTTTTTTAAAAATTGAATGAACAACAATAATTTTCTTTAAAACATGCCAGCATCACAAAGTGTGTGTGTTATCTTTTATCTTTGTGATTGTTGAAACAAATCTTAAAGTATGTCATTCAAGGTTCTTCTGTGAAGCTAGTAAATATTTTAAATGAAATGAGAGTTATCCGAGGAGGCAGGCAGGCTGTGAGCCTGCTATTTAATTTTGTTTTCCAAGTTTTTTCTTAGATATCGATCTGTTTGAACCCTTGCCTCATATGAGGTGCTGAGTCTCACAGAAGTTAGCTGCTTGAGTGAGACTGACGTACTAGAGAGTGACAGAGATGAAGTTTGGGGCCAGCTTTCCTGACTTCAGAGAGCTCTTCCCTACAGTACTGCCTCTAGAGATTTACATGATCGATTTCAGCTTAACATCCCGGCTTTACCGCGTCTCCATCCTTGTCTCTAAGCTTCTGACGTTCCATTCCAAAGACGGGACCGATGGCCACCTCCCTGTGTGTCTGCAGCTTCACTATAAGCACTCTGAGACTAGAGGGCCTCAGGTGAGAGACCGCTGCGTGGCCGCCACTGCAGATGGTTTGGTGTTTGTCACAGTTGTTAAGGTTTTAACTTAGTTTTATACTTTTGTTAATAATTGTGTGTGTGTGTGTGTTTTTTTTTTCAAGGGTAATCAAGCAAGACTGAGTTCAGTTCCTCAGAAGGCAGAATTACAAATTAAATTAAATCCAGTGTGTTGTGAGCTGGATATCAGTATTGTGGATAGGTTAAATTCCTTGCTTCAACCACAGAAACTCACTACAGTAGAGATGATGGCCTCGCACATGTATGCGTCATATAATAAACATATTAGTTTGGTAAGTATGTAGAAAGTTGCACATAAGCATGTGCTTATTGGGGTTTCTGAGAAAAGTCCTAATAGATTAAATAGACTATATTAGAACAATATTATTTATAATAGTAAAAAAAATAGACACTTTAAATTATTTTTTACTTATATTTAAAAAAAATTTTTTTTTTCGAGACAGGGTCTCTACATAGCCCCGACCATCCTTGATCTCACTTTGTAGACCAGGCTATTCTTGAACTCTAGAGATCTGCTTGCCTTTGCTCCCTGAGTGCTAGAATTAAAGGCATGTGCCACCATATCCGGCTTAAAAATTAATCTTATTTTTCATGCATTCCGACCTAAAACTTGAGAAGTAGCCAGAGATGATTTTGAACTCTTGATCCTTCTGCCTCTACCTCCTAGAGCTGGGGTTACAGTGTGTACCACCTAGCTCAACGGTGCGCCTTCTTTGCCTTGATAATAACCAGGTAAGGTTTGCTAATTCTCCTGGAGACATTTCCTGCTTCATTTCTAACAGGGTGTGCTGTGTGGTATCAGCTGCATGAAGAAGGCTCCTCAGGAAGGGTTAAGGGAGAAGTAGAATGTCTTTCCATGCAAACTTTTTTTTAATTTTTTTTTAACCTTTTGAGATAGCATCTCATTATTAGCACAGGTTGGCCAGGAGCTTGTGTTCATCCTGCCTCAGCCTTCCCAGTGGGAAACTTGCAGGCATGTGCTACTCTGTCTGGCTTCCCTTAGACTACTGTTAAAACTAGACTGATGTGCAGAAGAATGACTAGACACAACAGCAACAGCATTGGGTTACAGCAGCATTGCACTACACTTCTTTTTCTGGATTTCGGAGAATACTGTAACAGCTTCATGAAGTTTTGTTTTCATACATTTCATAAACTTGAATGGTAAAAACTAAAGCCCAAATAGCACAGTAGAGCTTTTGAGAATAAAGAGTGGTGCTGGGCATCACATTGCATTGCTTTTGCTTGGATCTGGTATGTGGAGTGGGTTTGTAATGGTGCATTGGGAGTTGGAATGTGTGGCCTGTAGGACCAGGCCCAGCCTGAGAGGCAGCTGTAGACTCAGGACTCAGTAGAGCAGTGAGTGCCCGTGATCACAGTGCTCTGGGCTTGAACCAGGAGGCCTGTCATTTGAGACACGCTTAGGAAACATGAGACTCAATCTAAAATGACAAGGAAAAGGGCAAAACATTTTATTTCCCGATTGTTTTGCCCTTCGGTCCTGGTGTTTAGTCTAAAGCAGCATTCTTTGTCTTCCATGGCTGCCTGTTGGTAGTTAAGTGTATAGGCCAGTCTCTATTTGCTGTTAACCTTGGCTATGTTGGTCATCTTTCTTTTTCTTTCTCTCTTTCTCTCTTCTCTCTTCTTTCTTTCTTTCTTTCTTTCTTTCTTTCTTTCTTTCTTTCTTTCTTTCTTCTTCCTTCCTTCCTTCCTTCCTTCCTTCCTTCCTTCCTTCCTTCCTTCCTTCCTTCCTTTCTTTCTTTCTTTCTTAATTTATTTTTATTTTATGTGCATTAGTATTTTGCCTGCATGTAAGTCTGTCTATGTGAAGGTGTCAGATCCCCTAGAACAGAAATACAGGCAGGTATGAGCTGCCATGTGGGTGCTGGGACTTGAACCTGGCTCCTCTGGAAGAGCAGTCAGTACTCTTTGTTGTTTTTGTTTTTGTTTGATTTTTGTTTTTTGAGACAGGGTTTCTCTGTGTAACAGTCCTGACTGTCCTGGAACTCACTCTGTAGACCAGGCTGGCCTCAAACTCACTGAGATCCGCCTGCCTTTGCTTCCCAAGCACTGAGTTTAAAGGCATGAACCACCCACCACCCAGTTGTTAATACTCTTAACTGCTGAACCATCTCTCCAGCCCCATCCCTAGGTTTCTTTAGTGTGAGAGTAGAGCTTGTGTTAGGAAGCCAAATGGAAGAGATAGAATAGATCTGTGAAAATCCTGGTGCCTGACTTTAGAGAAGAAAGGGAACCTGGTAGACGGGGGAGGGACTTGGAAGAAGAATGAATGGGAACAAAGCATGCTGGCATGTGCAGAGGATGCCAGGGAAAAGCCCATGGCCTTAGATGCTTGCTTTACATGTAATTACAAATCCCAGTCTGCCATGAGAAGGGAGCTGAGAGGCTGGACACTGGCCCAGAAGATGAATGTTGGAGCCTTTGTTAGTTTCAGGACCTTTTATGAAAATTAGAAGTTGACTTCTATTTGAATGGTATGCTTTTGACTGCCTGGGGGGACTTGGGAGTCCTTTAGTGAACACTTGGAACCTTTGTGTGCCAGGCTCTGAATATAGGCCTGGAAACAAAGATGAGTAACACTAGCCTGTGTATATGGCTGCAGTCATCTGAGTTCACACTGGATCTTTAGGGCAGCTGAAAATGGGCAAATTCTTCAAACTGAGTATTGACTATGGTAGTGGTTTTTAACCTTATTGGATTTGTTAGGCTGGTTCATACTTTTTCTTTCTCTTTAGATTATGGTAAGATATGTAGGGGAATATACTGCCTGTTTTTATTTTTACTTACTTATTTTTATATGAAGATTCAGCTATTGCCCCAACAGTTACATTGAAGCTTCATTATATGGTAGTGGTTTGTTTGAATTGTATCTGGGTGCATTGTGGCATGTGGGGGAGTAGTGATAGAATACATGAAATGCTAAGCACTGCTGTGATTTATGTTTCAGCACAAGGCTTTCACTGAAGTGTTTCTAGATGACACACACAGTCCTGCCAATCGCCGGGTGTCTGTACAAGTCGCCACCCCAGCGCTGCATCTTTCTGTTCGCTTCCCCATCCCTGATCTTCGGTCAGACCAGGAAAGAGGACCCTGGTTTAAGAAGTCTCTTCAGAAGGAGACCCTCCATTTAGCATTCACAGATCTGGAGTCTAAGACGGAGTTTGTGGGAGGATCCACCCCAGAACAAACTAAACTGGAACTGACTTTTAGAGAGCTAACTGGTAAGACTGAACACGCCTGTGGAGAGCAGACTATGTGTGGAACACTGCTCTTGACAGCACCCAAGATGTCAGAATTGGGAACACTTAGAGAACAGAGCAGCAGCTTTCCCCCAGAATTGTGTGGAGATGTACCATAGGTGGCACACACCTTTAGTCTCAGTACTTGGGAGGCAGAGGCAGACTGATTTTTGTGAGTTCCAGGCCAGGGCTACACAGAGAAACCTGTCTCCAAAAAAAAAAAAAAAAAAAAAAGCATCACAATGATTTGCTTTGGTGAAGTTCTTATTTTCTGTAGGAATGTAGTGTTAGCCTTTTTTAGCATTGCTTTCTGTTTATTGTGTGGTAGAGGCTGGGTAGCCTGCATGCTGCTTCCTGCTGGGTCCTGTAGTAGCAGATCACATCCATCCTGTCATTTCCTTTAGTTTTCATTCCCACCATATGCTATATTTCCTGACCTGTGGGCTGAAGAGCATGTGTCCCCCAGCTCATGGGTAGTCAGGCCACTCTGACACCAGAGCCTGAGTTCTCAGTCACCACCTTAACTCACTCCTGCAACACCTGTGTAAAACCTGGCTAAGACCTGGTATGTTCTGTGTCTGTGGGTCAGGGAGCAGGCTGGGTGGAAACTCTGTCCTCTGATACCAGTGAGGGGACTCACACCCCAGGTTTGGAAACTGTCCCTTGTCTGTTCTGATCTCTGAGTTTGGCAAGTTTTTGGAGATACTTAAATAGGCACTTGCCAGTTACTACCTCATGAGATGATATTTAGGTATACTCTGCCATCCCTTATCTCTGTTGACATGATGCTCTCTGATTTAGAGGGAAACAATGAAGGGCAGTGAGAAGCCAGTGTGGTGGAGTTATTTTGCATGTACAGAGTGCACACTGGAGTGTATTTGTGTAGTTATGTTTACAGTGGTCAGTTAGCTGATACGCTTTTCTTTGTTTTTTTTCTGCCATGCTGGGGACTGAATTCAGGGCCCTATATTCTGGGCAATTACTCTACCTCTGAGATATAGCTCCAAGCCATAAACTTTTCTTCTGTGAAGAAGTGAGGCTGGAGAGATGGCTCAGTGGTTAAGAGAACTTGTAAAACCATGAAGACCCAAGTTCAGATCCCAACACTCATCTAACAAGCTGAGCATGGTCACCCTCATATGCCTAAAACCACAGTGCTTGGGGGTGGAAAGTGGTCCCTGGGACTTGTTGGCTGCCAGCTTAGCAAATCGGCTCCTGCCTCAAAGGAATAAGATGATAAGTGACAAAACAGTTACCCGATGCCTTCAAATACGCACAAGGAAATCATTACCAGTACTCAGTAGGTAGTGACTGACATTGTTACACATGAAATACTAGTCAAGAATTTTAGTTTGAATAAAAACTGGCATCTTTTTCTGCACATTCTGCCAGCACAGGCCACATTAAAGCAGGAACAAATGAATGAGTGGTGTAGAGCATGAGAGTCTGTCTGAAGACTTCTGAATGATCTGGTCTTCAGCATTTGAGAAGGAGCACATTGCAGTAACACCATCTTGGTTGTGTAGGGTCATTTCAGGAGGAGAAGGGAGAGCCATCTGTCAAATTTTTCCATGTGTCTGGTGGAGTCGATGGAGACACAGCCTCATCAGATGACTTTGACTGGCCACGGTAAGCAAGTGCAGGGGTCTAATGGAATTTTCAAGAAGTTAGACTTTCAGTTAGCCAAGAATATACTGCTAATGTTCTTCTTTTATTTACTTGAGTTATATGCTGAGTTATGTATATACTGCCTTTTCATAAGTGGGTTATAGCAGGCATGGGCGTTATAAGTCAGTCTGATTGTATTAACATTTAATCAGTGTTCATTCTGTAAATTTGCATAAGGTAGAAATGTTGCTGTTTATACTTATGTCTTGATTTTTCAAATCATCTTGTCAATCAGAATGGTACTGAAAATAAATCCACCAGCCATGCATTCCATTTTGGAGAGAATAGCAGCTGAAGAGGAGGAAGAGAATGATGGTCACTACCAGGAAGAGGAGGAAGGAGGGGCTCATTCCCTGAAAGATGTCTGTGACCTGAGGCGACCCGCCCCATCTCCCTTTTCCTCTCGTAGAGTAATGTTTGAGAATGAGCAGGTAAAAGAGAAGTGTGAGAACTTGCAGGGTGATTGTCCCAGCCACAGAGAGATGCTTCCATGCTTCCCTCTTCTCCTCCTCCCCTCCCTGCTCCTTTCCCTCCTTTTCTCTTTGTGTCTCAGGTTAGTTTTGAACTTTGATCCTCTTGCCTCTGCCTCTGAGTTGTGAGATTACAGGCCTGTGCCACTACACTTGGCTAGTTCTTTATTTTTGAAAGAATACTGTATGTAATCCTAGCACTTGGGTGGTAGAGGCAGGAGGACTGCAAGTTTGAAGCCAGATTGGGAGACATCTCAAGACCCCGCTGAACAAACAACAATAACACCACCAGCAAGAAACAACAGTGACAAATAGCAGTAACAACAACAAAAAGAATCTGTGTATTCCTTGTACTAGTTTGTAGCACCAAGATTGACGTCTATTTTTCTTGATGTATGTTCTCCCTAGTTAAAGGTTATGTTTATCTATTTGCTCACATGGTACATGTTATAGTAGTTTTTAAAATGCTACTATTTTAAACATAGATTGCATCTTTTACGCTTTTTCTCACACTAAAGCATTCTGTTTTAGATGGTGATGCCGGGAGACCCTGTAGAGATGACAGAATTTCAGGATAAAGCCATCAGCAATTCTCACTATGTGCTGGAACTTCTGCTACCAAATATTCACATGACACTGCCCAATAAAAGCTTTTATGAGAAGCTGTATAACAGGTGAGTTTGAATGGCTGTTGTTACGTTCTGCACTGCTGCTGTTGCTGCTGTTGCTGGTGCTGTAGCTGAGTGTCCAACCTGTGCCTAGTGCCTATTGTAGAAACAACAGTAACTCCACCATCAAGAACTCCCAAACAGCCAGATGCTGTGGCGCACGCCTTTAATCCCAGCACTAGGGAGGCAGAGGCAGTCAGATCTCTGAGTTTGAGGCCAGCTTGGTCTACAAAGTAAGTTCCAGGACAGCCAGGGCTACACAGAGAAACCCTATCAAAAAACAAAACAAAACAAAACACAAACTCCCAAACAGCAATGACAACAAAAACAATTCACATATTATTTATACTAATTTGTAACTCCAAGATTGATTAATCAGTGTGTTTGTTCGTGACATATCTTCTCTCTCTTCCAGCCTGCAGCTGCCCATTGGCTGTGTCATTGGGCTGCACAGTGCTGAGAAGTGCTGTTTCTCAATCCATGCAGTGGCATATGAAGAGCATTAGGAGAGTTGAGTACCAGGCCAGCAGGTACTGGTGTAGAGTTAGGTTTTCAGAGTCACTGTTCAGAAAGTGTCTCTTCTCAGAATTCAGAAGGCAACTAACTAGTTAGGTTTCTTCAGTTTTGCTTATACACTTTGTAAGCAAAAAATTTAATTTATTGTGTTTCAATACTCCAACACACCTACCCAGCAAATACAGTGAAATGGAATTCTGGGTCATAGACTTTGATGACTTTGGATACTTCAATAGCCTCTATCAGCCCCAGTTCCTTCATCTGCCAAATGGAGATGATACCAGTGCTCACCCAGAAGGGCCGGTCAGAGGAGTAAATGATGTAATGACAAGATTACAGAACAGTGCTGGCCTGTGGCGAGCTCTCGGCCGTGTTCTGCTGTTGCTACAGTTCCCGCCCTTGAGGGACTCAGAGCAAAAAGGAAGTGCGTACATAGTCTCATCATCTCTAGCGTCCACTGCAAACAGGTTTTCATCCCCCTTGTCGTCAGACTATCCACTGTTGCTTCTGTAGTGGGTTTGCTTGCTGTCTGGTAGCCCTTGGTGCTAAGGCTTAGGGTTTCTGGGTCTCCCCATTGACTGTGGTTGTAAGTCTTAGGGTACTGAGGTACACATTAGTTCAGTGGACGGGACAAGCTCACCAGGTCATTGGGACATAGGAAGAGAACGTTAGCACTTTAAGTAAGGTTTTTGTTTTTGTTTTGTTTCTTTTTTAAACATTTATTATTCAAGTGCAGTGCTCTCGAGTGCACTGTGCGTGCGTGCGTGCGTGCGTGCGTGCGTGCGTCTGTGTGTACAGCTTGTGGAGGCAGGAAGACAACTCTGGGGGTTGGCTCTCCTTCTACCACATGGGTTTGAACTCAGGTTAGGCTTGGTGGCAAGTGTGTTTACCTGCTGAGCCATCTCACCAGCCCTGTTTGTTTATTTTTTTTTAATGAGCAGCAAACTTCTTTTAAACTGAGTATGGTAGCATACTCTGGTAATCCCAGCTCTAGGAAGGCTAAGGCAGGAGGATCATGATTTCAAAGCCAGGGCTTCCTAATAAGATTCTGTTTCAAAATAAAAACAACCAACCAAAGACTGTGTAGACCCAAATATAAACAAAGAAAGCATAGGAGCATGACGGATGAGAAACTCACAGAGCTTATGCCGTAAGCTCTGGTTTTGTTTAAGCTCCTGCAGGAAGTGTGGCGAAAGAGCCCTTCCTAAGGAGAGGCTTCCTTTGCCTTCACTCTTCACAGTGATTGGCTCAGGCCGGAGTCTGGATTCATAGACCTCGCCTTCTTTGTCCTGTAATAAACTGTAATGTTGGGGACGTAGCTGTCAGTGTGTTTAAGGTGCGTCATCCTTCAGTGCTGTGTCCCTGGTATCTTTCACACCACCACTTCCCGCTGTGAGTCAAGATGCTCATTCTGCCTCCCTCCTCCGGAGCCTGGAGCTCTGCAGCTGGCTGCATGCTGGCTTCCTCCAGGGGAGGGAGTGCTGTCTCTTCTCTTGGCACCTCGACTGGTATTCACACTGGGCTTTGCAGTCCTTCCACGAGTCATCACCTCATCCTTCCCTCTCCAGCCCTGTGCTCTGCGACAGCTGCTCGTCTGTGCACAGACTGAGATAATTAGGCATAAGTCCCTCTCAGGGAGCTGGCCCGGAGGAGGAGTCAAGCGTTACAGGTGCTGTGATGGAAACAGATGAAGTGAAGGAGGTGCTGTGGCTCAGACCTAGAGAATGCTGTGTGAAACTGCAGTGTTCCTGAAGCTGGGCAGAAGCACATCTTAGTAGGAGCAAGTATTTACCGAAGAGGCAGCATACAGCCCAGGCCTAGCTGTGGCTCTTCTAGGGTGTTCTTTAGGGGGTACATATCTCTCCCTCACTTTTTGTGGTCATGCATTCATCCCATTTCTTCTTACCAGGGAAGTTGAGCTATCTGTTGGGAAAAAGCTATCTCAGATACTAGTCTAGACAAAAGATTGAATTGAGAGCCGGGCCTTATCTTGAATGTCATACCAGCTTTTCTCCTGCTTGGCTGTGTGGCCTTGGAGAGATCACTTATGTTTTTATGTGGTGATTTCTTCATGGGTAAAGTGAGAGGGTCTCTATGGCACCTTAACAGTCTTCCTGCCATTTGGGAGGTGGGTGTTTTGTTTGGTTTGGTTTTTGGCAGGGTCTCATTATACAGCTCTGACTATCCACAGACTGCTTCTTCCCCTTGGGATTAAATGCATACTTCACTACACCTGGCTGTGGATTTTTATCATTAATTAGCTTCCTCCTTTAAAGTAGGCTTAGAGATGTGATTAGGACTTTGGGTATATTACCGTGGGTAACAGACATTAGATGAGTGTCTAGTTAGGGGTCTGATCTACATTCCTTTCTCTGGTCCTGCTTTGTAACCATGTCAGGTGCTTTCCCATTGAAAGCATGCAATTCCTGTTTTAAAAACTCCTTCACAGGATCATTTTTCAGTTCACCGTTTAAAACCAGTAGGTAAAACCATGTGATCATGTCAAGGGGGTTCTGAGTCTGTCTTCACCTTAGATGTTTCTTTCCTGTTCACTTTGCACTTGTGTTTCTAGGATCTTTAATGACCTGCTTCTCTGGGAGCCAACAGCTCCTTCCCCAGTGGAGACACTTGAGAATATTTCCTACGGTGTTGGGCTTTCGGTAGCCAGTCAGCTGATCAACACCTTCAGCAAAGACAGCTTCAGCCCCTTTAAGTCTGCAGTTCACTATGGTAATGTACTTTCCGTTGTTCTAGTATAAAGAAAGCGCCTCGTTCATATGTTTACAGAGTAGTAGCCCTTCCGATTGCAGAGCTAAAATGTGTCTCAGACTTTGTGTTCTGTTTGTGGTCTGTAATTTCTTTAGAAATTTCTATGATTATTTCCCCGGTTCTGTGTCTGTTCTGATGAGAGCTTTGCTGCTCGAATGTGTTATCTTCGGAATGATGGTACACATGTTTGGAGTTCCCTTGAGAGGCCTATCTCCCTGTCATTCTGTCCTCTGGAAAAGTCAAAGTACTGTTGTGGTCATTTTTAAGCTGCTGTCCTGCTTAGCTGTCAGAATCTGTAATAGTAGGTCTTTTCCCTGCGTAGATGAAGACAGTGGATCTGAAGAAGAGACTTTGCAGTATTTTTCTGCTGTTGATCCCAACTATCGTTCCCGTAGGAAAAAAAAGTTGGACTCTCAGAACAAGAGCTCTCAGAGTTTCCTATCAGTCCTTCTGAATGTCAATCATGGATTAATGGCAGTGTTCACAGATGTAAAGGTACGGTCACACCGTTACCCAGTCTGTTGCAGTGCAGTGGGGTGAGATGGTGTCAGTGCGGGGGAGGAAGGGGGAGTGGCGGGGGAGGTGGGTGGCAGTGTTCTGAGATGCCGGAGAACACACTACTTTGGGAGCTAGCTTCAGTTGTTGATCTAAGGTTGTGTGGCCTCCCTTTGGAAAGCATGTGCTAATTCTTCCAGTGAGGGCTGTAACTAACTTTTTCTTTCTTATTTTAAAAGAGGGTGAAGCATAGGCACTTGGTACAGAGGACTTACGTACTATACACATTATTCAGCGTTTAGTCCCATGGTATTGATAGTTCAAGAATTAGATTGCTTTTTATGCTTTAGGAGATTTTCCTAAGTTAGATTCAGAATGAGCATGCCAAGAAATGTTCTTCCTTTCTGAATTTAATAATGGTGGCTGGGGCCTGCAGCTCAGTGACCAGGAGCCCACCTACTGTGTGCAGAGTTTTAGGTTCCATCTCCAGTACTGGAATTTGGGGAGGAAATAAAATGGTAACTTGTGGTTTTTTTGTTTTGTTTTGTTTTTTCCTGGTCTTGTTGTTAGCAAGAGAATGGAGAGCCGATGGGAAATAAGCATGGTGAATTCTGGTTAGAATTCAACAGTGGCTCATTATTCTGTGTGACAAAATACGAAGGTTTCGATGACAAGCACTACATCTGCCTGCATTCCAGCAGCCTCAGTCTGTACCACAAAGGTAGGTAGGACAGCTGTGTGTTGTTCTCTCTGCTGTTTGCCCATTGACTTCCTATTTGATAGAGACAGCCTGTTGAGAGTACAACTTTGATGTGAGAAATTGTTTTCTGTTGGGAGTTCTGGTTCCGTTGCCAAAATCATACAGATTAAAGCTTTGTGTTTGTTTGGAGACAAGGTCTCCTCACTATGTAGCCAACACTGGTCCTGACCTTGAGATTCAACTCAGCTTCCCAAGTCTAGGACTGTATGTGTGTACTACCACACCTGACTAAAATTAGCACTTTTTTTTTTTTTTTTTATTTATTATGTATACAATATTCTGTCTGCATGTGTTCTTGCAGGCCAGAAGATGGCACCAGATCCCATTATAGATGGTTGTGAGCCACCATGTGGTTGCTGGGAATTGAACTCATGACCTCTGAAAGAGTAGTCAGTGCTCTTAACCGCTGAGCCATCTCTCCAGCCCTTTTTTTTTTTAAATTAGCACATTTTGAGGAGCTGCCTGAGTTACCCTGTGAGTAGGCACAAAGATGGGAATCTGGTTTTCCTCGTGTTTTAGAATCTTAGTTTTAGTTTTTGACTTTCTTGTGAGTTTTTGCTCTCAGTTATCCCTACATTGACAAAGAGAAGTAGGCTGCTACCATGCTGCCTCTTGTGCAGACGCCATGGCCGGCAGAGGATCATCTGTGAGAGCTCAGAAGGAAGTGGGCTCACCGTGGCTCAGCAGCAGGTATTGGTTCAAGCTTCGAGAGTCTGACACCGGCAGCTTATTTGAAACACACTTAAGCATAGCACAATTGGGGAAAAGTTTCCTGGTGTAACACAATCCCGTGTGCACAATGAAGATTAAGGAATAATTTTACTAAAAGTTTTCAAGTTACATGTCACCTCTTCTATTAAGATGGGGTCTATAGATAAACAACATGTGTTGTCATGAAGGCCTGGGAAGGATCTGGTTGTCTCTGGTCATACAGTTAGCACAGGGGTCACCAGACAGTTAACAACATTTATTTCTAGGCTTCTGGGCAGAAAACAAGTATGCATCTGTCCCTTTGAAGAGATAACCCTGTCCTGGATTTCCCAGTGTTTTTCTGTGAGCTCAAGGACCTCTGTGCCACCAGCAAGGCTCAAAGGGGTATAGGCTGTGTTCTAGAAATCTGTTTAGAAATGCTCTACATCCGAGACATCTCAATGGTGGTAGAGTACCACCTGACCTCTTGAGATGGTGCATGTTTACTAGATGTGAACATTCTTCACAAAATCCCGAATACTCTGATGCTGAACATTTTGGATAATGCCGTGCTCAACATGTACAGAGAGTTGTTTTGAGTTGTGAAAGTCAGAACAGTTACAAAATATTCTCAAGTGATCGTTTTGTTGGTGTTTTGTCTTAACGTGTGTCTAGGCATCGTAGATGGAGCCATTCTCCCTACAGAGACACGGTTGCCCAGTTCAACCCGCCCACATTGGTTGGAACCTACAATTTATTCCTCTGAAGAAGATGGCCTCAGCCGAGCCGCCTCTGACGGTGTTGGGGGAGACAATTTGAATATGCTCTCGGTAGCTGTGAAGATACTGTCTGATAAATCAGAGTCCAATACGAAGGTGTGTGCCTTCAACTGTTAAATACTCCTGTTGATTGGTTGCTAGCTAAGATGACTGTTAGAAGTGGCAACACCCCAGTTGGGATTCTGTGGATTAATGTGGCTCTTGGTGTGTCTGTGGTGCAGGAGTTTCTTGTGGCTGTGGGGCTGAAAGGAGCCACTCTGCAGCACAGAATGCTGCCCACCGGCCTCAGCTGGCACGAGCAGGTAAGAGCTCTTGCTTCTGTTGTGTCCTTCTAACAGCTTTCACAGTTGAGAATGAATGTTCCCCTTGGTGAACTGATGTGCACGCACTGTGTGTAGCTGGGCCTTCCTTAGGACATAGACTCCTCACCCAGAAGGCAGTTCCTATAACTTCTCACTGAGTGCTGTTGTTTGTGTCCTTCAAGAAAAGGAATGCCAGACCCGGAGGAGCAGCCAGGGGTGTACTGAGTGCTGAAACCAGCCACTCTTGAAGGACTCCACGTCCCCAGACCATTATTAGTGTGGCTTTGCCTCAGGCCATTTGATCAGAATTTCAGCAACTAATGTCCCGTTGAATCCTCCCTATTTTCTTGGTTTTTTGTCTGTCCTTCCGTCCTTCTGTCCTTCTGTCCGTCTGTCCATCCATCCATCCATCCATCCATCCATCCATCCATCCATCCATCCACCCACCCACCCACTGGCCCACCTACCTACTTACATTTTTTTTTCCTACCTGGGAGCAGACCCAGGGCTTCTTCACACATGCTGTGTGCTCTACTGCTCATTGAAAAGTCTTTCTAAATTTGTATTTGTTTGCTACTAAACGTCTACGGGTGGGGTGGGGTGGGGTGGTGCCCTTGTGTGCATATACCACAGTGTTTTTGTGGGAGTCAGAGGATAGTGTTCAGAAGTTGATTCTCTTCTCCTGGGGATCTAACTCAGCTTCATCAGGCTTGACTTTTACCCACCAAGCTGTCTTGTTGGCCATGGCATGGGTTTTAACAAGATTCTGTGGTTGAATCAAGTTGGTTATTTTCCTGTGAGTAAGAATTATAAATAAGAAACTGACTTTGAGCAAGAGGCTCACAGTTATTTATGAATACTGGATCTTTTGCTTCTGTCTTTTTCTCTATTGAGTGTTTTAAAAATACTCTTCTCATGAAAATATTTAGAAAACATGATGACTACCTGAGTGTCTGCCTGATTGCCTGTTAGGAGTACAGAGAGGTGTGTGTGTGTGTGTGTGTGTGTGTGTGTGTGTGTGTGTGTGTGTGTGTGTGTGTGTGTCTAGGGAGTGATTTAGCATATCCTCTTCATTTGCTTGGGAGTATGAAAGAATGGGTGTGGGGAAGACGACCTAGCTTTCAGACTAAGCAACATATAAATTAAAGAAAAAGAACTTATTGAGTTCTATAAAAACAGCTAGATTCCTCTACCTTCCCACAGTGGGTGACTTAGGAAACCAGAGATGCCTCTCCAGCTGAGAGCCTCGCATGCTTAAGCAAGACTCCGCCACTGAGCACACGACCACTGCTTTCCTCCTGCCTTTCTCCCTTTTCTTTCCCTTTTCTTTCTTCTCCTTCCTTCTCCTCCTCCCTCCTTCCCACTTCCTTTCTGTATTTTGAGAAGGGTCTTGCTAAGTCAGTAGCCCTTGGCTAACTTAGGACTTTCGATCCTTTTGCCTCAATCTCCCAGGTAGCTAGGATTACAGACATGCCTAGCATACCTCATGGAAACCAGATTTTTGAAAAGTCATCTTTAACAAAATTAGTTTTTTTCAAAAATTGTTCTGAGCAATATGTTAATTGTATTATATATACTTTTTAAAAAATGAATTTCCTAAGATAGGACTTTCTCTCATCCAGGTACTAAGCCCTTAGCAATCCAACCCTGCTTACCTTACAAGATCAGAGGAGACTGGGTGTGTTTAGGGTGGGATGACCATAAATGTGAGACGGGGTTTTCTAAGGTGTCTGTGGTATTCAGTTATTGGATGTGACTCTTCATTTCAAGTTCCAGTTTAGCAAGTACTTTAGCATTTTTTTTTTTTTTTTTGGTTTTTTCGAGACAGGGTTTCTCTGTGTAGCTTTGCGCCTTTTCCTGGAACTCACTTGGTAGCCCAGGCTGGCCTCGAACTCACAGAGATCCGCCTGCCTCTGCCTCCCGAGTGCTGGGATTAAAGGCGTGCGCCACCACCGCCCGGCTTACTTTAGCATTTTAATTGTGTTCTTTAAGGGACACAACACCAGGTTATGGTCAACATACACACAGTGAGATGATTACTATAGGCAGCTCAGTGCATCTCTCCCCTTCCATGGCCTCCCTGATTTGAGTGCACTCACTTTTGAAATGAATCCCTTCGGAACAGCTGTATTTTCTTGTAACAGCCTAAGTCGCTTTGTTATATGCTTGTTAAATGTATTATAGCAAGATGTCGTTTCTTCTAAAGTATTTATGTTTTGTGATTACAGATTTTAAACTTCTTGAATATTGCTGATGAACCTGTTTTGGGATATAACCCTCCAACTTCATTTACAACTTTTCATGTTCATCTTTGGAGCTGTGCACTTGATTACAGGTGAGTCCGTGAATGGAACAAAGTGGAATTTTATTGAAACACACTGGCTTTAGAGCCACCAACCTGGTAACCTGAGTGCATTCCCTGGGACCCATATCATGGAAGAGAAGAACCACTTCTCCTAAGTTGTCCTCTGGCTTCCACACAGGCACTGTACAAACACATACAATATATAAATAAGTTGAAAAGTACATAATTCTGCCTACTGTGGTATTGCACACCTACATTTCCAACACTCACCAGGCTTAGGTAAGAAGCCTGCAAATTTGAAGCCAGTCTGAGTTAGTTACACAGTGAGATCCTGTGATCAAAAAAAAAAAAACCCAAGAAACCAAAACAAAGCCCTCCAAAAGTCCCACAATTGAGTAGTTGAGGTTGGAGGTGTTTTTTGAAGAGTCCTGTTGTATCAGGCTGCTAATCTGTCGCTTCTGTTTGCTGCCAGGCCCCTTCACCTGCCAATCCGATCCCTTCTTACTGTTGAGACGTTCAGCATTTCTAGCAGTGTTGCCTTGGATAAATCTTCCTCCACTCTCAGGTACTCATCCTGCGCTGGCTGCTGTTCCAAGGCGTCCGCTGCAGTAATGGGTGCTTCCTTACCAAACCGCTGCTGCTTGTTAAATCCGCAGCAGCTGAGCCATCAGTGTGCCTTCCTCAAGGGCCATGCCCGCCGCCACCGCTCCTCTCATTGTTGTGTTTCCGTTTTGGAAGGAATTCATCCCTGAGCGTCTCCCTTGGCTTGTTAGGACCTGTGGTCAATTTCTCAGTCCCAGATATGTGTTATCTTTGATTTTTTTTTGTTTTTGTTTTTGTTTTTGTTTTTCGAGACAGGGTTTCTCTGTGTAGCTTTGCGCCTTTCCTGGAACTCGCTTTGGAGACCAGCTGGCCTTGAACTCACAGAGATCCGCCTGCGTCTGCCTCCCAAGTGCTGGGATTAAAGGCGTGCGCCACCACCGCCGGCATGTGTTATCTTTGCAATGGAAACCTTTTATTTAGATTTGAGCATCTGTTGAAACACAAACTGCCCCCACAGCCTAGAGACCGATGTGTTGCCACCTTCATGTGTTTTGATTCCACTCATGATTGTGGGTTAGGTACACCCACGTGGTGGGAAGGTGTGCCGATGGTGCTGTGCACAGGCTCAGAGCTTGGTTTTTCAGATGCTATCTCCTTTCCTCAGAATCATCATGGATGAGGCTGCTTTACACCTGTCTGACAAGTGTAACACTGTCACTATAAACCTGAATAGAGGTGAGTTCAAAACAAACTCTGGCTTGATTACTGCTGTGTGTGTGTTTGTGTGTGTGTGTGTATATAATAGCAGTTTTAAGTGGGGAATAGTGTTGAAAGCTGGGTTCTTGTTAGGGAACTTTTAACGGATATTCAAATGTGTAATAATTGTATGCTACATCTGTTTTGTGATATTTTGATCGTGTTCTGACAAATATAGCTTGCTTGGAGTTGGAGGGTGGAGTTAGCCCCTAGCCAACCAAAATTAACCACAGAGGTTTTGGAAGACTGAGGACAGATAGGATAGGAAGTGGTAATGTGGGGTGGAGAGGGATCTGGCTCTCTGTTTAGAGGAAGGAATGGAGCAGTGGTAAGGTGGGGCGGAGAGGGATCTGGCTCTCTGTTTAGAGGAAGGAATGGAGCAGGTAGGGAGGACTGGTGGCTTCTCTGCTTTTCTGATCTTTCAGGCTCTTACCTCAATATCTGACTCCTGAATTTTTATTGATAAACAATAATTAGAATAATGCTTCATACACCTTCAGAGTTTAGTGGATACTGGCTTTTCAGTTTGAGGGTGAAATGTTCTTATGGTGTTAGCTATGTTTTTTGTATATTCTAAATACCTATTTAATATTTAGTCATTCGTTGTAGCTAAAATTAAGTGAGGTGTCAGATGAAGTCACAGTGAGATTATAGGATGCCCTGTCAGTGTCCTCACACTACAGACCCTAGTGACATCTGCAGGGAGCTTTGTTAGCGCTTGGTGGGATACGCAGTTGTGAAAACCTACAGTAAGTATTGTATTAAATTCTAGATTATGTTCGTGTGATGGACATGGGACTTTTAGAGCTGACCATAACTGCAGTGAAGTCAGATTCGGATGGAGAACAGGTCAGTTACAATAAGTGGAAATTTTTACTTAAATCCTGTCCTTAAGAGATAAAAAATAGAATGTATTGGAACATGTTTTTCTTTTGATCCAATTTTGGCCCAAATATTTGAAAACTAGAATTGATTTAAATACTTTTCAGGTGACAAAACAAATAAGTATATATTTTATTTTAGATTTATTTTAGGTGTATGAATGTTTTGCCTGCATGTATATATGTGCATCACATGCATGCCTGGTACCTGCAATTGTCAGAAGAGGGTGTCAGACCCCTAGGACTGGAGTTAGAGACAGTTGTGAACCACTGTGGGTGCTGGGAATTGAAACCTGGTCCTCTGTAGGAGCAATAAGTACTCATAACCACGGATCCATGTCTCCAGCCCATTAGTATCTGTTTTCGTTCCTGTGACTGTAGAGGAGTTGGTGACGCTTGTCTAAAAAAGAGTGTTTTCATTCCCCTGCACCTGCAGACTGAGCCCCGCTTTGAGTTGCACTGTTCCAGTGATGTCGTCCACATCAGAACATGCTCAGACTCATGCGCCGCACTGATGAATCTCATTCAGTATGTCGCAAGTTACGGGGACTTACATGCACCTAACAAAGCAGAAGTGAAGCCCGGAGTCCCACAGAGAAAGCCAAAGGTACAACAGGCCAGGCGATCGATTCCCCATCCGCTGATGTCACTTCCTAGAGTAATGGGTCTGGAGCGGTGATTCCGGGGCCTCTGTGAAAAGCCAGTCTACTGTTTGCTCTTTGTTTCAGAACATTAATCTCAGCCGACATAATACTTTTAGATTTCTTTTCTTTGCACCTGTTCTTAGGGAAGAAAACAAGCTGTGTCAAATGCTGTAAGCAGCTAGTGGCAAATGCTACTGTCACCTAAAGACCTACTTGTACACTAGTGCTTCTTCTACCCATTCTCTCTACTATTTGGTCAACCCTACTACTTGGTCAACCCTCCACGGAGCTTCCTCTTCCTCCCTCACAGCCCAGTGAGGGGAGGCTAAAGGTTGTCGTTGGTGCTAGATCGCTTGGTGACTTCCCTAGTCAGCAAGAGGAGCACAACAAGTGTCCCCATTCTCAGTTTCAAGGACGCTGCTCTCCTATGCCGCAGGTGTCCCTTTCTGATGTCATGTGTCAAGTTGGAACTTATTCCATTTGTTTGGGTGTTTTATTTTGCAGTGCTGTTCTTGACAGCCTTTTCTGTGAGCAGCATCCTTAGTCTCCTTAGGGTAGGGCACCTCAGAACTTACTCAGAGAGGTCAGTTCTATCAGCAAGGGTCTGGCTGGCATCACATGCCCTCTTAGGTCATCCTGCTCTTCCTCTCTGTCCCTCCTGTGCTCCACTGGTACTGAGACGACCAAAGACACTTCCTTCACTGTTTACTCTCTATTCTGAAAGACACTGTCCGTTTATCAGAGATGCTTTCAACTTGTGTCTTTCCATTTCAGAGCAATGCTCACATTTTGGGGAGCACAGCTTAGGTTTAATGGATCTGCAATTTACTAAGCAAAATGGTAAAGTGGTGGTACTGGAGTTGAGCCCTGTGAATGAACTACCATTCAGGCTTTCTCTCCTGTTTATATCCCCCATTGCCCTCCGGAGTCTAAGAGAGGAGGTCCTGACCTACAGGAGCAGCAGTATGGTCTGAGCAGATCAGGCTTTCTCAGTAACCCCTGGCTACACAGTAGGGTTTTCAGCCCCTCCCATCACCTTGGCAGGGTCCTGGTTCTGTGTCTGCATCTGAGCTAAGTTCCTGTTTATTTGCACTTGTTGGTAGCTGTTGAAGTGATAACGACTACAGCAGAACTGCAGGCAGGTGTAGACATTGAGCATGGACCTGTTGGTCCTGAGGTGAAATGGGTCCCAGGGTGGTTCCCATTGGCTCTGCTCTCTGCTCCCTTGTAGTGTACTCAGTGTCCTGTCTTTCTTTTCTGAAAAAAGAGTATTTTCAGATGAGTTTTGCTTTGAGAAATGTCTTATTTTGTTTCCCAGGCTGGCCTTATGCACTTGGAGCCCAGTGGTCCCCTTGCTTCCCCTTTTAAGTATCTGGGAGTGCGGCACACCCCATTGCACCAAGCTTTAGCTTTTTTTGTTTGTTTGTTTGTTTGTTTTTTGAGATAGAGTCTCTCTGTGTAGCTTTGGAGCCTGTCTTGGAATTTGCTCTGTAGACCAGGCTGGCCTCGAACTCACAGAGATCCGCCTGCCTCTGCCTCCCGAGTGCTGGTATTAAAGGTGTGAGCCACCACTTGCTGGCTTTAGCTATTTTTACCTTGACTTTTTGGTTGTAGGTAGATTCCAGTGGTCGATCATCTTCGCGTGGTCCGGTGCTTCCTGAAGCTGACCAGCAGATTTTACGGGACCTGATGAGTGACGCCATGGAGGAGATTGACATGCAGCAGACCTCTGCCCCTGTTGGACCACAGACTAATGGTGAGAGGGCTTTTCCTGGGATCTCTGAGGGTAGCGTGTGTCACATTATTTGTGTTCTTATGACATTTTCAGTAAGAAACTTACTAAGGACTCATCTGGATCTGTAGATATGTGCTACTCATTAGCTTGTGTCTGCTGTCTGTTGGGAGAACAGACTGACAGGAGATGGTGCTAGTGCTTGGAATGATTGAAAAGTGACACAAAATACCCTGGAATGTAGATTGGAAGTTCATGAGTCTCGTGAAAACAGGACTAGTTGGCTGTATGTGGAGGTGCATGAGAAGGACATCTTGACAAGGTCATCGATTTGTTCTGTATTACAGTATGGAGGAAGGCATGCATGATCTGTAGATACCTATCTAGCTGTCACTAGAACAGAAGTTCCATCAGATTGAAAAGAATTAAACAGTTAAAGTTGGAAAAGCAGAAAGGGACCAGATGAGTAAAGAGTCTTAAAAGCCAAATGGAAGCATCTAAATATCTTGAAGCATTTGTTTCAAAACAGTTTTTCAGATTGGATAAACATAGTTATTTCTTTGTTTGGTTTTGAGACAGGGTCTCTTATATAACCCTGGCTGTCCTGACCTTCAACTCACAGAGATCTGCCTTCTTCCACCTCCCACGTGCTGGGATTTAAGGCATGTGCCACAACGCCTTTAGTGGAGAACATAGTTATTTCTAAATTCTATAAACCTTAATTTAAAAATAATAATTGATGGAGCTGGGAAAGGTGGTACCTTCCTGAGATCCCAATACATGGCAGTTAGAGGTAGTGTTAATTTAAGGACAGCTTTGGCCATACATAGTATAGGGCCAGCCTGGGCTATGGGCATCCTGAGAAAATCCATGGTATTATGAAACATTTAGCATGAAATGTTGCATTCATTGTAAGTTAGGATAAATTTGAACTAAGCTTCCAGCTTCCTGTGCACTAAACAACAGCAGCTGGCCTGAGTGGGAAGGGACCCTGATTGCATATGATACACAAGTCTTCAGTGAGCACTAGACACTGATGGGAGCGGGGCCTGCAGTGCTGGTGACAGGGTTTCATGCTTGTCTGGGAGACTCTTAGACAGTTTTGTGTTCTTCGCCCCGTATCATCAGTGTTTGGTTGGAATGAATGGAGAAAGAATGGATAACTCTACTACGCCGTATAAAATGCTCATGTGCAGATTTTTGGTACACATGGCATCGTCTGTGAATTTCATTTTGAGAGAGCTACATGAGAGCAAGTGTCCAGCATAGGTTTCTGGAGCCCAGGAATTAGCTTGGCCCCTCTCCCCACCCCTTCCCTAAGCAGAGGCTCCTGTGGTTTTGGGTGAGGGTCTGCTAGATGAGTCTTTTTTCCTTCCCTTCGCAATGTTGCTCAAGAAGTTTCCAGGATTGAACCCTATGGACATTTGTCAGTTTCTTCCACCTGCAAAGCAGCATCTTGACCAAAATAGACCCCAGTTCATGGGAACAGATTCGGTTGAGTTCTTGAGCTTCTCCTACACCAAGTAACTGGGAAGGAACTGTCCTTACTTTCCTAGAGAAGGAACTTCAGGTTGACTGAGGCACTTCTTTGTGCTTTCGAGGTATTTCTGTCTCTTGCTGAGGCGTCTGTGTTACTTTAGCCCTCCCTAGGCTGCAGACTCAGAGTTGAGATGAGAAGTAGGGAAGGTGTTTAGGTGGAAGGCTGTGCCCACTGTGTCTGACCTGCAGTCAAGAGGCTGTTGCCAGATGTCTCTGTCTTTGCGTCTAGGTGTCCTGGATGAAAAGTCGCACACTCAGGAGCCGTGCTGTTCAGACCTCTTCTTGTTCCCAGACGAGAGTGGGAATGTGTCCCAGGAGCCTAGCCCTGCTCATGCCTCCCTCCCTCATCACTTGATTAGTGACACAGGGACAGGAGCACCCACTGAAAATGATGACTTTTGCATTCTTTTTGCACCAAAAGCAGCCATCCAGGTAATAAATTGATAACACAACTGAAACTTTAAAATAGTGTTACAAATTAAATGGACCAAAGGGCATCTGAAGGTCTTTTGAATCTGCAACTCTTCCCACTGCAAAATGACTGCACCCTGTAGTTAACATTAGAACTTTGTAAATGGACATTACACTACTTCTACAACACATGGCTCAGAGAATGCGTGCATTTGCACAGTTTTCTACACGATTGGTGAAGTGCAGTTGCTGAATGTAAGGGACATTACAGGAATGACAGGAAGATGGGGTGCAGAATGGCTGGGAGAACTGAGATGAATGCACACACACACACACACAACAGCCTAGTAGAGCCTTCATAGGTGACTGTAGGTTCTGAGAACTTTCTGATTTACCAAAAAACCAAAAAAACCCACCAAATATCAAAGCCCTGAACATAGGGTAAGCCTGTAATTAGAAACATAATTTGATTAGTGTGTTGAAATTTGTCAGGTTTGGGTTTAGAATGCAGTATGACTTTATAAACTGTAATATCACACACACACACACACACACACACACACACACACACACACACACTACTTTCAATGATCAAATAGTAAGAGCCAAATTATAAACTTTAGAAATATTCATGAGTTGATTTTTATAGAGCAGATTTTATTTTATGACAATAAGGTACAATATATTATGTGATGATTGATGTCAGAAATTTTTTTTTCTTTGAGACAGGATTTCTCTGTGTTTTGGCACCTTTCCTGGATCTCGCCCTGTAGACCAGGATGGCCTCGAACTCACAGAGATCCGCCTGGCTCTGCCTCCGAGTGCTGAGATTAAAGGTGTGTGCCACCACCACCTGGCTAGTGTCAGAAATTATTACCCAAGCTGGTACATCCCTGTAATCCCAGGCCTCAGGAGGCAGGAGGATTGCTATAAATTCAAAGCCAGCCTCAGCTACCTAACAAGTTTCACACCCATCAGAGCATAGTATGAGACTCCATTTCAAAGAAAACAAATTGTTCCACTATTTCATATATTGAAATTATCGAAAAGAATGTAGACTCAAGAAAACCCATTGGTCTGTGAGGCACACCAGTTGTTTGTGGTGAGTGAGAGTGCTCCCTGTTGGTGTGTTTCAGGAGAAGGAAGAAGAGCCAGTGATAAAGATCATGGTTGACGATGCGATTGTGATAAGAGACGACTATTTCAGTCTGCCCATTACAAGGATGGATAGCAGCAAAGCCCCGCTTCACTTTCCCATCCCTGCCATTCGCTATGTTGTTAAGGAAGTCTCGCTGGTGTGGCATCTTTACGGAGGCAAGGACTTTGCAGCAGTCCCTCCTGCTTCTCCAGCTAAGAGTTACATGTGAGTTCATTCCATGGACCAATAGACCTGTCCGTAGAAAAACACATGACATTTATCTTTTTTTTCCTTAAGATTTACTTATTTTTTATGTGTCTGGGTATTTTGTGGGGATATATGTCTGTGCAGCACACAGGCAGTGCTCACAGAGGCCAGAAAAGGCCACTGGATCCCTTGGAACTGGGGTTACAGACTGTCAGCTGCCGTGTGGGTGCTGGAACTTGAACTCGAGTCCTTTGGAAGAGCAGTCAGTGCTCTTAACCCTGGTATTTATCTTAAGGAAGAATAAATTAGTATTCAAATACGTATTTTAAATGTCACACCTAAAGTTGGCTGTGAACTTACTTGTATTTCTCATGTATTTACTAAAATGTCTACTTAGAAGATTTTCACTAAGCAATCATTACCCATCGTGTGTTTGTTTATGAAAATAAATTGTACCCATTCCTCGCCCTCAGTTTCAAAGGGAGAAAAGGTTATGTGACTGAATGGGGTCCATAAAATGAAGTGAGTGTGTGTCAGGAGGCAGAGTCCATGCTTGCCCGGAGCCCCCAGCATCTAACAGGATGTGGAGCAGAGCCAAGTATTTTATTTTACGTTTTAAACTTTTTTTAAGGCCTATTGATTTTATGTGTGTGTGTTGTCTGTCAGTGTCTGTGCACCATGTGCATGCTTGGTACTCTTGGGTCAGAAGAGGGAGTTGCAGCCTCTGGAACTGCAGTTATGTATGGATGGTTGAACCACCATGTAGGTGCTGGGAACTGAACCCAGGTTCTCTGTAAGAGCAGCTAGTGCTCTTAACCTCTGAACCATCTCTCCATCCCCAGAGCTGAGTATTTTTGATTAAGCAAAGAAGTGTTCCATAGTGTGGGGAGAGAATGAGTAGGAAGTGTAGGTGTGCTGGAGCAAATGTGTCTATGGGTTGGGGTGGCATAGAAGCTTCCCAGGCAGAACCATTTGGTACAGCAGTTGAGTACCCTTTTCTACTTACTGGTTAGTTTGGAATGCTTCTGTCCTGGTTGAGTTCTATGGTTGACTTGGATTTCTGAGATAAAAAAGAAAGTTACAGAGCCTTCATTCCAAGTGTGTTTGGCGTCCAGCATCATAATTAGGCTTTGCACGTGGCAGTAATAAAATTGCGTTTTGAGTATATCCAAAATATAAATAACACATTTCCCCCCATGGTATAGGGGCTTCAACCTCAGGCATTGCACATGGTAGGCATATGCTGTCCCACTCAGCTCACTGTGGCTCAGGCAAGCATCACTCTTCCTGCCCCAGCCTCAAGAGTAGCTAGGATTACAGGTCTTCACCACCACTCCTGGCTAAGTGATAAAATTTGATTTATAGTAACACAGTTTGCGGACCATTCTAGTAGTTCTGTAATGTTTTCTCGTTATCTTATTAATCTTTCTGATGTCATTCATTGAATTGAATATTCTTTTAACAAAGAGGAGTTTGTTTTTTTTTTAATTTTTTTTCCCTCTTTCTCCTTTTTAGTAGTCCCCATAGCTCACCTTCTCAAACACCTACAAGGCATGGACGTCATACAGTCTGTGGGGGCAAAGGAAGGAACCATGACTTTTTAATGGAAATACAGTTAAGCAAGGTAAGATGGTGTTTTGAAAGGGAAGAATCACTTCAGTGGGCGTGTTAGTGAGGTCCTCTGGTCTTACCCACCCATGAGTCTTGAAGCCTTAGGTCCCTGCCCTCCAGAGGATAGGTCTCATCTCAGCTTTTGCTCTGATACTTTGAAAAGCCCGAGGTGTTTTTGTTTTCCCAGACCACCCCTGGAGCAGTGGTTCCCAGAGGCCCTGGAGGCCTTTGTTCGGTACATGTTTCTGAGCCCTGCCCAGCATTTGCCTTTCTGGTGGGCCACTTGAAGAACCGCTGCTCTATTGAATTGCCTGTCTGGGAGGGCCTGACTTTGGAGTGCACCTGTGCAGGTCCCCCGTGAACGTCTAGAGGCCACAGGACAGAGCATTGATGACATTTCCATTGATTGAATGCTTGGCCTGCCTGAGAGGCTCACGGTCAGCCCTAACTTCAGTTCCAGGGATCCAGTGCCCTCTTCTGACCTGTAGCACAGCTTGCACGTGGTGCATAGACAAACTCAGCCACACAAATAGAAATACATAAAATCTCAACAGCCAAAAGAAAGTCAAGATTGCTGTGTTTTTCTTGTGTGTTAAGGTGAAGTTTCAGCATGAAGTCTACCCCCCGTGTAAGCCTGAGTGTGAGTCCAGCCTCCTAGAACACCCGGTCTCCAGGCAGGTGTTCATCGTTCAGGATCTTGAAATTCGGGATCGGCTGGCAACATCACAAATGAACAAATTTTTATACCTGTACTGCAGCAAAGACATGCCTCGTAAAGCTCATTCCAACATGGTAAGATGCCTCAAAGCCTTGCTCTCTTTTTGTTAGTTCTGGAAAAACGTTTTTATTTGTGTCTAACTACAGGCGAATTAGAGTGGGAAGAATGACTAGAAATGGGGAAAAATGTGTTTTCTCTTTTTAATATGAAAATTCCTGTTAAATATACTATTTTAAGTTTTGTGTTCAAGAGTTATTTTATAAACTACATCCTCTATCTATAATTGTAATATGTCACCCTCAGGTAAAACAGAACCATGTGAAAACAGCTAGGACCGCTGTTTTCACATGGTTCACCCTTAGAAGACTTCACCCTTAGAAGACTTGAAATGTTAGTGAAGTGGGAATGGCCGGCTCTGGACTCTGGGGGTCTGACAGGCCGGCTCTGGACTCTGGGGGTCTGACAGACAGGCTCTGGACTCTGGGGGTCTGACAGACAGGCTCTGGACTCTGGGGGTCTGACAGACAGGCTCTGGACTCTGGGGGTCTGACAGGCCGACTCTGGACTCCGGACCCGTGCACCAGCTCTGGACTCCGGGCCCGTGCACCAGCCCTGGACTCCGGGCTCGTGCACCAGCTCTGGACTCCGGGCCCGTGCACCAGCTCTGGACTCTGGGCCTGTGCACCAGCTCTGGGAGCTCAGCAGCTCCGTTGACCTGAAGCTGCAGTGTTGTCATTTTCTGTGGTCCTCTGAGAGTCATATGTCCTAAGATTTTCTTGATGGGTGGACAGGCTTTTAAGGAAAAGGGTAAAAATAATCTTCCTTCTTTCTTCTTTGACAAGGTCTTGCTGTCTAGCCCAGGCTGGCCTCAAAACTCAAAATTCTGCTGTTTTTCTCAGATAGAAATATGATTACTTTTTAATTTTTTAAAATGAGAACAAGGTCATTATGTCACCAGGGAAACGTTTTTTCTCTTTCTTGTAGTTGACAATTAAAGCATTGCATGTCCGTCCGGAGTCTGGCAGGTTACCACAGGAGTGCTGCTTGAGAGTGTCACTGATGCCACTTCGCCTCAATATTGACCAGGTTTGTGTTGTGTGAACTTTCGTGAATATTAGCTGAAGCAAGCAACAGCCGCAGAACATACGCAGAATTTTAAAAATAGCAAAATGTCTTGATAAACCTTTCATAGTTTGGGGTTTGGCGTATTTGTGGATAGCATTATTCACTTGCCTAAGTAATACTGATTTTTGATTGTTGTCACTTAAATAAAATTTGGATAATCTATGGCAAGTGACAGGCATCTCAGACATCAATTGAAATAAATACTCAAACTGTAAACAGAGCAGGCCCAGTCTGAGATAATGTGCAAGAGGAAACTGGGTTTATATATAATGCTTGTGGGTTCTGAGCTGGTCAACTTTAGAATTGTATTTTTTTATTATGGAAATATCTTTGATATGCATATTTTTTAAAGATTTATTTTTATTTATGTGTGCTTTCGTGTGCATATGTGTATGTATGTATGTGAGTATTTGCACATGTGTGGGCAGGTGCCTACAGAAGCCAGAAGAGGGCTTCAGATTCCCTGGAACTGGAGCTACAGGTGGTTGTGAGTTGCACAGTGTGGGCTCTGGGATCTGAACTTGGGTCCTCTGCAAGCTCTTAACCACTGAGCCATCTCTCCAGCCCCCTTGATATCTCTACTTTAATTCAATTTATCCATGTGCTGGCTTACTAGAAATATAGTGAAATATTTATGGAGAAATTGATCTGTGGAAATTCCTACCATGAGAAGACTGAGTCAGAGTCAAGCTTATTGTATGGCCTTACCGAACTTAGCTAGCTCCATTTTCTTTAATACTGATTATAGTTCTGTCTGTAGAACTATAAAGAAAGCATAGTTACTTTAAAGGGGAGAAATATTAATCTTTGGGAAAACAGTGAGGGAAATAGAAATTGTATGGCCACATGGTGTTGTCGTACGTCACAGAGTGAGCCTGACATTAAAGTAGTTCTTTAGCACAGTACTGTTACTCTTCTCTGTTTAGAACCTCAGGCTAGGCATAAATGTTTTACAGTCAAAGTTTAACATTGAATGTTGACTAAATTTTAAGTTTTAAATGATTGTGCTAACATGCTCTTCTGAAGTATACAGATTTTAAGCATGCAGTGGAACTTGATAGAGTTTTACCACAGAGTAGCTGCTCTGCCAGCTGAAATGCCCTGTCTTCTCCACCGTGTATAGTGGACCTCACCATCTCCAAACAGCCATCCATCTTTCCCTCACCTCACGGGGCATCTTCCCGGACTGTGGCTCTGCATAAATGGAAGCATCTTTGGCTTCCTTCCTCTGAATTGTGTCTGTGAGGTTCAACTGTGCCCCAGCTTACGCATTTGCCTGCTGGTCTGCATTTTCTTTTAGTGTTCATAAATAAGGCCATTTTGAAATTTTTTGAATATGTCCAAGTGTTTGTGGACATATTTTTCATCTCTCTTGAGTTACATGCATGCATGTGTATTTTTACACATACACACTCATGCATCTACATACATGTAGTAAATAAAGCAGAACTTCTAGATCCTTCAGCTACTGTGAGCAGCTACTTAACTGTTTTCAACTAGCAGCCAGTAAGTGTTCTGGTTGCTTCTTGTCCTGGCCAAACTTGGTCCTGTCATCTTTTAAATTTTAAATGTTGTATTTAGTGTTTTTGCATCTTCATTTGGGGTTCCTTGATGGTTGGCGATGTGTAGCCTCTTTTCACATTCTTATGAATCATCGCTGTATCTTCTTTTGTGAGATGTCTGTGATTTGCTCTTTTTACAGCAAGACGTAAATACCATAATAAAAGAAGCATCGTAAAAAGCCAGGGTTTCTTGTGTGTCTTTAGTTTTCCTTTTTTTCTTCAAGAACAGATCTACACTTAATATTTTCCTTTGTTTGAACAGTGTTGGAGTTAAAACATGTACAACATTAAACTGTCACCATCGAGTGGTGGTTAACGAACAGTGTTTTCTATACTGTTAGTTAGCATGCAATGCTGAGTGTGATATAAACATGTAATAAGCATGTACGGTGTGAGCAGTGCCACACACATGTACATGTGCTGAGCATGACACAATAATGAACCCTCTATGAAACTGCTACCTGCCTCCGAACCAGGTATTGGTGAACTGTCTCGACCTCCAGGCACCATATTACCTAGACTGTTGTCACCTGTATCATTTAAACGTACTGTAGATGGGATGGCAAGTAACTACATTCCTGGAAACTGTGAGTCAGACTTTTTTGGTGTGAACCAGCATCGTGACCCTGTAGCTCACAGTAACTCTGTATTTGGTGCGATGTTAATTTTTTATAGAATTTAGAGTTTCTGATGGAGGGAAGGATGGGAAAGAATGGGCTTTCAAGTTTGTGTTTTGTGCCCTGCATTTGCCAGCTGAGTGTGTGGGCCTGGCGGGGTGTTAGCCCAGAGCCAAACACTTTGCTTCTCATATGTGATTGCAGAGAAGACTACACTGAGTGGGCGTTTTAGTTTGTGCTTGTTTATTTATTTATTTACTTTTTAAGACAGAGTCTTGCTCTACCATGGCTGACTTCGAATTTGCTATGTAGGTGAGGCTGTTCTTGAGTTCTTGGCAATCCTCTTGCCTCAGCTTCCTATTTATTAGGAAGCTATGTTGGGATTGTGGGTGTGTCCATCACACCCAGCTTCAAAATCCCATTTTGAATATCTTGTTCAATGAAGGAACTGTGTTAAGGCAATATAGTAGTGATTAAAGAAGAAACAAGTTCTAGGCAGTTTAGTGGCACAAGGTAAATATGTAAGATGTGCCATCCGCTGTTACTAGTAGTGATGTTACCACTGCCAATTTAGAATGAGAACTCATGCTAAGAGCAAGCAAGAACATTTTCTTTCAAAGAAAACAAAAATGCACTTTGATTTTGAAATCATTCCTAATTGTTTTGTTTTAGTTTTTTGTTTCTGTTTTGAGACAGGACCTGAATAGCTTTAGCTGTCCTGGAGCTGGTGATACCAACCAGGCTGGTAGCCATATAGACCACTGCTGGGATTAAAGGCCACCACCACACCCTGCCCATTCCTGGCTCTTTCAGTTTTGTCATGTTTGTGCTTTTGATTTTTCATAGCTGCAGAAAATAATAGGGATGAGGTTGCCTGTGTGTGAAAAGAACAAATGAGTGGCGGAAATGCCGCAGAGAAGTGCAGTGACTGCTGTGTGATGGTGAGGGACGGAGACTTAGTTACAGTGACTCGTCTCTGTTCCAGGATGCCCTGTTCTTCCTCAAGGACTTCTTCACAAGTCTTTCTACAGAAGTGGAGCTTCTGTTGACTCCAGATCCAGAAGGTACTTGCCATGTACTAGTTGAGGGTTCTGTGATGAGTACGGAGGGCTTACTTAGGATGGGGTCACTTCCTCAGAATGCCTTTGTAAGCTGAGTAATGTAGCTCAGAAATGAGTCTAGTGCCTGGCGTCCACTTAGTGCTGACTCAGCAGCACATGGTGTGGAGTGTTGGTTGTTTTCCCTAGCAACTGCTGACTAAAGAGCTGTGACCACCCAAAACTACAAGAGTACAGAACTGCACACTGCTAAGCAAAGCTCACAGTGCATATTCCACGTTCAGTTTTTACAGAATGTACGCACTTCTCTCCTTTGTGAGGGGGGAGAATTGTAAGTCAGCTTATTGCTGAATCAGGAGCAGATCCTGATATAATTAATTGCTGTGTGTTGTTTTTGAGAAGATGCTTGCAGTGCTTGTTCCTGTATGTGTGTGTGCATTCGTGTTAGTTAATACAAATGTGTGTATGTAACAGGAGGATGGAAGGGTGGGAGCAGATCTTCTCTGTAACAGCAGTTGGGTTTACCCAGTAAAGTGTCGCATTCGGGCTGATCGGTATTGATTGCCGTGGTGCTCGAAAGTAGCAGAGCTGACTTCAGATGTGCCCCTCGTGTTTTCAGTTACAAAGTCTCCTGCAGCTGATGTCACCTGCAGTTTGCCAAGGCATCTGAGTACCTCAAAGGAGCCAAATCTAGTAGTTCCCGGGCCCAAACAGCCTTCCCCAAACCATAGTGCCAGTTCAGCGGAGGGGGCTAATGGCCTGGAGGAGAAGGACTTCTCAGCTGAGGAAGCTTCAGTTAGAGACCAGCCTGTGTTTTTTAGGTAAGTGCATTTATTTTGTTAACAAATGAAGTTCTCATGGAGCTGTGAAGGTGGCTCTGGAGTGTAAGTGAACCGGCAAGCATGAGGTGGCATCAGCGTTCCTTCACACTGATGTATAAACTCCTGTTACTGTTTGTCTCTGGCCCCTGCCTAACTGTCCCCCTTGTTTACACACAGTAGCCCTGATTGCAGGGCTGCTCTGTTACTGGTTCCGTGGTGGACGTTCCCTCTGCTCTGTTACTGGTTCCATGGTGGACGTTCCCTCTGCTCTGTTACTGGTTCCGTGGTGGACGTTCCCTCTGCTCTGTTACTGGTTCCGTGGTGGACGTTCCCTCTGCTCTGTTACTGGTTCCATGGTGGACGTTCCCTCTGCTCCCGCTGCCCCTTTCAGGTCTTGGAGTGGGTTTGTACCTCTCAGCATGGGGCTGTGCTTTGGCCTTTCCCCACACACTGCTTCTTCCCTTCTGCTCAGACCTATCTGCTGCTCCCATCCTCCTGAGGCAGGAGAGCATTCTGGGAAGCCCAGGTGCCCTGCACACTGCTGCTGCTTGGCTCTGTGGTCAGCTGGCCTCATTCTGGGTTTTTTTCTTCCTTGGCCAGCCGACCTGTTCTTCTTGCCCTCTTTCCCTAGCTGTTGTTGGTCAGAATAGTCTTGGCATTTCTAGAAAGAGGAGGGTCAAAGAGCAACCCTGTTCTCTATACCTCCCTTTTATACCGGGGCCCCCAGTTTTGCTGTCTTTCTGTGTTGTGAGAGGACTCTACATTTTCACTGCAAATGTTCACTTTTGTTATTTTCCTACGGTGATTTGTGTCTTAGTGTATTAATTTTAGTGTCCTATTTTGTATTAATCACATATACTTTGCCATTTCAGCTTTAGTAAATGTAATGTTGAAAGCAAGAAGTTTGACACTTTGTATGGAGGTCGGTCTCACTGTGGCCCAGGCTGGCCTCAAACTCTAGCTCTTCCTTCCTTAGTCTCCCAGGTAGCTGAGGTTACAGATGTGCCACTACACTTGGCTCAATAGTCTTTAACTGGAGTAAGGCAGGCCCCTGTAGTTTTACCTAGGCAAACGTTGATTTTGTATGTTTGTGCTAGGTTATTTGAAATATGAAAAATAGCTTGTAGATTTCCCCTCTATTCTCCTGGAGGGTCCAGACCCCTGGGGTGGTAATGAGTGGTGGTACCGCAATTACTCCTTCACAGATATAAGTTAACGCTCGACTAGTGGTCTGCCTGCTGACTCTCCAGTGATGCTGCCAGAATCGTTTTCCTCCCTCTGCAAGTGGCTAGTGCACTCACTGTGTGTTTCATATTCCATCTAGGCACTGTGAAGAGTCTCTGACTAGCTGAATGTGTAAATAATCAACTGGTCTTTCTGTTAACACATCTTACCCCACAGGGAAGAGAGGCGTGGGAAGGGCCGAGGGAATAAAGGTGTCTACCAAGGCTTAGACACTGACTACAATAGATAGCACATTGCCATTTTATTGTGGGTATGAGGCTTTTCTGAGATGGTTTGGTGTTTAACCATTAGTGTTTATTCTGTTGGGGGAAATCATGTTTTGAGTTCTGAGCATTAAATTTCCAGTCAGCTGTGAGAAGGCAGCTCACTGTGGCCATATATCAACAATGTGTAGTTGGACTTTCACCCCAGAATCCCCAGTGTTAGTGTAGTCACATCTACTTACAAGCATTAACTTCTCAAATTCTCACCAAAATTTACCAGGGTGTGCCATTTTTACAGTGATGAAGACCTGAGGCTCAGGGGGCTGAGCCTTCCATACTTGCATCCTGTGGAGTGTTAGGAGCAGGGCCAGGCCAGGGCCTGCCTCTGCTCGCATTGAGCAGGCATGGTCTTCTTGCCTCTCCTGTCTACTTCTTGTTGACGTTTGAGGCCACTTTATTAATTTGTCCTCTATGTGACTTGAGAATATGTAAACATTTTTTCTAAGCATAAACATTTAATAAACTAAGAAAAGGTTTTTGTGACAACATTTTAATACCATACAGTCTAAGTACAATAGACAACATTTAAATAAACATTTATTTAATAAACTAAGAAAAAGCATCTGACAACATTTAAATACATAAATACAATAGATAGAATTTATCTGTTTAGTCATAAGCTGGAACTAAAAGGCATTCTTTTGTATTTAGGACATAAGATGTACTTGTAATTTACTTTGTGGTTTTGTTTTGATTTTTCAGTTTAACAAGTTAGGTCTCATTTTATGATCAGTAATTTTAATATAACTAACTCCCTTTGTTTCCCCCCAGAGAATTCAGATTCACGGCAGAAGTTCCTATTCGGCTTGACTATCACGGCAAACATGTATCAATGGATCAGGTGTGGAAACTTTGCATGAATATGTAATGCAGAATTACCTTTTAAAATGACATTTATTTCCTGTGGAGGGAGGGAGTGCATGAGGAATGGAGGCACTTGTGTGGAGGTCAAAGGACAATTTAGAGCCAATTCTCTGTCTACAATGTGGGGCACGGGGAGTAAAGCCGGTCACCAGACTTGGTGGCAGTACCCTTCCCTCGGAGCCATCTCAACAGTGCCCTCTGTCTCCGTTCTAGACTCCGTTAAAAAGCAAACATGAAGTTGGTGCTGTCCTGGTTTACATATGTGCATGTGTCTGACATGAAGGACAGTACCTTTACTTGCTTCTAAGTAAATGCTAAGTCCTGTAAGTGAGATTTTATGCATGTTCATCACTAGGTGGTAGAGTAGGTTGTACTGTATAAAATACAGTTTTTCTGTAAATATTTGAAGTATTTTTCTTCATGAAAGAACATTACAGAGCCAGGTGGTGGTGGCGCACACCTTTAATTCACAGGCAGATCTCTGTGAGTTCAAGGCCAAACTAGTCTACAGAGTGAGTTCCAGGATAGCCAGGGCTACACAGAGAAACTCTGTTTCAAAAAACAAAAGCAAACAAACAAACAACAGATTACTGCTTGGACTTCCCCAGTAACAGCCATGTTAAATGTTGAGTCTCTCCTTAGCTTATGGATTAATTGGCTACTCTTCCTATTTCAGGGAACACTGGCTGGGATTTTGATTGGCCTGGCTCAGTTGAACTGTTCTGAGCTGAAGCTGAAGAGGCTCTTCTATAGGCATGGGTGAGTAGATTGACCTGCTTGAGACTTTGAGGTGAGGCACTAAAGCTAGTGTAAAAGTAGAAGTGCAGTATTTTTACAGGCAGGCACACCTGCTCTGCGTTTTCTTCAGAGAGCGTAGCTTTGGAGGACCCTTACTGATCCGGGGCTAATGTTTGTTTGAGGGAGTAGAAGCAGTTGGAACAGAGGAGTGTTTCTTGAAACATCTTCACTTTAGGATATTTCAAGATAGATAACTTGCTAAAGTTGTAAATTAGCTCATTCAGTTACACGGATGCAGCTTCACAGATGTGGTTGTGATTAGTACCCTGTGCCTGAGCCATGGGGGAGTCAAGAGATAAGAACAGTGGAAGACACTCACCCATGTGCATGTTCCCCAAGCTTTGTCGATCTTTCTCTGTCTGTCTGTCTGTCTGTTACCTGTCTTCTGTCTGACACACACACAGATTTAGATTGGGAATTTTTTTTTTTTTTTTTTTTGGTTTTTCGAGACAGGGTTTCTCTGTGTAGCTTTGCGCCTTTCCTGGAACTCACTCTGTAGACCAGGCTGGCCTCGAACTCACAGAGATCCGCCTGCCTCTGCCTCCCGAGTGCTGGGATTAAAGGCGTGCGCCACCACTGCCCAGCCTAGATTGGGAATTTAGTAGCTGAGTTATATATGTATTTCTGGAGCATCTGTAGTATTTTGTCCTTGTAATATATAGTTTCCGAACAGGAAAAGTCCTTAAGCATGCGCCTCTGTTTCTTCCTTGCATTAACAGTCATTTTCTCCAGTTTGCTAGGTATTGACAAATTGTTCTCATATGCAATCACCGAATGGCTTACTGACATTAAGAAGAACCAACTACCAGGAATCCTGGGAGGTGTTGGGCCTATGCATTCACTAGTTCAATTAGGTGGGTTGTCTTTTTAAATCTTTTTGGGGTTGCAAATACCTTGAGAGTCTATATAAAGAGCGTTTTTCTATAAAACTACATGTGTACTAACATACACATAAAACTTCACCCCTGGTTTCAGGGTCAGACCCTCCATCCATGGTTGAACTCACTCTCTCTCTATACACACACACACACACACACACACACACACACACACACATACGCATAAATTTTTCATGGTGATTTTATATTGTAATGAAAATATTTTGGATATATCTGGGTTAAAAATATTAAAATTAAGTTTACTTTTTGGAATGGTTATTAAAACACTTTCAGTCATACACATGGCTCAGCCTGTATTTCTGTTGGGAGCCTGGCCTTTGGGGACCTCAGTGAGAATGAGACAAGGAGCCAAGGGTGAGACTCTTGTCACCTACAGTTCTCCTTGTGATTTCTGTATCTAGTGCAAGGCCTGAAGGACTTGGTGTGGCTGCCGATCGAGCAGTACCGGAAGGATGGTCGCATCGTCAGAGGCTTCCAGAGAGGTGCTGCCTCCTTTGGTACCTCAACTGCAATGGCTGCTCTAGAACTCACAAACAGAATGGTTCAAACCATACAGGTACTGTTCCCTGCCTGCCTCATCTGCACAGATGAGTCCTGTATAGCAGCTACCATGAAGATGTGTGAAATGTTGAGGGTAGACATCTCATTTGTAACAGTTTACTGACATACTTAGTTTTGTTTTGTTTTGAGACAAATTCTTGCTATATAGCCCAGACTATCATAGTTTTGGTCCTTAGCCTTCCCAGTGCTCAGGTGTGCACAGGTGTGCACTACCACACCCTGTTTGGTGCTTGGCAGTTGTTTAGCTAGCTAGTACTGAGCATATAGGTAACAAAGTTGTAGGAAACTTGCCAAGTCTGTTTGCATATTTCAAGAAAATACCAATCATTAAGTCAGCAGGGGGTTTATATCACTGGTCTATGTAAAAAGATCAGAGCTAGGTTTAAGAACATGTAACAGGTTAAACGGAAGTATTGAAAGCTGCTACATGGAGGTAATAATAAGAGGAAGGGGCTAAGTAGTTCAGCTCAATCCAGATGGGAGTTTGTAGCTTACCTTTCCTATTCACACTGTGACAGCCCTAAGCTCTTGTTATGAGTGTTTAAGCAGAGGCTCTCTTTACCCCTACAGGAGAGCACTGCCACACTTCTGTGCCCAGCTCTCCAGGCTGTCCTCTGATTAATTTCTTCTTTCTGACAAAATAACCCAGGCAGCGGCAGAGACTGCTTATGACATGGTGTCTCCGGGTACCCTTTCCATTGAGCCCAAGAAGGCAAAGAGATTTCCTCATCACCGGTTAGCCCACCAGCCAGTCGACCTGAGGGAAGGTGTGGCCAAGGCCTACAGTGTTGTAAAAGAGGTATGTAGAGACTTCAACTGATGGCCAGAACTGGTTTGCATGCTTTCCTGGTACGTTGGTTGGGGTTACTATTGCTGTGATGAAACACCATGACCAAAAGCAACTTGGAGAGGAAATGGTTTATTTCAGCTTACACTTCCACGCTGTAATCCATCATTGAAGGAAGTTAGGACAGGAACCCAAACGGCAGGAATCTGAAGCAGGAGCTAATGATACAGAAGCCATGGAAGGGATCTGCTTACTGGTTTGCTCCTCGTGGGTTGATCAGCCCACTTTCTTATAGAACCCAGGACCACCAGCCTAGGAAGATGCTCCATAGGCTTGCCTACAGGCCAATCTTATGGGGACATTTTCTCAGTGTCTCTTCTGTACTCATTATAGAAGCTGTCAAAATGGACCCAGAGAGTTCAGTGGTGTAAGTGATACGGATCCAGACCTCCTGTGGAGTTGGATCCTGTCACTGCCCAGCATGTGTCCATACCTTCAGCCCTAAGCTTAGCAGTTGTGACAGAGATGGAGTGGTGCTGAAGCAGAGATTTGGGCTGTTTAGGCTCTTACCCATGTTCTCTGGATTTTCTGTGTAATCCCATAAAGTGTTCAGTCGGCTTTTTATAATTGATTATGTTCCATGGCTTTTTTCTAATACATGGCTAGTAATTGTAGACAGAGTACATGCATTCCGAGCACTGAGTGGATCTAAGCTTTCTTGTGCTGCATCAGAGGAATCCTCACTGTGGTCCTTTATCAAGAGGCCCTATTTGCAGAATTGCATTTAGCTGGAGGGTTTAATTGGGGCAGAAGTTGCTTTTAGGTCATGATGTGTTGCTATGTGCTTCCTTGCTTGGAACTAATTAAACTCCATTTTCTGCACACTAGTATCATGGAGAAATGCTAAGCCATGGTGAGTGCCACTTACCTTCATAGTTGGAACCCTGTTAGGTAGCTGAGCGAGGGTGGCTGACTGTTTTGCTCGTTTTGGGTTTGGTCTAGCTGATGTACAAAGAGGGAAGTGTCATCACCTTAGCTTCTGACCTGTGCTTGTCTCCTCTTTTCTGCCTCCCACCCTCTGCAGGGAATTGCAGACACGGCTCAGACCATTTATGAGACGGCAGCTCGAGAACACGAGAGCAGAGGGGTCACTGGTGCTGTGGGTGAAGTCCTGCGCCAGATCCCACCGGCAGTGGTCAAGCCCTTAATTGTAGCCACCGAAGCAACATCAAATGTGTTAGGTGGCATGAGAAACCAAATGAGACCAGACGTTCGGCAGGACGAATCGCAGAAGTGGCGCCATGGCGGGGACTGACGTGTCCAGTGTGACTCCACGGTGTGTGGAGCTAAGAGCAGGCTGGCCTAGTGCAGCTTCCTAGAGAACATACGTGTTTAATTTATGTGCTCATCTCAGGAACAAAAGCAGTCTTTAGTTAAATAATTTAATGTCAAGACACATGCAGCCAAAACCTTGTGACATTTTAGGGCCTGGCACTTGCCTGCAGGAGTGGCTGGTGGCTGGTGTCATGGTCAGTAGAGATTTGCTGCCATGTTGAATGCTTTGCTTTCATTAAAGTGACTGTAATTGTACTTGTTACTGACAAGATCTCATTGGGAACATCTTTGTAAACAGTGTTGAGTGCTTAAAAAAAAAGAAAAAAAAGATTGGAGCGATTCCCAAAGCACCAGGGAGCCCTCTTGTAGTTCTGAGGAATTGATTTCTCAGCTCACAGTTTCAACACTTCTGATGCTGGTGAGAGAAGCCACAGGGAGAGCAAAGCAGCCAGGGCTCCAGTGTCCAATAAAGCAGGCCTCGACTCCCCGAGGGATCACCTGCTCGGTCACCTGGAGAAAGTCACAGACAGGTCTGCCGTGCTGCACTTTATCCTCTGTGTGTGTGGGTGCGTGTGCGTGTGCGTGTTTGTGCGTGTGTGTTTGTGTAGTGTAACACAGGTATGCCACGTTCTCTGTCATTCACAAGGTTCCATAAATATGGACAGAAGTGAAGATGTCTCAGTTTGGGCAAAGAAAGGTAACCCAAATGTAGTATGTTTCTGTATCCAAGTGCAAGTGAAAATGTGTGCTCTGTGGTGGACTCTATGTGTCCATTGTTAAATACATAGTGCAGACTATTAGGGATGTGTGGCAAGGGACACTGGAAGTGGGCTTTATTCTTAGAAAGTTAAATAAAAATACTCCAGATATGTACTAGTCAGCTAATTCAAAGTACCATTTTTACTTGGTTAATAATGTACATTTTGATAACATGTCAGGAACGAATAAAGTATTTTTATTTAAAGGTAAGACTGTTGTATACTTCCATGAATGTTTTGTTTTTCTGAGAGTATATTCATTGATACAATGTTATAATTGATGATGGGATATTTGGAGACACTTCTCAGAATTGATTGTAGTTAGTGTCGCTCATTGTTGAGGAGAAAGAGGGTAATTGTTTGCAATCTGCCTAGAGACTCAGCAGAAAAGCAGAACTTTGTATTCATCCCTGTTTGGAGTCACATGCTGTCCCCTTTTGCTCTCTAAAGTGTTGGTGGGTATCAGAGTGAACTAAATGCCACAGCTGAGACCTCAGTTTCACCCTCTGAAAGCTCTGAACAAGAAGGCAGTGCCAACCCCAAATCCATACTCCAGAGTTTCTAACAATAGTGCTGTGTATGTTTTCAGAAGCTTAATTTCCTTTCACTGCTGTGAAACTTCATAGAACAGGTCTCAGAACAGCCGCTGGTGACCTCATGGGCCCTCACGGTGGGCTCTTCTGTTCTTGTTAAGTGGAGCAGTGTCTGATACGGCCCTGGGCAGACACTGGGTAGTAGCGGAATTTGTTGCTGTGGCTGGCTAGGACTATCTGTCCTCCTAATGAAACATGCAGTGTGTGTTACCTGTCACATTTGGTCAGACTTCACCCCACATCCTTGGTTATGTTTAAGGTCCGTGAGAGTTGGTACACGGAAGTAGCATCCCCTTTGCCCTCTGAGGTGTGTACAGCTCTCCCTTTTAACTAGTTAAATGAAGCCATGTAAACAAGTGTCTCTTTGATGCTGTCTCCTGCTTCTCCCTCTTGTCCTTCTGCACCTTGCCAGAGATGTTGATTCGGTTTCCAGGTCTGTGTGCATTATCAAGGCCCTGGTGGGGACCTGTCTGTATTTGAACACTTGTAAGTTATATGTCTGTTGTATTTTCTTTTGTGTTGTGATGACATGTAGCATGTTGACAGGCTCCTTGGGTTCCCTCATCTACAGTTACCAAGTAAATGACTTCACTTGGCCAAGATGTCTCACCTCACTCAGCCCCAGTGTCCCTCTGTAAGTGAAAAAGCTTGTGGAAATTTCTGGGCAATTAGGTCACAGTGGCATAAGCAGAAATAATGGTGTGTGCCTTCCTGCTCAGTAGAGTGCCCAGACCCGTGATGTCAGGCTGGTGGCTATGGACACTGTGTTTGTGCACACCACAGCAGCTGTGGGTTACTTCAGATCTCTCTTCTTAGAGTGACACCTTCCTGATCTGGCAACATGCCAGCATGGTTGAATCTGGGTTGATAATTCTGACTGGAGTGGGCTGCATGTGCCACCTAATGAGGTCCACACACAGTCCCCTGCAGGAGTCAGGGAAGCAGGCTTGCTCAAGATCACTCAGCTGGTCCAGACCCTGCCTGTATTGCCTATGGCAACGGAGACTGAAGCAATTGCCAAATGGGACTGACTGGGAACCCCAACTTTTCCTGTCTATCCTCACCCCCTGTTACTCTGAGCAGGGCATACATAGACATCATAGCAATAGGTACCATTTTAACGAGGTTTCTGGGTAATGTGGATTCCTACTTAAGAGTACATATATTTGTCATCAGTATTCTTAAAATGTAAAAGTCACTGTAAGGAAAAAAATCCAAGTAGCAGTGTTCCTAAGCAAAGTATCAGGGCCCATCTGTCCTGCCTCCTGTCCTGTGTCACTTTGAAGGGCTACTGCAGGGTTCCTATGTGACCCGTCAGCTGTGTCTGCTCCAGTGGCTAGCTATCCAGAGGCCCTCGCCCCTCCCTGGGTGTCCTGTGACTCAGGACTGGCACCTGAGTGTTTCCACCATTGGGATTGGAAATGAGGATTCTACCCTGCAATTAATGACTTTCAGGGTTAACCATGGGTTGTCTTAATTGAAATGATATATATGTAAAACACTGCATAAGAGACTTAGGCCACTCTGCTTTACTTCTGCCCGTGTTGAGTACAATCCCTCCAATTCCAGGGTTCTGAGGACAGTGGGAAACACTTCCTTCCTTCCTCCCTTCACATCCCATTGGGAATGTAGAGTTCAAAGTCCCTTGGAAGGACTGAACACAGGAGTGATATCCTTCTGTCTGCAGCTGGACAGACCACTTAGTATCAAAGTCAAATACACATTTGCATCTTAGGTTAAAAAGGAAAATTATTTGTACAGTGTAGAGAAGTGTACCGATGATTTCCTTTTTTTTAATCAGGAAGTTTTATTTTGGTTTACAGGAAGGTATAGCCATTATTCTTATAAGAATGCTAGTATGTCACATGTCAGCCTTCGTGTGGACATTTTCAGGATTGTACTGGGCACACTTACCTTTGAGAGACTCCATGTGTTCAGTTGCAGGTCAGCCAGAAATTGTGGATGAGAAATCTTTGAGTCTTAGTGTTTCATATTTTGAATCTCACCATTTCTTGTAGTCATAGGACTTGGAAGCCGACATTGGCCTTCCCTAAGCATCACTGGGATTGGGCAGTAAGCCTCGGAGTGCTGCCTGTCCACTGCAGTTTAGAAGATGTGACTGTATTGTCAGCTGCTCCCTTACACTTGGCACTGTGGGACTGGGGCTGGCCTCTCCCTTCGCAAAGATGTTTACTCAGCTGTCTCACGTGCGCTTTTCTGGTTGGAAGTGTCTAGCCTTGTTTGGGTAGCCCATCGGTCCCACTGGGCTGCTTGTTTTTTTCATGGAGTTTTTTAGGCACCAAGTTCATCTTTTCTGTGCACCCTCCTCGCCTGTCTCAGATGTTAAACCACCTCACCACATGGCCATTGTCTTTTCTGAGAATCCTCTAATTATGGCAACTCTGGATGTAAATAAGAATATTCCTCTGTACAAGTATTTTTGTGAAAAATGTAACTTGTTAGTGTGACTATTTAAAATACAATGACGTTAACTTGTGAAAAAATTAAAATATTTCCTCTTTGTTTTTTGCTTTAAACTCAAGTATTTTGTGTCGTCAAGAACCATTTCCCGAGTCTGCTGGAACCACTTGTGGGGGTGGGTAGACTTCACAAGGATTCATCGTCCTGGCACCTCAAATCTAGTGTTTATATTCCACCAGTTTCTGAGCTGTATGTTAACGTGTGCCACGCCCATGCTGTTGGTACTGATTTTATTCATTATCCCTTCAATGTGGACTTCTGGCAAACACATCTTGTAGTGTTGGCCTTAGGGATATAGATAGATGCTTGGTAAATCTCTCTGGAGGAGGAGGAAGATGCATGACATTTAAATAGACAAATTACTTTAAAAGGGGGTTTGGTGTGGCATGTCTCTTTCTAACCACATTGTCAGGCAGGTGGAAGTGACAAGACAGGCATCACACATGGCACTTGGAAGGAAGGAAGGAAGGAAGGAAGGAAGGAAGGAAGGAAGGAAGGAAGGAAGGAAGGAAGGAAGGAAGGGGACATTTGTGAGATGCCCAGATATCAGCCAGGCTTTCCAGTGAGTTCTCATGGAGGAGCCTGTGTGCCCCGAAGAGACAGGCCCAGAGACCTTGCCTCCTGTGATCCCCTTACCTCCTGCTTTCTTGAACTGCTGTGCATGCATGTGAGTGTGTGTGTGTGTGCTTATGCATGCATGCATGTGGAAGTCAGAATGGCTTATGGGAGTCCTTCTGAACTTCCACCACGGGAGTTCTGGAGCTCGAACTCAGGTTGTCAGGATTCAGACTTGGCAGCAAGCTCCCTGGTCCACTTAGCCACCTTCCTGGCCCTCTTGAACTGCTGTTAAGAGCAAATTGATTTAATCCCAGCACTTAGGAGGCAGGTGGATCTCAGTGAGTTGGAGGCCAGCCTGGTCTACACAGCCAGTTCCAGGATAGCCAGGACTGTTACCCAGAGAAACCCTGTCTCAAGAAAACAAAGAGCAAATTGAGCTGTTGCCTAAGGAGATGGAACACTTCACTGCAGGAATCATCAGGCATTTGCTAATCCAGGTTGAGAAGGATTGGGGAGCCATAAATGTGAGTTGGGAGGGGCTTGCTTGTTTTGTTTTCCTGCCTACTTCCCAGCTGCCCCCTTCCTGGCCTGCCCAGTACCTGGTCCTTCAGCCCTACTGTAGCCTGACAGCAGTGGTTAGAGGCACCTGGAGAGTGTCTGTCTGGAAACAAAGCTCGGTCTCCAGTCAGCACATACCAGAATCTGAAAGTGGGTCTAAAGTAGCTTCTCCATTTCAGCTTGGTATTTGGGGCCACAGTTCCTTGTGGGGAGTAGTCCTGTGTGCTGTAGAATGTCCAGCTGCCTGCCACTAGATAGCAAACACCTCCCTCTTTCCCCCAGACATGCTAACTAAATGTCTTCTTGGGGGGGTGGGGTGGGGTGGGGGTGGGGTGGGGGTGGGGATCCTCTCAGAAGTCCAAGTAACTTGCGTGTGGTTGCTTATATCTGTAATCCTAGCACTTTGGAGACGTAAACATTTGGGTATTTATTAAGTTAGCCTGGACTGTGTAGTTCCAGCCTGGGCTACCTTGTCTTAAAATATAATAATAATAATAATAATAATAATAATAATAATAATAATAATAATAATAATATAAAAACAATAAGCTCTGGTTAAAGGCTGCCCTGTGGAGGGACTGTGCATCCAGAGGGCAGATCTTGTATCATAGAGCAGAGTTTATATGTTTCCCCCTACCCCGAGACCCTGTAGAATTTTTACAGGACCCTGAGTATATAAGTAGGTACATATCTCTATATTTACTGATGATAAGTTATCAGGAAATTTATCTAAAAACCTTTGTTGCACAGCATTTGTATAATTTATTAAAAGTGAGTATCATTTGCATACTAATGAGGTGAGTGTCCTTGTTTACTTTTATATAAAGCGATCTTGACTGAGCATTTGATGCTGCAGAAAATAGAGATCATCTGTCTTCCAGAGTGGATTGGCATTTTGATTTCATAATGCTCAATGCTGAGAACCCTGCTTTGTGTAAATGTTTCATACAAAGTGGCAGAGCTGTTTAGGACTATTTCAGAACTACCAAACCAAAATTATTCTTATTTTTGTTTCTGTTTTGAGACAGGTGGGCTCAGATTCATTAAGTTCAAAGGTGGCTTTGAACTCCTGATCCTCCTGCCTCCCCCTAAGTGCTAGGATCACAGGTATGCACCACAAGACCTATCTAATAATAAATGTTGTTTTTGTTTTTTATATAATAAATGTTTTGATGGCCAAGTAACTATCTCCACTTCAGTTTCAAGTTTTACTTCTCCTGCTTCTGGACTTGTTTCTTGAAAACCCTTTCTAGTCTTTCATTCTGGATCTTGTTTTAAGAACAATCTTCAAGTGCTGGCCTTTGTGTCCTGTTCACTTTGGAGCCAGCTCATCTGGGAGTCAGCTGACTCTGAACAACCCAGAGTCACCTGAAGCTAGCAGTTTACAGTATGCTTTCTCATAACTGCATTTGTTGTGTGACTCACTATAAAAGGGACTGTTAATCCCACAGGGCAAGAATAAGACCGCTACAATCTTGAACCGGACTTGTGGCAAGCTTGATTTCATTAGAGTGCACCCAAGAGCTGGCCAGAGATTGCCTCCGAAGTTGGTTAAAGAGAGCAGTCCCAAATCTATTTCTTGGGCCCCTTTTAAGGAGTAAAATCACAAGTAGTTGCAAAGCAGAGTTACAAAAGAGAGGCAATGGGGCAATAGAGAAATACAGAAAAATCTCAAACAAAAAACCCGCCATGTGGTCCCCACATGATTAGAGAGGGTAAGTGTATTCTCAAAAACAAGTCAAGGTCATGGATTGGGGCAGGTCAGGCTCTGGAAAAGACTTAAAAACTGCAACTCAGCTCTTACAGTAAATGGAAACATTTTAATCAGTACAGCATAATGGCTCCTGCCTTCAAAATGGAGTTAGGTGGGTTCCTTAGGACCAGTGGGGGGGATGAGATTTGGCAGCTATTTAAATTCTGAGGGGTCACTGCCAGTGGCCTTCTGAGAAAAGCTGTCCCTGTTCACACATCTGCCATTAAGACTTGCCATCGTAGAAACTGTTGGGTCTGGTAGTTGCACCAAAGTTAGATGACCTGAGGCCACTTCATTCCATCACCGAAGGGTACCAGAACTTCTGACTAGTTAGAACCACCGGCAGGTCGGGTTCTGACACCGTGACCCGGAACAGAGGGAGTAGGTCCTTGTTAAAGCAAGTAGGTGGTCTAAGAAAGAATTTTTCAATTTGAGGTCAGGTCTTGGGTGATGGTACATTCCAGGAATTTACAACTCGTGATAACAGTTTACAACTAGTAGTACAGTTTGTGATAACAAGGTGCTTGTACAAACTTAACGGGGTTCGTAAAAGCATGTTTACACAAGTCTGTGGTGATCTTAACACAGCTCCCGATGCAGCTTGGGTCTGGTCTTATTTTTTAACCAACTGCTCTTCTAACTGCAGAGACTATGGGACAAGGTCATGCAACAGAAGAAGCAGGGTAGGTGGCTAATGTTTTTGAATTATTGTGGACCCCACTAAAAACATTTATGTGCACCTGCTTGTGTGTGCACATGTGTGAGGAAGCAGAAGTTGATGTCAGGGTGTGCATGTATGAGGCAAGTGTTCTTCTTAGTAGTTCTGCTCCCCCCTTTTAAAAATGTTTTTGGCCTATGCTAGTTACACATAGTGGGCTTCATTGTGAAAAGGTTTTTCTTTTAAAACTATTTTATGTATCTGTTTCCTTTTGCCCACATGTTTGTCTATGTACCTCTTGCATGCCTGATGCCTGTAGAGGCCAGAAGAGAGTGTCATTCCCTGGAATTGAAGTTACAGATGGTTACAAGATACCATTTGGGAGCTGGGAATCAAACCCGGGTCCTCTGGAAGAACAGCCAGTCCTTTTAACCACAGAGTCATCTCTCCAGCCTGTTTGTGACATTTTCATAGTGTAGACCATGAATGCTGAGCATAGTCATCTCTGTTACCGTCTCATTTTCTACCCCCTCCTGATAATCTGATAATCTCCTTCCTCATTCCAGCTAGACCCCATTCTCCTTTCATGGTGTGTGTGTGTGTGTGTGTGTGTGTGTGTGTGTGTGTGTGTGTGTGTGTGTGTTGCTTTGCTTACAAGAGCATGGGCGAGGGTCTGTCTACAGGAACGCAGGTACCTTCTCAACACTACTGGAGAAAATGTCTCTCCCTCCCCGACCAACCATTAACTACCAGTAGCTCCTCAAAGAAGAATGGGGCCTCGGGCCCCTCCCTTCTTCCATGACAAGGTGTTGATGGGCCCAGTTATGGGCAGATCTTGTGCAGCTTGTCACAGCTGCTGTGAATTCACGAGTGCAAAGGCAAAGTCATGCCCGGAAGTCAGCACCCCACACCTGCTCTCCCCTCTTATTCCCAGTCTTGTGTTCTTTCAGCCTTTCTGGTGATGTTCTCTAAGCATTGGGGGGGGGGGGTGATATAGAGCCCCATTTATGGCTGGACATTCAACAGTCATTTGTCATGAGTACATGGACTAGTTGGAGTCTACAGTCATCACTAACCCTTGCCGAAAGAAGAGCTCCAGGCAAACCGGCAGAGGCAGCAATCTGATGGATGTCTGCTTCCTGTCCCGCCGCCTGGAATGCTGTCTCCCCACTGTGAATGCCTCTGCCTCCACCTGGGTTTTTAATATGAGGTCTCTCACTGAACCTGGAGCTTGCTGATTAGGTTGGGTAGCAGGCATCTAGCTGTCTCTGTGCCCGGCTATTTGGGCGGGTGTTGGGGGTCTGAACTCAAGTCCGTTTGCCTACATGGCAATCACTTTACCCAATGAGCCATTTCTTTAGCCTTTAAAGTATTTTAAAGAGATATGATGATGATGATGATGATGATTCAAAGAGAGTAGTTGCCTCTTTGTTTGACGTTGGACCTGTTTCTAGTTTGTTTTTTTTTAAAGATTTTATTTATTTTTATTTGTATAATAGTATTTGCTTACATGCATGTCTGTATGCCATGTGGGTGCCTGATGCCTGCAGAGGTCAGAAGATGGAGATAGACTCCCTGGAACTGGAGCTACAGATGGTTGTGAGGTACCATGTGAGTGGTGGGAATCAAACCTGGTCCTCTGGAAGAATTAACAAGTGTTATTAACCACTGAGACATCTCTCCAGCCCTTGTGGGTTGGTTTCTTTTATTTGTTTTTAAATACAGCCTTATTATGTTGCCCAGGATAGCCTTTAATTGATGCCCCTTCCTCACTCTGTCAGTACCAGGCTTCAAGATTCCCACCCTCACGCTTACTTGGGAGCAGATCCTTGGTGGCCTTTGGAAGGCTTCCTTGAAAATGTGTGCAGAGCAACCTGCCTTCCTTGCCAGCAGAGGGCGCCCATGTCCTCTCAGCGCTGAAACAGAAACTGACCCCTGCCGTGTGGCCCCTCAGGCTGAATGAGATGTGACCCTGTGCACCCAAGAAGCCGTCAGAAAAAGCCGTCGTTAGCCAGGCTTGTGTCCAAGTTGAGGTCGGTTTCAATTAAAACATTTAAAAATGTTGCTCCAGCAAACGGCTCTGTGGGTAAAGGCGCTTGCTGCCGACCCTGACAGCCCAAATTCAGTCCCCAGAGCCCATGGTGGAGGGAGAGAACTGACCCCTGGAAGTCGTTCTTTGACATCCACTCAAGCCTGCGCACGTGTGTGCTGGTGTGCAGACACCCCATTGACTGCAATAATAAGGAATAAAATGAAACGCCATTTTATTTCAGGATCGCTCTCTCCCTGAAACCCCCGGGCTGGGTAGCAACAGGGCACAGGCCGAACAGGCTCAGAGGGAAAAAGCTTATGGCACCGGGCAGGAGGCAGGTCTGAGAGACGTACAGGGTGGCTCATCACTCACTGCTTTGTGTTCAGGTAAGGGTCTCTTGCCCGCCCCCCTACCCCCAAGTGCTAGTGTCGAATCAGAGGGAAGACCGTGCAAGCTTCTCTGCCGTGGTTGCTCTCCTGGAGAGGCAGGGGAGTCCCTCCTCAGCGTTCCTCTCACGCTGGAGTTGGATCATGCGGACAGTCACTTGTCTGGGACACAAACTTTGGGAGGGGCACCAGTGATCGAGATAAATAGCAATGTAACACAATATTTTGCTTTAAAAACTTGACATTGCACTGGAGGGATGGCTCATTGTGCAGAACTCCATGAGTTCGGATCCCCAGAACCCACATAAAAGCCCACAGGATGCATGCTACCAGCTCTCGGACAGCAAGAGAGGAAATGGGGATAGGTGAACCTCACAAAGCTCTGGCCAGATAGCCCAGCTTCCGTAGGGCTGCAAGACCCTGTCTCAAACAGGAGGAAAGGTGAGGACAGACCTAAGGTTGTCCTTCGACCTCCACACATATGCTTTTGGCATGTGCTCACCCACATGCACATAAAGACACATACACATATCAAACACACTTAGAAAATTGAAAATAAAACTTGAAGTTGACATAGCAACCTCCACACAGATAAATAGACCCTCAAAATGCTAAATAAAGATAGTCTTTGATGCTATAGGTCCCTTTCGTGGCCTTGTGCAGATCAGATCACGAAGATCCCCGTCTGTCGGTCTTTCTGCAGATGTTGACACTTTAGCCCTCTCAGGCTTAGCTTCTTCCATCTTGAGACTGGCGGTGGGATAAGGAAGGAGAAAGCACTGGCCTTAAGAGGTGGGGCCCACCCGGCAGGAGGCAGGTCTGAGAGATGTGCATGGCTACCTGATCCCTCACCATCCCATCACAGCTGCCCCAGCCTCTGTTTTTCACTTCAGTGCTCAGGTCTGAAGTCTCATCTTCACGACCAACCACTCTGTTCTGGAGTCTGCCTTTGGGGAATGTTTAGCTGGATCACCAGCTCAGCCCCATTTCTCTCTCTCCAAACCCTGTCCTCTCAGAAAAACTACCAAAAGGTCCAGTTCCACATTCCCAGGGGTTGTGGTGGCTCCTCCCCTGAGGCTGCTAGCTGCCCAAGACTCCGCCTAAAAGTGTACCACACTTGGGCACAAACCCAGCTTGTGGAGGACACGTCATCACCCTGCATCTACAGGGTATTTAAGCACTCTGACTTAGATTGTCCATGTGATTTTTCTCTTGCCCTATCCCCCACACCTCGATCTCTGGGGACTGGAGGGTCACCAGGAGCTGCTTTGCCCAGAATAAACCTGGTCTTTTACTTTTTGTTTGTTTGTTTTTCGAGATAGAGTTTCTCCATGTAGTTTTGGTGCCTGTCCTGGATCTCACTCTGTAGACCAGGCTGGCCTCGAACTCACAGAGATCCACCTGGCTCTGCCTCCTGAGTGCTGGGATTAAAGGCATGAGCCACCACTGCCCGGCCTCGTCTTTTACTTTTTAATTCTGCTTGATTTGGCTTACTGTGTTGGTAGAGAAACTTATTATTGGGGTACAGAAAACCTATTTTCTTGGTGCCGGAAGTCCAGGAGGAGTTGAGCTTTCCCTGCTGGGTGGACCAGTCTGGGCCACTTGTGAGGCTGCTCCTCTTTTAGCTCCCTCTCTGCCAGACAGAATCGATTTTTGGGGTAAGTCACCCATTTCCAAGTCACCACCTACAGAGGTCCAGAACCTCTTCCAGCTCAAGACCCCTTCTGGGTCAAGCCCCCTGGAATCTCCTGCCAAGCCGTGGCCACGCCAGGGCAAGCCCGATCCATTTCCAGAGCAAAGACTGTATTTGTTCCATGGGTCCTTTGTGGAGGAGACGTTCTACCCAAAGGCAACCCCATGTCCACTCCTCAACCCCAGGCTATATAGTCTTCCGTCTCCCACACAGGCTTGGAAATGAGCAACCCTGGGTCTAAACCCAATCCTCAGGCACCCCTGGGGTATCTACTATGAAATTTATCCAAATGGGGGCTGTCTCACACCATATGACAAATGGTTTGTGCTCCCTTATCCAGGATTTTTAGCTCTGCCCTCCTGCCCATCCCTCTTCCCTGCTCTCTGCTGTCTGTCAACTTGCCTCTCCTGTCTCTACTCCGAGATGGCCTTTTGATCCTTCACTCTCCCCATCCCCCAATCCACCTCTTACACTCTGTTGTTCCGGTGTGTTCTCTTAGTGGCACACCTTGGCAGGGCCCTCCAAAAGGTACCCACTTGGCCGCCTTACTCACTAAGCTCTCCTGGCATTTGGTCTGGCCATGCTGGTATTTCCACCTGCAACAGATCCGTTCTCTTTGTCTGTTTGTGTCTGCACCCTAAACTGCAAGAATGTCCCGTCCTTACATTTGTTACAACATGGGAGTCAGAGTCGGAGAGGCTGCTTTGTGCCCAGCGCACCCCTGTTCTCCCTTACAGGATCTGCTGATCTGACCCTCAATAAGGTATGTACGGATCATTTGTCTGTGACTGAATCTAATTCCAAATTTTAGAGTCCGATTCTTCCTATGTTACTTTCCACATGGACATATGTGTGCTTATCTGGCTCCTGCAGCCTACTGTACCCACATGGACATCTCTCTGGCTCGCTCCCCTCTCCCAGCAACCTGGGAGACCCACAGCTTAAACTCCAGCCCACTGTATCCTCCATGTGGCTCTGGCTCTTGCGGCCTGCAGCCCCACGTGGGCCCCTTATCTTCCGCTCTACCTGACTTTCTCTCACCTTGCAGCCAGACTGCAGACATACTACACGGTCTCTCGGTTCCTGCCTGCAGTCCTGCCGCCCATTTTCACTCTCAACTTCTTGAAACTTAGAGGAACACACTCACACAGTCTTCCACTTTGCGACCCTCTCTCTCTTCCTCCACGGACTCAGATTTTATTTTACCAGCTTGGCCTCAGTACAAATCAATGGCCAAACCTGGCGAGCTTGATTTCCAAATTCTCACAAATCACTTGTTAACTGCTACTGCTGCAAACAAGGGATCCCCAAATACCTTATACCTAAACTTGCTCTGCTACATTTCCAAAGCCCCTTACCTCTAAGGCTTGACTTCCTCACTCCTAAAAATCTTTTATTCCTATGACTTCTTTGTATGCTGTCCCTATATCTTTTTTTTCTTGCCTTTAATGGCTGAACCATCTCTCCAGCGCTTTTTCTCATGTCTGATTCCATTGTCTAGGACCTGAAGAACAGTATTAGTTACAGATAGAAGGTATCCTTCTCTCTCTCTCTCTCTCTCTCTCTCTCTCTCTCTCTCTCTCTCTCTCTCTCTCGTTTTGTTTTTCAAGACAGAGTTCTCTCTGTAGCTTTGGAGCCTGTCCTGGAACTCACTCTGTAGCCCAGGCTGGCCTCAAACTCAAAGAAATCTGCCTGCCTCTGCCTCCCGAGTGCTGGGATTAAAGGCGTGCGCCACCACCGCCCGGCTACCCCTATATTTTAAGATTATACTGTGAACTTTTATTTCAAGATTTGTAAGTTGCCCTTCTGTCATGGTTTAAAATCTATATAATTTGTAACAAAGTCTGTTTCCCACAGGAAGTTTTGTTTGTCTCACTGTTAGAGAAGTTTTGTCTATTTTGTCTGGATGGATGGATCTGTGCCTGGATGTTTTCTTGTGGAGATGGGAGCCACACAGAATTACCTCACGCTCAGTTGGGTGTATAAATGTATGCAGTCACTGCATGCTTGTTTCTGACTGGTCTTGGATGCATGTTTTACTATTTTTCGTGTGTCTTGGTAATAGCTCAGCTGTTACTATTGCAAGTAGCTGCCTGAGCTCAGAATTTGCCTCTGGACTTTCTGGCCACTAAATCTGATGCAATGACAGAGATTCATCTGTCATTTGGGTATAAATAATATTAAAGTTACTCTACACTGTTCTACCTTATTAGAAAAAACATCTAAGGGAGTTGGGTATGGTTAAAAATCGGTAACAAAAGGTTAACTTAAAATGTGTAAACTCTGCATTGGAACTGCTCTGGGAAACAATACATGACTGGCCTGCCACCATCTTAATTAAGTACAGCCATGTGGGCAGTCACCATTTTGACTAAGGTTGGAGAAGAGGGAGGTCATGTGACTTCACTGCCATCTTGATTAAAGGTGACCACATGGAGTGGGCCTACCAAGGAGACAACAGGTCTCCAAGATATTTTGGATTAGGATGGATTTTTGTATGATAATTCCTGTCTTGTCCTGAAAACAAGGTTTATATATATGTTCTCAAAGTTAAGCCTAAAACAAGTAACTAAAAATAAACAACATTTGTCTAGTTTAGATATACTTAACAGATAATAATCCTCAAACACTTCAGAGATCTACGGATATGGCATTTAGAATGTTTAGTAAAAAAAGCTTTTCATGATAGAGGCATGCCAGCACCTCCACCCCTATCTCCTCCAAAGAAGACGGATGGGTGCAGAAGAACTTCCCCCTGGAGTTTACTTTAAATGCAGAAAATCCAGTCATGGAGTGGAAAAGACTGCCTTCACTCAGTTGCTGCCAAGACCCTGTCCGGACTGTGGACGAGAAGGACACCAGGGAACTGATTGCCTCACTTTGCCTAGACAAGGTAGGCTGGTCTTCCTAAATTCTTACTCCATAGGAAAGTCTGTCAGATCTGGACCTGATAGCTAAAGACTGATACACCCTGGGACGCCTGTCCCAGTGACCACAGAGAAACCTGGGGGTAGCTGTCTAGGTAGCCAGTAAGCCCCTGTCATTTTAATAGATTGGGAGGCTGCTTCACTCCTGCTTACTCAGGTGAAATTCATCCTTCTCAGATCTGATGGTGTTTGATGACTAGGGTACTGACAGATTTACCAGTTTAACAGCTCTCCCTGACCCCCCAAGGCTATAACCACTTCAGTAGTTCATTAATTAAGTTTCTTATTAAAAATACAGACAGGTTTGCCTGGTTCACAGGCTTCATAGTGAAGGATAAACAGGTTGTAACTTTCCACGAAAGGAACACAAAAAATTATTTAAGATATATAAATGCAAGTTGTAAAGGTATAAGTAAATGGTTTAAGGTATGTAAAGATGGTTTGGATTTCTGTCCTCTTTCTATGCTATTATTACACTGGAATTTTGGAGGGTCAGAGTTTTATCATTGATAAATGGAGTTCTGATAAACTGATAGAGTCCTGACTGTTTACTATTCAGTCACAAGCTCAAGATTTTAAATTTCCTCTGGTTGTCTTCTAAGTATAGACCTAAAAAGGTATGTTTCATTGGGCTAAAACCAGGCTTTCTAGACACAGGAAAAATGTTCATGCCTTTTACCCCAAAGCCATAGCCTTTGCTATGACACTAAGGTGTAGATCTGTTCCGCTGTTTTACAGACATTTGCATGTTCCTGGGGGAAGAGTGCTGCTACTGTATCAAGGCGGAGTCACTCCACATATTGTCTGAAGAACTTCACCAATACAACCAGGGCACATCTCTGTCCGTTCTTACTGGCAGTCTTCCCTCCTCCCATGGCTAGCCCGTTCATAGGGCCGGTGTTAAAAATCTATTTTTTTTCTCCTGGCAACTTGCCTTCTCTGCTTCCTCCCAGAACAGATTCCTGAGGTCTCCAGGATGGCAGTGAACTGAATGCTTCTTCACCCATACCTCTCTGACTGAATGTGAGCACACTGACTCCCGACTTCCCCTCCCCACATTGTCCCATGCCAGCAGGAAATAACTAGTTTTGATCCAGCGCCAATCTAACCAAGAAGGTCGGGATGTTTGGCTGGAATCTCCAGCTCAGCCCCATTTCTCTCTCTCCCTCTCCAAACACTTTCCTCTCAGAAAAACCACCAAAAAGTCCAGTTCCACATTCCTGGCGATTGTGACGGCTCCTTCTCTGAAGCTGCTAGCTGCTCAAGATCCCACCTAAAAGTGTACCATAATTGGACACAAACCCAGCTTCTGGAGGACACGCCATCACTCCCTGCCCTCCCCCAACACCTACAGGGTATTTAAGTGCCCTGCCTTGGATCTGCCATGTGATTCTTCTCCTGCCCTCTTCCCCAGCCTGGATCTCTGGGGTCTGGAGGGTGACCCAGGAGCGGCTTTGCCCAGAATAAACCTGGCCTTTGATTTTTTAATTTGACTCGATCAGGTTTACTGCATAGGTGGATAAACCTATTATTGTGGTGCAGAAAACCTACTAGGGAGCAGGATTGGATCAGCTGGGTTGGGGAGAGGAGACTTCATCACCTATGAGACAACTTGTCGTATTGGAGACATTTTTGTTGTTGTATTTTGTAGGGTGAGTTGCTCCTAGTTGTGCTATGTACACAGAGGCCCAGGATGCATATTCACCCTCTAACACCCTGGGTGGTCCCCACTACAGAGAACTGTCTGACCTGGAATAAACAGTGCTGTGTTGTAGGGCGAATTCTAATTGGTCTTAATAATAAAAACCCAGAGTCAGATATAGGGGTAAATGCTGAAAGATCAGAGACGAAGGAGCAAGCCACAGCCACTTCTTACCTTGCCAACTCCTCAGCCTTTCCTGTGGCTATAGACAAGCACTCAAGACTGGGAAATTTATAGCAACATATATAAATGTTAAAAGATACTATTTCTTTTATAGATACACGTGTGCATGGGCACTTAGGGGCCACAGCACATGAGTAGAGGTGAGTGGACAACTTGCAGGAGTCAGTTCTCTCTTTCCACTATGTGGGTTCTTGGGATCAAACCCAAGTCATCAGTTTGGTGGGCAACTCCACTGGTCCAAGATACTTATTTCATTCAGTCCTGGAGACTGGGATGTCTAAGAGCTGGGCTCTAGTGAGGGCCACAGTGTTGTGACATGATAGAGTGTCGCCTGGTGAGATACAGACTGTATTCAGAGTGTTCAAAGTGGTAACCAAGCCTTTTGTAGGGCAACCCAGTTACATGTTTACCTGTGAGCCGATCAACTCATAGCTCTGTCCTCCATGAGGCAGTCCCCTTCCAAAGACATCCAAGGACCAGGTTTTCAGCGTATGAAATCTGAGGTTTCACATTCAAAGCAGAACAGCAAGATAATGGGCACTGGGGTGTATGGATGGCGCTGTTTTCCCTCAAGAGTTCTGAGTGCAGGAGGCAGGCAGAGCGCCGCAGTGGTATCTTCGTTACCATGAGGGCTGCTGTGGAGAACGGCGGACAGGTCCTCAGCCTACAGGCTTCTTGACATTGAAGCTCACAGTTAGGCCAACGTGGCCACGAAGATCTGGCAAATAAATAGCATTCCCACTGGGGCAGAGCATTAAGTAAGTGAACCCGCTGCTTAGGCAAGATCAGAACAGCCTATGGACAGGTCTCAGGACTTACCTGGCAAACCAGGAAGTCTTGTACAGCTGAGAATTGCTTAGGTAATGGTGCCTTCAGGCAACTCCTAAATCAGATAAGAAAGAGGTTTTGGTATCGGGAAACTGACTGCTACCAGTGCCTTTTGTGTAACTATGAAGGGGCTGCTGCAAAGCTGTTCAGAGTTCAGTCCATCAGAGGCCGATCCACCCTGCTGCTTTGGCTGATTGCGTCCAGTCCGCAGTGCCTCTCTTTCTTCAACCAACCCGAGGAACTCTGAACACGGACAGGTACTAGTATTGCTTTGTTTTTGGTTCTTGAGACAGGGTTCTTCTGAGGAGCCCTGGCTGTCCTAGAACTTGCTGTGTAGACCAGGCTGGCCTCGAACTCAAAGATCCACTTGCCTCTGCCTCCCAAGTGCGGGGATTAAAGGTGTGCGCCACCACCACCTGGCCAGCTCTTTATGACACATCTTAACACAAGGTTTCCAAGTTGGCTGTAGCAGAAAAACACGGAGTGGGGGGATGTTGGGGGGGATCTGTGACCTTGAACCTTCCGTGGCACAAGGTTCACCTTCCATTGCTCACATGCAGGTGAGAACTGCCAGAGCAGCAGGAATGACTGCCACAGAAGCCTGTCACAGAACGGCTGCTGCCTCCCACCCACCCACCAGCACTGGCCAAAACCACACAAGATGGTGGGTGCTATGGTTTGAATTTGAGACATTTGCATGTACCATCTGATGGGCTTCAGGGAGGTGACTGGATCCGAGGGCTCCGACCTACCCAGTGGCCTTTATCCCTTGATGAATTCATGCAAGAAAAAAAGGAAAAGGCTGCAGCTTGGCACCACTGAGAGGAGAATTCATCTCCCAGGAGGAGACCTCACACAGTTCTGACAGCTTCTCAGACTTGACGGAGAGACTGGAGCCGACAGCGGTGGGCAGTAGTGGGCAGGACCCCACCTTGACCGGGACTGCTCAGTTTTCCTGCCCCTTGCCCTTGGAAAGTCACTGGCCTCTCCATTCCTCCTCTGACTGTGGTCCTTCCGGGTCCATCTCCCTTTGCTACTTGCACTGTCGTTAAACTGGCTTATTGAGGATTCTGAGCTCTCCTCATTAAGGTCAGAGCCCTGTCTGTAACCCCGACAACCAGAGCCCTGTCTGTAACCCCGACAACCAGAGCCCTGTCTGTAACCCCTACAGCCAGAGCCCCGTCTGTAACCCCGACAACCAGAGCCCCGTCTGTAACCCTGACAACCAGAGCCCCGTCTGTAACCCTGACAACCAGAGCCCTGTCTGTAACCCCGACAACCAGAGCCCTGTCTGTAACCCGGACAACCAGAGCCCCGTCTGTAACCCCGACAACCAGAGCCCCGTCTGTAACCCCGACAACCAGAGCCCGTCTGTAACCCTGAAATCAGAGCCCCGTCTGTAACCCCGACAACCAGAGCCCCGTCTGTAACCATGACAACCAGAGCCCGTCTGTAACCCCGACAACCAGAGCCCCGTCTGTGACCCCGACAACCAGAGCCCGTCTGTAACCATGACAACCAGAGCCCCGTCTGTAACCCCGACAACAACTCTAGTAGGAAGACAGTAAGAAGGACCTGAAGGTGTTCAGAGACCAGAGATGAGCTCAGTTGGAACCAAGAGATCACCATAGCCTTGGTCTGGTTCCCAGGCCTGTGGGAGCTGTCGTGGGGGTGGGGTGGGGGTGGAGATGAGAAGCCTTCCTATCTGCTTCTCATCAAACTCATGACTCATCCACAGAGAACAAGAAGCTGCCTTGGCCATTGCAACATGTAGGAGCTCCCCAGGGCTGGGATTTGGAGGGGCTTAGCCATGCTCAGTACCATGATGCATAGGGTGAGGGATGGTCTATGTGACGGGAGCCTGTCTCCTTCCCTGTTCAGAGCAGCGAAAACAAGATAAGCCCAGGAGCTGGCAGTGCCCTGGGGAAGAAGTTCACCTCTGGCCTTGGCCCCTCTGAAAGAGAAAATAGGAGTTCCTGGGAGATATGGGGGACCCCTGGCTAATTCACTGTCCATGCCAGTGTTGGCACTCCAGTGTGGCTGGGCCCAGCCCTAAGTGTGAAACATGCCAGCAGAGCCTATCCCCAAACCTGTGGAAACGGAAAATATTTCTTCCTTCTCCAGCACTGGTTCTGAACCAAGGCCAGACTCTCCCCTGCAGCTGGACAGAAGGAATACAGCAGCCTTTCTGTGTGGCTCGGCCAGCTGCTCCCCGCTCCTGTCCCATCCACTGCAGAGCTGAGCTCCAGGCTTCTTCATATGCCCTGCCTCCATAAATCAGGTGTCTGCTGCTCTTCCAATGCTCCCCCCCACCCCTCCATACTTCCCCAACCCCCCCACCCCCGACCTGCAGGCTGTGAGCTGTGTTTTCAAAGTTCACACACCAGCTCACTCTTCTTAAAGGTGGGACCACACTCAGGCAGGGCATACTGGTCTAGCTTCCTAGACTGTAAACTGAAGTACTGAACTACATCAGAGGTGGCAAACTCAGTCTTCTGGAGCTGCCAGGCACTTGTGACGTCTGTGGGAGGCCATGTTGTTGGCAGTATACTGCTACTCACCACCAAGGTCTCTGTGCCCCAGGGAGCCTCAGGGGACCATCCTCGAGGGCACTGGGAATGGCCCTCTCTTGTTCACTGCAGAGTTCTCAATGCCAACAGCAGTGGCCAGAGGCTAGACCATCTGCTGACCGGAAAAACACACCATCAGCTGCTCAGGCAAGCTGGAAATCTGCAGTGATGTGGGATTTCACATTGGCAATGAATGCGAAAGCATTGTATAAGTCCATAGGGTCCAGACTGGATCCTGCTAGTATGTCCAGGTCACACTACACTCTCCTGGAAACCACTGAGCTGGAGCAGTGACCATAGAGTTATCACCAAGGTTCTGGTAGCCCAGCCTGGCAGACCCATGGCCAGGCTCCAGGAGTACTGACTTGCTTTTTAGTTTTTGAGTGAATCTGCATTTGAGTTGTTCCATGAGGACTAACCCCTTTCATGCAGGTGTGGCAGGTGCCTGTCTCCACCTCCCATGTGTCCTGGGATGCATGCTAGACATGGCCCTTGGCCCTTGGCTCAGCAACTCTCTCTTAGGTCTGGCAGGGTCTCCCCTGATGGTGGGTCTGGCAGGCAACCTACCCGACCTCTGCAGTTCCTTAGGTCTTTATCCCCCACTGCCTCCACTGCCCTTCCCCTCCTCCCCCAACGTGCCCCAGTGCCACAGCCGAGCTTGTCCTTGTCACCCCTGGGATGACTCTCCTGCTGGGATGTTTGAGGACATCCTTTCACACTGGTCGAGGTGCTCCCATAACATCTGCCCTTTTCCAAGGTCACCCTTCCCCACCTCCTGCTAGTGTTTGGATCTCGTGTCCCCCCAAAGGCCAGCCTGTGATGCTCTTGGGAAGTCGTGGGATGTTTAGGAGGTTAGGTCATGGGGGACATTCCCTTAGAGGAGATGTTGGGACCCCAGCTCCTCCTGTCTGCCTTTGCTTCCCACTGTGACGTATGTATGCACCTCCTGCCAAGATGCTCTGTCCTGACCCTAACCCACAGCAACAAGGCCAACCACAGATGAACCCTCTGAAGCTGTGAGCTGAGATAAACCTTCCGTGTTATGTCGACATTTTTAGGTGTTATGTCGCAGTAAGGGAAAGCCGACTACTACACCACCTAGGCTCGCTTCCTTCCACACCTCAGCCATTCCTCACAGGCTGACTGACACCCTCAGCCTCCCAGAACCACGACAGTCTATCTGCTGAAATCCAACCCCAGCACAACCTGACTGCCTTCTGGGGCTTACCAAGCCTCAGTGAATAAATTGCTACCACAAATTTGTACTCTAGATTCAGTGGGGCCCCTCAGAGCCCCCAGAATGCCCCTCTACTTTGTGAGCTCTATTGTGGGTATCAATACTCACTGTCTGTTGGTGGGCATCAAATCCTCACTCACTATGTCTTTTCTCCCCCCACCCTGCCTCTGTGACCTCCTTGCCCTTCCCCCGACTTTTCTCTCCTAACTTGAAAACCCACTGCCCTGCATTAACTTGCTGCTTCTGACTGGACCACGCCCTTTCCCTATTTTGCTTGGCCAACTGCTAGCTTTTTAAAAGCCATGCTATATCTCCTAGAATACTCCTTTCTACCTGTCCCAGCTAGCCCCCACTGCCCTGTGCTCTCAACCTACCCTGTCACCTGGGTGAGTGGGTTCTTCTGTCCTGTGACACTCTCTTGTGTATCATGCAGAGTTCTCTGGAGGCAGAGGTTCTGGGAGAGTCCCTGCAGGATCCTTGAAGCCAAGAAGAGATTAGATGGAGGCTCCAGCATTCAGCAATACTCATGTGAACTCTGGGCAGCAGCCTGTGCCTTCCCACTGTAGGAGTGAACACCCAGCCCTTCCTGTCTGTCTCCACAGGCCCCAGAGTCCGCTGTGCACGGACCTGAGGGGAGGAACCGACCCTTCCCTGGGAGCTGCTGGGTCTGTAGCCAGTGCAGCTTCCCATTCTGACAGGGTTATTTAGACCTAGGCACGCTCCTTGTGGACAGGGTCTGCAGCTACCCCACCTCTGTATTCCTCAGTCAGCCTAGGAAGGTCTGGGTGAATGAAGTGCAAGGATGTTGATCTTTACACCTTGCTGGGTGTTTGTGTAGACTGTCTGTTGTTGCTGTAGCAGTAATCACACACTTGGTGAGTGCAAATGAGAACACAACTTTATTCTCTCTCTCTCTTTTTTTTTTTTCTCAGAGCTGAGGACCGAACCCAGGGCCTTGCGCTTGCTAGGCAAGTGCTCTACCACTGAGCTAAATCCCCAACCCCCACAACTTTGTTCTCTCACAGTTTTCTTCTTTCACAGTCGTAGGGGACAGGGCTAAAGTCAGCATGTTGGCTGGGCTGGTTCTTTCTAGAGTTGCAGAGAGGACGTCTGTCTGTGTTCTTTCTTCTCCAGCCTCCAAGGGGGCCTGCAGGCCTCTGCTTGTGGCCCCTTCCTCATCACTCTGACCTCTGCTTCAGTCTTCACAGGTTCCAGCCCTCCTAAGTCCCTGCTTCAAAGGACCCCTGCGATCATTTTGCTCCCCCTGCCCCAAATACTGCAGGATCAGCTTAATCTCCAGATCCTTAGCTTAGTTACATCTGCAAGGTCCCTGCTACCCTACTAGCAGCATTTTCCCAGGCATCCTTGTGGGCCGTGGGTCAGCCAACCAGATGGTCTTTACAGTATCAGACAGTTGGTCAAGAAGCCAGGCTTCTTGTCTTGCTGCTGTTTCAATTCTGTCAGAACCGTTGGAAGAGTTCTTTCCCGTTGCGGGATACGGGCATGAGGCTTCTGGGAGTGCGTCATTTATAATGTTCCCAGACCCTGCTCTTTAAAAGCCGGCCCACAAAGACATAAATCAGTGGGTTCAGGCAGCTGTTGATGAAAGCGAAGAAGTTGGCCAGCTGCAGGCCCAGGTCCGTGAATTCCTTCCAGGCACAGTTCTGGATTGCTTTCACCTGGACCAGGAAATCCAGGAAGGCAAAGAAGTGGTAGGGGGCCCAGCAGACCAGGAAGGAGGCCACCAGTGTGAGGATCAGCCCTGTCGTCTTGCTGCCCTTGGGACCCCCACACCTGGTCCTGCTGGCCTCCTTCTGCCCTCTCAGGGATGCCAGGATGTGATAGTTGAAGAAGATAATGGCAGCCAATGGCAGGAAGAAACCCAAAATGTTCAACTCCACCATCCTTGCAAAATGCCAAGCCTCGTGGGGGAAAAGCAGGATGCAGGCAGAGATGTTCAGGTCGGGGACGACTTTGACAGACCGCAGAAGGAATGTGGGGATGCTCAGGAGGCCCCCTGCCACCCAGATGAGCAGACAGGTGGCTCTGGCTTGCCGCCGCCGCCGGTATCCCCGGCTGGTCATGGGGTATACCAGCAACCTGTAGCGGTCCTGACTGATGGCCACCACCAGGAAGATGCTGATGAACAGATTGGCCTTGATGACCCCGCTGACCACCCGGCAGAGGTCAGTGCCAAAGGGCCAGTTGAAACGGTTCTCAATGTTCTCTGCCCAGAAGGGCAGGCCCAGGACGAACACCAGGTCAGAAGCTGCCAGGTTAGCCAGGTAGATTTCTGCTATGGTTAAGCGGTGCTGCCTCTGCCGCCGCCGCCGCCGAGGCAGGAGAAAGAAGGACAGGACTAAAAGGTTCCCCAGGAGGCCAAAGAAACAGATGGTGATGACAAACCCTGGTAGCACCCTATACAGGAGGCCCCAGGCTTCTGGAGCACCCTGGCAGGAGGTGATGTTGGGTGGGGTCTGCTGGCTTTGGTTAGGGGGCGGCAGCTCCAACAAGGCCTGGGACGCCATGCACAGTGACCTGAAGTGGACAGAGTAAGAATACAGGAGGTCAAACCCAGCCTGTGGTCTGTTCCAGACAATAAAGTTTTATTGGCACACATCCGTACTCACTGCTTATGTAATAGCACCTTTGACTACTTTTGTACTACGGTAGTAGAGCAGAGTGGGTGTCTGGCCTGCAAAGTTGACAGTATTTACTACCTGTTCCTTTAGAGGAGGAGAGGACTAACCTAGTTTAAAAGAGGGAACTAGTGGGGCCTGGAGGAAAGGCTCATTGGTTAAAAGCACTGTACTGGCTGGGTTTGTGTGTCCTCAGTTAAGGAAATGCTTCCATGAGATCCAGCTGTAAGGCATTTTCTCCATTAGTGATCGTTGGGGGAGGGCCCAGGCCATGGTGGATCGTGCCATCCCTGGACTGGTGGTCCTGGGTTCTATAAGAAAGCAGGCTGAGCAAGCTGTGAGGAGCAAGCCATTAAGCAGCACCCCTCCATGGCCTCTGCATCACCTCCTGCCTCAGTTTCCTGCCCTGTTTGAGTTCCTGTTCTGACTTCCTTCAGTGATGGACTATGATGTGGAAGTGTAAGCCAAACAAACCCTTTCCTCCCCAGCTGGCCTTTTGGCCACGGTGTTTTGTCACAGCAGTAGAAACCCTAAGACAAGCACTGACTGCTCTTCCAGAGGATCGGTGTTCGAGTCCCAGCAATCCCATGGCTGCTCACAACCATCTGTAACTCCAGTCCCAGAGGATTCCACATCCTTTTCTGTTCTCCACAGGCACTGCATGAACACACTGTCCGTACATACATGCAGGCAAAACACCCATACACAGAAAATCAAAATGAAGGGGGGAAAGTTTCCAAGAGGGGACAAGGCCAGGCATGGTGGCGAATGCCTTTAATCTGAGCACTCCACAGGCAGAGACAGGTGGATCTCTGCAAGTTCAAGGCCAGCCTGGTCTACATAGTGAGTTCCAGGACAGACAGCCACAGGTACATAGAAGGACCTGTCTCAACACACACACACACACACACACACACACACACACACACACACACACACACACACACACATTAAAGCCCAAACCATAAGCTGAGTGTTATGGCTCATGCCTGCAAACCCAGAGTTGGAGAACCTGAAGCAGTATTGGGCTACACTGGGAGACTGCCTCAAAACAACAAAAAGCCATTCCTCCAAACCAGAAACAGACCGAAACAGACCGGACATAGGATACAAATTCTGTTCAAAATGAAAGGTTGTAGCCTGTCCGTTCTGCGAGTTCATATGTAGACAAACACTTTCTGTCTGTTGTCTTTTGGTAAGAGGCATGATCTCCGTTTGCATTTAACAGTCCTAAGAGGAGAACAGATGGCTATAGACTTACCCAGACAGAAAACGAAAAAGCTCGAAGCTTCTGCTGAGATTTAATGGCGACAGCTGTCTTGGGAGATTTCTGTACTGGGCAGCTCTCTGGACTTACGCTGGTCTTAAATGAAACCACCTCTGTTCCCATGATGTCACAGGGGATTACCCAAAAAGTGAGTCTTTCAAGCCAGAGGAGGCTGGGGTTGGAGGAGTCTTGGAGTCACCTTCTCTTGGCACTTAGGGATAGTAGGAGGTTTTTCAACAACTTGGCACTTTCTACTCTGACATTTGTGGCCTGTTGATTTTGCCTAACTACTGTGTGTTGGCAAATAGGTTCCGCAGACACAGTTCGGCGTGACCAACACCCCCAAAGCTCACCCCCGTCGGTATATTGAGTAATGGCTTGCTCTATTCCCTGTTGGCTCCAGGAGGTCTGGGATTTGGCTACAGGTTTTCGGGAGCACACTAGGACATCCCCTCTTGAATCTGAGCAGCGAAAGACACACAGCCAAGAATCCATCAGTGTGGACTCTGTTGTACAAACAGTGAGCTCAGAAAAAGTTTGACTCACCCAGCGCTCGGAGTTGAGTAAGATCAGCCGAGCTGTTTCTAATCCTTGCTGGCGGCTCTGAGTTTGGTTTTGGTGTGAGTTGGCATCCACCAAGCTGAACTACCCGAGGCCTGGCTTTCAGAGAGGCAGGAATTCTTGACCATTTTTAAGAGCTGGGCGCCAGGATCCTCCGCCTCTGGCCAGCCATCTCTCTTCATTCCTCCGGCTGTCTTGCTCTGCCCTTCCTGCTGGAAACCACTCAGGTTTGTGACTGGAACTCTGTTTCTAGAGATGAGTCCAACTCATCCAGACAAAGATGCTCCTGCTGTGTCTGGCATCTGGCCTCTTTGCTTCTTTTATTTTTTTCTTTCTGCTTCCATGATTTCACAACCCCCCAGCAACATTTCCAGATGTTTTCTCTTGGTGCTAGGGTTCGTGAAATCATAGAAGCCGAAAGAAAAAAATGAGAGAGAGAGAGAGAGAGAGAGAGAGAGAGAGAGAGAGAGAGAGAGAGAGATGGAACCTGTGAGACATTCCCTTGCCTTCCCCTTGGGCCACACCACTCCCCAGGGGTGGGGCATTGTGAGCCAGCCAGGGTTCAGCAGGTGCTCTGTATTCTCCTAGGGCTGGCTTAGCCAGAGAAAAGCACAAGCCATGGGCTTTTCTACTTGGTAGTGTAGGGTTAGGGTACTGGCCAGTGCTGGCTTGCCCTTGATCTCACAGTCTTGACTGGACCATGGCTGAGAAGCATCTGTCCTGGGGACATGTCCCCCTGCCTAGCACTGACCTGCTCTCAGCTGAGCCCTTAACTAGTTCTGGTGGGATGAGGAAGGGCCTCATCTCAGCTTCTCTGACCCAGAAGATATGTCGACATGTCCTCAGGAATGAGAACAGCCAAGGGCAGAAGGCCAGGTTGGGGTGGGACCGTACCCACAAGTATTAGGAAGACTGATGAAGCTGGGCTTTGCGGAATGAATCTGAGGTGTCTGGCTCAGAGCTGGGGCCACCCTGGCTAGGATGGAAAGTTTTTGTAAACAGGCTTATTCTCATTGTGGTGGGAAGCTGGCCTAGGGTCAGGGAGCAGAGGGTCCTTTTGTCTTGGGTAATGGATGATGGGAGAGGTAAACGTGGGAGCCAAATGAGAGTAAGAAGGGATGGACCCTCCATGAGGGTCTTCTGCCTTTTTGGAGTGGGCTCCATCTGTAACTCCCACATGTGTAGTCAGGGCTGGCTCATCCACACAGACTGGTTGAGTTCTCTTTGTTGAGTCAATCCCCTGGGTTTAAAAAAAAAAAAAAAGTGGAGAAGCCAGGACATAGAGGAGATTCTGACCAGTTGATGCTTCTAGATAGGCCCTCAGGCTAGCTGGGCAGCTCTCCTCCTCAGGACACGGAGGCTGAATCATGCATGAAGACTCTCCACAGAATGTCAGTCCTGGCACTTGAGATCATGAGGCCAGTTTTCAGTTCCCCAGTTGCCCCGCCTGCAGGGCTTCAACGGGTTCTCGACCACCCTAAGGACAGAATGTAGAGACAGGAGATACAAAGGAAATACACCAAGTCTAGATTCTGATCAAGGTGCAACTTTATTTTTCTCCAGGAAGGTTTATATAGTTCCTGCAGGGTGGGAGGAGCAAGAAACTGTCATCTGCATAAGGTGGGGCAAGCTAACAGGATGTTTGTGCAGGATGTTTACAGGGTGAAAGCGTCAAGGGCTCTGACTCAATGTCCTGTTGCTAGGCACCCTGACTGTAAGATGATCTAGTTCCCTGTCTTATTGGGGGTCTGTATTTTTCCACTAACTAGAGATTCTGTCCTTGTCCCTGACACCCAGTTGCTGCCCTCCTCACTGGTCCTGCATGGTGGGTTCTCTACCACTTACTGGTGCTCTAGACAGGCCCTGCCTGCCAGGTGCCACACGATCTCCTCCACTCCTGTCACACAATACCTCTACCTCCATCCAAGGTGAAGACAATGGAGAGGAAAACCACACAAACCACAGTGGGGTATGCTTCTTTTGAGGTGAAATGCCCTGCCCTCCTCAGAGCCCAGCCCTTACCTTTGTTCAAGGTTGGTGGGGTGGTTGTGGAAGTTTGAAAGAAAATGGCCCCCAAAGGGAGTGGTACTATTAGGAGGTGTGGCCTTGTTGGAGGAAGTATGTTACGGTAGAGGTAGGCTTTGAGGTCTCCTATGCTCAAGCTACACCCGATGAGACAGTTCACTTCCTGTTGCCTGTAGATCAAGATGTAGGACTCTTAACTCCTTCTCCAGCACCATGTCTGCCTGCATGCTGCTATGCTTCTCACCATGATGATAATGGACTGAACCTCTGAAACTGTAAACCAGCCCCAGTTAAATGTTTTCCTTTATAAGAGTTGCTGTGGTCATGGTGTCTCTTCACAGCCATAGAAACCCTAGCTCAGACAGTGGTTATCCACCTTCTGGGCACAGGTTAGGAACTTTACACAGCATGGCTATGACTAAGGACTAGAAACTCTTTTCTTTGCTTTACTATTCTTTCTTTCCTTCATTCATCCTGTTAGATGAATGTTCAAGACATATGTGGATGTTCCAGGACAATGGCTCCACTCCTCTTGCTGAGACAGACATCTGGAGACATACTGTGAGTGAGCAGACAACTAGGTTTCCTGATGTTTCTAAGACTCACCATGAGAACCGAGACAGTGCCCTTCTGCTCCTTTCTTCCTGTTCAAACCTCATCCATATCTTGGTCTCCTGCATCCCTTATACCCAGCACCAGACTGAGGAAAAGAGGGACACTTGGATACCTTCAGGGGATGGTTGTGAGGGTGAAAGTGTCTTGATGACTGAGCCACCTGCAACTATCCTGAGGTAGGGGGCTCTGGGCTGTGCCCTGGGATGAGAAGATGCCCACTAGAGGGTGGAAGCTGGGCCAGGGTTCCGTGAACCAGGGGAGTTTACAAGGAACCCACCTATGCTCTTGGGTCCTGTGTTGAGCTGCTTGGAAAAGCACATGGGAGCTCCTAGGCACTCCTCAAGGGAGTTTCAACCCTGGCTCCAGTCCCCAAAAAGAAACTTCTCCAAGGCTCTATCTGAAGGTACTCCTAACCTGGACAGTCAACTCTATTTCTTTACTTTCTGGAATCTAAGTCATTTCTACCCTGTTGACACCCTGTCTCCAGCAGAAACAAAGGCAGAGTGATGGTCTTCAAAGCCATCTGTGGCAGCCTCTACTGCTTGTGAGCACAGCTCTCACAGGCCCCGCCTGGATTACCCAGTTAACCCTCCAGATCTCCTCAGTGGTGTCAGGGCTGACACATGCCTCACCACAGGGCCTTTGAACTGCTGGTTCCCTCTGCCTGGAGCAGCCTTCCCAGGAAGTCACATGCTCACCCCTTCAGGTCTTCCCATTACCCACAAATCATCTCCCGATGGAGCTATTTTTGGAGCTGCTTCTCTTCCACCCTGTCTTCCTGGCCCTTCCTTCCCCTCGTCACTTTCCACATGTTCCACACACACGTGTTAGCTCTCACCTGACTGGGTGTGAGTTCTCCTGGCAAGTAAATGGGTTTATCTCCTTGTATTAAGGTCACCTGCTCAATACCTATCACCAGACTGATGCATTGTGGGTGCTCAAGATTTGCTGAGTGAATTCAGAAACTATTTATTTATACCTAATAACAGCAACATTTGTACTAGGTCAGTAAACATATCCTAGACTACTTGTGCCAGGTACAGTGTGTGCACCAGGGGTACAGAGGTGACTCAGTCCTTTCCCTTGTCAGAACTTTCCCTCTTCCTACAGAAAGCCGGAGGAAAACCCAGGTCACCCCAGAAGGCCCCCATATACAGTCAAGTGTTCCTGGTCTCCCTGAACCAGGCCATGCCACTGTGCCTTTCTCTGGGTGGCAGATTATTTGACCTCAAGGCAAGACTCTGGTTTGGGGGTCCTGATTTGGATGTCAGGGTAGGAGGTGTGAGACATGGAATCATTTCCCCAGGACCTCAAGCCTCACTCTGTCAGGTCCAGCAGGGCAGCTGGACTTGTTTTCCGTGCTGCCTACAGGAGCTGGGGTCCTCAGCTGCAGATCTGTCACCATACAGTCAGAGCTGCAGGCCATACCCCAGGGAGGCAACTGGACTGGGGGCTCCTAACAGAGTCTACTTCACTTTTCACCATTGCACATGACTGTGGTCCTGTCAGCTCAGGAGGACTACATGACTGTCTTCCATCGTCTTAGTTAGGGTTACTATTGCTATGATGAAACACCATGTTGGGGAGGAAAGGGTTTATTTGGCTTACACTTTTATATATCTGTTCATCGTTGAAGGAAACCAGGACAAGACAGGAACCTGGAGGCAGGAGCTGATGCAGAGGCAATGGTGTGTGTGCGTGTGCGTGTGCGTGTGCATGTGCGTGTGCGTGTGCATGTGCGTGTGCGTGTGTGTGTGTGTGTGTGCGCTGCTTACTGGCCTGCTCCCCATGGCTTACTCAGTCTGCTTTCTTATAGAACCCAGGACCACCAGCCCAGGGATGGCCCCACCCACCATGGACTAAGCCCTCCTCCATCAATCACTAATTAAGAAAATGCCTTATAGGCTTTCCTGTAGCCCAGTCTTATAGAGCTATTTTCTCATTGAGGCTCCCTCCATTCACATGACCTTAGTTTGTGTCAAGCTGACATAAAACTACCCGGCGTTAGGACATGACCTAAGCATGACTAAGGTCAACCTTAGAAGAGCAAATGCTGTTACTGTCCCACTGGGGGAGCCACACGGATGACACTGTGGAAAGGCAGTATCCTCAGGAGGCTCTGAACCACCTCTGTCATGGTTTAGCATCGTCTATAAAACAACAGCATTTCCCTAGGGGCTTGGTGACTGTGAGCTGCAAGCTGAGAGGTGGAGCTTTCAACTTCTCTTTAGCCTGGGTTGAGACACCGGCCCCTGGGAGCCGGGGGGAGGAAAGAAGTGGGCTGGCACAGGTTCTGGATCTGCAGAGATGGGTATACAAGCCCAGCGGTCTCGGGCCTATGCTCCTGGATCTGGGAGCCTGGGATGGCCTCTGACATGCTGTGTGACCTTGGGAAAGGCTCCAATCTCTTTCGCTTCATAAAATCTGTGAAACTCAATAGGCTGGACAGCGCTAGTCTTTCTCAAGATGCTTTCCTTCGTGTTTGGGAAGGGATGTTGGGACTGTGGCAGCCGGAGGCCCTGAGGGGCCTCTTCCTTGGTCCTTCAGATCCTTGTGGCTGTGGTCACTCTTGGTACGCACAGGCTCATGGCACATCGCTCTAGTATGTGTCCCCTCCTTCCCTTTGACTCTGGGCCCTCCTCTCTCCTGGAATCGTGGCAGTTGTCTGACCGCTCGGCTCCAGGATAACCTCACTTTAACCTCGTACTTCTGCCAAGCTGCTGTTGTCAGTGGGCCCGTACCGTGGACTTCCTTTCCTGGGGAGACGCACTGGGATCCCCCAGCAATGGTGATCTCACCCAGTTGTCACAGCACCCGGCTCCTTACTTTCCTAGACGAGAAAACACAGGCAGAGGAGCTAACGAACCTCCCCCGACTTCCTCCAGCCATGAAGTGGTGAGCTGAGACGGGAGCCAGGAGCCTGGCCCGACCACTGGACAGCTCTTGTCTCCCTGACACCACCCCCTGCAGTTTTCCAAACCCCCCCTTCCAGAGTCACACCCTCCCTGGGGATGTTCTTGCTTAGAGAATTAACTCTCATATTGCGGTTAGGGAAACTGAGGCCAAAGGCAGGGGAGAGAAGTGGAGTGAAGTGGCCAGCTCGGGTCACGTGGGGACATCGACAACTGTCGCATCTCAGTGGGAAGCAGGTGAGAGAAGCCAGACACCATCGGCACTCACACATGAGTATGCCAACGTGAGATGTCCGAGGGGGGCAAAAGGAGAGACAGAGATGAGTGGGTACCAGAAGTTGTGGGACGGAAGGAATCCGAGGCGACAGCTAATGGATCTGGGATTTCACTTTGGGATGATGAAGATGTTCTGGAATTAAATAGTGGCGGTGGTTGTGCAACTCTGTAAATAACTAAAAGCTGAGACAAGGGAAGTGTAGGGCATATGGATTACATCTCAACAAATTTATATGAGTGTATCAGCATAAAGTCACGTGTTTCCCCACTCACGATGGGACTTCATTTCAGCAAACTCATCATCAATTGAAAACACTATGAATGGAAAATTTGTGCTATACATCAATGCCACGTAATGTCTCAGCCTGGTAGCACAGCTCCATAGTGTGTCGTTTCCCTCCATGACTGTGACTCTGGAGCTGCCCCTGGGCTGTGGTATCTCTGCCCAGTGCAGAGAGATACTCAGATGTATCACTAGCCTAGGAAAAGTTTCTGACTGGACAGTCAAAGCCTGGTGCCATTGTAAAGTTGAAAATTTCTAAGTAGAACAATTGTAAATGGGGGACCTCTGTACTCACGAGGGCTCCAAGACAGTTTGTTGATTGTAGTATGAGCAGGCCAGGCCCTGGTATAGAAGTAATTCATGGGAGGAACTACCTGGAGGTCCTTTCTGTGATACCTGGTGGTTCTTGTTGGTTAAGTCCTGTATACCCCAGAGTCATTGGGGCTCCCTAAGACCCTTCTTAAGAACTATGGACCCCAGGGAGTTCCTGACCTTGCTGACCTCCATGGGGAGAGGTGAGGACTGGTGTGGTGAGGATGAAGCCCTTACTTCTTAGCTCTGTGTGAAACACTCCATGGGCCTGCTTGACCTAGGCCTGGCCTCAGCCAAATCCCACAAACTTGAGCTTTCAGCCATTGTCCTTGCCAACTCCTGACCACTGCTGCTCATCCCTGACCCCCACATCCTCCCTGGACCTGGGTGAGGGATCAGGGCTGTGTGAGGCTTGGCAATGAGGTCAGAGACTGGGTAGCAAAGAGACAGAGGCACGCACTGCTGAGTTCTCGGAAGCAGAGCCTTCACATTCTGAACTATGAAGCCTGTGTTCAGTGGCTTCCTAATCAGTGAGCCATCATCCATGACCTAGTGTGAGTTCCTATTGGGTCATCTGGCATGCAGATGTGTGTGTGTGTGTGTGTGTGTGTGTGTGTGTGTATCTTCACTTGGCCTTGGCTGAGGCCCTGGCCAGAGCAGATAGATGCAGAATTCCTGCTCTTGACTGATTTCCTGAGGCCTGCCAGGAACTCCGCCGATGGATCTTACTTCCGAGAGCCCAGAGAGGGGCCTATGTGGTGGGAGAAGGGTGGACAATCCCATATCTAGATCTGACTTTTGAGATTCTAGCCTTAGCCCCTGGCTTCCCTCAGGATCATACACGTTTGTGCCCTAAGTGGGTGGTTTGTCGTGCCCACATCTTTATCCCCTGGAGCAGGAATCTCCCTCGGGCACTTCAGAGGTGGGGTACTGAGTATGGGGTGTAGGCTGACAAGAGGAATGCCACCTAAGGAGAAGTGGAGTGTCCCCTGAGATCTGCCTAGGCATTTGAGCCCAGCGTAGCTGGAGGGTAGAGAATGGGTGGGATGGAACAGATGGAGCCAGCGGATAGACAGGGGCCAGATTACCCAGGGTCTTGCAAGCCATATGTGAACACGTAGCTTAATTCCAAGAGGAGTGGGCCATATAAAAGGTTTCCTTGTGGAGAGTGTCCTCATCACCATCACCACCACAATCACCATTCTCTGCAACAACTTCATCCCATCATTTCTGCATTACCGCCATCATTGCCACCATCGTCACTGTCATTATCACCATCACAGATGACATACATTCTGTCAAGTATGTACCGGACACTCTCCCACATGAACTCTGTTGGCAGTTCATTCTGTCAAGTATGTGCCAGACACTCTCCCACATGAACCCCGTTGGCAGTTCAGTCTGTCAAGTATGTGCCGGACACTCTCCCACATGAACCCCGTTGGCAGTTCATTCTGTCAAGTATGTGCCGGACACTCTCCCACATGAACTCTGTTGGCAGTTCATTCTGTCAAGTATGTGCCGGACACTCTCCCACATGAACCCCGTTGGCAGTTCATTCTGTCAAGTATGTGCCAGACACTCTCCCACATGAACCCCGTTGGCAGTTCATTCTGTCAAGTATGTGCCGGACACTCTCCCACATGAACCCCGTTGGCGATTCTCTGACTTGATTGATACCATTGCTCATTCCAGTTTTAAAGTTACCAGGACATGGATGAGAATCAAATGGGAGCCCAGGGCAGAACCAGAATGGTACTCCACATCTCCCTGACTCTGAACCCTGAGCTCTCAAAGACCTGGTCCTCATGATCACAGCCTCCTGGAAGTATAGTCTTGAAAAACGCTGTTGCTATTGAATGAAGAATGAGAATTAGGAGATAGCTAATATTGGAGGTGAGAAGCAGTAAGACGTGATGATCGGTCATAGAAAGACCCAGAAACATCAAGGGGGCAGAACCTGAAAGGAATGCTTATCCATTCAGGGGTGGACAAGACGGGCATGCAGTGAATACTGAGCCCTAGGTTTCTGGAATGGATGGACGGAGCAGTGCTGTTTGTAGGGTCACAGAATGAAGTTTTATTGATGAATGAGTGAATGAATGGAAACATGGAGAATGGAGCTGGTACCTGAATGGAATGCATTGAGATCGCCATCACGGGGAATATACATGCCGTGGCTTTTCATCTTGATACCATACAGGATGCTCTTGACTTGAGGTGAAGGTCAAATGAAAGTGTTTCATAGAAATGAATGATTGGACTTGGCCATCCCTGGCACTCTCTGATAAGGCATCTGAAAGGGGTTTAGTAATGAGCTATCAGTGGAGAAAAGTAGTGTGGAGGAAAATATCCAAGATGCATTTTTTAAATAGTTCTAATACTGTTTGTTTAATGTATTTAAGAGTGCATATTTCAATGAATATTAATAATTATACAAATTGTGTGTTGTGTGTCATGTCCCCCCTCCCCTTCTAACTCATAAGGGACATGCTTGGAGACCACTGATCTTCTCCATGACAGAAGCTTCTGGAACTGGCAGAGTCAGTATCCCAGAGCTCAGGGGTTCAGGAAGTGTGACAGAGGGAAACACTATGTAAGATTCGTCTGTTTATTCCAACGTACAGAAGAGGCGAGCGTTCACACGGAGCGCTCCCCGCTCATCGGCGCCCCAGCCACTTCCTCTGCAAAGCTCTCTGGGTCTTCCACAGGACACCATTTCTCTTCAGGGTGTCCACACAGAGCACAAGGGGGCTTTCCTCCTGCAGAGACCCAGGCGCAGACCTTCAGCCACCCTGAGGAGCCCAGGCAGAGGCCAGCTGTGTTCCTGGAGGCCACAGTCCACCAACATCTCCTCTGAGGACTGGACGCTGCTTCTCATTTACAGTACGGGCATGGTTGGGTTCCACTTTAGCACAGAATCCTAGCATCCGCTTCATACATCACCTGTTTTCATTTTCCAGCTACAAGTGTTAGGTTTACTGGAGGAGGGCCAGGGAGGATGGGGTAGAAAAGGAATTTCCCGGGATCTTCTCTGTTAGGAAATTCAAAGTCAGATTGGTCTAGATTCGAGGTGTATCCTGACCCCCACCCCGGTCCTCCATAAGTGCTCCCTTGGCTCCAGCCTAGCCAGAAACACCACTGACTTCTGCTTGCTCCCTGAGTCTCCACAGCTCCTGGGCTATTGAGTGGCCAGGTCCTAAGTGGCTTGGTGTTGGAGACTGTGTGGTGTGTTCTTCATATCCCCCCAGGGGCTTGGAGTACCGTTAGTCACAGGGACCAGTCTGTAACCACACTGTTACAGTTCGAGTCTGGAATTTCCTCTGCCCTTGTCCATGTTTTGCGCTCACATTCCCTGGCTGCTGGCCCTATTTGGGGAAGCTATGGGACCTCTAGGAAGTCAGACCTAGTTGGGGAAAGTCACTAGGGGCACGCCTTTGAAGGTCATACCCTGCCCCTGGTCTCAATTGTGTCTCTGGGTACTGATCTGTGCTCCTGTAAGATGTCTCTGTCACATGCTCTGGTGACCACACTGCCCCTGCTACAGTGGACCAAAACCTTTTTGACACTGTGAGATAAAATAAACCTTTTCTCTCCCTCAAGCTGCTTCCATCGGGTAATTTGTCACAGCTACAAGAAAAGTAGCTGATACGGATACATGGAAAAAGAAACACCCGTGGAAGATTCTAGAGCTGGGAGTGTGGCGTCTGTCACCCGAGTCTCTGGCAGGGTTGCTGGGACAACTGTCACCTCTGACAACAGAGCCCAGCCAAGGCCCTTGGAATAGGCTCTACTGGGGAACCCACTGGCCCTGAAGCCATCTGGGGCATCCTAGCATCTCTGGTGGAAGACCTGTTCAGTGTGCAGGTGTGTTGTCCCCGCCCAGCCCCCCCCCCCCGGGGGGGGTTCTCAGGTCAGAGTTCCTAGGCAGCTCAGGCCACCCCTGCCAACACTCATGAGGCAATCTGTGGCCATTTAGGGAGTTGGGCCTGGAATCTATGCCCTGGGATAAGTGACCTAGGGTGGGTCAGCTGCCCTTTTGTGAGCCGCTCTCAAATAAGCCAGTGATTGGCACCCCTTGGTCCTGAGACAGGAAGGGACCCTGCAAGCAGCCTGGACTCCCCTGGACAGCTACCGATTTGCAGCCAGGCTGTGAGCTGTGGCTTCCCTGGGCAGGTCCCATGAGAATTCTTTTTCTTTGTCTCAGTGCAACATGAACAGTTGCCCTCTCCCGCCCTCCCCACGTGCCAAATGCCTATTGTGTGTGCATGGGGGTGGGGTACCGGGAGGGAAAGGCAGAAGCCAGTGAGGGCCTCAGACACCTGCAGGCACGTCCTGTGTTTTTCAACACTGTTCCCCACAGGGTAGTTCCTGAGCCTCAGTGACTTTCTCCGTGCCAAGTGTCTCCATGTGATGTGTGCCCTGATGCCATGCAGTCACATGACACCTATCACTTTCCAAAGCACAAGATACTCTCACATTACAGCAGAGGAAGTGGAGGGCAGGACCAGGCTGCTGTGCTGTCCGTTACCCCTACAGTTCCTCGTGTTCACACACCTTCCAGGGACTGCAGGTCCTGGGCATCCTTTAAGACAGATTTCACTGTGGATCTCTTTCCTCTCTTGCCCACAGTGTCCAACGCTGTGCATTCAGCAGGCGCTCCATAAACGCTGGGGTGGGGTGGGTGTCTTTTTCACTGTCCACCTTGTCCATGGGTGAGAGGAGTGATGGGATCCCAGGCTTTGGGGCCTTACCAGGGACTCCTCAGAGCTAACCTTCAGAAGACCAAGAAATCATCAAACCATGAAACCCGGAAGCAAGTCAGCTGGGCCTCCTGCACATGTAGCCACAGGACTAAAGCTGGCAACAGTTTTCCTGGAGATCTGTCCTTCCCTAACCCACTGTGGGAAAGAGGTGCTGTCACTCCCATCCCTAACCCAGGACCCCTCCATTCATGGGGCCCCAGAGTGCCAGACAATAAGAATAATCCCATTGTACTCCAGGGTACCCACCCCTCACAGCATGCTCATGCCATGAGACAGGTTAGAATCATCAGCCTGTTTCCTTGGGGCTGGCTAGGATGCTTCGAGCTCCTTCCTGAACCCAGGCTGAGTAGCCCGGGCCCCACCAGTCTTCACACATCTTGACAGGAGTCCTGCCTGGCGGCCTCTGTTCACTGTCTGTTCCCTGCCCAATCCTGCAGCTTGTGGATCTGGCGTTCCACCGAGATAGAGGTCCTCAGAGTCCCCAGGGAGTTCTCCATCTGGATGGGTTCTCCCATGCAGCCTCCCCTCCGGCACATTGCTTGGTACACCTCTCGGGACTTCTTCCGGAAGCGCTTGCCCACAATCACATACACCAGAGGGTTGAGGCAGCTGTTGCTGTAACCCACGTAGGAGCTGATCTGTGTGATGACATCGACAACATGCACGTCCCAGCATCCGGACAGCACGCCGAGACGCAGTAGCGTGTCCAGGAAGGTACTGATCTGGAAAGGCACCCAACAGAGCACGAAGAGCCCCAGGACAGCCAGCACCAGCACAGTGGCCTTCCTTTCTGTCTGGATCTCCTTGAACTTCTTCATCTCGTTGTTCCTCAGCACCTGCATGATTTTCACCGTGCAGAATGTGATGACGCTCAGGGGCAGGAGGAAACCCACCAGGTTCAGCAGCACATTGGTGAACACCTCCCAGGTGCGGGATGGGTAGACGATGACACAGGCTGTGACGTTGTAGCCCTCTTCCCTGTAGTCCCTCATGGTCCTGAACACCAGCATGGGTGAACTCAGAAGCATTGTACAGCCCCAGATCACCAGGCTGTAGATTTTGGCCCAGCGCACACCGCGCATCCGGCCCATGGACATGGTCTTCACCAGTGCCAGGTAGCGGTCGATACTCACAAGCATCAGGAAGCAGATGCTGCTATAGAGGTTCATGTAGATCATGGTGTTCACCACACGGCACAGCACCTCTCCAAACAGCCAGTCGAAGTTATTGGCGATGGTGATGGCCCAGAAGGGCAGTCCGCAGGCCAGGATGAGGTCCGCAGCGGCCAGATTGCCAAGGTAGATCTCTGCCACGGTGCAGCTGTTCTTATGTAGGCAGAACACACTGAGGACAAAGATGTTCTCCAGTGCAGCCAGCAGGAAGAGGACCCAGAGGAAGGGAGCCTGGATGGCATTGAGCCAGCTCCACCACTCGGTGTCTGGGCAGTTGTTATCCTCTGAAAGGGTCCTGTTAAGAGCAGACCCCAGGACGTGTGTGGTGAGGTTGAACATTTCCATGCTGAAAGAAAGGGGAGAAGAGACGGTTGTACCCTTAGGCCACAGAGGGGAGGGGAGAGGGAGGGGAAGGGAGAAGGGGAAGGGAAGGGAGGAGTACAGAAACTCAGGGGGACCAAAAGGTCCACCCACTGAGCTAATGGCTCCTCAGGGCAGTGAGGATGTGGGAGGTGGCCGGACTCCAGTCCCTCTGTGGACAGCACATGGAACACTTGAGAGAGCCCTCTGCGAGGTCCTCTGCTCATGGAACCAAAGGAACATGGCATGTCTTAGTCTGAGCTCTGTAGGAATCCTTCCTTGGCTACACTAACAATCGTGAGTCCCGTGCCTGGACCCCCCAGAAGTCTCCATGATCAGAGGATGTGCCCACTACCTTCTCAAGCCTCTTGCCTAAGGGGCTGTCACCCCTCAGCCTCTCAACGCTGGGTCATGGATGAGCACTGAATTAGATTAGAACAGTGATGTCATGCCTGGTGGAGAGATTGCAGCGTGGCCCCAAGACCACAGCGGTTTCCCTGAACAACCTGTGTCTTCCGGCAGAGGGAACATCTATGCCCGTGCCCACTGGCAGCAAATCAGAGGTCAGCAGAGGTTGCATGGGAAGAGAGAAGGCGAGGCTTTGGACCTGGGTTCAAGTCCTAGCTCCTTTATCAGTTAACTGTGTGTGTGACCTTGGACTGTTACTTAATGTCTCTGAACTCCTAACCAGTAAAATGGGAATAATAAAATAAACTTCTTAGGATTATAGTAGAGATCTCAAAAGTCCAAAGCACTGCGTTTGGTTCAACAAACATGAGTAATTATCTGTTTCTGTCAACCTATGAAAATTGAAATCAATGTCAAACTAGTACCACCGTTTGCAGGTCCTCGATGACCCCTCGCTGGCATTAACTCCTGGACTCCTCTCTCACTTTCAGGTGACACTAACACACCATGAGGTAAACCCCTTCCCAGAAGTGTTTAGAGTGAGAGAATGTATCTCTGTGTTCAGCAAAGAGGCACTTGGCTTGGACAAATGTTAGGTTCCAGTCCTAGCTGTGTGGCCTTGGATATGTTGCTTGACATCTCTGGGCTTCCATTTCTCCTTCCTTAGACCAGTGTGCTATTCTCTTCCTGTGTGGCCTTGTATGGTGGTTGTAAGGTTCAAATCAAAGAGAGATTGTGAAGATGCATTAAAAACCCAATGCACACCCAGGAGGCGAGTGTGATTGGCATGTTCCCTGTAGAATGGGTGCTGGGAGAGGCAGGGGGCCCCCTCCTAGAGACCCATTGCTGGGCAGGTAAGAGGAGCACTAGGCAGTATACCTGGCAAGGTTCTGTTCAACATCCTGGGATTTCCTGGAAAGAGCCCTTGAGTGTCTTCTGGGCTGGCGCCAATGTAGAGCCAGGCTTAGACTCATGGGTGATACAGTTTTGACCCTGAGGTGTCTGGAGCCCCTGTAGCTCCCACGGGGATAAGAAGTCTCATTGTCACCTGCCCTGTTCCTAACAGCCATGGGCGCCTGTGTGGTGAGTCTTAGGTAGGTGGTGATTTCAGGAGGGCAAAGACCCAGTATTCCATCTTCATCACAATCACTAGGAGTCCTGGAGCTGGTCCCAAAGGAGTTTAAAAAGTCCTGAGGATGGGGGAGGGCAAAGCAGCTAATGGTAGAACCCATCTCATCCATTTTGAGGTCATGAAGTGAGGTTAATGTTTGGAAGGTGGTCCCAGATATGTGTGGGAGATGCCAGAGGTGAGACTGAATGAGGGTCTCCATTGTTGCCCTGAGGATGTTATGGAAGGCCCAAGGGGTAAGATCTATGTTCTGGAAGAATGCCTTGCTACAAAAAAATTCTCTGATATAGCTCCCTCTGGGCAGCAGAGTCCAATTCTTCTTCCTGCTATGGGATGTCTTTCTGTATGCTGTGAATATGTGTTGCTCTGATTGGTTGATAAATAAAGCTGCATTGGCCTGTGGGAGAGCAGAATGGAGCTAGATGGGAAAATCTAGAGAGACAGGAGGAAGAGAAAGGAGAGGCAGAGAGACGCCATCCCATCATCCAGGGAGCAGCATGTAATGGCACATAGGCAAAACCAAAGAACACATAGTGACATATAGATTTATTAGAAATGGGCTGAGTTTGGTTATAAGAGCTAGCTAGCAAGAAAATTGAGCCATAGGCCATGGCCATGCAATTCGTAATTGATATAAGCCTCTGTGTGTTTATTTGGGTCTGAGCGGCTGCAGGACTGGGTGGGACATAGGAAAACTTCGGCTACATCTTCCCATGGATGTGGTTGGACGTAATGCCTTGCGCCTGACCTATGGTGGCAGTAACGGTGCGTGACCTTCAAAGTGAGGTCATTAAATGCCTCACAGCACCTTCCTGGCTTCACAGGGTGCTGGCCGCGGGAAGCCAGACACCCTAGGGTGTGAACACTCGTAAATCCTCTGCAAGTGGAGCTGCCAACCCCGGTCAGCCTGTGCTGTGTCTGCTCCCATGGTTCAGCCTCTTCCAGCTGCTAGGCATCACAAAGCAGAGAGAAGCCGCCACCTGCAGGCTGTCCTGCATCCTGAATAGGCAGCCTCTTTTGGAATCTCCCGGGTATCTTCATTCCAGCCCTTGGCCCTATTTCTGTGGACACGGAGAGCCCATGTTCTTAGCAGCAGCTTGGGGGAGCTGTTTGCCCACTAGAGACTCAAGTCTCCCATCTCAGCCATTCAGTATTCATTCGGTGGGCCAGCACTCCGAGAAAGCCCAGGAGTGTCAGGAGGCTGCCCGGCCAGTGAGCATTGAGAATTATGGGGACAACTCTCAGTGGCCTGCTGGGGTGGACATCTCTGCTGCACCCACCATAGGATGGACAGGTTAGGGCCCTCTGCTCTTCTGCCAGCACTGGTCCATCAGGGTGGAGCCCTGTCTCCTGACTCTGCTCTGGCTCAGTTTCCCCAAGGCTTCCCTTAGATGTCTTCCAGCAGATGTCAATCCCATGGTGACCCTGTCTTCACGACTCCAACTTCTCTGATCTGTTGGGTACTGATGCCAAAGTTTGGTTCTTTCACCTTCTTTTCAAGTTCATGTTTTAGACAGCTCACCTATGATCATGTGTCCTCATGCCCCGCCTAGTCCCATAAAAGCCCACACCTGCTGCTCCTGACAAGTTCATGGGGACTAAGATTGAAGCTTTGCTCTTCAGGCCTAAGGTGAAATGGCCCTTCAGCCATGATCCAGGACAGGATGCAGCCCTCCTGGAGTCTAGAGTGACCCATAGTCAACTGAAGATCCCTTAACTCACCCAAAAGAGGCTGTGGTGGGCATGGGGTCTTCATGCACAGTTAGGAGCATGGGTAGCTTCCAAGAAGAGTGCATTTGGTCTCAGGACAGAGAGGGCTGAGGCTCTTCCTGGGGAAGCAGAGAAGAAAACATCATTAGCTGTGATGATCAAAACACACATATCTGGGCTGGAGAGACGGCTCAAGTGGTGAAGAGCACTGGCTGCTCTTACAGAGAACCTGGTTCAATTCCCAGCACTCACATGGTAGCTCACAACTGTCTGTCACTCCAGTTCCAGGAGATCCAACACCCTATTCTGACCCCCAAGACACCAGACACACAAGAAGTACATAGATTCACACATAGAAAAATAATTAATTGGAAGAAAAAACCCACATCATCCATAAGAATGTAAGATAGAGTCTAGGGCCTTTTCTGGACATACAAATGCTTAACCCATGCTGAGTGCGGGCACACAGGGTGAGTACAGGCGCCGGATCTACATTCAGGAAACTTACAGGCTGTGGGGTCGGGGGGGGGGGGAGATGCCACTCAAATAGTCACCAATACTTGCCAACTAGCATCAAATACAAGGGACAACGGTTTGGCTGTGTCCCCAGAGGTCTCATGTGAGGAGCTTGGTGAGGAGCTTGGTGCCCATAAAAGATGACATGACACATTCAGTCTGAACTGTCCCCTAACAGGCTTGTGTTTTGAACACTTGGTCCCAAGGGATGGAGCTGTTTCGGCATGCCATGAAACCTTTAGGGGGTGGGGATTGTCTGGCAGAGATGGGTCACCAGGGTCAGGCCTCTTGAAGGTCGTATAACCCTGGTTCTGTGTCACTCTCTGCTTCCTGTCTCCTACGGTGTGAGGAGCCTTGTCACGTGCCCCCACTGCCACGAACTTTGCCATGCCTTTGCGGCCATCACAGACTGTGAGTCCAAACAGACCCTTCCTTCATTCAGTTTTGTTTCTGTCAGGTGTTTTAGCCCATCAGGCCATCACACTCTGTCCAGGACTCGGTGTGACAGGACAATCCTGCCTAGGAGGTGTGTAGGAAGCTGGGGTGCATGCATTTATTTGTGGGTGTGAGTGCATGAGTACGGGTGTACCACACACAAGTTCCACTCAGCGGTCAGCCACTCCTAAGCTAGAAGGTTCTGGACACAGCACAGGCCTCCAGTTTGAGAAGCCGGTTTCCCCGTTTGGTAATGGGGGACGAGACCAATGTAGACAATCGGGGGAAGGAAGTGTATGGAAGGCACCCAGATAATGCTGGAAGAGGCTTACTGGAACCTTCCAAAGCCAAGGCCAGGATTAGGAATTCATAAGAGCTAAGTCTTTCTGCTTCTCCAAGGAGTGGAGATTGGGAAAGAGAAATACCCCATAGCCAGCCTTTCAGAGAGACCCTTCCAGGCCTCTAGGGGAAAATCCAACTGTGTGTCTGATGCTGTGTATTTGAAGCATTAGTTTAAGGACATATTAAGAATTATTGGGGCCGGGTGGTGGTGGTACACACCTTTAATCCCAGCACTCGGGAGGTAGAGCCAGGAGGATCTCTGTGAGTTCAAGGCCAGCCTGGTCTACAGAGTGAGATCCGGGACAGGCACCAAAACTACACAGAGAAACCCTGTCTTGAAAAACTGAAAGGAAAAAAAAAAGAAGAATTATTGGGGCTGGGGGGACAGTCACAGGGTGGCTGTCGAGGAGAAGGCCAGAGACACTTCTTCTGTCCAGGGGCTGGTAATCCTGTGGCCGGGTGAAGTTCATCTGGATAGTGACAGTCCCTGGAGATGTTGGGTCCTTGGGCTCCATAGACCTGGAGAGGTGTCCAGTGCCCTCAGTGACTTTATCATAAGTATCTGGGCAATATGGCCCAGACAGCCTCTGTTTTCAAGATAAAAGCAAAGTGTACCTCCCCTCTTTGCCCCACATGTGGTCACCAGGTGCTCTGCTGCCCAGGGGACTTGGCAACTGAAGGCCACCTCCCTGATGCTGTCTACCTGGACGCTTCCTGGCTGGGACTCTAGTGTGGGTTCTGCTGGGTCCTGCTCCAGACTGCCTCCCGTTTTCCACTGCCTTGGGCTTAGCAGTCCCCTTGAGTCCATCCGTTGGGCTCTGCCTTCTGGTTTCCCTGTGGGTCTGGCCAGGGGTACAATCAGGAGATGGAGGGAGTGGAGATGGGGCATTGGCACTCCAGCTCCCTAACTTAGAGGCCCTTAGGGCCCAGAGTCCCCAGTTTTCGCTAAGAGCACCACTGTCTGAAGGGGAAGAGCAGGGAGTGTAGGCTGTGCTAGCCCAAGGCAGCCAGGTACCATGCTCCACATGCTGTCTACACCTCTGCATGTGGACCCTTGGGTCAATCTCTCTCTCTCTCTCTCTCTCTCTCTCTCTCTCTCTCTCTCTCTCTCTGTCTCTGTCTCTCTCTCTGGTTTTTCGAGACAGGGTTTCCTCTGTGTAGTTTTGGTGCCTGTCCTGGATCTCGCTCTGTAGACCCGGCTGGCCTCGAACTCACAGAGATCCACCTGACTCTGCCTCCCGAGTGCTGGGATTAAAGGCATGTACTACCACCGCCTGGCCTGGGTCAACCTCTCATATGTCACTCATCCCGAATGTACCCTCAAGCTCCTCCTGGGGTCCTGACAAACATAGTTTGGGACAGAAAGCTCAGATACAAAGAGAATGTTTACAAAAGAATGAGGGTGGGAACTTGGTGCTCATGACAGTGATGTGCTGTGAGTGTGTGCGCATGTGCAGGGAAGCAGGAGGGGGGCCCTGCCTGCTCCCAGATGTTGGTTCTCAGAGATAGGATGCCTCTGCTGACTCCTACAGATGCTGGAGGTGGGGGGCTTCCAACATTCCAACTCACTTGCACACTCAGTGTGGGCGTCTTCTGGAAAACTTCCTTTGTGTCTGCTTGCTTCATTCACTCTTGGCAAATTCGTCTGCTCTGTGGTGGCTGCGTGCTGTCACTGATGGCACTGCCCAGCTTTTGTGGGTTTCAGACACAGACTGAAAACCAGAGGCTCCCTGGGAATCCTCCAGGCCTCTAGCACCAAATTGGGACTGTTGGGGAACCGGTCTTGTAGACTGAGCAGAGCTGGGTTCTCAGCCTCTCCAAAATGAAGGCAGTCATTGTTGGACTACCCAGACCATATAATGTAAGCAATCTAATAAACATCCTTTTAATATGCATTTGCTCTATCTATTCTCTCTGGAGAATCCTGGTCAACATAGACAAACATCGTTCCATGGGGCTGGTATTTTTCTTAGCTGTATCATGGTAGTTAGCATCATAGCCCCTCCCTCCAAGGCCCTTTGACGGAGGCGGGGGATGGGTGGACGGGGGAATGGGGGGAGTTGGGAGGGACATGAGTCAGTGCCAGTCAAGAGCCTGCTTTTGGCCAGTAATTTGCCTTCCTGGTTACCACCAGGGGGCGCCCTGCTTTAGCCATGAATGTGTGTGGGGTGTGTGTGTGTGTGTGTGTGTGTGTGTGTGTGTGTGTGTGTGTGTGTTCAGGGAGGGGCCCTTCCACCTTCTACCCAGCCTGCTCTCCTGCTCACAACTCAGGTTCTGAACCTGATTTAAATCTGGATGGACACTGATTTCACAGGTGCGGAAGGAGACGCCCAGCCTGCTGCTCCCTGGGAACCTTCGAGACTGTTCTGTCTGTGTTCTACGGCGTGGCTCTCCTATACTTCATCATCTCAACAAAAACTGTACATGCACACATATGTGTGTGCATGTGTACCCACGTGCATCTCTGTCTGTGTGCAAAGTGTACCTGGGTGCCCACTCCATATGTTTATTCCCAGGGGAGGCCCCTGCCTCTTTGATCTTCCTACTCTCTGCCTGCCATGTCTCGGCCTCTTGAACAACGTCAGTGAACCATTAAACAAAACGCCTCACACCGCCCAGGCCAGAGCCAGGGAGGACCAGGTCTCGAGAGTCCCTTCCCTGACTCCTCCCAGGATATAAATTTCCTCTAATGCCTGCTTTGCATGGTTACTGCATCAGGACGCTGTTTATAGACCATCACTAGGTAAACCTCCGGCCAAGGCACAGATGGGGCTGGGGTGGGGGAAACCTCATAACCTGCATCAGCCCCAGCAGCAAAGTGCTGCCCTGAGCGTGGGTTTCCAGGGAGCCCTTTCCCTTAAAGGAAGAAGATAACAGGGTGTGGGTGTGGGTGGACAGTGGGCTCCCCGGTCTCAGAACTCCTAAAGAGTCAACTCAGAAAACCAGATGCAACACTGGAAATGTGCGTGTGGTCCCTCTCAGCATCTGGACACTTCTGGTTTTGGAATGTTCTGGAAATAGCACTAAAGAACAGAAGGAGTCTTGATTAGCAGAGCCCCTTGCTACAGGGAGGGGGGTGGGGAGTGGGGCAAGGGCAACTTGCCTGAGTGCTTGCCTCGGACCTCAGAGGGCCCATTCCATTCTTTGTCTTTTCTTGCTTACTGTGGCTGGCTGATCCTGTTTAGAATGTTATTTCCTTTCCCCACACTGAATTTCACAATTTTGATAGATCTGCAGTGTAATCCCATCACTCTTGCCCTTTGAAGTAAAAAGGCCATCCACACAGTCAGCCCTCTCAAGGGGCTGCCCTGTTCTCAAGGGGCTGCCCTGTTCTCAAGGGGCTGCCCTGTTCTGCCGAGGGTCTCATAGACACCTCGAGACACACGCCCTGCCTTTTAAGCTATTCCTCTGCCCCAGTCCCCTTTTGTTGAACGTGGTCTGTACTGCTCCAGCCTCTTCATTCAGTCCTGGCTCCCGACATTTCCTATGCTCTGCCCGAAGCCTCACACCTCTGCCTGCTGCCCACACTCCTGTGCTCACACTCCTGCTGCCCACACTCCTGTGCTCACACTCCTGCTGCCCACACTCCTGTGCTCACACTCCTGATGCCCACACTCCTGTGCTCACACTCCTGCTGCCCACGTTCCTGAGCTCACACTCCTGTGCTCACACTCTTGTGCTCACACTCCTGATGCCCACACTCCTGTGCTCACACTCCTGCTGCCCACATTCCTGTGCTGCCTACACTCCTGTGCTCACACTCTGATGCCCAACTGCCTGCTGGCCATACCTCTCTGCCTGCTTCTGGCACACCTACTGTCCAGTTGCTGCCCCTACCACCCACGGGGCTTTCTTCAAATGCTTTGTCATGGTCATTCCTGTGGGACAGCCTAACTGGGCTACTCTCCCCTGGTTTGTTCCCTGTCCCTCAATGCTGGCCTATGTTTTACGATGGTGGCTCTTTGTAGAGATTAAAATCCATATGCCCCAACTTTCCACCCATGTGTAATTCAGGATACCTATGGATGTATTGCAACACATGTAGGTGACAATGATATGTTGAGGTGTTGAAGGGTTGCATAAGCCTGTGCCTTGGATCTTCTGAGTGGACTTGATCTCACTGGAAGGAGGATATTTGGAGCAGATCCCAGGTTCACAGAAGATGAGGAAACACTGCTTAGGTTTGGCGGCTTCAGTCCAGGTCCAAGACTTAGGGTTGACCCTTCCCTAAAGACCTTTCCTAGGTAGGTGTCAGGGTACCCAGACTCTCTCCAGGCCCATCAGCCAACTCCTTGTAATAAATCCTATGATTTGAATCTCCCATTGGTTCCGTCTCTCGGGCAAAACGCCAGCATAAGAGTGTCTGGGTAGCACGGTCTCTCGCTCCTGCCTTAGCCATTTCTTCTAATTGCCATGTGGTTGGTTCCTCTTGCTTCCTCTGCCAAGCGCCTGACCCGTGGCAGGCACTCTGCCAGCATTGGCTAGTTGACGGGCAGTGGGCAGGTGACGCGCACTTCTTTGTTCTGAAGCAGATATCTCGGCAGAACAGAGGCAAAAGGCAACAGCCGTGTACCTCCCTTACATCCTCACTCCCCTGGAGGCTGAGACCCTCTTACCCCAGACAGAAATGTAGAGACATCAAAGTCACCACTCCAAGTAGTTCAAGCTCACACCCAATCAGCGGCAGGCTTTAAACCCAGGGCTGAGCAAGTCTGCACATTGACTCTTTCTCTGGCCCTAGAGAGGCTCTCACCCAGTCTCCTGGTGTAGGCTGCTCCCAAGGAAGAGGTGAGAGACGTGAGCTCACAGCCTAACTGTCTTTGGGGAAGCTTCTCCACAGAGAAGATGTGCTGTACATGTGACTGCCCAGGGCCTCTCTGACCCTCTATCTGCTCAGACTCAGGCTCTGATGGGACCCCTGGGGGATCTTCACTGCAGGAAAGAATAGACGCCTCCAGCCTGTCCCTGGTGATATCTAACCGCTCCGATGACTCCATAATATGGGGTTCTTGCCATAACAAGGTTCTCACCCTGGTCTCTGTCTTGCTGCCTACTTTTAAAATGGGGCTTGAGCAAAGTTTGACAAGAAAGCCAGGAAGAGTGGCCACTGTGTGTGTGTGTGCCTGTGCATTATATGTGTGTACAGTGTCTGTAGGTACAGTGTGTGTAGTATGTAGTGTGTGTATGTGTGTGTCTGTATGTAGTGTGTGTAAATAATATGTGTGTATATGTGTACATTGTGTGTGTGTGCACGCGCGTGTGTGTGCGTGTGCGCGCGCTCATGTGTCTTCCAGTGAAGGCTGAGCACTAACTGGATGTGTTCTGGGAGAATGTCCTGTTGTGTTATGAACCTCTCTGTCACTATCGTGTGTGCTCAGGAATGTGACTGAACAGGGCCAAGTACCCAGAGCTGCCCTAGGGATTTTGTCACTGGGACCCACAGCCAATCCAAGGCTGGCTCCAACACTCACTAGCTGTAGATAATCTTGGGTCAGCAGCCTCAGTTTCTGTAGCTGCTGGGCCGGGATACTAATGTCATCCCCTTGGGGAGGTTGTGGGGATGCTAACAATTGCAAGACACACTTTAACCGCTCCAGGCACACAGCATTTCCTTCCTGCTAACAGCAGACTTCAGCAAGCAGCTCTGTTAGAGGCCTGAGCTCTGGTGCCAAAGGAGAAAACGCCCAGGCTTTCCTGTTCCTTCTCTTTAGCAGGGGAGGAAACCGAGACCCCCTCACTTCCCCCACTCACCTGGACACATCAGCTTGGAACTGGAACCGAGACTGCCTGTCTAAAACAGGGGCAGCCAGAGGCGCTGTGGGGCTGGGCCAGGGTGGAGGTGTTCCCCCCCTCCCCCGCCCCATCCGTCACCCTGGGAACGTTCCTTCAGGTGTCCTGGTAACTGAAGGCCCTAGCTTGATGAAGTCCTGAAGTATTTGAGTGGGAAGGGTTCTCAAGCGGCATTTCAGAGAAGAACTTGAGGCCCAGAGGGGAAAAGTGTTCTCCCAGGACACACCCAGTTAGCTGAACTTCACCTTGAATCCCGGACCTCGAAATCCCAACCCCAGCCCCTCATTCTTTTTATTGCCCCATGCATGCCGCATCCTGAGGTGGACGGCCACGACGTGCGCGTCCAGTGTCACAACTGGAGTTAGTGCCCGCCTCCCCCCATACTGTGGTCACACATGGGATGTTGGGAGCACAAGCCTTTTGTGAAGGTAAAGGGTACAAACATAGTCTTCCCACGCCCCTGAATGCCCCAGGTTTCCTGTCCTGAACATTGAAATAACCACTGGTAACAAGCGATATAAATCTTTTCCAGAGAACAAAACCAAAAACCACATTAGAGAGGAAGGCTACGTGCACGTCCAGACAGGAACACATGTTCCTGCGACGCAGTTCCCCAGGGTGGCAGACAAGGTAGGGAGCACGTGGGTCCTGCAGGATAGCTGTGACCCTGCAGCCTCCCCAGCTGCCCCGAGGGAGGGCCTGCGATGGCGTCCGTTGTCTAGAGACCATGAGAGAGGATGGCGGGTCACAGGCTCCTGCCAGAGTGGCCACTGCCCCAGCCTTTTCACCACCGCCAAGTGTGTGTGTCGTGACCAGCTTGCCACACAGCCAGGTTTGCCAAACAAGAGGGAAGAAGGTGGACTGAGTGGGGAACCCGAGCCAGCCATAGACAAAACAATCCCATGGCACGAATCAGTTCTAGCAAACAGGAGGGGAAGATCCCATTGAGTTTGAGGCAGGAGGAGCTCAAGTCTTGTCCCTTCCTGTATACACACTATAACATCCAGGGTCATGAGCTTCCCAGGATGTGCCTTTGGCTATGAAGGGACTTAGCCCTTGGCGCTTTCCCTTCCTGGGGGTGGTGTCCAATTACATGGGGGTGGCCTTCCTCTATCCAAACTTTCTGTTCTTGTTGTATTTGCCATGCTCAAGGTGAGAATCTGTGATGAAGACACAGTGGGCAGGACTAAAAGAATTAAGACACCTAGCAACAGCCTCGTGCCGCCTTTCAGAAGTTTTATCTGAGGGTCACCTCCTCTGAGAAGCTTTCCCCGATTTCTCTGCCAGCAGACAACCCTCCTTGTCTGTTTGGGACATTAGAGCCAAAAAAAAAAAAAAAAAAAAAAAAAAGAAGGAGGTTGGTCTGGTGTTGAGCCCTGGAGACCAGGTATGTCTTTGGGTAAATGTCTGGTGTCTATGGACCTTTTTTTCCACATAAGGAGATACAGGTTACATACAGGTGACTCTGGCGATGTCTCCCCCTCCCACTAAAAAAAAAAAAAAAAAAAAAAAAAAAAGAGGAAGCAGTGAGCTCTCCGTCCCAAGAAGCATTCAAGCAGAGGCCATGGGATCTGCTCACTGAGTTCTTCAGAAGCACACCTTCATTGACACCCAAAGGTGGACCGAGTCCATCTTAGGCAGCTCCCTTCACTGGGCATGGCACAGAAGCATTGGCTCCTTGCCTCCCTGCCGATTCAGGCCTGCTCAAAGTCCTGCCGATGATGGAGCATCCCCTTAGTCACATGACCTCTGTCTGATGGAAGAGGAGCCCTTCAAAGGAGGGAGTCACCCTTCAGAATTCCAGCGCTTCCAGGAAGGTATGGGAGGGGGGCAGGCTTCTAAGTGCCGCAGAGCAGGGAGTTCAGAGAGATGCAGGAAGGACTGGAAAAGGCCAGTCCTGGAAGCTGTTTCTCAACAGGCCTGGACTCTAGAGAAACCCAGGAGCAGCATCTTGATTCTGTCTGGACAAGCTGGGGCAAATGGCCCCTCTTCTTGGTGAAAGGGACTGACGTCTTTGAACACGCCATCAGGACAGGTAAAAATGTACCCCGAGGGCCACACGTGGCCATGTATTTTCTTTCCATGTTTCTGAGCATGGTGACAGATAAACCTCTGCATGTAGGCACGATTCCTATCAGCCCTGTTTTACAGATAGGTAAACTGAGGCACAGCTAGCAGATAAGAGGTGAGATTTAAATGCTGGAACCCAGGTTGTGGAAACTTTGAACTGATACATAATAGATAGACCAGATAAGACACCGTCCCTAGACTTCAATGATTTCCAGCTCACAGCCTGTCCCCTTCTACGCAGCCTGGAGCCCCGCCCCCCCATAGTATGCAAATCCCGAGCAGGTATCATTTACTTTGTCACCATCTCAGTCTGGGTCTGCCACTGATCTGTCTCACAATCAGTCTGCAAAGATAAGGAAATGTACCTTTTTTAAAAAAAAAATTTTTTTTAAAGTTAAAAATTCCTTAATTGTTTTTATTCCTAGTACCACAATTTGTAGGGCAATATACCTGATGAATGAAAAGGAAAGGAGAAGGCTACAGTAGATAAAAGGTTTTTAAAACCTTCCTCTACCGTATCACCACAGATCCACAGCCGCCGCCGCCACAGGCACCGCCCAAGCTCCCATTGTGGTTGTCTACTATAATTTCCAAGATCATTACAGTCCCCACCACCATCACAGTGACCTCCACCCACACTTCCTCCATCATTGTAACCCCATAGCTCTTCCCTCCCCACCACATCCACCACCGTGGTTCCCACATCCCGGCCCAGCGCCGTCATAGCCTCCTCTACTGCTGTAACCAAGACCACCACCCCAGTCTCCACTATCCCTCCAAATCCATTATATCCACCGTCACCACTTCCGTCACCACCTCTGCTGCCGCCACCTCCACCACCATGGCTTCCTTTCCCACGGAAGTTTCCACCATGACCCAAATGATCCCTACCACCTCCAAGGTTGCCTCCACAACCCATAAAATTGCCAGATCCATCTCCCTGGGCTCTCTGTGATCCAGCAGGCTGCACCTCTTGTTTAGAAAAGGCCCTTCTTGCCAGCTGGCGGTGCACGCCTTTAATCCCAGCACTCGGGAGGAAGAGACAGGAAGATCTCTGAGTTCGAGACCTGGTCTACAAGTTCCAAGACAGCCAGAGCTACACAGAGAAACCCTGTCTCAAAAAAACAAAACAAAACAAAAAACAAAACAGCAAAAACAAAAAGCAGAAAGAAAGAAAAGCAAGGGTCCTTCTCACTTCACAATTATGCCCATCGGTACTTCTGAACAACAATTTTATCAACTGTGTCGTTATCATCAACAGTTACAAAAGCAAATCCTCCTTTTCCCACTCTGCCTGTCTCTATAACTTCTATGGTTTCAATCTTGCCATATTTTTCAAAATAGTCCCTCAGATTCTGTTCTTCTGTGTCTTCTTTACTATCACTGTGATGGCTGTTCTTTTATTGATTTATTATTTACTTTCTGAGACAGGGATTCTCTGTGTAACAGCCCTGGCTGTCCTGGAACTTGCTTTATAGACCAAGCTGGCCTCGAACTCACTGAGATCCGCCTGCCTCTGCCTCCCAATGGCTGGGATCAAAGGTGTGGACCACCACCGCCCGGCTATGATGGCAGTTCTTGGTTGTCAATTTGACTACATCTGGAATGGACTACAGTCCAAAATGAAGGGCACACCAGTGAGGTATTTCTGCTTAACTTGAAGTAGGAAGACACACACCTTAATCTGGGTCTTGGGGAGGGAAGATATATCTTTAATCTGGGCCACACTTTCTGCTGGAAGCCTGTATAAGGACATGGAAGAAGGAAGGTTTTTTTTTTGTTGTTGTTGTTGTTTTGTTTTTTTTCGAGACAGAGTTTCCCTGTGTAGTTTTGGTGCCTGTCCTGGAGCTTGCTCTGTAGACCAGGCTGGCCTTGAACTCACAGAGATCTGCCTGGCTGTGCCTCCTTAGTGCTGGGATTAAAGGCATGTATCACTACCACCTGGCTGGAAGAAGGAAGCTTTTGCCCTTTGACTGCTTGCTCTCACCTTGATAGCACATCCATTCCTTCACTGGCATTAGAGTCTACTTCTTCAGGATTCCAGTGTCTACTGAAGACCAGCTGAGACATCCAGCCTAGTGGACTGAGAAGCTGCTGGGTTCTTGGATTTTCTGTTCACAGGCAGCCATTGTTGGATTCACTGGACTACAGCCTGTAAGTCACTCTGATAAATCCCCTTTACATATGTATTCATTCTATAAGTTCTGTTACTCTAGAGACCCCTGACTTGCCGGGCGGTGGTGGCGCACGCCTTTAATCCCAGCACTCAGGAGGCAGAGGCAGGCGGATCTCTGTGAGTTCGAGGCCAGCCTGGGTTACAGAGTGAGTTCCAGGAAAGGCGCAAAGCTATACAGAGAAACCCTGTCTCGAAAAACCAAAGAGAGAGAGAGAGAGAGAGAGAGAGAGAGAGAGAGAGAGAGAGAGAGAGAGGAGAGAGAACCCTGACTTATACAATTACCAACAAGGATTGTCTTCACTGTTAAGTGGGCACCGGGCTTTATAGAATCCTTTCTAGAAACAGCTGTCTTGGTTCCACCACAGGTCCGTCAACCTTGAGTGACTGAGCACACATGGCAGCATGCACCTACTTCAACGCAAGAGTAGGTCACAACCAAAGCCCCAGGAACGTTTTGTCTGGAGCTCTCTCATTACCACACAGTCTTTAAGTGTGCCCTGTTTCTCAAAATGTTCTCTTAAGCCAGTGGTTCTCAACCCTCCTAATGCTGGGACCCTTTAACACACTTCCTCGTATCGTGGTGACCCCTAACCATAAAATTATTTTCCTTGCTACTCTATAACTATAATTCTATCCTAAAAGACTCCTCAAGTGCTCCCTCTCTGTCTGTATCTGTCCGTCTGTCTCTCTCTCATATGTATAGACAGGAGGACAACTTCAGCTGTTTTCCTTAGATAATATCTACCTTCTTTTCTGGGACAGTCTCCCACGGATCTCTAATCTTAGGCTAGGCTGGCTAGCCAGCTAGCCCCAGGGATCCACCTGCCCCTGCTTCTCCAGGACTGGATTACAGGTGTGCCCCACCACACCTAGATCTTTCTTTTTAGATTTATTTATTTATTTGTATGGGTGTTTGGCTTCCATGGGTAACTGTGTACCACCATGTGCATGCAGTGCTTGTGGAGGCCAGAAGAGGGCGGCAAATCCCCTGCAACTGGAGTTCCAGGCTGTTGTTAGCCTCCATGGGGTGCTGGGAACTGAACCCATGTCCTCCGGAAGAGCAGCCAGGGCTTTTAACTGATGAGCCCCTCTCTAGCTGACACCTGGATTTTATTAAAGTAGGTTCTGGGGATCGAACTCATTTCCTCATGCTTAAGCAGCAAGCACTGTACCATCTGAGCCACCTCCCCATCAGGCCACCTCCTTGTCGCCATCTGTTACATAGACACCCCATCGCCAGCCTACAGCAGGTAAGCCTGGTTTGTAGCCCAGCTAGCTGGAGAGGACCTGTGACCTGCCCCAGGGCTGGGAGGCCCCAGCCAGGACCTGACCCTGCATGAGTCCAACACAGTGCCACAACATGGCTGGAAAAATCCCCACGTCTGAGCTGGGATTGAGCAGAGCCTCTGACATGCGTTGGCTTGCTGGCTTCTCCAGTACTTCACATTCTGGAGCCAGAAATAAACCCTCCCAGATTCCCTGCCCAGCTCATTGCCAGTTGGGCCTGCTGGGACCCATCCCTACTCCAAAGCCTGCCCTGGGGAGTCACAGATCCGTTTCTCCACTTAATGCTGGGTCTGGAAGTACTCTGAACCCTATGGGTGAATGGGCCAGGCTGTTAGTAGGGACTCAACCAGTTTTCAGGATTGCTATTAATGGGAGTTTGTTCCTATTGAGGCACCAGCTGCCCATCTGCAAGGATCCACTCTTGATGGCCCATCCCTGCAGGGGCCTTCAGAACCAAGACGATGTAAAAATACCCTGGTCTTCATGTGGCATGTCACAGGCCAAGGGGGGTGGGCAGTAATAGGTGGCATCTTTGATGTCTTTTCTGAACAGGGGTGAGGCAGGAGGAGGGGGTAGAATAATGGCTTCCAACTTTGCCTCCAGAAAATTAGATTTTGGCACAATTTAGTGAACAAATTACAAACCTTTAAAACAACACCAACAAAAGGCCCTTTTCTTTTTGGGTGCTGTTTCTGTGAAGAATCAAAGCGCAGGAAGTGCTTCACGCAGGGACATGCTCACCCTCATTTAAGAGGGCCTGAGGGGACAGCCTAACCCTGGCTATTCTACACCCGGGCAATGACTGCCAAAGGGTGCTTCTCAGGACTTGCCAAAGTGAGACGCCGCTTCTGAGATCTTGTCAACGCTGTTAAGCTCTGGGCACTAAATTGTATCCACGGCGTTCTGGAGTGCGTGCTGCTGAGGACCGCACGGACGTCGTTAGCCACAGGATCACCGTTTGCTTTGGGGCTCTCTTTGTTCTTTGTAGAGGCTTCTAAGTTTGCTTTTAAAATGAAGAGCATCTGTGGGGCTGGGGAGAGGCCTCAGATCCTCAGCAGCCACAATAAAGCCACGCACAGCGTTGTATGCCTGTAACCTCAGTGCTGGGGAAGGGCAGAGAAAGGCGTCGGTCGGCTCCCGGGAGCCTGCTGGCCGCTCAGTCTAGCTGGAAGTTGGGTTACAGATTCAGTAAGGGAGTCTGTCTCGAAAACAAAGTGGGGAGCAATAAAGGAAGACACTGGCACTGACTTCTGACTCCTACACAGGCATGCACAGGCCAGTGCACCCCGACTGCCCCCGCTCCCACCACCACCTCACACGCACACCTAGTACTCTTGTAATAACAAGCCACGCATTTTCTCCTTTGAAGAACAAAATAGAGAGTGAATTATGCTTAGCTTGTATAAGAAAGACAACCTGCTAAGCTCTGCTTATGTAGGAGCTGGCAAATTAATACACAGTTGTGTTTTTGTTTAACGTGAAATGTAAACTGTTTCTCCCATGAGTCTCTGGTCGCCTAACTACCATTCCGCACGGATGAATCAGTGGGCTTCCGGTAATCTGGGACTGGCCCTTTTAGGAACCTCAGACGTGACTCTGGGACCATCAAGCTCCCTACCATGCAAACAAAGCCCTCCTGTGACCACATAATCCAGCCCAACTTCCCTGATTCTGCCATGAAAGCCCAATGAAACCCCAGGAGATAGGCGGAAACGGGTCTTTCCACGGTGTTCTCATGGGCCAGGTCATGTTGAGTGGCATTTTCATGACGACAGTGAGCCCTTTGAGCACATCCCACATGAGCATGCCTCCCTGTTAGCTTCCTTCATGGAGGACCGTTCCTCATCTGCTGTGCACGGATGTAGTTGGAGTCTGTCCCCCAAGGTTCCTGTGTTGGAGACTTGGTCCCCAAGGTGGCAGTGTTGGGAGGCGGTGAGGGACCTTAAGAGGTAGGGCTTAGCAGGGAGGCTTTTAAATCACTAGAGGCGTGCCCTCCAAAGGGATATACTTCTGCCCCTGTCATTCACCATAATGTGACAGACAGGGGGAGGGGCTTCAAGGGCCAACTTTTAGCAACACAGACTATGAGTTAAAGAAAATTCTTCTTTTTCTCCCCTGTCCTTCCCTGTTACCGTCTCTTCCTCTTTCCTGCCTCAGCCTCCCTTGTGCTGGGATTCCAGATGTGTTCCACCACAGCTGGCAGTATACTCCCTTTATTTATAGTTGCCCGCCTCGGGTACTTTGTAATAGTCATGGAAACTGGATGTATCCAGAACCACAGCCCTTTTTTTCTCCTGTATACAGACTCTCCTCTGTTGGAGCCTGATGTATTCACTCCTGGCCAGTCTGGTTCTTCTTGCAGCTTAGGAACCTCTACAAAGAATAAAGAAAGCCCAAAGCAACCGGTGAGCCCCTACTCCCAGCTTCCAATCCGATGTTTACCTACCCTCTTTCTCTTTGCAATGCAAAAAATGCATTCAAGAGTGTGTGGTAGGGAAGCTGTCCTTTTAGCTAGTCTCAAAGCCTATGAGGGGGGTCAGGTTCCATCTTTTTTCTTAGCTGCTGGGGAATTGGGAGATCTGGAACTCACCATACTCCAGGTTTGAGGGGACTCCCCCTCACCATCTCCCTAAGCCACCCAAACTCTGGTACACCAAGGGCATGGACTGAGTACGGACTGGCATGACGGAGTCGTGCTAATTGACATTCAAATCCCAGCCCTGCCACTTGCCTATGCTGTGATCAGCTTTCTGAGCCCGAGTCTCCACCTGCAGGGTCCGGGGCTTTACTGTTGGCGTGAGGGGTGAGCGGGGACCTGGCATGTTCACCCCAGTCACTCATCAATGCTAGCTTCCTTACTTGACTCGGGCTTTACAGTTGCCGGCACCACCCCCCCCCCCCCCCCCAGGGACCCAGATGTCTTCCCTTCCATTCTCTTAGTCATAGGCCCCAGAGGGACCCTGGGAGAGACCCGCCACTTGCCAGGAAAGCCCCTTGACTGGTGCTTATCTTTGCACTGAATGCTGGGAAGTTCTAGGGCCCAGAGGGAGAGAACAGGCAAGGCGCTCCAGGTCTAGGTGGCTCTGGGATCCCTCCCACTGTGGAGAAGTGCCTAGCTTGGGGCTCAGGGTTCTGCTATTCTCACCAAGCTGCACTCCGCCCCTCCCCAAACCCCAGTAGCCTTACCAGCTCCTCCATCTGTCCCTTTGCCTGTCTGGGGAGGCCTGGTGACACAAGAAGAACCAGGTCAGGCTCCAATGCTGCTTTAGCTACTGTGTCACCTTTACAGACCATTCTGTCAGCTCTCGTGTGGGGACACATCACCCATAGAGCAGCTTTATCAGAAGTAGCAGTGACAGGTTTGGGTGGCAATGGTCCTCTGGGGCCAGGAGAGGGCTTACACACACTTCCATCAGCACCCAGCGATCTACCTGGCTGTTTCCAGCCCACACCACGCCCTTTCCTCTATTGAGGCATACGCTCTGCTTCACAAGGTATGGGCCTTGAACTTGAAGCCTACACAAAATCTCCCATGAGGCCCAGGCTTCTGCGGACAGAGGCCTCTGATCTGGAGGAGTCTAGAACAGACTTAAGAGGTTTAAAAATAAGGAATAAACCAACTTCTCAAATCCTGGGCACAGAGCAGTCAAGCCCACACATAGGCCCGTTCTACCCATCCCACAGTGGCCCTCCTCCTGAACCATACAGATGAGAGAGAGTCAGTGTCCACAGTCACTGGTAGAGCTGAACCCCAGACTGTGGGCAGGACCGGTTGGTCCTAATTCCTAAACGTAATACCAGTGTCTAAAAAATTGGCACAGCTGTGAGCCTCGCTTGTGGGCAGAGGAACTCCAGTAGAGAATTGAACTAGAAACAGGTGACAAGCGGGTAGAAGCTCTGGAGCGAGGGAGGCATCTTCTCCTCATTAGCTCGCCTTTCTGGAGGTAAGGAGCCGTCTGTCTAAGGCACTGACCTTTGGCCACAAGAGAGTGACCTCCTGGGGGCCAGATGGGTAGGGATCTTTCTGGGGAGCTGGTGGAGACCCCTAGCCAGCGACTCTTACCTCCCCAGTGTAGTCTCAGTAAAGGCTCAGGCACTGTGGGCCCCCATTTTGCCTACAGGCTACTCCCCACCACCCAACGGAGCAGCCACCCTAACTGACCTGTTTCCTACAGAGTCAATCACACCCACGTTTCCCTTCTCCAGCCCTCTCTCCAAAGGGGGATAAGAGAAGGAGCGGAAGTATGTGAGTGAGCACATGACCTCTGTGTATGTATGAGGGTGCTGTAGCGAAACCCTTACATGTACTTAATATACAGCAACCAGGAAAGAGCCAGCTCTCGGGCTCTCCTTGAATAGCTTTATGATCAGTATTTTTCTAATTTGCAATTAGTTCTTCTTGATTTTTGTGCTGTTATTTTCCTCTCTGTGTGTTTCTGGTTATAATTCCTTATCTATCTTTGTTCTCTGCTGCTGGGGATTAAACTCCTGGCTTTGCGTGTGTGAGTCAAGCACTCGCCTACAAAGTGACAGTCCCGATCGATTTTTATTTTTATTTTGGGATAGCAGTGTTTTACTACGTTGCTCAGACTGGTTGATCATGAACTTGTAATCCTCCTGCTTCAGCCACCTGCAGACTGGGACTACGAACCTGTGCTACCAAAGGCCAACCTAGCTACAGATATGTTAAAAGTGGATTGGAACGAATTCATTTGTTTGCAACCTTTGTGGTTTAGTGACGAACGATTCTTAAGGTATGATTTCTCCTCCGATGTGGCCTTGGCTGTGCCCCCTAAGTTTGGTAAGTCGTGCTATCTTAGAGTTGATCATTTCTCAAATGTCTGCGATTTCACTGCAACCCTTTGAATGGGTTTTAGGAGTAGTTTCTAGAATTTTCAAGTGGTCTGTGACGTCTAGATTTTATATCAGATGTTCATTTCCATAGTACAGGCGGGCGATACGGCCTGTCAGAGCTTTATACACAGGACATCTATCAATATTAATCTCTGCCTGCTGAGGCTTTCCGGCATCTCTGGACTACACGGTTGATTTCTGCAAACGTAAGGACCGTGTCACGGGCGCCATCTGTACTACTCTTCTAAAGTCTGTCTTTAAATATCTGACAAACATGAGATTCCGTATCTGTCAATTAACACCAAAAGCAGAAAGATAATGCTCTGTTCCCAGATATGATGAAAGTCAAGACTGCAGAGATGGCTTAGTGGGTAAAGTGCTCGTCACACAACCATGAAGACCTGAGTTCGGATCCTCGCCACCCATGAGAGCCGGCCACAAAGGCACACATCTATAATCTCAGAGGGGATAGGCCAGATTCAGTGAGAGACCCTGTCACAAAAGCTACCGTGATGAACAACAGAGGAAGCATTGACCTTTAACCTTCACTTGTGCACACACACACACACACACACACACACACACACACACACACACACGGGGTATGTCCTTGTAATCCATGTGCTGGGGAGGTGGAGAGAGGAGCATCCCCGGGGCTCACTGGCCAGCCAGTCTACCAATGGGCAAGCTCCAAGCTCCAGGTTCAGGGAGAGACTCTGTCTCAAAACACAGAGAGTCATGGAGGAGGACACCCAAGGTCTGACTTCCGGTCTTCACAAGTGCTTGCACGGTGAGGGGTCTGAACACACTCATGCATACCACACAAGTGTGCACATGCGGGTGCACACACAACCTATACACGGAAAGAATAAGGCGAGGACCTCTAGGACCCTTCTCATCCGTGCCTGCCCGCCCCTCCACCTCCAACTTTAGCTTTAGTTGAAATAACATGAGATTTAGTCCCCAGCAGTTACAAACTGTTTATCTTTTCTGAGCATCCGTTCCAAACATTTATTAAGCATCCTAGTCAAGTTCCAACCAACTTCAGAGCCATAGCTTGGGCTTTAATCGGAAGGCTCCACTGATCGTAATCAACTTTTCTATAATGTTGTCCTCTTTCTTAAATCATTTAATGTGATGAACTTCCTATTTGGCTGGGATACTTAATCAAGAAGTTTCTTCCCCTCCCTCCCGCCCCCCCCCGCCCCCCCCCCCCCGCCCTGGAAAACAAATCCCTCGTTGGGATCTGAGTCTGTGTGAGCAGTGGCTGTTTCAAGGATCCCCATGTATCTGAGTCTGCTTTTAGTAGAAGTGGTTTCAAAAACCCCCTCCCCAGTCCCAACCAGGGCTCAGCACAGAGCCACGCACCACATAGTAGGTGCTCAGTGAATACATTTTCCTACACAGTCCAGCAGGACTCTGAAGATCCAAGGCTGGTTGTCCTACCACCCTCAAGCCCCACCCCCGACCCCGTTGTCCTTCTGTGGTGTTGGCTCCTGGGTACAGGCGAAGGTGTGTGAGTCGCCCACCCCACCTTTTTAGACCTTGTTATACCTGGAGAGATATAAGCAAGCCTAGGTTTCTGATATAGAACTCACAAGGTTGCACAGGATGGCCCCTTACTTGGGGCAATCCTCCTGCCCCAGCTTTCTGAGGGCTGGGATTCCTGGTGTCAGCCACCATGAAGCTTGTCTTCTATCTAGTCCTGTTTGCTTTGCTTCTAAGATTTAAGTTCTCATTTAAGTTTCTGCAAAGGGACCCGCATGTCTGTAAGAGCTTCAGAGAGTGAAGAAGGAAGTGCGGTGACCCTCAGCCTCCCTCCGGGCCTGATCCAGCCCTGTTATGCCCTCCCTGAAGGCGAGCAGCCTGTCTCTTGGCATCCCATCCTTTCTCTTTTCAGATGCCTCCTGACTTTCACGGGAGATGCCCCTGTCCATGTGTAAGGACACACACGGAGACTCCCAGTTACACTGTCCTCACCTCTGTATGCACCAATCGAGCAACCCAGCCCTCTCAGCTTGCTGTCTGTTGCTGTGAGAAATGTCATGACCTAAAGCAGCCTGGGGGGGGAAGGGTTTATTTTGCTTACATATCCTGGCACACAGTCCGTGGAGGAACACAGTTCCAAGGCAGGAACTCGAGGCAGGAACTCGAGGCAGGAACCTGGAGGCAGGAACCATGGAGGGGTGCTGCTGACTGGCTTGCTTCTCCTGACTTGCTCAGTTTGCTTTCTTATACAACCCAGGACCACTTGCCCAGGGAGGGCACTGACCACAGGGGCTGGCCATTCCCCATCATTTAATTAACAAAATGAACCACAGGCTTGACTACAGGCCAGTTTTTGGGGGGCATTTTCTTAATTGAGGTTCCCTCTTTTCTGAAAACTGCAGCTTGTATCAAGTTGTCAAAAACAAACAAACAACCAAACAAAAACAAACAAACAAACAAAAAACAAAAAACCTAACCGCCGCACCACCTCGTTTTTTGAGGTGCCAGAAAAGAAATCCAGGACCTCACCCCTACCAGGCAGGTGCTCTGAGGTACATCCCTGACCCTCATTTTTTTTTTTTTAATTGAGATATGAGTGCTTCTTTACGGAATACATTGCAGTGACTGATCGTATGCAGCCTACGCATAACAATCAAATCAGAGCAATGGATGTGCATCTTTCAAGCTAACATTTTTGGGGTGTGTGTGTGTGTGGGACCTCACGCTCCAATAGCACTTTACAATTCATGGTATGTTGCTCCAGAAGCCACTGCCCGCTGGCTGTGCTTTGGTGGTGTTCCTGCCTGTGTCTTTCCCTCACCTTCTTTGTGACTGTCCTCCCAGTGGCCCTGCCCTGGGAGAGCAGGGATGTCCCTTCACACACCAGGACTCTCAGGAGTTCCAATTTGAATTTTTAGGTAGTTTCTGATTCAGTTACTATTTATAGCTGAAGGGGCCAAGGCTCAGAGAGCTGAATTGGCCACGTGGTGGGGGAAAGAGGGATTCAGTTCTAGTTTAGCTTCGGAAGAAGGGAGGAGAGGAGAGGAGAGAGGAAGGGAGAGGAGGAGAGTCGAGGGGAAGGGAGGGGAGGGGAGGAGAGGAGAGGGGTGGGGGGGAGGACAGGAAGGGAGAGGAGGGGGAGAAGGGAGAGGAGGGGGAGGGGTCTCATACTCAGGGCATCCATCTAGTCTGTACTCTAAGGGGCTTCGCAGGCCTCCTCTGAAATGGACGACTGTCCCCATCACAGGGAAGCGAGCAGAGACCGAGAAAGCCTCCCTCAGTGAACGACACCACTGAGAACTGGCCCCCAGGTCTTGTTTGTTTCACCTCACTCTGGCCTCGGACAATGTGAGGGGGTTCTGGGATCCCAGTGTTCTGGCCTCCAGAGTCTCAGAAACCTCCCCATGGTGACAGGACCAGAGACCGATGGATTCTTCAGTTTGCCCTGGAATGCAGCCCTGGGTGTGTGTTTGGGGTGTAGGCTCCTCAGAAAACCAGGAAAGCCTGCCATTCAACCCCTTTCATAGAGGGCAGATGAAGGGCTGTGGACATCCCACCTACAGAGGCCAAGCAGAGCTGACCACTGCAGACCCTCACAATAGTAAATGGAGCCGTGCTCTGAGGACGCTGGTCACCTCCACTCGAGAAGGGGACTGTTAGCCTTACAGCCCTCCTGAGATGGACCAGGTCATGGGCAACGGGCAGCTCTCTGGTCCAGGCAGCACGCGCACTAAGACCATTGCTTACGGGTTGGGGGTTCACGAATCAAGGAGCACATGTTAGAAGTGGTCACTCGGGGACTCAGGTGTCAGTGGTTTCTGATCCTTTAACTTGTGACATTTGGCTTTTTTCTTTTCTTTTCTTTTTGCCTTTGCTTTTTGAGACAGGTTTTCTCTGTGTAGCCCTGGCTGTCCTGGAACTTGCTCTATAGACCATGTTGGCCTTGAACTCACATAGATCTGCCTGCCTCTATCTCTTGAGTGTTGGGATTAAAGGCCTGTATCACCACCACCTACCCGGCCTTGAACTTCTTAAAGGGACACACAAACTCACCTGATCTGTGAGCTTTACCTAAGAACAGATGTAGGTTCACAGAACACTTAAGGGGAAAACACAGAGTTCCCATCTAACCCCTGCCTGTCCCTCCTGTATTTTATCTTTCTCCAGAATGTCACAGGGAGATGCTCATAGCGTTACCTTTCCAAACCAGCTCCTTAACTTAGTAACAAGCTGTGTGCTCTTGGGGCCTTCTCTGTGACCACTGTGTATCCATCCATCCATCCATCCATCCAATGGTTCTCAAGCGAATTATACAGCCCATGAGCAGATAGATATAGAGGTGCAGTTCCCACCGTCTTTCTGGAAGCCCAGGCTCCCTGGCAATCTGCAGGACTCTCCCTTGCCCCACGTGGTCCCTTCCTGACCACAGCCGCACAGCAGAGAGGGGCAACCCTAATGTCACTCTCAGACACCCTGAAATTTTTTGCCCATCCCGTCACGTGGTAACAGAGGTCACGCGGCCCAGTTATTCTGGGCCCGGTCCCCTTTGCTTGTCATCGGATGAATTCCCTGTAGAGCAGTGTCCTCACACTGGCTCAGCCAATCATTCCATCTTTCCCTTATTTAAAGCTGACGGAGCCTGAGTCCTATGGTTATGGGATTCCCTGGGCAATGCGCAAAGGACGCGGGTGAGGTTGTTGCCTCCTCCAGACTCAGTTTCCCCATCGGTGCTGGGCTCCTCGAAGTGCATGACGACAACGACAGGGGCCTTTTTAATACACCAAGCTGCAGTGCAGAAGCTCAGGGTAGAGCTGGCATACGCTCCTAGGGTGCCCTGCCAGGCAAGGGCACGTGCTTTTCCATTTTTAATATTCTCTCCAACCCTCCTCCCCTGCTTGTCCCTAACCCTATCCAAGTGGAGGAAAACAGCAAACTCTAAGTCCCTGAGTCTCAGAACTGTGGAGTGTTCCCATCATCCTCACTGTTGTTGCGGGCACAGAGCAGGGGCATCAGATCCCCTACAAGCCCTTCTGTGTCAGAGAGGCAAGGCACCGCACCCACACCCAGCCAGAGCTCCTGCTTCCTGTGGACTGTTTGAGAGAGCCACAGGCAGCTTGTGACTCAGGAAGGCACATTCTAACCTGCCTAACCCGTGAGCATCACCGCTGCCACCCCACACAGGCCACGGAGCTACCAACCCAGCAATCGGAGCTGAAGACCACAAATGGGGGTATGTCCCAGGAGGGCCACACTTCTGTCTCTGCCTTAAAAGGGGTCACTGAGTCTTCTTTGGGTCCCTGGCCCTGCGACACAAAACTCTCACCAACAATGTCACCCAGGGGATGAAAGAGGAGCCGAGACTCGAACCCGAGACAGCACACCAAGCTCACTCATAGCCACCACCTTGAAGAAGGACCAGGACTGGAGTGGATTAAAGCTGCCGCCGCTGACACAGACGGGCCACATCAGCCAGGGGAGACAAAGTCTCTTTGCTGTCTTAACCTCTGCTCCAAGGAGCAGCTGAGCACGCCTTACAGACGGAGAAAGCAGAACTCAGACATTGCAGAGTCTTCTGAGCTCATCAGTGGCTCAGTGAGTAAAGAATCAGACTCTCACGACACCTGTCCCGCCATTGCCTGGCACTCACTGCTTCCTGCCTTAGCCCACTGTGTCCACATGGAGCCTATAAAACTCAAATCACCGGTCACTCGTGGTGGTGGCGGCGGCGGCGGGGGGAGAGGTGATGAGCTGAAACCAACAGGGCAAATCCTCCTGTATAAGTAACTACAACCCTTCCTCCAGCCATTTGTCAGACCTAGGGGAGGAAGGGAGCCTTGCTCCAACTTCTCAGGACCACAGAACCCCTGGGAGCCTGGGGCTGGTCCCAGCTTCTGGCCAGGACCTCTCTGTGCTGAGACATTTGTGCTCTCCGTGGACGAGCTCTTGCCGGACACTCACCTTTTCTGAAGCAAGCCGTGTCTGCGTTCTAAGTGAGTCCCTCGGTCCAGGTCCAGCGACTGCCTGTCGAGCGGTCCCCAACAGTCCTCCCCAGTCTCCTGAGGAGCTGAGCTGGAGTGGCACGGGGAGCAGCTCATCTTTCAAGGGCTGGCCGGTGATGTCATCACTCTCCTGGGCACTCCTCCCTCCACCTCTGGCCCAGCTCAAGCTCCCAGCCCCCGGGATCAGCAGCAGTTCTCCGCTGTGAGGGTTTTGGACTCCTAGCTGCGGAGGCTAAATTGGGATGGCCACAGGTAGCCTTCCGTTTGTGCAGACTGCCCCCCGGGGAGCCCGGCGTGGCAAATGTTTTCCCTGCTGCTAGAATGGCTCCTGGAGGACCACGTGAATGCCCGTGTTTAACATAACACTGCTTGCCATGACTGAGGCTCCCGAGGTGGTTGTTTTGCTCCTGAGTTTTAGGTGCAAACAGTGGGCATTTACATAGAGGGTGTAAGCCGAAGGCACCCAGTTGGCCGGGGGAGTTCTGAAAGTGTTTTGGTTTTTCTATGCACACCTCCCAAGGGTGCTGTGGCAGAAACTAGCGTACATCCCAGAGAAGGGACACACTGTTGGCCAAGTCCTGGGTGAGCTGTGTGGGCCCCTGCCAGACGCTGAATTCCTTTGGGGAATTTAGAAGCTGTTTCTTCCTCCACTTCCAAGCTCTCTGGTCATATTCATTTCCTTCGAAAATCTGCTAAAGACCTACAGTGCTTTACTCTCCGGATCAGAGGAGCGGAGGGTGCAGGGGAGGTCACAGACTAGTCAAGAGTGAGCCCAAGGCTCCAGGAATCCACACAGAGCCCCAGCTGCTGTCTCCCTGCCCCTGAATATCTCTCAATCAAGCTCTCATATTGAGGGTGTCAAATGTCACCATAGGGATGGGGGCCGGAGCTGAATCCAAGAAAGGCTGTGGATCAGCCTGGGATCTCGCCCTGGCTTGGCTTTGGATTGCCTCATCTGCACCTCTAGCCTGTCTGACCGCAGGGAGCTCCCGTGACCCAGGGCTTCTGGTCCACCTAGGTGGGCGAGTCTGCGGGTTGGCTAAAGCTGGATGCAGAAGCTGTGTGTCTACCCACTCCTTCAGGGAAGACCACAACCCCCACCACATCCCTGAAGGATCACAAGGGAAGGGGTCCATCCTCGAGCTTTGTTTTGTTGTTCTTTGTCTTTTGTTTTTGAGACAGGGTTTCTTTGTGTAGCCTTGGCTGTCCTAGAACTTTGTAGACCAGGCTGGACTTGGACTCACCTCTGCCTCCTAAGTGCTAGGATTTAAGGCATGTGCCATCACCCGCCTGGCCTCATCCACAAGCTTCGTAGAACAGGCAGAGAAAAGCTGAGCTGGTGACCCACAGGGCTGAGGCTGTAGGGTTTGGAGTTAGAGGTCTGGCTGGCTGTACATAGTGAGACCCAGACTCAAAACCAAGAACAAAACCCCCAAAGGCCCACTGTCTTGTCCCCATTCTGTAGTCCTGGCTGGATGCTGGAGGGTCTGGAGTGGCTGGCTCAGTTTACATTCCAACCGCTTCTCTTCCTGGGTTCTCACTCTGCTGGGCAGCACCCCTTCCCCTTGGGGCCAGATACTCAGCAGCTGTGCAGAGTCCTGTATCTTGAGAGCACTCAGACAATTCCCCAGGGAGTGTGAGACTCAGCTAGCCCCACCTACCTGCCGCCCAGGAGGTGCCCCTACAGGTCTGGCTTGCTGTCACCCTGTCTCGGGGCAAACCCTAGCGTGGTGGCCCTGGGAGCCGCCTTCTCTTGTTGGATGCCTGTGTCCATCTAGTGAGCCATGCCGTGTCCAGCTGCCAAATGAGTCTAGAAATCTTATACAACACCCACACCCCTGTTTATCGGCACTGCCAAGGGCCTCTTCATCTGCATACCCGTGTCCCTTTCCTCTCTCTTTCTTCCCTTCTCCCTTCCTCATCATCTTTCTCTCCTACTTTCACGAGTCCATCTACCCACCCGTTCATCTTACACATACACTGGCAGGCAGAAGTGAGGAGCCAGGGACACACCAGGTCAGGCCTGCCTGAGAGCAAGGAAGGTCGGAGAGCCATTTCAAAGCAGTAGCCACTCTTCTCTGGCTTAGTCTACTTTTTTTTTTCTTTTTCTTTTTCTTTCCAGAGCCGAGGACCGAACCCAGGGCCTTGCGCTTGCTAGGCAAGCGCTCTACCACTGAGCTAAGTCCCCAACCCCTTAGTCTACTTTTTACACTTTGCTTTTGCTATGAGCAAATCTGGCTATAAACTCTTCTGAACGCTCCCTGAGGCGGCTGCCTGTGCCATCCTCAACACTCTGTGTGTTTGTGTGGGGGCTGCGAAGAGAGGCTCAGCCTGGCAGGACTCCAGCCTTCAGCCCCTGCACTGTATTCAGGGAGGGCAATGGAGGAGGCCAGATGTTCCTGTGAAGCCCTGACAGCCACCCCACGCAGCCAGGGCCCTTCACACAACATGCAAAGGTTCCCTTATGCCCCCTCAGCTTCCCAAGTGTGGCAGGATCACGTTTAACTTTGGGCCTTTGCACTGGATATGGTCTCTGTCTCCCGGGGCCCTGGATGGCAGCTCCTGTTTTCTGGGAGGCTATTTGGGAACACCTTCTGATGTGCTTGTCTAGATCCCATGATGTCTCATCTGTGTTCCCCAACTCCTGCGTGTCCTGCACCAGCTCTGGGTTTTTTCTTGGCAGGGAGCCCCATGTTTTACTGCTGCTTATCATCCCACAGAGGGGGCACCCCATACCTGGATTGGAGAAGGGAAGAGTCCTCCCACCCAACCTAACTGGGGTAAAGGAAAGATCAAGTAAAGCAGAAGAGCACAAAGCAGGATGGCAACACATTTGTGGATGTCCACCTTTCTGCCACAGTGTTCCAGAACATTCTCTGCGTGTCGGTGGGTGAGGAAGAAGTCCTCAAAGCTTCCAGAACTGGCCTGTGTTTTTGTCCAGAATTCTGTATCTTGACCAGAAAGCTACCTACCACTGGCCTATCTGTCATCTATCTATCTACTTATCTATCTATCTATCTATCTATCTATCTATCTATCTATCTATCTATCTACTTATCTATCTATCTATCTATCTATCTATCTATCTATCTATCTATCATCTATCTATCTATCTATCTATCTATCTACTTATCTATCTATCTATCTACTTATCTATAATCTATCCATTCATCTATTATCTATCTACTTATCTATTATCTTCTATCTACTTATCTATCTACTTACCAACTACCGTCTATTTATGTACTTATCTATTATCTATCAATCATCTATCTACTTATCTATCTACATCTCTGTCTATCTACGTATCTATCTATCTATCATCTATCTATGTATCTACCTACATATGTATGTGTGTTATAAGAATTTATTGAACAGTTTATGTTGAAACAGTAAGAACAGCTCTCTCACACCTGAGAGGCTGAGAACCAGTAGTTGCTTGGTACCTGAGCAGTCCCAGTCTGGCACTGAAAACCCAGACAGCTCCCAGGAGCTGCAGGACTCAGTGTCCTATCGAAGCCTGGAAACTCTGGTTCTGAAATCAGCAGCAACAGGTGAATCAGCCCAGAGGCAAGGAGGAAGCCAAGCAAGCAAAGGACCAGCTTCCTTCAGCCACACCCCACCCCTTTAAACCTGGGCTGCCCAGTAGCTGACGTCATATTTGGGGTGGTTCTTCCCATGTCAAGTATGTCAACTGGGACCACTCCTCCCCTGAGACTTCCTACGCGGCGATCCTAACTTGTGGCAAGTTGCATTAAAACCAAGCATCTCGGTGGCATGCACAGGTTGGTCCTGACTTCGGTTCTTAGCTTTCAGAGACACTATCACCTTGCAAGGCACTCAGCACTCCCACAGTCCACATGTGCCTCGCTGCCTTCTCTGTCTGGTTTTCTGAGTCTGGGGTCCAGATACCCAAACAGGGATCTCTTACCTGGCCTTGCTGGGACGTCATGGGATACAGATTTGGCCTTTATTCATGGGACTGGGCACTCCCTGGACCATGCTGTCTCTAAGCATGTGATCACGTGATTCCATGGTCTTCTCACAACAATGAATGAAGCCTGGTGAGGAAACAGAGGCCGAGAGAGGCTCCTTAACCTGTTCAAATCTTGCACATGTGAACAGCCCAGCTGCAACTTGAGCCCCAGTTGACGCCTCTGTCTGCAAGTTCAGGAGCAACTGAGAAAAGCTGATAACTGCGGCTGGGAGAACTTTCAGTGGGTAGCGTGCTTGCTCCACAAGGGAAGGACCAGAGTTCGATACCCAGAATGCATGTGAGAAAGGTGGGTATTGTGTTGGCTTCTGTGTTTAATCCCTGCACTGAGGAGGAGGAGAAAGTCCGGTTCCTGGGGCTCCACACGATCAGCCAGCCTAACCTACTTGGTGAGTTCCAAGTCAATGAGAAAAACTTGTCTCAAAAAAAAAAAAAAGAAAAAGAAAAGAAAAGAAAAATAATAAAGTGCCTAGAAAATAACAGCTAAGGTTGGCCTCTGGCCTACATGTATGCACACACACAAACCCTGAGAGTAGACTTAATGTGCGTAGTTCTCTATTGTTTGAGTTCCATGCATAAGATAAAAATCTAAGCACCCTGGAAAGGGCACTGCTTGGAGTAGTTAGAAATTTGATGTATGTGTGTCAGTCTGTGTACATATGTGTATATGTGTGTTACATATAACTGGCTTCTTATGCAACATGTGTGATACTGTATGTTTATCCTGTTACACATGCTGTCGCACACTGTGAATTTCTCCTGTTTCTGTCAATCTTAGTGATGGGATGCTGTGATAAGAATAAAACTCTGGATCTTGTTTGGGGGGTGCTGTACCCCGAACTACTGAGCTATCCACCCCGCTCTCCCTTTTCTGTTCTTCCTTCTCTTCCTTCCTTTCTTGGAGTTCGAACCTGAGACCTCATGCATGTTAGGCAAGTGTCCCATTACCCCATCAAGCTCACCCCTCAGCCCTTTGCTGTGTTTTCCTTACTGAGCAGGGCACCCTGAGAGGTGACAGCGAGGCCAAGTTCACCTGCTTTCCCCTTCTCAGCTTGGAACATTCCACCAGCTCTGTACTGGCTTCCACCTTGGAAGGAGAGGCACTCAGGGCTGTGGCTTCCCTTTCTCTCTCCACAGCTGGGCTTGGTGTAAGTGGGTAGCCAGTGTAGGGGAGGCATCTGAGTGGGAGGCGTGTGATGGGGTCTCTGGCCATTGATGTTACAGGAGGAATGTTTTCTTTCAGAGTCTAAAAGCGGGTCCTGGTGCAGATGGGAAGAGTGGGTCGGGGTAGAGCACCCCAACCTCAGACTCACTTTGAGCCCCCTGAGTCAGGCACCCCCACTTCTGGTTGAGACCTAGAAGGATCCTCCAGGAAGATAGGTTATACTCGAGCTGATGGGTGACACCAGGGGAAAGGAGTGAAAATTAGGCTCCTCGCCAGGGCTTGGAAGACAGACCCCAGCTCTGACATCTAACCTTTCTATATGTAGAGACTGAGATGTGTACACAGGTCTGTCTTGTCCCTGAAGCTGTTGTACCTCATGGTTGGGGATGCCTCAGCACCGAGTAGATACACTGGTCCCCTTGCCACAGTGCTGAGGAGATAGGCTGGGCCCTTTGCCTCAGCTCTAAGGAGACACTTTAGGCTGTTTGCCATGGCGCTGAGGAGATATGCTGGACCCCTTGCCTGGGTCCCTTGCCACAGTGCTGAGGAGACACACTAGTCCCCTTGCCTAGGCTTGTGGAATGGATTGGAAATGAATAAGCTTAAAACAAGTGAGGTCCTAGCAACTCCCAGTGCAGGGGGAAGCTGGGGGAGGGGCTGCTGGAAGGCCTGTCTGCCCTCTGTCTGCCCCTCTGCTTTTCTGGGAGGAGGATGCACGCCTGTCTCTCTAAGGATGGCGCCGCCATCAGTGGCTTGTAGGAAGGCTCCCTCAACATCAGTCAGTCCTGCACTTCCTAACTCTGCCTGGCCTGCCCGGTTGCCAGGAGGCAGGGAGAGGCAGTTACTCACTTCCTGAGGCCAGTGTACTGGCTGGGGCTTTTCCAAGCTGGGAAGTACTTCACGGGGGTATACAGAGCTGGTTCCTGGCATCCCTCCGACCCTCTCCTAACTCTGACACTGCTTGGGAATTCAGGGAACTGATCTTACTGGGTCTTCACGCTATCTCTTCTCTCATACTCAGCTGCCCACTCAGCTGCCTGATCCCCCTCCCTCCCCCATCCTCTTTGTCTGAGACCCAGGCTCAGGAAGAGGAGCCCCTCAAGTTAGCGGTAGAGCACAGCTTAGGTGAGATCTTCTTCAAGGACTCAGGGGCCTAGAACAGAGGAGACAGGGGAAATCGGCTGGTATGTTTGAGGATGCGAAGGAGTGCGTGTCTAAGGGAACCTGGAACTGTTCCTACTTTCCCTCCCTGTCCCAGATTCAGACTTTATTCTCTTGATCACCGCTGGTGGCATGATGTTTGATGGCACAGCAGGCAGGGGTCCTCTATGATTATCCACATCCACTGTCCTGCCTGTGGGTCAGTCAGCTGGCTCCTTCGATGCCCAGATGTCCAGCCTGCTAATACCTGGTCCTCTTGCTCTCCACGTGTGCTGCCCCCTCCCCCCTGCACTCCTTTCCTATAGTTTCTGGCCCAATGCAATGTCCCCACCATCTCTGGGCTGTGCCTCTGCCTGTCTCTGTCCTCTCAGGTACCAGGACTTGTCACGCACAGGTCAGGGGCCTCCTGCCCTCTGGTGCTTTCCATTGGTGACTTAGCACATGGAACTCCAGGACCCTGTCCTTTCAGAGTGTGATAGTCAGCTCTGCAGGTGGTGACATCCGATAAGGGAGCTGAGAGGAGGCCACCAACAGAGCGGCAGGCATGTGGCTGGGACCAGACAGCACCAACACAGGCCTTGACCTCAGCCCGCACGGCCATTCATAACCTGCCGGGACTTGGAACCACAAGTCCCCGTGGGAGCAGTGAGAATAGGAACACATCCATCAGGGGCTGCTGGATGTGAAGGCAGCCACCAGCCCCACTGCATCATGTCTCATGTTTGGCAGGAGCTCAAAGCACCCTTCACTTCCTCCATTGAGAAAAGAGAAACTCACGAGACACTAAACGGTCTTTCTGTTGAACTCAGGGGAATTGGCAATGTTGGCACATGCCTAGTTCCCAAACACTCCATCAGCCCCGAGGAGGACTGTGCGCACTAACCAGTCACCCCACGCTTCTGTCCCCCCAAGGCTCTGTCCATCAACAAGCTCCTGTCTCTACAGAGTCACCTATTCTGCATAACCATATGTCTGAAAACATCCAACATGGGGACCTTCATGCCTAGCCTAAGCTACTTGACAAAATGGATATGAAGTCCATCCTCATCTTAGCGTTTATCAGGTTCCAACCCTTTCATGACCGAATCACGTTCCATGGTGTGGTGGCTCCACTCCGAAGCTGCTTGCTCTGACTGTAGTGAACCCTGCACTATGAGCATCCCCCTGGGAGGCTCTGCTGGTCTCTGCTTCAGTCCTCCGGCATCACGCTCAGGCAGGTCCTGGGTTATATGCCAGCCCTGTGCTTAACTTTGGGAGGAGCCGCCAGCCTGTTCTCCACATGGCAGCACCATTTTAGTCTCACCAGCAACACACTTCTTTTATCTGGCATTCGCAGGTAGGTAGACAGCCTGCTGATTCTGGAAGAATGCTTTAACCAAGGGGACACTGGAGTTCCACTCGGTCTTTCCTCTCCATTATTACCCTTATGTAAGAAGAATTTTGAAGTCTGCTTCCACAGTAGGTGCAACGACCTTATTCCTGACCAGAGAGGGTGAATAGTCTGCCCAAGGCAGCCCAGCTCATTGGTGGCTGAGGTGAATCAGGACCTCAGCCCTGCTGATCTAGTGCTCTGCCTGTCCCTGAGAGTGTTCCTCTGTCTCGCTTGTACTTTCCCAGGCATGCTGGGATCGATTTCCTGGAGCTGCCGGTCTTCCGCTCCGACTCTCACTTCAGGCAGATCCTGATTTAGCCCCTGCTCAAGGCCTGGACCTCCCTGGGAGAGAAGTACTCTAAATACACAACATTCTGGCTGCATTCCTCTGTCAGGGAGGTGACGTCAGGGGACCCACAGGTTGGGGTGGGGTTGGGGGTGGGGGCTCGGTCAGCCAGGTGCCCTTCATGGCTGAGCGATTCCCCCCATTTCACCTTCAGCTGCTTTCTGTGTGTCTGCAGCTGTTCCCTGGATGGGGAGCTCACGTACAGGCATCCTGAGGCAGCCACAGGACACCCCAACCCCCATCCCTGGACAATGCACCCTCATTGTCCAGTTCTAAATGGGGAGCAATTTAGTCTAGCCAGGTCCTGCCAGGTTGCAGGTATTGCAGCCATGGGAACAGGTGGGAATTGTCACGCATGTCCCATTGAGGAAACTGAGGCTCCCATTGGCCACCAACCTGAGCTCCTGTCTCCACAGCCGCCAACTGCCAGGATTCAGCTGCTCTTGCCTGGGGTCTCCTAGAGAACCTAGCTTATTTCCCATGGCCCTCCTGCCTCCCACTCCCTTCCGCATAGCTGCTGAAGTGATTTTTTTTTCCTGAGACAGGGTCTCACATAGCCCAGGCTGGTCTTGAAATCAATGTGTAGCCTAGGAAAACCTTGAACTTCTAACTCTCCTTCCTCCACCTCCTGAGTCCTGGGCTAATAGGTGTGCACCACCACAGACAGTTTATGCAGTGCTGGGAATCGAACCCAGGGCCCCATGTATATACAGTAGGCGAGCACTTTACCAACTGAGCGACAGTCTCAGCCCCTGAAGGGATGGTTTTAATTTTTTTTTAAACAAACACATAGGGCAATTAGGATTTGTGGTGTCCAGTCCTTTGGGTTTTGACAGATGCAGAGGCCTAGATCTGCCAGGCTAGCACCAAATACAACACTCCATCACTTGAGGTTGGAGCCTTCGTATTCCCTGTGTCGTGAATGAATCCTGGCCTGATAGCAAACACTATTCTACTTTCTAGCCAGAGGGGTTTTCAAGATGGCCAACCATCTTCCTGTGGTTTCACAGCCCTGAGCATATGACCTGAGCCTCCTGTGCTGGCAGCCTGTGGGACCTGCAGCCTGCGGGACCTGAACCCTGGTGTCCCAGGCCTCCTGGCCCTTTCTGACCCCTGCCTCACTCTCTAGGCCTTGTGCTACCTGGGTGACTGTCCACAGCACACGGACACTTGCTGACTCCATGGAGAGTGGTCCCTTCTGGTCTCGGCTGCCAAGACCAATTTCTCTTCTTTTTAGTCACGGCCTCCAGAGCCTCGACGCCGTCCCGGCTTAGAGGATGCTGCCCTATTCGACACGTCTAACACAGACGCCCACCATGTGGAATGGTGCGCTGGACCCGGGTGCCTGCTTGTTCACCTGTTGCCATGAGATTGCACCTCTGTGGGGGTGAGGACAGGGTGCCCTTGTGACCTGCCCATCTGTAGGCACTCAGGTGCTCTGTTGGTACAGGTTGGCTGCAGACAGCTGGGAACCCAGTTTCTGCCTTGACCCCCCTTTCAGCCTTCCCCAAACTCCTACCCACCTATTCCTCAGTCCATCCATCAGATACACACACACCCACATGACCGCCTCGGCTCCCGCTGTCATATGCCCTCACAGAGTGCCCTGGACTGGGACACCTGTCTCTGCTTTCTCACTGTGCAGGTGAGCCCCACTCCCCCTCCAGACTTTAAAAGGAGGAGAGGATTCCCCATTCCTGTGTGCCTTCCTTCTGACAGCCCCAAGAGGTGGGAGGTACTAGGATGGCTGATTCCAGTGTGCAGAAGGGACGGGACCACCCAGCCTGAAGTGGGTGTTAAGACAACCAAGGAGCCTGAACCTCCAGAGCCAGGGCCTCTAGAAAGGCTGCTCAAGGGAAGATAATACATAAAGCGGGTGGGGGAGGCATGGAGCCTCACACTGGGCCTGTGTGTGTGTGTGTGTGTGTGTGTGTATAGGCGTAGCAGGGGGTCTGGGAGAGTCCCTGAAAGAGATGGGGTGTGGGAGGACACCTCAGAGATGGAAGCCCTGGTTGACAAGAGGAGAACCTGGCACTCTGGAATACCTCTGAAGGCCACCCACCCTGTCCTCCTGGCTGGGTCAGTTCCAATGTTTATTGGTGGGTCATGAAAGCCCTAGTGCTGGGAGGGTGGGGGAGGGGCACCCTGGGGCCCCGGTTAGGGTAACACTGAGCAAGCACATCCTGTTGGTCCTGCCTCATAAATAGGCACTACCTTCCCAAAGGTCCGGTCAAAAGCCAAGAGGGCTGAGGTGGGAACCCACCCAAGGCTCTTGGATGCCAGAAATAGCCAGGGCTCCCCCCCCCCCCCCCCCCCCCGCCCCAAGCAGCCCAGACCGGTGGGTGGTAACAGCCACTTCCGGGCTCCAGGCTAGGCACTCTTCCCAGACCTGGAATGACTCAGAAAAAGAGAAGGTGACCTCCTCCTTCCCCCGGGGGTCACTTTTTCATTCTGGGGTTTATTGAGGGATATTCTGAGCAATAGAATGGAAGAGTGATGACGTCATGTTGTGGAGCCTAGCGGAGGGGAAGTGTTCCCACTGAATCACCAGCGGGCCCCTTCCATTCGGGGCTTGCAGAATGCTGGGAGGCACCACGGTGTCTCTGGGGTTTCCACAGTGGTCCAGCGCTCACGGCCGAGGGTGAAGTTGGGTGACACAGAGGGGCTTTCTAGAAGCTCAGCTTGGAGCCTATGCTGCTGGGAACGTTACTCTAAAACCACCTTCGATCTGCTCCCGTGTAGTCAGGTCCATTTCCTCTGTGTGCCGAGGAGCCCAGGTGTAGTATTGGGTACTATGCTGTCTCTAAAGCATGAAATCGGGGTCCTCTTGATGCCACCATCTGAGGAGGGCTCCTGGGGTGTCCATCTCTCTTAATGGCTTCTGGCTCCCTCCCAATTGGGGAATTCCAGTCACCTGTGTGCACCCAAGTGAGAGAGAGGCTGGGAGAACATTACCACCCTTCAAGACTTGTTGGATGCAAAATCTGAGCTCAGGAAGCAAATGCAGAGAAGTGAAGGAGACCAACAAGAAAGGTGCCTGACTCCCTTGTAGACACCCCACACTCAGGTCACTCATGGCCACCGCTCCTGTGCCTGGTGTATGTGGAGGCCATAGGACAATCTTGGGGTCATTCCTTCCAGTCCCTGGCTGGTGGTGCTGTTTTGGGAGACCTTTGGGAGTGGGGTAGGCTTTTGCAGGTGAGACACTTCCTTGGTTCTGGCTTGCCAAGGAACAGCTTGCAAGCTGCTCACTGTGGGTTCACTTGCATTTTGCTCAGCACCTTTCTATCTTCTTGTTTGTCCTCAGTCGTGTGTGTGTGTGTGTGTGTGTGTGTGTGTGTGTGTGTGTGCGTGCGCGCGCACGCGAGCGCACATGTGTGTGCATATGTGTGTTTGTGAGTATGGGTGCTTGTGAATGTGTGTATGGGTGTGTAAGTGTACGTGTGTGAGTGTGTATAAATGTATGTGTATGTGTGTGTATATGTGAGTGTGTGAATGTGTGTATGTATGTGTGTGAATGTGTGTATGTATGTCAGTGTGTGTATATCAGTGTGTGTGTATATGAATGTGTGTATATGTCAGTGTATATTTAAGTATATGTGAGTGTGTGTATAAGTGTGTGTGTGTGTGTGTGTGTGTGTGTGTGTGTGTGTGTGTGTGATATCTGTTTAAATCATTTTCTCACTTTTTAACTGGGCTGCTTGTTTCCATATGGATGAGTTCAGAGAGTGTTTACAGAGAGCTACAGGTCCTTTATCAGATAGATGTGTGCTTTGCAAAGATTCCCCTCTGGACTTGATTATGACATTAAAGTTTTTTTATTATATATTATTTATTTAAGGGGTGCTGTGGTGATATATTGAGTACCCTAATAAAATTTGCCTGAAGATCAGAGAACAGAACAAGTCACTAGATTAGACATAGAGGTCAAGCAGTGGTGGCACACACCTGAATCCTAGCATTCAGGAGGCAGAGATCCGTCTGGATCTCTGTGAGTTCAAAGCCACCCTAGACTACATGAGATTGACTCAGTCTAGGAGAGAAACAGAGCTAGGCCGTGGTGGCACACACCTTTAATCCCAGCACTAAGAAGGAAGTGATTGCTGGGCAGAGAAAGGTATATAAGGTGTGAGGAGACAGAAACTGAAGGCTTTTCAGCTAAGGAACCCCTTTCAGCTAGAAGTCCTTCAGCTAGGGGCTTTTTCAGGCTGAGGAGTCCTAGCAGTAAGAGGTGGCAGTGGCTTGTTCCTTTGTCTCTCTGATCTTTCAGCATTTACCCCAATATCGGACTCCAGGGTATTTAATTATGAGACCATTTAACATCTGTGCAGCAGGGTGCAAGCACGCAAGGGCACTCATGTGGAGGTCAGAGGACAACTTGTGGAAATTGGGTCTCTTCTCCCAGGTGGGTCCTGGGGATTGAACTCGGGTTGTCAGGTTTGGCAGCAAGGTCCTTAATCTGGTGAGCCATCTTGCTGGCCCACACTGTGACATTTTTAATGAGTAAGAGCTCTGTTTATTGTTCATTTTCATAAATACCGCCCCCCTTTTTTTCTGTAGTGGCTGCAGCATTTTATCCTTGTAAGAATTTTCTTAATTAGGGATGGATGGGGGAAGAGCCAAGCTCATTGTGAATGGCGCCAGTCCTGGGCTGGTGGTCTACAAAAAAGCAGGCTGAGCAACCATGGGGATCAAGCCAGTAAGCAGCACTCCTCCTGCTTGGCCTCTGCATCAGCTCCTGCCTCGAGGTTCATGTCCTGACTTCCTTCAGTAATGGACAGCGGGATGGATGCATAAGCCAAATAAACCCTTTCTTCCCCAACTTGCTTTTTGGTCATGGTGTTTCATCACAGTAATAGAAACCTTATGATAAATTAGTACCAGGATAGTGGAGTATTGCTGTGACAGACCTGACCGTGGTGTTTTGGGGAGGATCGTGGAAGGACTTTGGAACTCTGGGCTAGAAAAGTCATTGAGTGTTGAGAGTTCAGTGGGTTGTTCTGCAGCAGCTTGGAAGATGAGAATGTCGAGAGCAGTGCAGATGATGGAGGCCTCGATTGTAAGGTTTCAGAGGGAAGCAAAGACTCTACCAGGCCTTTTGTCAGAAGATTCTGTGGTGTCTGGTCAGCTGGGTTTGAAGAATCAGCCGTTATTAACAAGATACCAGAACTACTAAAGTGAAACCTTTGCTTTGCGGGATAGTCGATGCTGATTGGCTGGAGCTGAGAAATTAGTGGTGATGAAGAAGAGACCAGCATCCATTGAGGTGAAATCTTCTGGAAAGTGTTTCCAGAGAGTCAGCACACAGAAGTTGTGTTCCAGAGGCCACCAAGGCTGTACCTTGTGCTGGCAGCTGAATGTGGTAATGTGTAAGAGTCACTCAGGTAGTACTGGCTTTGGAGACTGAAAGGGGTCATGGAGAGCAGCTGAGACTTGGCTTATGAGAGGCCATGAGAGGCCATTGGTGAAGGTGCAGCATCAGTGGCAGTTGAAGGTCCAGGACTGAAGGGGTCTTGCAGAGAAGTTGAGGCTTGGCACCATGAAGAGAGCCTATGAGGGGCTGTCGGTGAAAGTGCAGCCCAGTTGCCGCAGAAGACCCCAGGGTTTTGGAGATGCCAGAACCGTGGGAAGACCACCAAGGACACAAACAGCTGTGGAGTGGAGCCAGTCGGAGCCTAGAAGACAAGCTGTGTGTGCTGCAGAGGGCGGAGCCGGAGAAGTGACCCAAGCCCTTTGGAAAAGCCCAGAAGATCATGAGTGAATCTGACATTGGACATTGTGTCATTCATACTTTTGAAGTTTGGTTTTGTTTTGATTTGATTGTAACTGTGCCCTGGTTCTTCCCCTTTGAAGTAAGAAATTATTTAATTTTGATTTTTTTTCATAGCCCACAGTTGAGATTTTGAACCTTTAAAAGAGATTTAATTTTTTTTTAAGACAGTATTTCTCTGTGTGTGTAGCCTTGGCTGTCAAGGAACTCACTCTGTAGACCAGGCTGGCCTCAAACTCACCGAGATTTGCCTGCCTCTGCCTCCCCAAATGCTGGGATTAAAGGCGTTCACCACCACCACAGGGCTGAGATTTTGAATTTTTAAAGAGATTTGATATTTTTAAAGGACTGAACTTTTTGTTTGTTTGCTTGTTTTAAGACAGAATTTCTCTGTGTAGCCCTGGCTATCCTGGAACTCACTCTGTAGACCAGGCTGGCCTTGAACTCAGAGATCCGACTGCCTCTGCCTTTAGAGTGCTGGGATCAAAGGCGTGTACCACCCAACAAGGACTGAACTTTTAATGTGTTTGAATTTGTAAAGACGGTAGGACTTTTAAAGCTATTTATGTTATTAATATGAGATTGGGGGATGAATGAGAAAGGAGAGGTTGTGGCTTAATGGTGATGTGTTTGTCAAGTTGACAAGGATCAATTATGCTGGATAGTTTTATGTCAACTTGACACATTCTAAAGTTATCTGAGAGGAGGGGAGCCTCAATCAAGAAGATGCCTCCATAAAGCCTGGGCTGTAGACAAGCTGTAGGGCCTTTTCTTAAATTAGTGATTGATGGGCGGGGGCCCCAACCTTTGGAGTGGGGCCATCCCTGGGTTGGTGGTCCTAGGTTCTGTAAGAAATCAGGCTGAGCCAGCCATGAGGAACAAACCAGTAAGCAGCACCCCTCCATGGCCTCTGCATCAGCTCCTGCCTCCAGCTTCCTGCCTTGTTTGGGTTCCTGCCTTGACTTCCCTCAGTGATGCAGTAGAAGTGTAAGCTGAAATAAACTCTTTTCTTCTCAAGTTGCCTTGGTCGTAGTGTTTTAATTACAGCAACAGAAACCCTAAGACATTATTAACTTATAAAAATTTTATTTCTTTATCATTTTCAGGAGTCGGTTCTCTTCCTCCATGGGCTCTTGGGGATTGAACTCAGAGCATCAGGCTTTCAAGGCAAGTGCCTTTAGCTGCTGAACCATGTCACTGCCCCTTTAGTAACATTCAAAAGGAGCTTGGGGAGCAGGTGGAGACTCAGATGTGACAAATCTGCCATTTTCAGCCCTTTTGCATTTGAGCTCTGGTAACCACTGCTTGGTGCTCTTCGTCCAGCCTGCTCAGCTGCTCCTGTGGCCTCTGTCTCCACCCTTGCTGGGGCAAGAACTCCTATCTTGTCTTAGTTAGGGTTTCTATTGCTGTGAAGAGATACCACGACCACAGCAACTCTTAATTGGGACTGGCTTACAGTTTCAGAGGGTTAGTCCATTATCATCATGGTAGGAAGCATGGCAGCGTGCAGGCAGACATGGTGCTGGAGAAGGAGCTGAGGGTTCTACATCTGAATCCGCAGGAAGCAGAAGGAGACTGTGTGCCACACTGGGCATAGCTTGAGCCTAGGAGACCTCAAAGCCCACCCCCACAGTGACACACTTCCTCCAGCAAGGCCACACCTACTCCGACAAAGCCACACCTCCCAATAGTGCCACTGCCTACAGGCCAAGCATTCAAACACAAGTCTATGGGGACTGTTCCTATTCAAACCACCACATCTCTCCACCTGTGTCTCTCATTGCTTTCTCTCTGTTCCCTACTAGACTAGGCATCATAATCTATCATTCTGACATCTCTTGGGCACTGCCAAGTATAGTCGCACAGCTCAGTGCCCTGGTGCTGCTGTCCCCTGGGAACAGCCCAGAGCCAGCTAGGCTTTGCCTCCAGCCTCCAGCCTCCCAGGGGTTCCCATCTACACATCCTATTTTCTCTCAGATTTTCAGGCTTTCCCCTCCCCCATCACACAAGCAAGCAAGCACCCACGGTCACGCACCTGCTTCTCAGGATGTGACCTCCTGGTCCCTAGCTAGCCCAGGAACCCATCCAGAAACGTAAGTTGGCATTGGCATATGGCGCTTGAAATCCTGCAGGCTTCTTATTTTTAAGCTAAGGACTCTTGGCTCCAGTTCACCCTTCCTAACCTCCCCCTGCGGCCTCAGCTCTCCACTCCGGCTTGAAAGACCCACAGACTCAGACATTTGCGGTCTTCAGGTGTGATGTTTATGTTACCTACTGATGGTTTCATGATAGACTAGCACCCCAAGGGCCGCTGGGACCCTAGGAACTCCCCTTTAATGTTCAGAACCCACGGTGTGTACGAGTGCTGAGGTTGACAGAACCGAGTGCCAGGAACACAGGAGCCTGAGCTGGAGGAACCTGTTGCATCATCCTGGAAGTCAGATGTGTGATACCACTGAGTGTCAAGGCCCCAGGCCCCAGAAGATGCTGGGAAGGCTCTGGTCCAGGCCTCCTAGTGGCTGGTGCCTTCTACTCTGCATATGTTCTCTGTGTGCTGCTCTGTGCCCCAATTTCTCCTAATTTTAAGGATACAGTCACAGTGGGTCTTTATTTTAACTTGATTTTTCTGCAAAACCTTTTTGCCCAAATGTTATATTCCTTCGTTTGGGCATTAGGACCTTAACATCTTTTGGGAGGCACCGTTAAGTCTGGAAGAGGAAAGATACGGGGCTCCAGAAGCAGGTGTGGAGTGTGCACCTGGGAGAGTATCCACTTGTTAATCCACATGAGACGACACTAGGGTATTATTTTAAAGAATTTTTAACTTATTCTTTGAAATACCAAACAAGCGTACAATGTATCTTGATTGTATCCAACCCAAATCACCTCTCCCTCTCCCCCCTACCTCCTATTTAATGCCTTCATGTCCCCCTTATCGTCTCCTTTTTTTTTTTTTCCTTTTTGTAACTTACTGAGTCCAAATAGTACTGCCTGCGCACACAATCACATGTGGGTATTCCTCAGAGCATGGGCAGCCTACCAACAGCTACATCCCTGAGGAAGAGTGACTTCACCTCTTCAGTCCACCCTCTCCCCTCCTCACTCCACCCCCTCCCCTCTCTCCCCACCCTCTGCTCCCACCCCCTCCCTTCTGCTCCCACCCTCTCCCCTCTGCTCCCACCCCTTCCCCTCTGCTCCCACCCCCTCCCCTCTGCTCCCACCCCTCCCCTCTGCTCCCACCCCCTCCCCTCTGCTCCCACCCCTTCCCCTCTGCTCCCACCCCCTCCCCTCTGCTCCCACCCCCTCCCCTCTGCTCTCACCCCTTCCCCTCTGCTCCCACCTCCTCCTCTCTGCTCCTACCCCCTCCCCTCTGCTCCCACCCCCTCCCCTCCGCTCCCATCCTCTTCTCTCAAGCTGGCCACTCTTTCTCCATGGTAGTCCCCTTCATACTTGCTTACCACAAGGCTCTCCATTCTAGAGTTTAGATTCCAGACATCAGATCCTGGCTGCTCCTGTTCTGATGGAACCTAAAGGCTATGCCTGGTACCTAGCAGATCCTGGAGCAATGGCTGGTCCATGCTAGTTAATGGCCAGAGCCGGGGCCTGAGGCCTGGGTCACTCTGCCTGAAGGGCTGTCTTGAGGCATGAGTGCAGAATCTAGGTCCTCTGCCCACCCCTAGCTCTGCTCTGCTGTGCTCACTCACATTCTCTTACAGAGGACAAGAGGTCCCTCCCCTCTCAGAAATAAAACCCTTAGTATGGCATATGGAGTCTCAGAGAGGTCAAGGGACTTGGCTTTCTTAAGTCTCTCACAGATACAGTGAGTGCTGTGGAGGCTGGAGAAATGTCTCTCCATCTAGGCCTGAGGCTGCCAGTCCTGGGTGCCACCCATTTGACCCCTGTCCATCAGCTCCGTCTGTCCTGACAGGTCTCTGGAGTCCATCTCACCAACGTCCCATAGTCTAGGATGCTGGCCCCCAACACTCCTGCACTATGGAGACAGTTCCCTGGGCTCTGAGGGCAGCATGCAGTGGGAAGGTGGACCACTTGGCCCCAATTCTGCCTGGGCAGTGAGTCCCCAGAAGCTCTTTCTCCTCTGGAAATGACCCCAGGAGGGCCTGGTATAGGTTGTGCTGGGGTGGAGGAGTTAACAGAGCAGTGCTCCCATGATGCTTTAAGTTTCCACTATCCTGGGTCCCTATAACATGTCTCATGACCGTGACAGTGGAAACTTCTGGAATGGACTTCCTGCATCCACAGCACCCTGAGTCAGTGCCGCAGAACCCACGGATGGAGCCAGCTAGGCCATGCAGAGGGCAGATCTTCCCAGCTGTCGACCCTGCTCTCTTTCCCACCCCACCCTCAAGGTCACTCTGTGGTCTCACCACATTTCCCCATCATAATGCTCATTTAATTCAATTTGCATTTACTCTCCAGAGCAACATCAGACCAGCTCGAGGCCTTTCACTTTCTGTGGTTAGAGGGTGGGAGGACTCATGCATATCTCTGGTACATGCTGGAGAAAACCACTGAGCCAACCGGGAAGTTTTGCCTCCCCTTCCCAGCCAAGGACAACACACGATTATTAGCTAGCCTGCAGCATCTCCCATCACGTAAAATTCAGCGTATAGCTTCCTATAACTGCCATCTCATTGAACACTGCTGTAAAATAGACACTATGACTCCTACACTCTCTGTGGGGAAACTGAGGCTCAGACAGGAGCAGAAAGTCGCCCCAAGCCACAAAACAGAATCAGGGAAGTTCTCCTCCCTGGGTCCTGTATTGTAGTGCCCACCAGGGCTCTTATTTCCCCTCCCTTTGCTCACCTGGATCAGACCCTGATTTCTTAGCTCTGAGCAGAGGCCATGGCAGGACATCAGCCTGGTGACAGACTCAGTGTGTATGAGGACAGTGAGTGCCCTTTGAGAGTAAGGTTGCTACGTCTGCAGCTTTGGGTGGGGGGTAGTTTCTTGGGCAGTAGTCAGGCCTTCTGGGATGTTCCAAGTTGTGGAAGGAGGTTGTCAGCCCGTGTATAGAAGGCCAAGGGGTAGGAGCAGCTCAGCTGTCACACAGCATTAGGGTGGCAGGGGCATGAGTTAGATCTCTCTCTCTCTCTCTCTCTCTCTCTCTCTCTCTCTCTCTCTCTCTCTCTCTCTATCTCTGTGTGTGTGTGTGTGTGTGTGTGTGTGTGTGTGTGTGTGTGTGTGTACTAGGTATATGTAGGCACACACAGAGAGGCCAGAGAGGGCATTAGATCCCCCTGGAACTGGAGTTACAGATTGTTGTGAACCACTCAATGTGGGTGCTGAAAGTCGAACCTGGGTCCTTTGCAAAAGCAGCAAGTGCTCTTGACCACTGAGCCATTTCTCCAGCCCTGTGGGTTCGTGTTTTGCTCCAACAACACCTGAGCAAAACTACTTAAGGGAGGAGTAGACTTCCTTTGGTTCATGGTTTCATCCTGGTGGGGAGGGCAGAGCAGAGCAGCTCCCACCATCCTGGACGGGAAGCAGAATGGGTCAAGGCATGATATAGCCTTCCAGGATCCACTCCCAGTGAACTACTTCCTCCAACTAGTCCCTGTCTCCCACAGTTCCACCCCTTGCAACAGTACAATGGATGTTGTAACCATCAATGGACCAGATCATTGAGCAACTCAGAGCCCCAGTGAGCTCTGGAAACACCTTCAGCACTCATAGGTACAAGGTGTACTTCACTAGCATCCTGAATGTCTCTAAATCAAGGTGACAATCCAAATTAACTATCACAAAGTCGGTCAGATCCCCATAACACATGACTCTGAGACACAGAAACTCCTGAAGAAGAACTTCTGGGGTCTGTCTGTCTCTTTGAAGATGTACTCAGGCCACTCCACTGAGGTGAGCAATGGCACCACATAGCCAACTGCAGGGGCACAGAGAGATGCCAGGAAGAGGGAGGCTGTGTAAGAGACCTTATGAGTGAGCCATGGCCAGGGGTGCCGGGAGCTGCATAGCAACGGGATCTAGTGGGGAGGGAGATAAATCATCTCAGGAGTATGTGCCAAGGAACTTACAGGAAGACATTTTCTGCACTAACGTTTCCATGAAGCCTCCATGCCCACAGTGATTCTTTGCTGCACTGTGTGAGTGCCCCTCAGGGACCATGAGCTGCAGTCACTGCGACATTCAGGCAGGAGGTGAGAGGTAGGCACAGTACAGGTTACAGCATGGCTCAAAGCCCACGTCAGCATGGCTGGCCTGAGCAGGTGGAGCTGAGGACCTGGGCTAAGTCCCTTTTAGGCTCTTGTTACCATTCCGTGGTCTTGTTTCCAGGCATCCCCTGTGCCTCCCTTCTCTCCAGGAGGTTTTCAGCCTTGGCTTCTGCTGGGGCTGTTGGCTTTTCTGAGACTCAAGCCTAAATTCTCCAGCCCACTTTCCAAAAGGGACAGGTGGTCCCCTCACCTCTCTGCAGCATTACTGTTAACCTGTGGGTCAGACACCCTTGGAAGGCTCACGATGCCTGTTTCAACCTCCTGCAAACTCGATCTTAGGAATTGGATGGATCAGTCTGATCTTACCCATGGTCCTAGAGAGACAGAAGGCCTTGGGGAGGAGGCCAGGCAGGGCTCACTAGACCTTAGCAGGTCCTTGCTTCTGAGCCTAGCTTCTCCACTGGGAGAGAGGCCAGGGTGAGGGGACTTGTCTGTCTCTGACTCAGGCATGAAGATCCCCACGTGGCTAGGAGCTGGAAAAACACCAGTGTCATTAGACCAGATGAGTTTCATCCTGTGACAGAACTCAGACCCCAGGGAGCAGATGGAAGCAGAGGCTTTGATTCAGCTCAATTCCCTCTCTCCCTCTTTCCTTCTACCTCTCTCTCTCCCCGTCTCTTCCTCTGTCCTCATTACTGCTTTGAGGCTGAGATGCAGAAGGAAATGGATGTGGACAGCACACAGCCGGAGCCGGGGATCCCTGACATCCCTTTGTCCAGCTACCCAGGGGAGGAACCAGGGCCAGAGAGGTTACCCAGGGAATTAGCGGTGCACTCACTTACCTTTGCCAACCAAAAGCAAGCAGGGAGGCTGGGATGGGACCTGGCAGCTCTGGGAATGAGATGGGTGGGAAAAAGCAAAATCTGGGAGGGGCAGCAGCGGATATGAGGGTAAAAGGTCAAGGGTGGGGTTGCTGCCATAGACAGCACTCTTTAATTAATCACTCAATTGAGCAATGGTGGAGAAATTGGTTTCAGCGTTAGGCATGCAATCAAAGTGTGTGTGACCCAAGAGTTGTGACAAAGGGCTCCCTCTGTACTCCATTAGAGGTACCCATTGGGAGGACAGTTGACACCATCTGCTCAGTCTTTAAGATTGCATCCATCCTGTTGTGTGCCCTAGGCACAGGCCAGGGGCTCCATGGGAAGTCTGCTCTCCTGGTTCTTTGATGGGAGGCACACAGTATGGGGAGGGACAGACTTTGAATGTGCACTGTCACACATGGGATAAGTGTAGTGAGAGATTGTGAGAAGAAGGGGACAGTAGGGAACTGAGACTAGAGGAAGTGACACTCATTGCTGCCAGTGGGACAGGTTTGTTGGAGGATCAGGCAGGATAGATTTCTCAGTGACAGAATGGCCTATGGGAGGTTCTTGGGTGGATTAAAGTAGCAGCTTGTCTATGAGAACTAGAAGTTTGGAGCAGATGCGTGGGATTCAAGGAGGTGTTAAGACCAAGTCTGGGGGTTCAAGCAACAGAGAGTTCTCAAAACCATTTGAACTTTGTCCTAGGGGTCTGGCAGCTCTGACAGCCCCAGGGGGGTGGCGTGTGTGCACGTGTGCATGTGTGTGTGTGTGTGTGTGTGTGTGTGTGTGTGTGTGTGTGTGTGTGTGCGCGCACGCGTGTGCGCGCGCGCGTGTGTGCATGCGTGTTATGTCTCTCTATAGAAACAGAACCAATAAGGTATGTTGTGCACATACACATGGGAAATTTATTGAAAGGAATCGGCTCACATGATTGTCTGAAATCTGTGGCCACCAGGCTGGAGGCCAGGAGATGTGGCAATTCAAGTTCAAAAGCTTCCTGCTACAGCATTCTCTCTTGCCCAGGGATGCCAGTGTTTTGTTCTCCTGGGGCCATCATCTGATTGGACAAGGCTCCCCCACATTACAGAGGACGGTGTGCTCTATTCAAAGTCTGCAGATTTCCAAGCCACTCTCACCCAGGCTAACCTCACAGACACATCTGGGGTAATATTTGACTACGTATCAGGACACCAAAGCCTGGTCAAGTTGGCATACTACCCATCATAGTGTCATCAGGGGAGTGTGTCCCATGGTCAGAACTGCATTTCCTGGGACCCCTGGCTATGGTGAGGAGGATGGATTGGGACAGGGGTAGGTGGAGAACAGAGTGCCACTGGGAGGGGTGGAACATGTCTGGAGGGAGGATGGGGGGATGGAGATGGGCATTTTATTCAGAGTGCCTCTTACTGAAGCACTTGCTGAAGTAGGAGTAGAGTGAGGACTCTAGGGCCCTGAGTTTTGTGCTGGGTGTCTGGATGGGTGCAGGGAAGGTTGAGAGAGGAGTCCAGGTTCCCAGTGACATGGGAAAGCCCCTGGTAGTGGTAGCTGAGCACATTACCCCCTCAATGCGTGGGCACTGCCCCATTTCCATGATAGATGGTCCCCACTGTGCTTCCTGTCTCTTGAGTGGCTGATGTGTTGGTTAAATGAATCATCATCTCCTGGTTTCTCTCCAGGACTTAGAACCACACCCATCCTGGCAGATTCCACCGAGTACCTCCTTTTACTAACACTGCCCCGGTGACTTCTCTCTTCTCCCAAATCCCACAAACAGTGTTTATTATCCAATTCAACAAATGGCTTGTTCATTCCCTGATTGTTCTTTAATTTTTAAAGGCTCACATTGGAGTGCTCTTTATGGGCAATTGATTTCACATATTTTATTTAGCAGGTACGGCTTGCCAGGAGCTGCCAGACTCGGCCAGGCTGCAGGAATAAGAAAGTCTGACTGCTCTTAGGCAGTAAAGGTTTATCTCTTGTTCACATCACAGGCCTTTTGTGTCCTCCCTCAAGCTCTGGGTTGGGGCCCCAGGGCTGTTCCCTCTTCGGTTTTCCATCTTGTTTCACAATTGCCTTGATCCATCTGGTCCTCATGATCACCCGAGGGTAGAAAGAAAGGAGGACCCTTTGCCACAGACTTCAGGAAGTAGAAAAACAAGCAGCGGGTATTGCTTTCTCCTACATCTCTTTGGCCAGAATACGGTCATGTGGTTTTGTTGAGCTGCAAGGGAGGCTGGGAAATAGATTTCATGGCATAACCATGAAGAGAAAGAAATGGATATTGGTGAATGCCAGTGGCCTGTGCTTTGGTGAGACGATGGGGTACTTTGGCAATAAGAATGTGGGGCCTCAGCAAGGAGAAATGAGTGGTCCAGGATCACAGGGCTAGAAAGAGGGCAGGTTGGAATGTGAGCTTAGATGGCAACATGTAGCAAAGTATTCACATCAAAATGTAAACTGAAACCACGAAGAACAGTGCTCAGTTCATTCCTAGTTGAATTGCTCACACATACATAAGCATACATGCAAGTATACACACACACACACACACACACACACACACACACACACTTAAAAATCAAACTGGAGGAAACACACCAAATATTGGGTGGTTACTTGGACTACATATGGCTAATATTTTCTTTCTATTTTTAATATATATTTTGTGTGTGTGTGTGTGTGTGTGTGTGTGTGTGTGTGTGTGTGTGTGCAAGTGCATGCATGTGTGGTGCCAGACTCCAGCAGAGTATCACTTTCGTCTGTTTGGTTGCAAGCTTAACTAACTACTGAGCTATCTCTCCAGCCCCACAGTGTCATTTTTTTTTTTTTTTTTTTTTTTTTTTTTTTTTGGTTTTTCGAGACAGGGTTTCTCTGTGTAGCTTTGCGCCTTTCCTGGAACTCACTCGGTAGTCCAGGCTGGCCTCGAACTCACAGAGATCCGCCTGGCTCTGCCTCCCGAGTGCTGGGATTAAAGGCGTGCACCACCACCGCCCGGCCACAGTGTCATTTTTTAGCCACTGTCTACCTTGTCTTTTTTTTTTTTCTTGAGTCAGAGTCTCTCACTGGCCTGGAACTCACCAAACAGGCTAGGCTGGCTGGCCAGTAAGACCCCAGTATCTTCCAGTCTCCGTCTCTCCAGAGGATGGGTTTCAAAGGTGAACCACCATGCTGGCTTTATTTCAATGCAGGTTCTTGGGATCAAACTCATGTCTTATGCTTGCACGGCAACGCTGTCAACTGAGCCATCTTCCTTCCCAGCCCTCACGTTTTCAGTATGTTCTCCGGTGAGAAAATTGCTAGTCATTATTTTATAAAATTAGGTTTTTAATTTCTTCCGTTGAACTGTTTCCATAAAAGCACTTCGAGAGGACTCAGATGGGGGTTGGAGAGACAGCTCAGTAGTTAAGAGCACTTACTGCTCTTGCAGAGGACCTGAATTCAGATCCCAGCTCCACACCGCAGTTCACAACCATCTGTAACTCCGGTCAGGGGATCCCATACCTCCTCTGGCCTCTTTGTGCTCCTGTGTGCACACGGTACACATATACACTCAGGCGCGCGCACACACACCCATATACAAAGAGGCCTCAGATGTTACCCCCCAGGGCAAGTGAAGACAGTGTTCGTCTGCCAATACTGATTCCTTCTTTTACGGTCCTGCTTCTCTTTCATGTTCAGTGTGTTCTTGCATACGGCATGTGTCCTTTTATTTATTTACTTCTTGGGCTCTGACCCACAGCCTGTCAACCAGTGCCAACGTGGCCCTGTCTATCCCAGAGGGAAAGAGACACCAAGTGCTGGCCGAAGCTATGAACCCAGGAACAAAGTCAACAATGGATGGAACAAGTGCATGCCCAGCAGGCTAGGATCGTGAGGGGCCTCAGTGATGTGCCATGGGGTTTTGGGAGGGGGTTCCTACTGTCACTGAGGTACTCCAGCAGGACCTGCTGTGAGGTTGGGCATTGCGGTGGCATGTGGAGGTTGGGGCTCTGAGAGACACGGGGGGGGGAAGGTGGAGAAGTCCAAGGCACATCAGGAGCTCAGGGACCAAGATCTGACTTGAAGCCAGACCCGGGTTCAATCCAGGGCTCTTTTTAGAACTCCATTTTTTTTTTTTTGGCTGCTAGATGGCTTGGCAGCTGGGAAGTTTCTGCAGTGTCCAATTCCCAGCACTCAGAAGGCCCCACCTGCACAGCTGTACCTCGGTCCTGGAGGCTTCCCCCGCTGTGGTTTCTGGGAAGAGCCTCTCAGATAAGTAAATGGCTCAGAGTGGTGATGTGAGGAGCAAAGCATGTGAGGAGTGTAAACCCGCCATGGTGGCCACCCACAGTCACTTCTTAGAGGCCACTTGGGATGCCTTCCTGGACAGAGCAGCCTCTTCCTGACGTTCTGTGAGTGGGTGTGGGGCATACACAAACATGCACATACATGTGCTCACATACTGTACACTCTCATACCTGAATGCACGAAGTGAGTAGGCCTTAGCTTCCCATGTGTATGCCTCTTCACGTGAAAATACCTGACACACAGAAGCACAGAAATCTCCCCCTGCTTTGCCCTCTATTGAGTCCCAGCAGTCTTGGGGACACTTTCAAGTGCTGGGATCATGTGGGTAGCAAGCCCTATCATGAATACAATTAATGAAGTTATATTTTGGTGTTATTGGTTATGAAAAGGAAACCCTAACACAGTGTATATTTGGCTGTGTTGGGAGCGTAACTTCAGGGCCTCCCAGATAAGCTGGAGTGGGGGCTGTTTGCACACTTCCTTTCCCTACCCCTGCCTTCTAGCCAAACTCAAGTGCTGTGTGTGGGGCGTGCATGTGTGCACATGTGTGCAGATATTCTTACCTGTGCAGGTAGGTGCATGTGAAGGCTAGAGGTCAACATCAGATTGTCTTCCTTCAGCTGCTTATCGACTTTGTCTTGAGATAGGTTATCTCGCTGAACTCAGAGCGAGCAATTCTGGGTAGACTGGTTGGCCAGTGAGCCCACAGGATCCTCTTACCTTCACTCCCAGTGCTGGGGTTACAGGCACAAGTCACTCACTCCTTGCTTTTGTGTGGCTGCTGGTGATTCACAGTCTTGCTGCCATGCCTTCTCTCCACCATCCTGGAACCTAACCCCCTAGAATTGTAAGCCCAAATAAATTCTGTCCTCTGTAAGCCACCTTGGACATGGTGTTTATAAAACAGTGAGAAAAGCAGCTAAGACAAACATACACGCACAAGAAGACAAAGGAAAAGAAAATTGGGTTTCTTCAGTGTTTTTCAGTGAGTGCATCATGTCTGGGAAGGAATTCATGGGCAAGTCCGATGGAGGCAGATACAGAGCCTCAGGCTGTGTGTGGGCAGCAGCATCTTGCCTCAGGCCAAGGAGGCCTGTGGTCCTTCTGATGTGTGCCTGTGGTGTCAGCAGGAAGTGGTAAATAAGCACAATGAACTCCTGGTGCCTTCAATTGTGAAACCCTTGACATGTGGCAGTGAGCAGACCTTGGCCTTTGTGTCTAGAGTGCAGAGGCCAGATGCCAGCCGGTCCCTCCCTCCTGTGGAGCTGCCTGCTCACTGTCTTGGCTTGGAGCACACCATGTGTTGAAGCCTCCCCAGTTCCTCCAGCTCACGACCTGTCCCACCTCCCCTCCTCCAGCTGCCTGACCACCATCCGCCATCCCCTGGGCAAGTCAGAGCCAGTTCCCACTTCAGACAGGACCATAGTTGTTTAGAGGGCCGTGAGCAAGCTTGTCTGCACTTCCCTGCCGATCTTGCTAGGTTGTACTTTCTCTCTCTCTCTCTCTCTCTCTCTCTCTCTCTCTCTCCACTCCATGCTACTTTCTCCTTCTCTCCCTCTTGGCGAAGGCCCTTACCTCCTAGTTTCTATGCACGGCAGCAAGAACACGAGGCAGTGTCCTCAGTCAGGAAGCAGAGAGAGATGCATGCTGGGGCCCACATTCAGGCCAGCGCTGAGGTGCTGGGACCAGACAGTGAATTGGAGGGCTCCAGGATGAAGCTGAGTTGCGAACCCTGGGTTATCAGCAAGTCAGTGCATTCTTCCCATCCCCCAACCTCAAAGGGTGGGGTCCGGTGCCAGGCAAGAGGGACAATGCTGGGTTGGCCACAGGCCTTGCTCATCAGTGGGTGCACTGTGGCCAGGGACAGAGGCTTGATTTAGAGTCACTGTGTCACTCTTAGTTAGGGGTTTTATTTCTGTGAAGAGACACCATGACCATGGCAACTCTTTTTTTTTTTTTAGATTTATTTATTATGTATACAGTGTTCTGCCTACATGCATGCCTGCACACCAGATCTCATTATAGATGGTTATGAGCCATCATGTAGTTGTTGGGAATTGAACTCAGGACCTCTGGAAGAGCAACCAGTGCTCTTAACCTCTGAGCCATCTCTCCAACCCCCACAGCAACTCTTACAAGGGAAACATTTAATTGGGGTGCCTGGCTTACAGTTCAGAGGTTCAGTCCATTATCGTCATGAAGGGGAGCATGGTGGTGTGCAGGCAGACATGATGCTGGAGTAGTAGCTGAGAGTCCTACGTCTTGCAGGCCACAGGAAATCAACTGAGACACTGGGCATAGGAAACCTCAAAGCCTGCCCCACAGTGACATACTTCCTCCAACAAAGTGGGCCATACCAACTCCAACAAAGCCATGCCTCCTAATAGTGTCACTCTCTATGAGATTATGGGGGCCAATTACATTCAAACTATCACACCATGCAAACAGATTTGTGGGTATATCTATGAGGGAGTTTCCAGAAAAGTCTAACTGATGAAGTGTAAGAAGTGGGTCTGGGGCTTCAAGAAAATGACCGCACAATCCAAAGTAGTTTGGCAAGGCAAAAACTTACTTCTGTAGATGGGTGCATAGCTGTGCCAAATGAAACAGGGAGCGCACCCAGTTCGAGACCCACTGGGCTTTTATTCCTAATGCAAAGGAGTCTGGTGCCTTGCTGAGTGTACTTGCCTGGACTTCTGCAGGTCCAGAGCCTAACTGCAATGTATTCCAAGTGATCTTTAGCCCCACAATAAGCCATTCCTTGCTCACCTCTGCGTGGGATTTAACATCCCAATAAACACAAAACCCTGGAATATATTAACTTAACAAAACCCCCATTCTCCAACAATCAAAGGCCTAAGGTTGCTTTCAGATAGTACCTGAGGCATGCAGCTGAGACCATGTCCCCTCCCCACCCCCTAGCTGTAACCTTCCTCTCTGATGTTTCCACTAATGTGTTTTTTAAAATGCCTCTATTCATGACTTTCTCTGTTCTGTTACTATAAAAATGTTAAGAAATTTCTTCCACTTTGGAGCATGGAATTTGAGGCAACCTGTGTTCTCCAGCCATGGTCACTCATATTTGGCTCCAGAATCAAAAGTTTCTTATTCCCTTTGAGGTGAGAGCCATGCTTTTCTACTTCCAGGCATTGTACCACCTTAGATTTCTGACGTTGAAGTCCATTCTAAGAGACACGAGATGGAAATGAGTTGGCTACCGATGACCCAGAAGGCTAGTAGAAGACTGAGGCTCTGGGAAAATCCCTTGCCCTTCTCAACCTCTACCTTTTCAATCTGCAAAATGGAACTTAACACCTAGCAGGCCAAGAGCAGAAGCGGTTCGTTGTCGTAAGTACTCAACACACACTCTGGGTTCCCTGTGACTGGTTGGTGGGTTTGGCTGGGGAATAACTGGGGAAAATGACTGGTAGGGGTAAGGAAAGGCTTACCATGCAGGTGCAGAGGAAACAGTGGGCACTGGGCTTGGAACACAATGCTGCTATGGCCCAGTCTAAGGGCCTTTGAGCTTTCATGAGGTGTATCTGTCTCAGTGAGTAGTGGTGATGGTGGTGCTGTGTGGGGGGGGGGGGGGCAGGGAGGATGCTGGGAGTGCTCCTGAGGGTGGGCTGAAGAAGGGGGTAGCTTCCCCCTCATCCTCTTAGCACTCTTCAAGTGTGCTGACTGTGGGTGACGTACACTCAGAGACAGAGATGACTAAATATGGGGGGTCAGATGTTTGTGGCTCATCTTTGACATTACATGATTCCATGCAGCAACATAAACTCCAAAGGGTACACAAACAGAGTTGACCCTGGAATGTGTTTATAGTGGTTATTAAGGAGGGAGGTGACTTCTTGGCCACTCCACTGGGTGACTAAGCTTTTATTTACTCCCCTCCCACTGCACATGCATGGCTTGCTGGAAACTGGAAACCCGGGGGACGGGGGGACCGCAAAGTACCCCGGCGCAGTACAGCGCAGGAGCGTGATCCTAGCCCCCCCCCCCCCCAGCTATCTGGATTCCACCAGTTAGCTCCATATCTTCAGATAGGGTCCTCCCCCACCTGCTAAAGTATCCCTTCAGTAGACTGTGGGTGCCCCAGGAACAGGCTACCGGTCTCAGCTGTGCCCTCAACACCCGGCTCAGGAGCAGAGTCTAGAAATGGCCACTCTGTTCTCTTCTGTCTGGAATTGGGTTTTAGTGTGGCTCCTGTGAGGTTCTAGGTTCTAAGATAATACACTTGGCTCTTTGCCCTGAAGCTTCCAGTGCCCTGAAGCTTCCAGTTTAGACTGGGAAGCAGAGAAGAGCTGAGCATGCATGCCACAGTAGAGCTGGCAACTCAGGGACAGAGCAAGTTTGGCTCCCAGGAGGTCTCTCCGTGATCTGGTGGCGTGGGAGAGAGGCCTTCACAGTGTGGGCCTGAAGGCAGAGGAAGTTCCTTGGCTGTGGTGGTCTGGGCAAGAAGCTCCTCTCTCCACTTTGCCACCCTGGGAAAATTCAAAGCTCTTGCCAAGACGGAGGTTGGGTGGGGCTAGCTCTCACAGACGAGAACCCAAATCTACTGTTTCTCATGCAATTCCGTGTATGGTTTATCTTGTCCACATCCACCCAACATGGAGCTGGACCATTCATGTGTTTCCAATTGAAATTTCACACACACTGAGTGTGCATAAGGGTGTGAAGGCCTGGGCAGGGGAGGAGGTAGGATGTCTGTCACAGCAATACCACATGTGAACTTGACTACCTGACCTAGAAGACCCTCTGCTCACTCTACACTGGGCAGCTCTTGGCCTGGAGGTCCAGACTTCACAGTCCCATGTGGCCATGCCTGACTCGCCCCTTCCCAAAGCAGGCTGCCACTCCTCTGCCCACATTCAACTGTCCTCCAAGACTCAGCAGGACAAAGGACAAATGCCCCATAGGATGAACACGTGTCGTTAGTAGCGGGACATACTCTGAAACAGGGTTCCTTGCTCTGAAGCCCCTGGGCTCCTAAACAGCTCCAGCCCTTCTCCTTTGGACTGTGTGAACTGCACACTCCTCCTTTCCTGGACAGAGACTGTACCAGTCCCGTGTCCTCACTCCTTGCCAGCACGGAAGGGAAGTGACGACCCAGCGTTTCTTTGTGCCACTTACTTCCTGCGAGTCTCAAGGGGGCGTTTGTCCAACTGTCTTTCTTACGGGTTTCCCTTGCCCTTGGCAGGCAGTCCGGCGTGCTTGTGTCGGAGGCTTTCTCCTCTAGCTTCCCGAAGCCATGCTTTCTTCTGGAGGCTTTAGTTTTTCAGGTTTTAAAGTCTTTGATTCATTTTGAAGATAATACGTGTAAAAAATTGAACATCACACGCCTTTAATCCCAGCACTCAGGGAGACAGAGGCAGGTGGATCTCTTTGAGTGTGAGGCCAGCCTGGTCTATAGAGCGAGATCCAGGACAGTCAGGGCTGATACACAGAGAAACCCTGTCTCGAAAAGCAAAGCAAAGCAAAGCAAAACAAAACAAACAACAGCAAAAATTAAGCATCCAAAAGGTGGCTGAGCACTGGGATCAAATGGAACACATCTGTGGCTTATAATGCTTGGCCACAGCAAGGCATCCCAAGCTGCAGAGGGAGCACCCTGCACGTCCACATACACAACACACGAGGAACAGTGTAGGGAATCACTGCCCTAACATCATAAGGTGGAAACAACCCGGATTTCTAAGAATAGGGATTAAGTAAATTATGACCAGTCCACTTAGTGGAGGGTTATGCAACTGTTTTAAAAAGGAATTTACAAAGAGCAACTTAAGGATATAATGCTTACATCCAGTCTCAAGTGGCAGGGGTCAGGGAGTCGGTAGAGCTGGACATATGACATCATGATAGCTCTGGCAAGGAACACAAAATAGAACAACACATTTAAAATGGACTCCACCACTACTGTGATGGATTCCCAAACCGCTGTAGTCTCCTGTTATCTGCTCCTCCCACCAGTGGTCCAGCAAGGGGCTGTCTCTATCCAGTCTCTCTGGACAGACACCTCCCCTTCGTGGTCAGCCTTTGTGAGCAGAGCCTCAACCATGGTCCAGGAGGGGTGATGTTGCAGGTCAGGTCCCATTGAGTTGCAAGAGGACCCTAGCTGGCTCAGGGGTACCATCACTGCCTCCCTCAGAGAGCCTACAGTAGCCCTGGCTCTCTTGTCTATCAAGCAGCCTGTCTCAGAGGCGCCGGGAGATACAATTCTGTTCTGGCCACCTCTTCCCATGTTTCTATCCTAGTAGACCCCTTCTGGAATTCATGGCCTTCCCAAGGGAGGTATGTCCCACAGCCATACCTGTCTGCTTCCCGCCATGATGATCGTGAACTAATCTCTGAAACTGTAAGCAAGCCACTAATGAAACTTTCTCCTATAAGAGTTGCCTTGGTCATGATGTCTCCTCACAGCAACTGAATAGCAACTAAGGCACCTACTATAGAGATATCTGTACACCCATGTTTATTGCTGCCTTATTCACTATAGCAAAGAATTAGAATAAACTTAATCATCTATTGATGAATGGTCATTGAAAAATCTAGTATGAATATAAAATATTCAGCTTTAAAGGATAACTACAAAATCTGCAAAAAAATGGATTTAGAATATATAATATTAAGCAAGGTCATACAATCTCAGAAAGAAAAAAAAACCCTTGTGTTCTCTCTCATATGTGGACTCTAGCCAATAATATATGTATATATTTAAGCACATTGCATGCCGGTTCAATATAACACAAAGAAAACACAAAAAGCTAAATATAAGGGAATGAAGAAGAACTGAATGTAGGTGATGGATATGAGTTATGAACAGGTTATAAAGCTAATTTTTGTTTTGCTCTAACTCTGTCATGGACCTTTTGGTTTTTGTGTGGACAAGACAAAAATATATTCAATAATGAAAATGTAAAACTCAGTGTGAAGCTCCATGGCTTCCTAAAGGCTGTACTAATTCTAGAAGTCACTGAGATGTACGGACTTTGGGTCTGGTTAAATTTACTGTGTGATGTTTATTTGCAAGTTTTTTTTTTAAAAAATAAAGTTTATAAAATTAAAAAAATTAATAAAAATTGGTTAATTAGCCTGGCGGCAGTGGTGGCGCACACCTTTAATCCCAGCACTCAGGAGGCAGAGGCAGGAGGATCTCTGTGAGTTCAAGGTCAGCCTGGTCTACACAGCGAGATCCAGGACAGGCTCCAAAACTACACAGAGAAACCCTGTCTTGAAAAAAAATAAAAACAAATTGATTAATTAAAAATAAAGCTGCAAAATCTTCTAAAAAATTTTATTTGGTGTGTATGCATGTTTTATATGCATGTAGTGTGTGCACATGGAGACCAGAGAAGGACATCGGATGTCCTTATTCCCTTGAGACAGGGTCTCTCACTGAACCTGGAGCTAGGCAGGCAGGCAGGCAGCAAGCTGCAGCAGCCCTCCTGTCTCCCCAGTGCTGGGGTACAGGTGCGCACAGGCATATCCAGCCTTGTACACAGGTCAAGTTGGGGATTTGAACTCTGGTTCTCATGTTTGCACAATAAGCACTCTTGCCTTCTGAGCATCTCCCCTGCCCCCCCTTTTTTCTTTGTACATTACTTAAGAAGTCTGGAAATGTCCCATGCAGGTTTGACGATCAGGACCCCAAGCCTACAGTCCAAAGCATCGGCAACTCCTGAAGATCTTTAGCCAAGTCATAAACCGGGGCCTTGACCCAAGTCCCCACTCTCTCCTGCCTTCCACACAAGATGCTTGAGGTGCTCACCACTCCCCATGACCCCTCAGTGGAGGCTTTTCTTCCTTAGTAACTGTGAGTCATTTCCCCTGCCAATAATTTTGCCAAGAGGGGGAAAATGAAGGACATACTGGTTCTTGGTGGAACTCCAGAACGGCCCCGACACCCTGTGTGCAGATCAAGTGCAGGGGTGAAAGTATAAGGCAAGCTCCAGGGTCCTGGGCTCTGGCCCTCCTGCCTCCACTCTTTTCTGGGCCACTGTTCATATCCCTTGATCTTGGGGCCTCAGCTTTGTGCACCATGCCATACCTTCCCAAAGCCCTCCAGTCTCTACTCATCCATCTTCTTGGTTGTGCCTCCTGTTTGCAGAGACCTGCTCAGTTCTGGAATCGAACACCACATTCATCTCCAGGGACGTGGGATATATCTTCCCAGACTACCAGGCAGTCTTTGTCCCTCTCCCCTAGAGCCCTTCTTCCAGGCTCCTGGATTAACATCCTGATATAATTCATCCTTTGGTCTGAACCTTTGAGTATTGTTCTCAACAACGCCTTGTATGAAAATGCAATGTCTGGGCTGTCTAGATGGCTTAGCAGGTAAAGGCATTTGACCTGAGTTCTATTGATGAGACCCCAGAGCGGTGGGAGAGAACCAGCTCCTCTAAGTTGTTCTTTGACCTGCACGTATACACCATGCTATGTGCGTAGACATTTTAATGCAATGCTCAAACCTCACCATCACTCCGAGAGACTGGATGATCAGAGCTATGCTAAAGTGGTTTGTAGGATGTTGATATTCAAATAGAAGAGCTAGAGTATTTCCCCCACTTCTTCCCTGATTTCTTATGGTGTCTGCCCTTGCATACAGAGGCACTGTCACTAGTGTTGCCTTGGGGATGGGGTCACCGTGTGCTGTGGGTAGCTGGCTTTCTTGATTTCCAGATTCCAGGCCCCTCACACTTGGTTGATTGGGGTGAGTGGGTTTTCTGGCTAGCAAGCCTGCCACACAGCTCTTAGCTCTCTGAACCCCTGTCCTGGGCTGTTGCCAGCAGCTAGCCAGTAAGCAGAAATCCCTAAAGTGATTAGCTACGCCAAAGGTTCAGGTTTGTAGCTGCCTTCCAGATGGTAATGTAGTTAGGCTTTTACTACTATTGTCCCCAGACAGGAGATGGGTCTCTGAGGATGCCTGTAAATGCACATTAGGCTCTCGGCCAGGCCTGCCTTCTCATCTGCAGGGGGACCCCTTAGTAAGACACTCCTTTATACTTGGCAGAGGGGGAAATAATAGATGGGAGCCTGAGTCTGAACTTTGCAAATCCACTTCTGGGAGAAGCTGTCGCAGGGCCCTCTGGGATGCTGGACACAAAACATGGTTCTTGGGCCTGGAGGCTATTCCCCTCCCCCCATGCTAGGGAGGCAGGGACACAATTCAAGCCAATGGCTGGGCAACCACATACCCACTCCTTCCCCAACCACACTAATGAGCAAATTGTTTATCAGAGATGATGGAAATAAACCTAAGAGATGAAGGATGTCTGTCTTGTATGCATGCATGGTGTGGGCAGGAAAACAACCCACACTTCAGGTTCAGCCTTCTGCTGGCCAAGGAACCTGTCTCTTCATATCCAACTTGCATCCCTGCTACGCACTCAAGGAGGGCTCAAAGGTGATGCCCTCCCTGAGGGCCTCTAGTCAAGGATGAGGGACACTCATACCAACCTTGCTTTCCCAAGTGCAAGAAGCCATGCTGAGGGACTTGGAGTTACAGTGGGTTCCAGGGATTGAACTCGGGTCATCAGGATTGATGGCAAGTGATTTTACATGCCGAGCCGTCTCTCTGGTCCATGTTCTATCTTATAAAATAAAGTGTTTGGGTTGTTTTTTTTTTCAATTAGTGTATGAAGTATTGTTTTGTTCTAGCATTTTTGTATACAATCTGTTTTTGTTAATTCTCTCCCTCACTTTCTCCCCAGATTCCACTCTGCCCGCTTCCCCCTGGTCCCCTTCTTTTGCAGTAGCTCCCCAACTCTGGGTCCATAGCACACATATTCTCTTGCCCACTTTCTTTTCCGTCCCTGTTAAGGTCTCTTTTCCTTTCTCATGATTCCCTTTCCACTGGATGACCCACACCCAGATACACATACATAGAAATTAACATCTTGGGCCTACTTATGAAAGAAAAATGTGTGGTGTTTGTCTTTCTGAGTCTGGTTTATCTCACTTAAAATAACAATTTCAGTTGCATCCATTTTATTGGAAATATTGTGACTTCATTTTATTCCTTTTTCCTTTTTTTTTCTGTTTCAGGAAACAAAACACTTAGAAATAAAACTAATGATGGAGGTGAAAGACCCCCACAGTGTAAACGTTCTTATACAGAACTATCGCGGACACGCTTGTTTTCTTGGAGAAATATCTAGAAGCTGACCCTGGTTACAGGTAAGTCTATGCTGATTTTTCTAAAACTCCATGTGAAGTAGCACACATGAAAGCGTGCTGTGTCGGGACCCACAGGCACACACTAAGGCTGCCGATGTGCTGCGTGCTTGTCTACACTGGGCTTTGTCAGATTTTACAGCTAAAACTCTTCAAGTGTTACTAATAGTTCTTCTCATTGTGGTTGGTTTTAATTTACATTTCCCTAACAAGAAGTAATACTGAACGTTTTATCACACATTTATTAACTATTTGCAGCTGGGCATAGTGGCCCTGCCTATAATTCTAATACTTGGGAGGCCGAGGTAAGAGAATAGGAAATTTAAAGCCAGCCTGGGATATATACCAAAACCCTGTCACAAACAAACAGTGAGAGAGAGTGAGAAAACCAATAAACCATGCAGGAAACAAAACGAAGCATTTTATTTATTTATTTATTTATCTATTTATTTATTTATTTATTTATTTATTTATTTATTTATTTATTTATTTATTTATTTTTTATTTCAAGACAGGGTTTCTCTGTAGCTTTGGAGTTCCTGTCCTGGAACTCACTCTGTAGACCAGGCTGGCCTTGAACTCACAGAGATCTGCCTGGCTCTGCCTCCCGAGTGCTGGGATTAAAGGTGTGCATCACCACTGCCCAACTCAAAACAAAACATTTATATGCTTTCTTTGGGGAGAGTTTTTGTCTTGTTTTTATTGTATTGTCTTTTTTTGTTATTAAGTTGCTTATGAGTTTGCAAATGCGTTCTGGATTCCAGTTCCTCATCAGACACGTGTTTCATTAATCCTTTCCTTCAGTCTTTGCGCTGTTTACTCATATTGGAAGGAGGAGTTTCTGTCTGTCATGCAGAGGGCTTCATTCTGATAGACTCCAATTTGTTAATCTTGCTCTTTTCTCGTGTATTGTTTTCCTGTCCTGGCTAGGAAAGTCAGGCCTATCCCAAGTCAGGACATTTCCTGTCTTCTCTTAGAGTTTTGTCTTCAGCCTTTGTGTTGAAATCTACCACCCACCACAGGTTAGCTCCCCTCAGGGAGACTTGTTGGAGGACACTGGGCAGGACTGGGGAGTGTTGTTCAGCCGGGCGATTACTGCCCTCAGCTACCCCCATCTCCGACTGTCCCCACCTCTGTGACAAGCCACACCTGGTGTTCCTGAGAATTCCACTGGTGTTGACATTTGGACTGCGGCCTGTTTTGGGGCAGCTTCCTCTCATGGTCACTTGTCATCCGACAGCTTACACCCAGCCAATACACCTTCCCGAGGTGTCAGCCTGTGGTTTCTGGCCTTCTCTCTGGGCAGTGACAGGGAAACCAGGTGACACCAAGCAGGCTGCTACGTCCTCTAGAGAGGAATTTGGGGCTGTGTTCCTGCCAGCAGGAGGAGTTACACCAGAAGCCAGTACCCACCAGGTACTGTGTGGCCATCAAGCACAGCCTGTTTATTCTTACACTGGCTGAAGTTTCTCGAGCCCCAGCTGCCAGCTCCTGACATGTAAGATGCCTTTCCCCTCCTCCTCATCTTCTGGCTGAACCTGTCATCTGAAATCGTGTTATGATACCCTCTGCTCCACAAAGGTCTCCTTTCCGGAGCAGCTGTTGCTGGCCCATGGGAGTCCCCTCACATTCAATTGTAATGTAAGGTGGCCCAAGCGGCTGCACTGGAGGCTGACTCAGGTGTACACCCAGGGTCTTTGTTTTTAAAGTCAGGGTGTCTCTGTGTAACAGCCCTGACTGTCCTGGAACTCGCTTTGTAGACCAGGCTGTCCTGGAACTCATAGAGATCCACCTGCCTCTGACTCCTGAGTGCTGGGATTACAGGTGTATGCCATCACCGCCTGGCTCATACCCTGGGTCTTTTTTTAAAATTCTATTATTTATTTATTTATTTATTTATTTATTTATTTATTTATTTATTTATTTATTTATTTATGGAGCTGAGGACCCAACCCAGGGCCTTGTGCTTGCTAGGCAAGCACTCTACCACTGAGCTAAATCCCCAACCCCCATACCCCAGGTCTTAATGTCAGTTTTAAGACGCTGGTTCTGTCTGCTTCTCCAAGCCTGCATACTTACCTGCTCAGCAGGGGCTCAGATGGGGGACTTCCTCCCTAGCTGCTCTGGGATGTTAAGGAGCAGATGTCCATGAAGAGCTACAGAACTACGGCACCAGCCTGAACCAGTAGTCACACTGGAAAGGGCTGCTGGTGTTCAGGACTTCATGATTATTTTGGCTAATTTGGTTTTGAACTACAGTGGCTGTTTTTTTTTTAACCTGTGTTCCTTTTTACATTACAAAAGGAAGCTACCTTGTCTGAACTCTCTATCCCAAACTTCTCCCACATAGTTTGTCCTAGTCAGGTTTCCGTCACTGTGGCAAACTCCCGACACAGCAGCTTTAGGAAGGGAGGGTGTGTTTTGGCTCACAGTTGGAGGGCACCCAGTCCATCATGGTGGGGACGTCATGGTGGCAGGGTCACGAAGCAGCAGGTCACAGGGGATCTGCAGACAGGATGCAGAGTGTGGCAGTGCTGGTGCTCAGCTCACTTTCTCTCTCTCTTTTTATTTCAGTCCAGGACATTGGTACAGTGCCACCAAGTTTAGGTGGGTCTCCCTACCTTGGATGACCAAATCTAGCTCATCACCCATAGACATGGCCAGAGATTTGCTTCTGAGGTAATTCTGGATCCTGTCAAGTTGGCAATAACTATAAATGTGACAGGCATTAAAGGCTGGGTAGCTCCCTTTCTTCTGGGCCCAAGGTGAGGCAGAACATAAAAGAAGGCTCTACCGCTAAGTATCCCATCAACCAAACGTTCGTGAATGGATTGTTGATTCGGCCAGCATCCTCACGAACCAATCACCGTCCATGAATGGATTGTTGATTCGGCCAGCATCCTCATGAACCAATCACCATTCATGAATGGATTGTTGATTTGGCCAGCATCCTCATGAACCAATCACTGTTCATGAATGGATTGTTGATTCAGCCAGCATCTTCATGAACCAATCACCATTCATGAATGGATTATTGATTTGACCAACATCTTCATGAACCAATCACCTCTCAAGAGCATGGAAAGCTGACCACCAAGCCCTCAGCACCCAGTCTTCTTTGGACTCACCATATATTCAGACTACAGCACACTTGCACATAGAAGCACTCTGTAAATGTCTTTTACAGTCAAAATGAAATGAATCACACTCTAAAGCTATCATGAAAACACATTCTCTTCTCAACTCTATAAAGGCCTCCTGACTTTTGGAGTCACCCAGAGGGTGAATGTTCTATCAGAACCTATGATTTCAGGTTTATCAGCTGTGGTTGCTTTAGCATTTATTACATGTCAAAGAAATGCAAGGCCAGCTTAACCCTCATTTGCATCTCTCTCTCTCTCTCTCTCTCTCTCTCTCTCTCTCTCTCTCTCTCTCTCTCCCTCTCTCTCTCTCTCTCTCTCTCTCTCTCTCTCTCTCTCTCTCTCTCTCTGTGTTTTCCATAGCAACCATTTTTGTGTCCATTCTCTTCACATAGAGAGGGAGATGTAGCTGGTAATCAGATTTTTGTCTCTGAGGTCATTATGAAGACATTTCATTGCTATCAAAATTTCTGTCAAGTATCTTTTATGAGTGTGAATGTATATGTGTGTGGTATATGTCCATGTGTGTGCTGGTTCTTTTTGTCAATTAACCTAGACATAGGGAAGAGGGAATCTCAGTGGAGGAGTCGCCTCATCAAATTGGCTTGTGGACATGTCTTAATTGCTAATTGATGTAGGAGACTATGGGTAGACAGACCTGGGCTATATAAAAAAGGTAGCTGAGCAAGCCAGAGGAAGTGAGCCTGTAAGTGGTATTCTTCCTTGGTTTCAGCTCCTGCCCTGAGTTCCTGCCTTGACTTCCCTTGATAATGGTTTGTGACCTGGAAGTGTTCAGATGAAATAAATCCTTTTCCTCTTCAAGTTGCTTTTGGTTATGTTTATCAAAGCAATAGAAAGCAAACCAGGACCCATAGCAAGCACTCTTACCGGCTAAGCCATATCCTTGGTCCCTCAAATATAATGTTTAATGCCCATTGTATGAATGTTTCAAAACTAATCTTGGGGGCTAGCTCAGTGGTTAAGAGAGCTTGCTGCTCTTGTAGAGGATCCATGTTCAATTCCCAGCCCCCACACTGGGCAGCTCACAATTGCCGGTATCTTGAGCTCCAGGAGACCCAACATGATCTTATGGTATCTGAGGACAGCCCCCTACCCCCACAAATGGCACACACACACACACACACACACACACACACACACACACACACACACACACGTACATAAATAAAAATATATCTAAAAAAACCTTGATATCTGCATGCTTACCTATCAAGGATGTTTAGGGTTTTCTGTATTGTAATTTTTACTTTCATTTATGCCTTCATTTTTTTCTTTTAAAATATTTTCATTATATCCATTCATGTAGAACTGTATTATACAAGGACATTTTTATACATGTATGTGTTATACATAGAGCATATCCCACCCTACACTGTCTCCCCCACCCCTGCATCATTGTTCTTGTTAGAATTATGCCTTTGTGGAGTTTCCAGTGTGGGACATTGAAGGATGCAGGGTGGGAGCAGCTGTGAGTTCTTACTCCTGTTTTGGGAGCTGATTCGACTCCACTTCTTAGTCACCCACCCCCACCCCGCAACTTCTGTACACTGAGTGGTGGGGCAGGGAACGGGCTGAGGGATGGGCCAAGGCCAGTTTCACACACCACCCAATAACACTTTGGTCCAGAGGGAACTGGCCAGCTTGTTTTCCCATTCTTGGCTCCTGTACACAGAAGTGTTTGTCTTGCAATGTCCGGGAGAGTCATAGGCTTAGAACAATGGTGAATGATTTATTTGGTAGTGTGTGTTTGAGTCCAAAGTGTTGCTAAGCATGTTGAGCAGCTGTCTTCCCAGCCAGCAGTTTCCAGCTATGGCCAGGAGGATTTTCGCTCAGTGTGTGAGTTCACAGGACTATTTTAGCCTGCCTCTCAGTCTTCCCAGCCCTTGCTAATGATCATGATATCTCTCCTTCTTTTATTCACATGGGATCAATGGTATGCAAACTAGAAATTCCCAAACATTAAACATTGGAAAGATCTGTTACAAAAGAGTTCCAATTTAGTCTATAGCCGGCTTGCACTCCTTCAAGTGTGGGCACATCATGTCACGTCTAAATGTCTACACACTGGCAAGATGTCCTGTCCGATGGTACCTCAGGATGGGGACAGCTTCAGGAAGGATCTTTTCACTCTCTTGGGGCTCAGTGTTGCCCCATCTCCCAGCCACCGTTTCAAGTTCACACCATGGCTAGGGAAAGAGTCATGATCTAAACAAAGTCTCCCGTTACCGCTTTTTGTGGCATTCTGAAGGGTTATGAAGTGTTTGTTTCCCCTAAATGAACCCGACATAAGCCACGAGTTGATTTATGCCTTGTCACGGGCTGGAATATATTTAGTGTGCTCTTCTCGAAGCCAAGTTTTGTTGGTAATTGATGAGTTACACTGTAGCTTTGTCTTTGCAATTATGTCATGCCATGAACATTTCCTTATGTCACTGAATGCCACTTTGAATGGCTGCGGAGTACTACATAAAATTATCACACTGTGATTGATCGTTGAGTATTCCGAATAACTTCATCTTGATACAATCCAGTAATGTATTCAACAAATACACAGGAAATTCAGTTATGTACTTCTATCAATCAATAAGACAGACCTGGTCTTTAAGTGGCTCCATTCTTGGGGGAAGATCTTGTGACCTCATTGGACCAAGAAAACTCATGGGCCAGTTGTCTCTAAAGGGTGGGGAGGCTCTCCCCAAAACCTGCCACTTCTCTCTAACTTTGGAGGAAGAAAGTGCTCGGGCCTTATACTGTACCCACTGTGTGTGTGTGTGTGTGTGTGTGTGTGTGTGTGTGTGTGTGTGTGTGTGTGTGCGTGTGTGTCCCACATCAGACCAGGCACCATCAAAACCATCTTCCTCTCCAGGGTAAGTAATTCCGTAGCAGGCTTACACTCCTTCAAGTGTGAGCACAGCATGTCATGTCTAAATGTCTACACACTGGCAAGATGTCCTGTCTGACGGTACCTCAGGACAGGGACAACTTCAGGTACGATGTTAGACTCGGCTAGTGTATTCCTGTGTGTGCTGGCATAAGCTCACTAATGTCATAGGGAGGCCCCAGGACAATCTTAATGTCATTTTCTGCAAGGCCATCTGCTTCCTTTGAGGAAGGGTCTCTCTTTGGCCTGTAGCTCAGAAATTAGGCTGTGCTTCCTGGCTGGTGAGCCCCAGGAGTCCTTCTGTCTCCACCTCCTCAGAGCTGAGATCCCACACACCGTGATGCCTGGCATTTTCATGGGAACACAGACCTTCATGTTACTGGCACAGATTTTCAAAAGCACCAATACCAAGACTGACTCTTTACCGTGACTAGGCATTCCGATAAATTCTTAATCAGCAATCACATGCAGCAAAATTACACGTGTCCTAAGTTGGTTATAAATTCTACTGGCACTGGGACGTTCAGGACATCATTATAAACAACCAAAAGCTTCAGTACTCTTTATTGTAAATTGCACAACGGGCCCTTACAGAAAGCCCTTGGCAGGCCACAGTCGACCCAGGGCTGCAGCGGACAAGGGAACACAGTGCTACCACGAGCCATGCTTATGTTTTCATTTACATTCATGAGTCAGAGGAAATGAGGACAGGTCAGAGCTTCACTCATTGACCAATGATGGGAACAACTCCCTGGATTATATGTTGGCCTTTGGTTCCTGGAAGGCTCTTTTTCCTCCATTTTTTTCATACAATTTACAATATACCATAGCATCCACAGATGTGGTCACGGGTACCTGCGAACTCAAAGCTGCGTTGTAAGCGTTCTCCCCGCTCCTTTCCTAAGTGTGGACTGTGCACAAAGTGGAAACGTCCGTTCTGCAGATGCTGTCCCTTCCCCTGGTGTAAGCCTGTGGCTACTGGGAAGCTACTGACACTGTGGCATTGTGGGGTGCCGGGCCAGGGAGGGTGCAGTCCTATGTCACCCAGTAGGATTTCTATGCCACATATCAACAGACCCAGACACCCTTGGAATCACAGGGAGTGGTTAAATAGTGAGGTGATGATGACTTATGATCTCCCCCTACTTTTCTTTTTCTTTTTGGTTTCTGAGACAGGGTTTCTCTGTGTAACCCTGGCTGTCCTGGAACTCACTCTGTAGACCAGGCTGGCCTCAAACTCACAGAGATCCTGTCTCTGCCTCCTGAGTGCTGGGATTAAAGGCGTGTGCCAACACTGCCCTGCCCTCCCTCCACTTTTCATCTCAGCTTATATGGTTTAAATTTAATAACATCTCAGTAAAACTGTTTTGTTGCTGTTTTGTCTATGAGGAAGGATGCTTTTTCACTATATAACCAGGCTGGCCTAGAACTTGTAAATCCCCCTGCCCCAGTCTCCTGAGGACTGGGATGATAGGCATATGCCATATTTTGTACAAAGCATCTGAAAATTTAGTAGTTCATCCTTCCATACCAGGACAATAAAAAATTGAAGCAGCACTTGCCCACCACAGCCCGGCCAGGCCCTTTCCTGACTCCTCAGGCAATTCTGATACCTGAAGTTGAGACCTTCCGCCTTGGGAAGAGGCCTTGAAGTTTTGCCTGGTTGCTGAACCCCACCAGCTCCTTTAGAAAATTGTCAGTGGTTCATATTTAGGATGAAACTCATCTTGAGACAGTCACAAAACCTATTTTCTTTCTTTTTTTTTTAGTTTTATTTTGCACCTTAAAATATTTTTATTATTATTTACATGTACATGTGTGTATGTCTATATATGTGCATGCGCCTGACGTTAGAGCATCTCTTGGAGCTGGAGTTCTAGTCAGTTGTGAGTTGTTTGATGTGGGTGGGGGGAATTAAATTCAGGTCCTATGCAAGAGCAATACATGTTCTTAACCACTAAGCCATTTCTCCAGCCCCAAAAGCCATAATTTTCAAAATATTATAGATTGTTAGTACTTTTAAAAGGCGGTTATGTCTGTCTTGAATGTAGTCTATGGAACTCAAGGGCCCTGCAATCCTATGCTTGCTAGCAACATTTACACAAATGCAGAGAAATCCATCTTCAAAAGTCATGATCTTGGCCAGGTATAGTAGCAGTACACACCTTTAGTCCCAGCACTAGGGAGGCAGAGACAGGAGGATCTCCGTGAGTTCAAGACCAGCCTGATCTACATAGGGAGTTCCAGGACAGCCAGAGCTTCAGAGTAAGATCCTATCTTGAAAAAACAAAAACAAAAACCCCATGATCTTATATTCCCTTTTGTCTTTGAATTGTGTTTATGCTCTACTTTTCTTTTTTTTTTTTTTTTTTTTTTTTTTTTTTTGGTTTTTCGAGACAGGGTTTCTCTGTAGCTTTGCGCCTTTCCTGGAACTCGCTTTGGAGACCAGGCTGGCCTCGAACTCACAGAGATCCGCCTGACTCTGCCTCCCGAGTGCTGGGATTAAAGGCGTGCGTCACCACCGCCCGGCTATGCTCTACTTTTATTTCCCCAATTTTATATTAATGGAATGTATTCTTGGTGTGGTGTGAAAATACAGATGCAGATAGAGATGTGGGAGATTATAAAAGCCTTTGAATAAACGTTCTAAGTGTTAAAATGTCTTCTGAATTGATGATTCAGTGCAATTACTGTTGTTGACAATTAAACAAAACCTAAGTTACTTTGGTTACACAACAAAAAATGGGACAGTGCTTTTGGAGACTCATCTCCTAATGGCTATGCTGGATTTCCTTCTACCCTTCAGTTATATAGTATTCCTGGGTTAGTCATTATAAAAAGTCATCAAGAGCTAATGTGTATGTGTGTATGTGGTATATGCATGTTTGTTTATGTATGGACATGTGTGTGGACATGTATGTGGTATATGCCTGTGGATGTGCACATGTGTGTATGATGTAAGCATGTGTATGTGGTATGTGTGTATGTGATATATGCACACACACATACGTGTGTGTGTGTGTGTGTGTGTGTGTGTGTGTGTGTGTGTGTGGTAGAAGAGTGGGGAGTGGAGACTTCAACATCAGGGTCAATACACAGAAGTGAAAGACCAGAAGTCCCCCCTTACCTGGGCTTCTTCTAACGAACAGAGGAGAGCCTACCAAATACGAAGGTGAGGGGCAGGACCATGGGAAGCTCCTTTTATAAAAGGATATATATATATTTTACCCCAAAGCTTTTTGGCTCCTTCCTCAGCTCTAGCTTATATTTGGGAGTTCTTTTCTTTATTAAACTATCTCTGTTTCTGTTTCTAACCATGTATCCCTATTGTTATCCTTTGCCCTGGGACAAAAACACCAAATACCAGGAAAGATAACTTGAAAAGCTCAGGAGGCAAATGGAGAGAAAGCCACATCTTATAAGCCAGGTGTGGTAGTCAGAGAAACAGCTGGAAAGTCCAGAATGTCAGGGAAAACATGCGTAGGCCTTTGGACAAAGAGAGTGCTGTGGAATAATCTTGTCGTACACTGTGAAGATGTGTCACTTGGATTGGTTTAATAAAAAGCTGAATCGCCAATAGCTAGGCAGGGTTTTTGGGGCAGAGAGGATGCTGGGAAGAAGAAAGTGGAGTCCCTGAGACAGAAAACAAGCAAGACTTGTAGGAGGAGAGGTAACAGCCAGGAGCCACGTGGCAGCACATAGATGAATAGAAATTGGTTAATTTAAGTTATAAGAGCTAGTTAGAAACAAGCCTAAGCTAAGGCTGAGCTTTCATAATTAATAATAAATCTCCATGTGGTGATTTGAGAGCTGGCTGGCTGGACAGAGACACTACGAGAAAGAAAAAAAATTAAGTCAGCATTGAGCTAAGGGTCTGAGTTCAAAGGATGTCTTATTCCAGGTCTATGTGAGGTGTCTCCCTCTGCCATTCTCTACCTTATTTTCCTGAGGATTCTCATCACTGAGCCTGGAGCTGGCTGGTTTGGTTAGAATGGATGGCCAGTGAGCTCGGAGGATCCACTCATCTTTGCCCTCCCTCCCACTGCTCTAGTTACAGCCTCATTGGACGGCTCCTGACTCTCACATGGTGCTGGGGATCTGAACTCAGGTCCCTCATTCTTTCACAGTGAGTATCTTCCCCACTGAGCCACCTCCCTGCCCAGGGGCTACCGTTTTTATAATTCCAGAGTGTTGTAGAATATCATTTTAAGGTGTGTTACTTTTGTTTATGCTGCATTTGTTTAACTCTGTGAAGCTGTGTTACTGTGCCTGTCTAAAACACCTGATGGTCTAATAAAGAACTGAACGGCCAACAGCAAGTCAGGAGAGAGAGAGAGGCGGGGCTGGCAGGCAGAGACGATAGATAGAATGAGAAATCTGGGAAAAGGAGAAAGAAAAGAGATGGAGGAGTGAGAAAGAGAAGTGGCCAGAGAAGGAGGAGAACTCCAGGAGCCAGCCACCCAGCTACACAGCAAGCCACGGAGTAAGGGTAAGATTTACACAAGTAAGAGAACGGGAAAAGCCCAGAGGCAAAAGGTAGATGGGATTTAATTTAAGGAAAGCTGGCAAGAAACAAAACCAAGCTAAGGCCGAGCATTCATAAGTAAGAATAAACCTCCAAGCCGGGCGGCAGCGGTGGCACATGCCTTTAATCCCAGCACTCGGGAGGCAGAGGCAGGTAGATCTCTGTGAGTTTGAGGCCAGCCTGGTCTACAGGACAGACACCAAAAACTACACAGAGAAACCCTGCCTTGAAAAACCAAAACAAAAAAAAAAAAATAAAAAAAAGAATAAGTCTCCATGTGTGATTTATTTGGGAGCTGGATGGCGGACCCCCACTTATTTGCTCAAACACCTTCCAGGTATGTGCTTTGGGTTGCTGTCCTCTGGGTATGGCACGGCCTTGGGGACACTCAACCTCAATTTCATCATAGTGGGGTGTGAAGTGGGGATGTGGTGGTATCTGCCTCATCGAAGGGCGTCTCTAGTATGCCAGGCACTTTAAACACGTGATTCACGTGATTCTTACCCTCACCTGTCTTCAGTGCAAGCAGAGAAACAGCAATGATTTGTTTAATCAATAAGGATTTCTTGAAGCTGGAGAGATGGCTCAGTGGGTAAATGTTTGCTGCATAAGCGTGAGGACCTATGTTCAAATCCCACCATGTGCTTAAAGGCTGGGCACAGTCACCTGAGGGCCAGCAACCCCAGTGCTGTGGGCCTGGAGACATGAGGATCACTGGGGCTTGATGGCCATAGCCTACCTCCAGGCTCACCAAGAGACAGCCTCAAAGGAATAAGGTGGAGAATGATATAGCAGGATGCATGGTGTCCTCCTCTGGATTCTCTGTGTATGTTACTGCACACACACACACACGTAGTATGTATGTCTATCACACACACACACACACACACACACACACACATACGGTATATATTATATCATATACATAGCACGTATAATATTACACAATGCATATATATAGTATGTATATCACACACACGTAGTAGTATGTACATCTATCACACACATATATATGTTATATATTACATCACACACATAGCATATATTATATTACACACACACATATATATATAGTATGTATGTATATCACACACACCCACACACAGAAGGATTTCTTGGGCACCTTCTCAGTATAATAGCTAATGTGATATTGAACATGGAGGTCTGACGGGCTAAACTGTTGTTGTTAGAGCAGGGCAGACTTAGGTGTGTGGTGGGATGGAATGGTTTGAATATGTCCTCAGATAATCCTACCTCCAGGTGGGTGTGGCCTTGTATAATCCCCTCCCACCCTGTCCCACCACTGCTCTGTGTGACCAATCATATTGCAGAAGTGGTGCTGTATCATCCTCTAGCTGAGTCTTTAGTGAGGTCTCTCCTGGGATGGGGATGGGGCAGGAAACTCCAGTACCAGGCAAACTCCGTATTTGCTTATGAGTGTTTCCAGCATGCTTGTCGCAGGGAATGGTTTACCCTGGCAGGTGGCCCAGTGCCTAAGTACCTGGCTTGTAACAGTGTCCATCTGACGGTAGACTTGTTTATGCTGGCTGACGTGCTAGTGGATCTTGTTTGACCTGTGTCCAGCTGTTCCTCCAACCAAGATGGTCGCTTTCTGGAGAGCCCAGCCTGAGAGAAGAGTTAATGGGTTGGGGAAGGGATCAGATGAGGCACGGAGGAGGCATCTGAGCCCAACCTTTGGGATAGAAGACAGTTTGTGAAAGAGCCCAGAGTGGGGACAACTACCTGCCCTCCAGGGCAGAGTGATAACAAGAGCCTGGGAGTGAGAGTAATGCCTTTCCTGAGGTCCCGAGGGTTACCCAGGCAAGGGCTCTGACTGGTGGGTTTAGAGTAAGCAGACTGACCAAGACACAGAGGTCTGGAGAGTCCTTGTGAAGTGGAGTGGAGTGGGTGACACCCTGAATCCAGTTGCTACACGACAAGGAAGTCACATCAGGCGTCTGCATGGACCATCTCAAGGAGGTGAGGGGAGTGGAAAACTGGAAACTGAGGTAACAGGGACTTAGCCCAGTGTCAGTTCACTTATACGCAACATGGCTGCAGAGGCAACCTGCGAACGAGGAGAATTCTCTAAACAGCAGGTTCTCCCCCAAGGTCAGGCTGTAGGTTCGGGACTGCAGCTTTGTTCCCCGGCTCTCTCTGTTACCCCACTCACTCTAAGGGAAGCCAGCTGCCAGCTGTGGGCAACTGTCAGGGGAGACCGAGGTGAGGCATTAAGGAATTTTGCCAGCAGCCTGAGAGCGGGTTCTCTTTGGTGAGGCTTCAAATGCCTTCAGGCTCTGCCACCAGCTTAACAGCCTCCTAAGTGAGCTGGACCACAGCCAGCTCTGACTCCAGGTCCCCAGCTGCAGGAGGCAGTAGCTGTCCTAAGCTGTTGAATGAGGGGAGTTGGTTTGTAGCCACAGAGAGCAAATACGTGTAAATCTAAGGATCTGTGGCCAGTGTAAATCTAAGGATCTGTGGCCAGAAGACTATTTGGCAATTTTACCGATGAAGACATTGTAAGTTGAATCAGAGATATGTGACTTATCCTTAGGATGCTGCTGATGGATAAAGTCTTGGCTATAATACAGTCTAGCTATAGAAAGGGATACATGAAAGGCCTATAGCTCAATTGGTAGAATGCTTGCCTAGCATGGACAAGACTCTGGGTTCTACCCCATACCATGTCAAAACAAGATGTGGCAGTATATATATGCCTATAATCCCAGTGCTTGGGAGGTAGAGACAAGAGAATCAGAAGTTCAAGGTTATCCTTGTCTACATAGCAAGTTTGAGGTCAGCCTGGGATGAGATTCTGTCTTCAGCCTGGGATGACATTCCCCCGCAACCAAGCCAAATCAAAAAAAACAAACAACAATGAAATAACAACAAAAACCAGAAGAGACTGTACATTAACTGGTCATTGCAGAAAGAAGCTTCCCTGGACAAGGTTAAAGGTGGCACTAATTTATGTGTATAGATATAAACATTTAGAAAGCAATGTGACAACATGTCCATTTAGAGAGACAACGGTGGTATGTTCCCCACACCTAGGTCTTATGACTTCTGCAACTATGAGCTTTTGATCAGATTCACAGAACAAGCCACACATTTCTCCTGTGGAGATGGCCTCAACTCCAATCCCAAAGTGGTTGGTAACCACCATAACACTCACGCCACTATTACACTCGTGGGCATCTACATGAAGTTCCTCAACCCAAGGCTCAGGAAGCATCATGGAAGAGGGTGCAGAGAGGATGTAAGAGCCGGAGGATGAGGAGCGGTGTTAGGAAATGCTGTCTTGTAGACAAGGCTATCACACTCCTGAACTCATAGCAGCTGTGGTGACCTGCAGAAGACCTGAACAAGATCAAGCCGACAAGACCAGCCAGCATTCCAACAGCCATCACTAACTGGACTCAGTAGGTTACCAGTAGAAATATTTTTAAAGGGCAGACATGAAGGGGGTAGGGGACATGTTACAGGTGACTGAGGGAGGGGAAAGAGGGAGTAGGAGGTAGATGTGATCAAGATATGTTGTTTATAGGTATGAAATTATTAAATAATACCAAAAAAGAGATGATTGAACAAAAATAATAATTATTAAACAGCTTCATAATGATCAAAAATTGACCCTATAACACCATTCTAACACATCAAGTGCTGTGTCTAGACTTCCCACAACCTTTCCACTCTTTTACCACACACTGAATATTCTCCTAATCAACACCCAACTTCTTGAAACTTGGCATCAACCCTCTTTCATCCTCCACAGTTGTCATGGTGACCATTGTAAACACGTAGGATTTTGTGGTATCAACAAGTCATAGCTCTCACAGGCATTTAGGCAAGAATTCCTGTTATGTATTATATATAACCTTATGACAAACAGCCACAGACATGCTTTTTCCACTCACTTTTCCCTAGTTTCTTTTGGATTTGTTCCCAGAAATGGAATGAACTGAAATGATAGATTTTTTTTTTTTTTTTTTTTTTTTTTTTTTTTTTTTTTTTTTTTTTGGTGCTCGGTAAGTAAAGGAATGCCACCAGGAGAGTCTACTAAATGTGATGCAGTGCCCATTTTTGACTAGACTGGAGGTGTGGAAGGGGAGCCCCCTTCACGGGCCTGGCATATGGAGGTTTGATTGGCTTTGAGGACAGATAGAATCAATTCTGAGAGAAGGTGATAGACTGAGGAGCAACCACCTGTTGCTATTTTATTGACAGTCATATTACATGTATTTTCATGCTTGTAATCTTAAGAGTGTGTGTGTGTGTGTGTGTGTGTGTGTGTGTGTGTGTGTATGTATGTATGTATGTGTAAGAGAGAGAGAGAGATACATAGAGAAAGCAAGGCCATTCAACGAGCAGGTAGTGTGGTTAGCTTCAGCTGTCAACTTGATACAGCCTAGAATGGAAAGAGAGTCTCAATCTGGGATAGTAGAGAACAGGTTGGCCCATGGGCATGTGTGGGGAACTGTCTTAATTGACTGATGTGGGAAGACCCATCCCACTGTGAGTGGCACCATTCCCTAGGCAGGAGGTCCTGAGTTGTGTGAGGGTGGTGAAATATAGCTGAGTACGGCAAAGAATTGGGCACGCATGAGTTAATTTCTCTCTGCTTTTTGTCGAGACTGTGACGTGACCCTCTGTTTGAGGTTCCTACCTTGGTTTTCCCATAACACTGGACTGTGACCTGGAACTGTAAGCTGAAATAGATTGTTTCTCCCCTTAAGCTGCCTTTCACCAGGGTATTTTATCACAGCATAGAGTAGGTGGAAGCTCAGACCTACAAGCCTTTATATTGTGCCTCTTTCACTACACAACATTGTCCTGAAATTCAGTTTGATTGCAAGCCAGTGTCATAGGTTGTTAACCATGATGACCTTCAGCCTCCTCCAACTGGTATTATCTGGGGACACCAGGCCACAAACATACAGCACCCACTTCCTCAGAAGCTCACCACAGACATCTCTGAATTGCCTCCATTGAACTCGAGACTGGGGTAGGACTTGTTCAAGTTCAATCCAGTGAGTTAGCCACATAGTCTAGCTCAGCAACCTCCATTTCTGTTCACTGTTTCTGTCCCTCTCCACTGCCCCCCACCCCCAGACTGACATTTGCATCCCTAAGAAAGCAGAAAAGAACACAGTCTGCACGTTCTTTCAGGAGAACTGGTTGTGAATCCATTTACTCTTCCGGATGTGGAACAAGGGTGTGGCCAGTTCCTGCATCCCCATCCTTGTGGCTAGACAAAGCTGGGCCCCAACTTTCCTGCCACCTCCGAAGGCACAGGAAGTCTGGACAGAGTCCTCTGCCAAATCTCAAGTGTCCCTTCCTTTCCGGTCCTCACTGCAGGGCAGGATCCTGTTGCCCAAGGTTCCTCCTCGCATGCTGCTTAGCGTTTTTTTTTTTTTTTTTTTTTTTTTGCTTCATGTGGTTCTCAAAATAGCTGTTCAGGAATTGGCTGTTTTACTCACTGAGGGAAGGAGTCTTTCAAGAATGGCAGAGACATCCTGGGATGGAGTCAGGGAAAGGGAAGGCAGAGAGACAATTGTCCCTTTGGGGTTGGTCATTCTGGTTGGGACATTATGTCTGGAGCTGATGGCTAAGGCATTAATCAGCTGGGGGATAGGGGTGTGGAGTGCTGTGGAATGGAGGCCTCTGTTCACAGGAGTGGTCTGAAGTAGCTGCAAAGGTTTTTATTTCAAGACAATTTTGGAGGGGAGGTAAAATCCATAGTAGCCTAAAATGAACTACCTTAAAGCCTGCAATTCAGTGATACCCAGTAAATTCACAACTTGGTCCAACCGCCATATTGTCTTGGTCATCACCCCCAAAGAAAATCCTGTATCCATTAAGTTACTACCTATTCTCTTCAAGCACTTGGCAGCCACTGACCTGTTTCCTGTCTCTATGAATGTAACAGTTCTGATATTTCACAGGAGTGGACATATGCCTGGCTTGGCTTCTTTCACTGGTCCTGTTTTCAAGGTTCATCTCAGTGGTGGTGGTGGTGGCAGCATGTATCAGGGCTTTTTTCTTTTTAATGACTGTGGTGGTTGAATAAGAATGGTCCCCAAAGGCTTTGCCCTGGAGGAGATGGGAATGGAGGCGGGGGCTGGGGGGAAGGTGAGGGGGACAGGAGGGGGGAGAACAAGGGAATCCGTGGCTGATATGTAGAACTGAATGGTATTGCAAAATAAAAAAAAAAATAATAAAAAAAATATGCAAAGCTAAAAAAAAAAAAAAATGGTCCCCATAGGCTCATGTATTAGAATGCTTGGTCAACAGGGAGTGGAATTTTTGATAGGATTAGAAGGATTATGGGGTGTGGTCTTGTTGGAGGAAGTGTGTCACTGAGGGTGGGTTTTGTTGTTTCAAAACCTATGCCAGGCCCAGACTCTCTTCCTGCTGCATGCAGATCAGGATGCAGCTCTCAACTACTTCTCCATCACCATGCCTGCCTGCATGCTGCTATTGCTCTCTGCCATGATGATAATCTACTAAACTTCTGAAACCATAAGCAAGGCCCCAATTAAATGCCTTATTTTATAAGAGTTGCCTTGGTCACGGTGTCTCTTCACAGCGACAAAGACGATGACTGAACATATTCTGTTCCACAAATAGACCACATTTGTTATTTCATTCATCTATCAGTGGACGTTGAGGTTGCTTCTACCTCTTTGCTACAATGGGTGTTCATGCAGAATTGCTGTGCCATGTGGCTGTACCATTTTCAAAATTCACTAGCAGCAGATAGCACCTCTCTGGTCTCACTGCCACTTGCTGTTTTCTGTGTCCCTAATGATAGCCAGCTTCGTGCACGTGAAATGTCTGACTGTTGTTTTGATTTGCACAGCTTCACTGTGGGCATCTGAAAGGGAAATGTCTGGGCTTTGAAACAGTTTAGATTAATTTCCAATTTCAGAGCTGAAAAGGGCTTTGGGACCTTTTGTTACTTCCCAGTCTCTCCCATTTTACAGACAATGAAATAGAAATCTAGAAATCACAAGGCCACACAGTAGTGGGCTGAGCTAGGGCAGGAAGTCCGATTCTCTTGTCTGAATTCAGTGCACCTCGTCACACATGTGGGCAGCTCATGAATCTAGACAGACCTTCTCAGCTTGTAGGTTGTGACCCCCACAGGGATTGCATATCAGATACCCTGCAAAGCAGATATTTATATTACAATTCATTACAGTATCAAAATTACATCTATGAAGTAGCAAAGAAATAATTTTATGGTTGGGGGTCATCACAATACAAGGAACTGTATTAAAGAGTCACAGCATTAGGAAGGGTGAGAACTGCTGGAACATCTGAGCTTTGACTCTGAAGAAAGTCCCAAAGCAGTTGATCTATGGTTCTGTTGACATGGTTTGCTGCTACCCCCCAACAGAGACAAGGGTAGGTCACTGGCTATACAGTGAAGCCAGCAGGATTACATTCTAGCTAGCTTCCTTTGTCCTTCTAGATATTAACCATCCCAGCCTCCGGTCTCACCTGTGGCTTAGTCTTACCATACTTTCATTTACATGTAAGTGGAGGTTGGTTGGATAGGTGGATGTTTGCGTCTGTGAATGAGTAGGTATACGGGTGGGTGTTAGATGGAGGAGTAGATGGGTGCTTGGACTGATGGATGGATGGGAGTTTGAGTGGGCGGGCAGATGGGTAGATTGGTGGGTAGGGAGGTAGACAGAAGAGTGGTCTGATGAGTAGATGGATGGGCGGGTGTTTGGGTACATGAATGGGTATGGGGGGCCATCCCTCACCCCCACATTTCCCCAAAGTACTCTTGAGTAGAAGCAGCAGGAAATATTAGTTAGAAGGATAGAGGGGAGAGAAACAGAAAATACAGGATAACCTCGAGAGGGCCTGGATCCTAATCCATCGGGCCCTGACTGTCTCTGCCCTAGGGTATTTATAGGAATGCCAAGGGGTGGAGCAAAAGACCTCCCCTCAGCACAGCCAAGTGCAGACCATCTCAGACACCTAGTACTCAGGCCCGTGATCTGTAACAAAAATCTTAAAAGGTCTTATTAATAGAAAAGCCTGGAGCCAGGTATTGAGGTGAACGCTGAAAGATCAGAGAAACAGAACAAGCCACATCCAACCTCACCTTGCCAACTTCTCAGCTGACCTTGTTTCCTCAAACTGAAAGCCTCTGAATCATCCTAATGGATCTCAGCTGAACTGCTGCTAAAAGCTAAAAGCTTAAAAAGCCTCTAGTTCCTGTTCCTCATGCCTTATGTATCTTTCTCCACCCAGCCTTAACTTCCTGGGATTAAAGGCGTGTGTCTTTCCCAAGCAAGACATGAGATCTCAAGTGCTGGGATTAAAGGCGTGTGTGCCACCATTTTCTGGCCTCTATGTCTATCTAGTGGCTGTTCTATTCTCTGACCCCAGATAAGTTTATTAGGGTACACAATATCTTGGAGGACATAATATCACCACAGTGGTCCAATCATCCTCTTTATGCAGACCTGCTGGGTAAAGCCTAAATGTGCTCCAACAGATGTGTGGGTAGCTGTTATATGGATGAGTGTTTGGATGTATGAATAAGTGGACAGATGTTATATGGATCGATGTTTAGGCAGTTGAGTGGACATGCAGACAGAGCACCTCCCCTTTCCTACTGCCCTCCTCTTCCACAGCTGCATACTCTGTAATTCCTATGCTATGGTTGGTGTTTACAGAGGGTAGGTTGCACTCGTTTTGAATGTCTGCCTTCTCAGGATCCAGCCCCCTTGGTCCTTCCCATCTCTTCAGAGAGCTCCATTTGCCTGGACCAAGCTCCTGGTTAGTTTTGTCCCAGAAGCACAGACTTTGCTTAGCTCTCTCTTCTTTTGACAAACTTCCCTGAACTCATGTTCTTACTGGGTGGACTGTTTTCCCCCTCCTTCCCATTGTAGGCAAGTTCTTGACCTTACCCTCCCTAACTCCAAGGGCAAATCCTTGCTCACTCTTTTTTTTTTTTTTTAAAGATTTATTTATTTTATGTATATGAATGCTCTATCTGCATGTACAACTTTATGCCAGAAGAGGACATCAGATCCCATTATAGATGGTTGTGAGCCACCATGTGGTTGTTGGGAATTGAACTCAGGACCTTTGGAAGAGCAGCCAGTGCTCTTAACCACCGAGCCACCTCTCCAGCCCCCTTGCCCATTCTTAAACCAATCCTCAGGCTTCACTGCCCCCGACCCCTGAAATCAGCTCTCACTGAGGTGAGCTGCACGAGACTTGGTCATGCTCACTTGCCCACCACATTTAAACTACCGGCCCCTCCTTCTCCCTCCCCTTGATTCCTAACAGTCTGCTTTCCTGGTCCCCGTCCTGGACACCCTCGTCTTCTCCTTCCCTAAGCCCTCCTCTTGCAGCCAACTCCTACCTGCTCTACTGCTTTATTCTTGGGTTCTCTTAAAAATTATTTATGTGCATGTGTGTGGTGTCTGTGTTTGTGTGTATGTGCACATGTGTGTATGTGTGCCCAGTGAGGCCAGAAAATGGCACTGGATCCCCTGAAGCTACAGTGACAGGCAGTTGTAAGCCACCATGTGGGTGCTGAGAACCAAACACTGGTCCTCTGGAAGAGCAACAAATACTCTTAACCAGTGAGCCGTCTTTCTAGCTGACTCTTGGCTCTTTTTTTTTTTTTTTTAAATATCACTAATTTCCCATATCACAGGTAATGAGCACCAATCAGCTATGGTCCTTAGACTTCTTTTAAAAGCCTCCCCTCTCTCTGCAGCCACCCTAAAAAGCCAACTTCCTATGAACATATAGTTCTCATAAATGTGTACCTCAAACATCATGGCCAAAGTGAATCCTGAATTCATTCTCATATTTGTCTCTCTTATCTGAATCCCTTGCACAGATACATATGTGTGTTATTTGTGCCGCATATCATTTTTGAGTTATTTCTCTGTCGCTGTGTTTAAACACCATGACCAAAAGCAACCTACAGACAGAAGGGTTTATTTGGGCTTATCATTCCAGAGCATAGGAGTCCATCACGGCAAGCAGGCTTGGCCTCCAGTGGGCATGGTGGCCGAATCAGGAAGCTTACAGCTCACTTCTTCAACCTCAACCACGAAAGAGAGAGAATAATTAAGAGTGTCTCAAGGCTTTCATCTCAAAGCCCACCCCATGACATACTCCTGCAGCAAACCCTCACCTCCTAAACTTCCCCTAACAATCCCCCTACCAGGGACATGTGCTCAAGTACTGCAGCCTGTGGGAAACACTTCCTATTCAAATCACCACATACATGTATTATGATGGTTGGCTCCAGCTCTGGCTGAGGCATTGTACCATTTCTTGTTTTATAAGCTACCCAATTTGCTTATAGTCAGCGAACCTCACAGCGCAGTGTGTAGGATAGCCCAGTCAACACTGGACACAGGGCATACAAGTGAAGATTTTCCACTTTGCATATAGCCAATGGCAAGGCTGTGGGCATTGGTAGCCCCAGGGGAATCAATCCTAGATTCACTGGAAACTGCTTTTCTGTTTTCCACCACGCTGAAGCAGCATGAAGCCCTCCCCTGATGCAGCCAGCTGATCTTGGACTTCCAAACCTCTAGACCATGAGTGTCCTTAGCTCTGAGAATTTTGTTCCCAGCCTGGGGTCTGGTTCTGTGTCTCTTTTCTAGTGCTGGGCAAGAGCATCTGGCTGCTCTGAGAGAGTTCTATACCAGTTGCAGTCCAGGTCCATCCCTCTGCCTGGGGTCATTCTCAGGCTTTCCGGTGCTCTTCTATGGGCAAAGTCCTGGAGCTAGCTGCTCCCATCCAGAAGGAATGTGCGTGTGTGGTGCATTAGTAGGAAGCTTTTTCCAGATGACTGATTCCATGTGGCTTATTGTTTTATATTGAATTATTCTGTGATAAATACAAATCATCTGTGAAAACCATTTCTTGGCTTCATTTATCACATCAAAGCCAGTGTGGGGTGAGGTATGCCACCCATGAAAGCTTGTAGGTGCCTTCTTCCCCTGCTGTGATTGGACCGTGTTCCCCAAAACTCACGTTTGGAGTCTTAACTCCCAGTGGACCAGCACTGAGATAAGGCAGGGTCTTTTAGAGGCCATCAGGTTCCTGAGAGATTAATACCTAGCTCTGGGGACCAGGGCTAATAATCTCAGGAGTGGGTGAGTTTTTGCTGTCTGGGAACTGAATTGGTTATCTCTAGAACGGGTGTTAGGACACAAGACTGCCGGCCCCGGGCGGTTTGTGTTCTCTCCACACACCTGCTTGCTTTTCCTCTTCCATCACGAGTTGAAGTCACACGAAGTCCTTTAAGCACCCCTCCCCCCACACACACATGTAGATAACTGGCCTTGAAACCCTTCCCTGCATGTAGATAACTGGCCTGGAAGGCCCCCCCAACATGTAGATAGCTGGCCTTGAATCACCCCCCACATGTAGAGAACTGGCCTGGAAGGCCTCCCCCCAACATGTAGATAGATAGCTGGCCTTGAAGCCCCCCACCCTACCCCATGTAGATAACTGGCCTTGGACCTTCCAGACTTTGGAACCAGAGCCAAAGTAAATCTCTGCCTCAGCTCGAATTCTGTTGTTGATAACCCAAGACCACAGGCTGGGTAAGTTGTAAAAGAGGTTTATTTTGGCTCAGAATCCCTGGTCTGATGTCAACTGGCCACATCTGGCAGGGGCCTTCCTGCTGGCAGAGTCCCAAGGCCTCACACAGCGTCACATGAGTTCTCTCCTAGAAAGCCACCAGATTCAATTGTGAAGTCCCCTCCCCTGATGTCTTTAGATAATCTTACTTACCTCTCCAGGCCCACTCTCATCCACCAGAGTCAGGTAGAAACCTCGATCTTAAAATTTCATGATGGAGATGAGATTTCAGGAAAAGTTTTCAGAGGGGAGAGGTCATATGCAAATCATAACAACCTCTTTTCTTTATAATGTACCCAGTCTCAAGTATTCTGTTGGAGTAGCAGAAAACAATGCAAGACACCTACTTCCTCCTCTCTTCTCACCTGGCTAGGATGCCTAACCTAGTCAGCGCTCTTCCCAGTGTTCCAGCCCAAGCTTGGGTGCCTTCTGTTCCCATAGTCTACACCCCATAACCACCCATCACCATCCTGCTGATGCCTCAGTAATATCTTGATGTCTTGAAAGCTGTCTGTGTGAAGTCTGGTGCAGCCACAAAGCAACTGCTTTTCACAAGTGGGCAAGTTACCTTTCCTGTGCCTCAGTTTCTTCATCTGTGAGGTGACACTGAAACTTGTCACACTAACAATTGTTAATAATGTTCCCCTATTCCCCTGTGGGAGCCCGTTCTCGGGTTCCTCGTGGCTTTACCCAGCAGGTCCGCATAGAGGATGATTAGGACCACGGGCCTGAGTGCAGGTGTCTGAGATGGTCTGCACTTGGCTGTGCTGGGGGAGGAGGTCTTTTGCTCCACCCCTTGGCGTCTCTATAAAAACCCTGGGGCAGAGACAGTCGGGGCCCGTTGGAATAGGTTCCAGGCCCTCTCGAGGCTATCCTTTATTTTCTATCTGTTTATCTCCGCAAGATTCTCCGCAATAAATCCTCCTATCTAATATTTCCTGCTGCTCGCACTCAAGAAAACTCTGGGGAACTGTGGGGGTGGTGGGTAAACGCCCCACATTCCCCCAGGACTGTCTTGACATGGGTGTAAGCTAAGTGGCCAGACCAGCATGTGTGGATATTATGGTACCTCCCCAAGGTTCCCTGCAACCCCAGACAATCCCTTTTATCTTGCACATTAATATAACTAAAGGCCATTAGCCCCCCTTCACGTCAGAACTAAATCTGTTGATCATAACTGCATGTCAACTACGGTCCTAGGCATCCTGGGCAGTGCCCCTCCTCTGTCACTCTCTTTGTCCCGCCCCCTTCCAGAGGAAGTCACAGCTGATGACTAGCTAATTAGGGATGTAAAGTTTCAACACCTTTTTCTCAATTTGGAACACCTCCAAAGATCAGTCCTAGCTCCAAAGGGGGATTATGAGAAGTCTCAGGGGCTCTATATGGGGAGGTCAGCTTTCCACACACCCCCACCACCCCAATCCTACCTCCTTTCCTTACTGAAGTGTCACCTCCCAAGAATTGCCCAGCATCCCTTCTGAATCCCATCTCCCTCTTGATCTGTTTCCAGGGGATCGGAGGCCAGGAGTGTAACAGTTGTGGTGGTCAGGACTTCTCAGCAGGAATGTAAGTAACCTGCAGGTGGGGTCTCAAGGATTACCCATGCTGAACTTGGGTTTGTATGTGATTTGCTGTGCTGACTTTGGAGAATGGAACACACTTTGCTCATCCACGTCCTGGGGATGGATCTGAACTGACCTGAAGTCTGAGGTGGCTATTAAACTGGTAAGTTGGCAAGGAGACAAGTTGGAGGCAAGGAGACAGGTTAGGGGTCACCTCTACCTCCTGTACTATGGGAAAGTGGTACCCAGTTTGGACAGGGGGTCCCATCGCGTGAGCACAGATGACCGGTGTCTATGAATGAGAGTGTGTAAGGTGCTGCTGACTGCACCACCAGAAGACCCAGCTGAAGAGAAGTGAGCCCTGAGGGTGTTGTCATCTCAAGGGACAAACTGCAAAGCTTCAACCATTCCACTTACAAACTCAACATCCTTCCATTTTCACTTGAAACCGGAAGTGGGGTGCATCTTACTGAGCATGTGCTTAGGATGCACAAGACTCACAGTTCACTTTCCAGCATGGCCCCGACATTAGAAACAAAACTTGGATATGTGCAATCAAATTCAGGGCAGTGACTTAACATTTTGACACTCCCCCCCCCCCCAATTTATTAAATAGTTAAGTACAGACTCCAGTGGAGAAAGGAGAACATCGATAACTTGTCTATATTAGTACCTTGAATGCCATCTTTCCCCGGGTTGTTTTGAATTTTGTTCTAAACAAGAGCCCCACATTTTCACCCTACAAATGAGACAGCAGCTCAAGGGTGATCTGGCTGCAGAGGGGTTTCCAGGCTTCCTCTGGGCTCCACAGGGCTAACTGGGAGCCGGGAAGGTAGGTTAAAGGAGATAGATCTAGTTCAGACACAGGACCTCCTTTGAGGAGCCAAAGTGGGCTAAATGTGTGCCTAGGACCTTAAGTAATGTGGTTTTGGTTCTAGAAGGTTCCAAGCACTGATTAGAAGATGCCTACAGGAGAAAGAGACAGTAGAAGGGGCTCTTTTGATTGCTAGTTGATTAGGAGGGCCAAGGTCATAAATAATCTCAAAGATGCTGTCTACAGCTAATAATTCCAAATATTTCATTACAAGAAGAGAGGCCCCTTCTCAGAAAATCCCCTAGGAGATTATCCCAGCACTCAAAACTTCCCAGGGAGAAAATACTATTCACTGTGTGACCCCTCCATCCACCCCCACACCAGGAAGCTGCTCCATAGGGACTCACTAATATTCCTGAAGCAGATCACAGGCAGATTATAAATAAAACCTGCCAGGGCCCCTTGTCCATGTCAGATTTTATGGGGAACCACGCTTGGGGCAGGGCAATCTGTCCTGCTCCATGTGGTACATCTCTGGGAATTCCGGTTTTGGGCATGGCTGTTGCAGAGAAAGGGACTGTGGACCTGGATGTGTGTCTCGCAACACCATACTGACTTGAAAAAAGCAAGTCCCCGGCGATGTGTGAACTTGGGGTATCTTAAATGTTATAATCTATAAGGGGGAAGCGGTGAGCATCCAATGGCCTGGACCTGAGGGATGCACTGGATCAGTGTCTATGTGATACCCACCACCACCCTCCTTTGAAAGAGGAAACTGAGGATTGTGCATGTCAGGTACCACAGTCAAGGTGCCTGCATGGAAACCCAGGATCTGCATTCAAACACCAAGCTTTCTGTGTAACCTGGAAGTCTGTACTTAGCACCCAGAGAAGTCCTCTAGGCATGTCTCAGCAGCATGATGCCCTGGTCTGAGATGCTTCCATTTATATGGTGGTGTGTACTTAAGACCCCAAGCCTGCCTAAACCCCTAGTTTTAGTCTGCTGCCCCACCCACCGTCTCCCTAGTACCCGACATTAGTCTTACCCACAGTGACTGATATCTGTCACAACAGGACCTCGGGAATATTCTGCTTAGTTTGTGTCCACTTGTCACCTGGGAAATGGGAACCTCAACTGAAGAATTGCCTGGATCAGATTGGTCTATGGCCATGTCTGTGAGACATTTCTTAATTGCTAATTGATTAGGAGGGCCAAGGCCACAGTAGGTAGTGCCATCCCTAGGCAGGTAGGCCTGGACTGCAAGAGAAATCTAGCTGAACAAGCCAGTAAATGTGGTCCTCCATGGTCTCTGCTTTGGTTCTTGTCTCCAGATTCCTGTCTTGGCTTCCTTCAGTGATGGACTGTCACTTAGAACTGTAAGATAAACACTTTTCCCCTGAGGTTGCTTTTGGTCAGTGTTTTATCACAGAAACAGGGAAGGTACTAGAACAGGAGCCATTTCCAGTACCTGGGGTCGGAGACTGTGTTCTGTAACTGCCCGGCACACTAAGAAACCAATTAACCTTGATAATCCTCATCTGCCCAGAAGAGTATGTTCTTGTCTCCGAATATTCTCCAGCCTATCCAATTGAGAGATGTTGGGAAGCCCTGAGCACCAGCATGGCCACAGTGTCCATGCCTAAGTGCCACAGTTACCTGGTACTCTTGTTCAGACACCTCACCTGAGGTCTACAATAGCATCAGGCTCTCCCCACAGGCAGGTGGAGGGTGCCCAAGCTCCGCAGGTCAGACTGGGCAAATATGAGACCCACTCCGTTTACTTCCGAGAGACAGAATCATTCAAATTACAGATGCAACATTCTATATCTATATCTCTAGTTACAGAAAATAGCTCCCAGCTTCAGCCGCTTCCAGACCTCTGCGGCCACTTCCTCCCTTTGTCAATGTATATGTGAACATTTCCAGGCTCCTCATTTCTCATGTCCACACCTTGCCCACACCCTGCACCGACCTGGCTGGGCAATCACCACCCAAGTGGTCACTGCCCTGAGTGAGCATGGTCTAACTGTTTCTCCCATGCCCTGCTGAGATCTCAGAAACAATAAAGCTCCCTTGGTGCCTCATGTGTCCGACACCTGTCACAACTCCAAGTTGACTTGTTTTGGTAACAGCCTGGTAAAGTTCCTAAACATGGTAGAGGAAGGGGTTGTATCCGCTTGCTGAGTCTTGGGATTATGGTACAGGAACTGGTTGCTTGGCTGTGAGCCTGTGTAGAGAAAACTTCTCCCCTCCCCCATCTCAACTGCCATGGCCACCACATGGCATGTCCTGCTGAGTCCAGAGAAGAACCTGAATCCCCATCAGTTCTTAGGGAATGGCCTGCATGGGCGTGTTTATGCTCTTTGTTTTCTGAAGAATGAGCCACTGTGGACGTGGACATTCTCAGCCCCCCACACTGCTAAAGGACATAGATTTCTGGTCTGTTTAGAAATTAGGTCACATTTGGAATCGCCTCAGAAGTATCCACTGCTCGTGGACTTCCTGTTTCATCCAGCTCTCATCTTCCCAGGCTGTAAAATTGTAGGGAAAGAGTGAATTACACATCGGAAAATGTTGGAAGTGCCTGAAGATTAGAATCGAGGATCTGCTGCTGGAGCCATTTGAAATTGCAGTCCAGCAGCTGTGCCGTTTGCTGGCTGTGTGGCCTTAGAAGAGTTACTCAACTTCTCTGGTCCTTGACACAGAATGGGATGGTGGTGGCCGGAATAAAGAGTAGACTGCGAAAATGATCACAGTCCTTTTCTTCTGCCTAGACACTCGCTATTTGCTATGGCCTTTACTATCCTGCCCATCAAAAAATGATTCCCGTTTCCCCTCCTTCCCAGAATCTGGGGTTAGCTACCTCCCATCACACACTGGGTCAGCATGTACCCACTGACAAAAGTTGCGCACTGTACTGCTTAGCTGGCAGGGTTTTCAGACCTCCTGGGTGGAACAGGACAGTTGCAGCCTGCAGTCTGCAAAGGTAGATGCATGGCTCTGGAAAGAGATAGCAGCAGGAAGGACTCACTGCATACATACTGCACACCTCCTCCACTCCACATATCACTGCTGACCTTTTCAGAGTGCAAATGTCTGCTGAAGCCAGAGCCAGCAGGTCTCCCTGGAGCTGGAGTTACTGGTGGTTGTGAGCCGCCCAAAGCAGGTGCTGGGAACCAAACCTGAGTCCTCTGCAAGAGCAGCACACGCTGTTAACTGCTGAGCCATTTCTCCAGCCCCTTCACTGTTGAGTATTAAGGATACTTGAGTTCTTAGTATAGTTTGGACACAAATACTTTGTTAGGTATACATATAGATATTTCATCTGCAACTTCCTTTTCTGTAAGGGTATCTTTAATTTTTTTACATATTCGTTTATTTTGTGGAAGATGTGTGTGTGTGTGTGTGTGTGTGTGTGTGTGTGTGTGTGTGTGTGCTCATGCCATAGTATTCACATGGAGGTTAGAGGACAGGTCTCTGGAGTCAGTTCTCTCCTTCCACTGTGCAGATTCCAGCAACTGAACTCAGGTCATTAGTCTTGTTAGCAGGCACCTTTATCTGCTGAGCCATCTCTCCAGACCTTGATGGTATCGTTTGAAGAGCTGAAAGTCTGGATTTGTATGAAATCCAATTCATTTTTTTTCTTTTATGTTTAGTGCTTTTTATTTTGTCTTACTTTTTTTTCCCACTGCAGGCTCATAAAACATCTCTTGATCTCTTCTGAAGTTTTATGGTCTCAGCTTTTAGCTCTATGACTCACTTAAAATCAATGTATGTACGCTGCTGATGGCTGAGGGTTCATTTTCTCGCCTTAAATAGCAAGTTGCTCCACCACAGTTTGAGAAGATTCCTTGTGGACTCGCACCAGGAACTCCGTTGGGATCCAGGTGGCTGTACGGGAGTGATTCTGTTCTGCTCCTTTGTCACAGAGCTCCTTAAACTGTGGGCAGTGACCTCTTCTGCCGTGCCACATAACTCAATGTGGGGCCTTTAGAGGTTTCGGTAACAGTAAGAGGTTTCTGAATACCCAATGACCCAAATTGATTCAGAATCATCCCTGCAACGAATCCAAGGCGTTTCTGGCAGCGACAGTGTGTGACATAGTGTGACTTTTACTGCAGCCTGGCTCTGAGCACACACCATGCACATTTACACCAGGCTTCCATCACACTCTGCCACACAAGTGAACCCCATTTGCAACACTTTGGACCATATCTGAGATTACTGTATGATGTGATGTCAATCATGCTGTTTTCACTGTGCAGCAAAGGTTTCTGCTCTTATGGAAAGTTAATGATTTAATTGCAGAAACCATTCTGAGATTTCCCTGCCACTATGACTCTGCACGAAAGTAACACGCTGGTCTTTAGATTGCCTAGTGCTAGAATGTCTGGTTTTAAAAATAGCTGTTTGAGTTGCTAACTTGAATTTTTAACTTTATTTTATTTTGTTTTTGTTCTTGAGACAGGGTTTCTCTGTGTAGTCCTGGCTGTCCTGGAACTCTCTCTGTAGACCAGGCTGGGCTTGGACTCAGAGATCTGCCTGCCTCTGCCTCCTGAGTGCTGGGATTAAAAATTTCAAAGCCCAGCTTTGAAATTTTATTTAAAAAACAAAAATAATAAAAAAAAAAAACTTCAAATGAACTTTGGCTTGGGATTGGCACAGACTTTCCAGTGAGTCCTAAAACTATTTTTCTATCATTTTGTACTATGTATTTATAGGAAGGGATGTCCTCAGAATTGATGATTATGAAAATAAAGTATGAATCATTGCTGAACAGTGTTGAAGATCCTCTGCACCCTGTAGCACAAAATCTTCAGCCAAGATTGAATTCCTTAAGTAAAAATCAATGAGCAATCTGACTCATTGGTGTGCAGATTTGCTCTGGGCATCAACAGATGGTAAAGTTACATGTATACAAAATAATCATTGTCAAATAAACTTCTTTATGACCTGTTACCATAAGTGCTTTATTTGTGTGCCTGTTTTATTCACCTATACACCCAGGGCCAGGGAGAGAATTCCTAGGTACGAAGGGGTCACAAGTGGAGAAGTTGAAGACTCCACTCCTACAAGTCGACGTGGTTTGGGCAGCTGAAAACCATGGAGGCCCCTAAACCCAGCCTTGCCCCCTCCAAAAGCTCATGGGGAGAGTCCTTCCTCTTGTCTTAGTCCCTGGTGGCCCCAGGCTTTCCATGGCTGTCTCCCCTGGGTCTTGTGTAACTGACGCCTTTAGGAACCAGCCCTTGGACTTAGGGCCACCCTAATTCCAGTCTGTTCTCATCCTGTCAAGGTGATTGTTAATGTAATGGCCTAGATGAAGATCTTGTTTTAAATAAGGTCACAATCAGAGGTTCTAGGTGGGAACAGGTATTGTTAAAGGCCAGATGGCATTCTATACTCTGCAGTTACGTCCCGCTGATCTATTAGTTTTTGCAGTGCTGGGAATCGAACCGAGGGTCTTGCACACACTAGGCAAGCACTCCATCACCGAGCTACAGCCTCTAGACCTATTCATTCTCCACAAATGCTGACATCACACTCCCATGACTAACTTCAGCTCTGGGGTATGTCTTCATATCAGCAAATACCCCACTTAGCTCTCTTTCAGAATAATATGAAGACTAAGCTTTTCAACACTTGGAAATTATAAGTATCCACGCACATTGATTGTACATGTTGACGGACTTCACTGTGACATTCCACACACTCATCTCTGTGTTACCTGGGCTCTCTCCTCCCTTCCTGGCTGTGATCCACCCACACTGTTGGGGTGGCTTCTCTACTGCTTTCAGGATATTGTTACTTTTCATGCTAGCCTCTATGTGTGAGAGAAAGTATGGAATACTTGAGCTGTTTTTTTTTTTTTTAAACTTAAGATTTTGATCTCAGTTCTACATATTCTCCTGCAAATGACAAGATTTCATTCTTCACTACGGGCGAACCTGAGGTTTCTTTCTCCATTTACCTACCAACTTTACCTAGTGTCTGCCTCCATTTGTTGTCTCTTCCTTGAGCAAGTATCATGCTCCCCCTTTGACCCCTCTGGGCATCTGAAACATGTTTATTTTATTATCCTGCAAGATTCCATGCCTCATAAAATTTTTCTTCACCCTGAGTAAAGGTTCTTAGAGTCTTAACATTCAACGTACTTATTTGCTGTGGGATGGTCTGTATGTCAAATGTGTTGCTGATTGGTCAATGAATAAATCACTGATTGGCCCGTGGCCAGGCAGGAAGTATAGGCGGGACAAAGAGGAGAATAGAGCTGGGAAGTGGAAGGCTGAGGGAGAGAGAGACTGCCAGCCGCCATCTGGACAAGGAAGATGTAAAGTACCGGTAAGCCACAAGCCACGTGGCAAGGTATAGATTAATAGAAATGGATTAATTTAAGCTGTAAGAACAGTTAGCAAGAAGCCTGACATGGCCATACAGTTTGTAACCAATATAAGTCTCTGTGTTTACTTGATCGGGTTTGAGCGGCTTGGGACTGGCGGGTGAGAGAGATTTGCCCTGACTGTGGGCCAGGCAGGAAAACTCTAGCTACACTTATTGACTCTTACTTAGTATTAATTTTTTTCATGTTGTTCTGCTGTTTTATGGGTGGAGTTTATTAATTGAGTATCTCACACATGTCTATAAAGAATTTTGATCACATCCACGATCCCTTCCACTTCAGCTCTTCCTGGATCCTCCTAGGGCTCCCTCCTACTTTCACGTCTCTTTTTAAGTTAACCAGTCCATTCAGGGCTGCTTGTATATGAGTGGCTGTGGGGCCATCCACGGGAGCATGGTTGACATACCAGAGGGCCCCACCCCTGAAGAAAACTGACTCCTCCTTCCCAGGAGCCATCAGCGGCCAATAAATCCTCACCTAGGCAGGGGTGGGGTGGTGGGGAGACACACGGGGACCCTGAGCCCCTCCCCAGCCCGAGCTGGTGTGTTGACTGGCCTGATCTCATGTAGGTCTTGTGCAGTCAACCACAGCTGCTGTGACTCCTGAGGGCAGCCGTCCTGTGGTGTCCAGAAGACATTGTTTCTTCAGGAGTCCCTTTTGACCTCTGGCTGTTACACTCCTGTCCCTTCTTCAATGTTCCCTGAGCCTTGGCGGGGAGGGGCTATGATGTGAAAGTCTGATAGTTTACTCACAAACTCAATAATAATATCAAACTTGGAGCTCACAACCTGGGCTCTGATCCGGGTCTGCCCACCCATCCTCAGTTGGCCAGTCAAAAGGCTCAAATGAGTAGCGGAGAGCAGAAAAGAGATTTATTCAGTGTGGCCACATCGGGAAGAGGGACAGAGAGCCAGTGAATCACCCAAGTCCATCTTCAGGCTCCTGGTGTGAGGCTGCAGTTTGAGGAGGTCTGTCCAGGGATATACACATCCAGGCAGCTCCTGCCAGGGTGTGGTCTACCCCGCCTCTGAGCTGGTCCCACCCTGTGAGGTGGTTTGCCTGGCTCTTAGAACTGTGTGCAATCTCCTTCCAGAAGACAAGCTCCCCCTCTGGCTGGGGCCTTCTCCTTTTCCCAGCGTGAGATTCTTGGGGACAGTTCCACTTCTTTGGGGCTCACCATTGTGAGACTGAGGATCAGTGTGCCCTTAGCTTCATTTCTGTCCAGCTGATCACAATAGTAAATCTGAGTTTCTTTTGGTCATGACCTTTTTTTTTTGGTCTCTGTAACATTTTTTTTTTTCCTGCTGCTTCTACCTGGTCACATGGACATCTGAGTAGAATGAGCACTTATAATTGTTTGTTACATGTGAGTGTGTGTATGATGTGTGGGCAGGTGTACATGCATATGTGTGTGTGTGGAAGCCAGAGGCCAACCTTTGGTGTCTTTCTCCATTGCTCTCCAACTCGTATTTGGAGGCAGGGTCTCTCACTGAACCTGGAGCGCACCTATTCTATTCGACGAGCTGTCCAGCAAGCCCCAGAAAGACTTTCATCTCCACCTGCCCAGTGCTGGCATCACGGGCTTTGACAACCAAGTCTGCCTTACGTGGGTCCAGATTTGAATTCAGGCCCTCAGTCTGATGCACCTCACACTTTCATGGTTGAGCTACTCCCCCACTCCACCCCCCTTTCTTCTTTTTGAGACAAAGTCTTACAGGCCTGGCTGGCCTGGGACTTGTTTTGTAGACCAGGTTGACTTCAAACTCACAGAGATCTACCTGCCCTTGCTTCCTGAGGGCTGGCCAACTCTTGTCAATTAATGATATCAAAGACACCATGACCTAATAACAGGGACAGTGGGAGTGAGAGGACCTTGGGCAGCTGCTGAGTGTCTTGGATCCCACTACCACCAGAGGACCTTGGTCAGCTGCTGAGTGTCTTGGATCCCACTACCACCAGAGGACCTTGGGCAGCTGCTGAGTGTCTTGGATCCCACTACCACCAGAGGACCTTGGGCAGCTGCTGAGTGTCTTGGATCCCACTACCACCAGAGGACCTTGGGCAGCTGCTGAGTGTCTTTGATCCCACCTACCACCAGAGGACCTTGGGCAGCTGCTGAGTGTCTTTGATCCCAACTACCACCAGAGGACCTTGGGCAGCTGCTGAGTGTCTTTGATCCCACTACCACCAGACTTGCTTACCCTAGAGACTCTAATAAAGCTAATAAAGACTCTAATAAAGCCACCACATAGGATAGTAGGCTTTCCCCCCACTCAGCCCCGTGTGTGAATTGTACACCATATCCCCACCCTGATGTGGGTCAAAACCTAAGCCTTCCCACCCCAACTCCCTGGGGGCACATGAAATGGCCTGGCCAGCCCTATTGGAGCTAGTATGGTGGGGGTGGTTTTGTTGTGGTTGTTAGGATGTGGTTGATCCAAGTCCATTGAACCCATAATTGTTTATTGCAGCCTGCTATGTTTGCTTGGCCAGATTTGGGGTTGGAATATTGCAACAGAGAATTCTTAAGGCGTGCAGACGCTCCTAATAAGGCAAGGGGACACTTGCATGGTTAACCCTCCCCAGGCGGCACTCTGCAAGTCCCTGCAGCTTTAAGAAGGTTGCTGGTCCTCAGCCCTGTGCAACCTCCCTGCTGAGAGTTTCCTCCTGCAACAGGCAGACAGGCCCCCATAAGCAGCAGCATTCTCCACCCAGCAGCTCTGCTCACACTTCAGAAGGGTCTGCTTACAGCTGTGGGCAGGCCAGTGACTACCTTAGCAGAAGTACTCAGAATAGCGGTGGAGGATAGGGGCTTGGATTTGGGATTTTTATTTTTAGCATAGAGATGTGTGTTGGCTTGCTGGGGCTGCTATACAGAAACACCATGGGTTGGGCAGTATAAACAAGCGGATATTCATTTGCACCTAGTCCTGGAGGATGGAGGCAAGGCTCCTTTCTTCCAAGGCCTCTCTTTTTGGGTTGCAAATTGTCATCTTCCCAAGATCTTTATGCAGCATATATTTCTGGGATCTCTGTGTGTCCTAGTTTCTACACTGATTTTTGTTTGTTTGTTGTTTGTTTGTTTGCTTTTGAGACAGGACCTTGGTGTAGCCCACACTGGCCTTGGACTCACAGTCACATGCCTCAGCTTTCTTTATTTTTGGAGAGATTTTTTTTCTTATGTGTATGGATGTTTTGCCGGCATGCAATGTGTGCCATGTGCATGCAGTGTCTGAAGAGACCAGAAGAGGGCATCAGATACCATGGACCTGGAGTTACAAACAGTTGTGAGCTGTCATGTGGGTGCTGGGAATCAAACCCAGGTCCTCTGGAAGAGCAGCTAGTGCTCTTAACTGATGAGCATCTCCCCACAACCCCCTTTTTTATCCTGTGACAGGATCTCTCACGTGGCATGGAACTCATAAAGTAGGCTAGGATGGCTGGCCAGAAAATGCCAAAGGCCTGCTTCTCTCACCTCGCCTTTCTGGGAGTGTGAGCACCTGCCACCGTGCGGGGCTTCTGGACATGGGTTTGGGAACTGGACTCAGGGTCTTGTGCTTACTGACTGAGCATCATCCCAGCACAACTTTGAACAAGTTCAGAGGCTTTGGATCTATGCAAGCATAGACCACTTTTCTCTTTATTGTGTGTGACCGCCATCTTGACATTTTTGTGTTTTTGGAAGTCATAATCTGTTGAAGGTCCAAACTAGCTCTTAATGGATGAGTTATCTCTCCAGCCCCAACCTGAAGCTTTTTGAGCATTGACATTACTATGAGCAGAAAATTCCACACTTGACTCCCCAGGATGGATTGCAGTCAAAACACAGGCATGCTGCCAGTACTGTCTAGAATTCCCCGCTGTGCATACAGGGCAGATGAGCCACACATGGATTGCCTGTTTAGACTCCTGAAGGCATCTCCAAGGTAAAGGCAGATATTCCCAGAACATTTCTGGTCTTAAGCCTTTCAAGTAAGGGATATTTGGCCTATATTTTTGAACATCACAACAAACCACAAGAAAAAAGCAAAACAAAACAAATAAGAACAACAAATCCAGCATAAACTCAAACAGAGCAGGGGGTTCTGCAGAGGTGGAGTAGCCCAGACAGTGGGCCCAGCCTGCATGGCCATTCTGCTCACTTCTGTGTATACTACACTATGTGTTGACATCAACCATGACCTGCTTTATTCTAGCTTCTCATTTCAGTAGACCTTGCTTGAGCATCTGGCACACAGTAGGACCAAATGAGGGTCTGAGTTAAAAAAACAAACAAACAACTTACAATGAAATTTTATTCAGCCATTAAGAAAAATTAAATTATAAAATTTGCAGAGGGAAAATGGATGAAACAGGAAAATATAGTAAGTTAAAAAAAACCCACTCAGGAAGACACAAATCACATCATCTCTCTCCTATTCAGATCTGAGCTTCTCAATTTTATATGTGCATTTCTTCCTGGGAGCAAGGGAGAGAGAAGATGCCAGGAAACGAAAACGGGGCCCATGAGAGAGAAAAGAATTACTTTCAGTAGATAATTATGTTATGATTCAGCCTCAGTAAATGCTATGTTATTTTTAAAACCTGAAAGCTGGGCTGTGTTACTGTCTGACCGTTTATGAAAGACTTCAAATTCCTGCTTGTTTTACGTTAAGAATTGCTGTTCAGAGCTGAGCAGTGGTGGCACGTGCCTTTGATCCCAACACTTGGGAGCCAGAAGCAGGTGGATCTCTGTGAGTTCAAGGCCAGCCTGGTCTACAGCCAGGGCTACACAGAGAAACCCTGTCTTAAAAATAAAAAAGTAAAAAAGGAAGAAAGAAAGGAAGGAAGGAAGGAAGGAAGGAAGGAAGGAAGAAAGGAAGAAAGAAAGAATTGCTGTTCAAACTCATTTCCTCTCTGATTAATAACGCTATTGAAAATGTTGTGGGGTTTTCTTTTTGCATATTTTTACACATTTAACTATTTCTACTGAGCTTTTATTTTGATGCCTTTCATAGTTAATTCATTCTCATATGAATTTAAGTCTTCTAACAAATAATTATATATATATATAATTATATATATATATATATATATATATATATATATATATATATATATATATATATGCCACACATGTGTGCAACACCCACACACACATGCCAGGAGAAGGCATCAGATCTCCTGGAGCTGGAGTTAAAGACAGTTGTGAACCACCCAAAGTGGGTCCTGGGAACTGAACTCGGGTCCTGTGGAAGAGCAGCCAGCACTCTTAACCACTGAGCCAGCTCTCCAGCTGCCCCCAGACCCCATTTTTAAAAAAGATATCCATCTTACCAAGAAATGTTCTTTTCTAGTTTTCTTGAAACAAACTTTCCTGAATCCTAGGAGGCAGAAGTCCCATGTGCTGGTTTCTCCTGGCTGGTGGGTGGGCCGGTGGGAGGCAGGCACCACTGTTTCAGAACAGCCTTGCCACTCAGTGAGAGCCTGCTAGGCCCCAGGTCTACCGCCAAATGCTTCTTTGTATTGTTTAAAATTTTAATATTTTATCCATCATGGGGTTTTTGGTAACAATTTTGACTTTAAAAAGAATTCATAAGACTCATATTTATCTTTTTTAATTAAAAAAGTCGATTTTTTATTTTATTTATTTTTTAAAAAGATTTATTTATTATATATACAGTGTTCTGCCTGCCTGTATGCCTGCATGCCGCAAGAGGGTACCAGATCTCATTATAGACGGTTGTGAGGCACCACGTGGTTGCTGGGAATTGAACTCAGGACCTCTGGAAGAGCAAGCAGCCAGTGCTCTTAACCTCTGAGCCATCTCTCTCAGGCTTATTTTTATTTTTATTTTTATTTTTAATTATGTGTATGTGTCTCTGTGTGGGTATTTACAGAGGCCAGAAGAGGGCATTAGATCTGCTGGTGCTGGAGTTACAGGTGGTTGTGAACTGCTTGTTGTGGATGCTGGGAACTCAATTCTGATCCTCTGCAAGAACAGTATGTGCTCCTAACCACTAAGCCTTCTCTCTATTATTATTATTATTATTATTATTATTATTATTATTATTATTATTATTTTAAGACTGTATCTCATGTATCTCAGGCTGGCCTTGAACATGCTATGTAGTTGAGGATGACCTTGGACTCCTGATCCTCCTGCCCCCAGATCCGAGTGCTGGGATGACAGGCCGGCACCACCACACCAGGTTTATCCAGTGCTGAGGCCTGAACCCAGGGCCTCATGCTTGCTAGTCAAGCAGTCTACCTACTGAGCCGCATCTGAGTCCCCAAATCATGTTTGTCTAGGTGTCCATGATCTGACTATTAGCAAAGGGTACCCCTTAAGTCTTTGAGGAGGTCAGTTTTTAGCCTGCCTGGTCCCTAACCCCACATGTTGATCTCAATACTTGCTAATTAACCATGTGCCATGCTTGGTTTTCACTGTCAAACTGATGAACTCTAGAACCATCTGAATAGAAAGTCTCAGTGAGGTACTGTCTTGATTGGCTTAGCCAGTGGACCTGTCTGTGAGAGGTTTTCTTCATTGGGTGGAGGTGGGAAACACTATCCTGAACGTGGGCGGTGCCATCCCCTGGGCTTGGGCCCCCCAACTGTATGGGAATGGAAAACCTGAGTGTGCATGCAGCTGTTCCTCTCTGCTCTAGGATGTGATGTGACTAGCTGTCCCCAGTTTCTGCCTTGACTTTCCCCGACATGGTAGACTGTAACCTGGGATGGTAAGCCAAGTAACCCTACCAAGCTGCTTTTTTGTCAATGTTTATCACAGCAACCGAGATGAAGCTAGGGCGCCATGTGGATACCTGTTGCTCTCCTGAGTGCTGCTTGAGATCCACAGGTGTCCCTGTCCCTGTCCTCACTGCCTCACTTCACTTACAAATCGGTGACCAGGTAGCCAGGAAAGCAGGTGGCTGACAAGTCCTGTCTAGAAGCCACCTTGAGTGAGCCACTTCAGTAACGGCCCTTTCGTCTGCCACTTTTTGTTCTCAGTGAACCCTATATTCTTCTGGGCTATTCCCTTGGGCCTTTCTTCCTCCCCCATCTCAGGAACTCTCTCCCCCTCCCCTTCCTGTGTCAAGACACCAGGATGTCAGCTTCTGACTAGCAGTTTCTCTGGGAATAGCAGGTGGTGATGGCACTCTGAAGTCACCAGGGTCACCCCCAGTTTGTATTCTCAGCTCCTGTTACAGTTTGCCTGATTGGGGCTTCATGACAGGTTCTTATTGGAGCACCCCATAATCTGATCGATAGACTCCCCTTGCTGTGCTGTGCACCCCACTCTTGGCTGCCTTTTTTTCTTTAAAGTCCCGAGCATAGTCACTCAGCGCACTTGTCCACGGCTCTCACGGAGACCACCTGTTTCTCATCCCTACACTGAGTGTTTGTAGCTGGGCTTGTGGCCCAGAGAAACCCCCGTTGGTGTCATTCCAGCCAGAAGCCACCTAGATTGGCACAGAAATAGGGACCACACTAGTCTGACACTTACTTATCCACAAGCTGGAAAGAGATTCACAGCACGCAGGAGACGGGAATACCTTCCCTAAGCCCTGACCTTCCTGAAGGGGAGTCGTTTCCCCATCGTGTTCTTGAATTAATAATGGCAGTGGCTCCCAAGGGAAGCAGCTGCTTTCAGTAAAGCTTCACCTGCCTTCTGATCACACACTCAAGGAACCAATGACGCCTGGAGCATGCAGGCTGTACCTGCAGATTCCCGGGGCTGTGGTCTTGCTCCATTGAAAATGAAGAATGAAAAAAAAAAAAAAGAAAAGAAAATGAAGAATGAAAAGGAAGGCATGGACATTAAGTTGATTCTCTGCTTAACACAACGTAGGCACTCAAGATGTTTTTGTTGATTGGATGGGTGCATTGGATCTCGGGGATCACAAGCCTAGTCCGAGGCTCAGTCAGCAGATCTACTTCCCTCCTATGTTTTCTTTCTTCCTTCCTTCCTTCCTTCCTTCCTTCCTTCCTTCCTTCCTTCCTTCCTTCCTTTCTTTCTTTCTTTCTTTCTTTCTTTCTTTCTTTCTTTCTTTCTTCCTTCCTTCCTTCCTTCCTTCCTTTTCTTTCTTCCTTCCTTCCTTTCCTTCTTTCTTTCTTTCTTTCTTTCTTTCTTTCTTTCTTTCTTTCTTTCTTTCTTTCTTTCTTTCTTTCTTTCTTTCCTTTCTTCCTCTCTCTCTCCCTCCCTCCCTCCCTTTCTTTCTTTCTTTCTTTTTTTTTTTTTGGTTTTTCAAGACAGGGTTTCTATATGTAGCTCTGGCTGTCCTGGAACTCGCTCTGTAGACCAGGGTGGCCTCGAACTCAGAGATCTACTGCCTCTGCCTCCCAGATGCTGGGATTAAAGGAGTGTGCCACCACCACCCAGCTTTCTCCTAGTGTCTTGGGGCATCTCTGTGGTGGTTTGCAGTTGCAAACTTTGCTGCTTTACAAGTATCATTGACAGGTACGAAATGAACCATTTTCCCAAAACCTCATGTGCTGGTTCAGCCAAAGGAAGAAAGACAGCGTTTACCCTGGACTCCACCCATGTGTCATCCAAGACCAGGCAGGTTGCATGTGCCAGTCAGTGTACACGATCCATTCTACAGCTGAGAAAAGAGGCTCAGAAAGACACAATTACTCTCCTTAATGACTGGCGGTGTGACCTGGAGTCAAGCCTCCTGGAGGAAAGAGGAACTGAGGGTCCCAGAGAAATGGGGCGGGGATGGGGGTGGGGCACGGAGGCTGAGCCGAAGGGTAGCGTGTGGATGGTGACCATCCCTGTGTGCCTCTGAGATGTAGGATTTATCCTGGTTTGTGGGCTGCTGACAGGCTGTCTGAGATTAACTTCTGCTTTCACCAGCTTCTGCCCTGGAGGCTAGGGCTGGGAGCCAGCCTGGAGTTAATGTATTCACTGCCCCACTGGCTCCTCCAAGGTGGGGCAAGCCCGGAAAGGGGCCAGGATGCAATTACTCTGATCTATACCACATGGCTTCTACTGGCCGCTGTCCCTTCCGAACAGTCATAGGTCACCCTGACTCTTCCTGAAGCACAGTCTTCCTGGGGCCAGAGGGAGAGGCAGGGAGGCGGAAGAGGGAGACTCCTCCTTAGGGACTTTGTGGGAGAATGACTGAGCTCTGCCTGGTACTTGCAAAGAAGCAGCCTGTGACCCCTCACAGCCAGTGTGGGTCCACGCTGATGCTGTGACCCATCGGCCCCAGCTGAACATCTTAGATCAACGTCTATTATCTTGCAGTTCTGGAAGCAGGAGCCTAAAGTCAATGTCCCAGGCTCAAGGCAAGACCGGCCTGGGCTCTCCTGCAGCTCTGGAGGAGACTCCTGGCCTTATATAGCCCCTAGTAACCCCTCGCTCCTCTGCCTCTGCCTCCTCCTTGCAGCCTCTGTCCTCTGCTTTGAATCATATCTTTTGTTGTTCATTGGATCTCATGAGGTCACTGGCCACCTGGAGAGTCCAGGGTCACCTCTCATCCCTAGGTTCTTAACTGAATCAATCTGTACAAGCCCTCGAGTAGATGGTGATGTATTGCCAGACCCGACAGATTAGGATCTGGGCCTTTTGGAGAGCCTTCCCCATTCTGTCAGGCCACGATTCCTGTCTTCATGTTGTAGATTAAGACCAAGGCTGGGAGACAGCCTATGTCTGCAGCCCAAGGTCAGGGGTAGGATAGGAAGCAAAGCCGAGGCCCTGGAGGACAAGGGAAGGATGCTGCCCCTGACTGTGGACAGAAGCAGCCCGTGGCAGGTATGTGGTTGGAGATGGCACAGTTGGCCATCAGCCCTGGCTGACCTGGGCTGGATGCATCTATGCAGCGAACCCTGTACAACCTACAGGCTACAGAGGCCTCTTCTATCTGTGGTCCTCCTAACCCAGGACAGGCAGTGGGCTGTTTGGAGGAAAGGGTGGGATGATAGGTAGACGGATGTGGGGCTGCCTCCCCATGCTTCCTCTTAAGGTCCCTAGGGGTATGCTGAGATGGATCATCTTTTGGGGTAAGAGAGTCATTACTAACTGGAGACAACAGTATGACGGGAACTCTGAGGAGGATTCGTACCCACATGGCAGAGTTGGGGGGAGTTGGTTTCTTTTTCAGAGGAAAAGGGAGATTTCATCCCATGTAACGGATGAGCTCTTCACAGCACAGCCCTGTAGACATGTTGTCCCTGGGGGTCAGGGGGAAAAGAGGCCTATAGCTGGAGTTATCTCCAGCCCTGCCTGGGCCAGCAGTCACTCAGACTCAAATAAACACAAAGATGCTTATATTATTTAAACTGTTTGGCCTAATGGCTCAGGCTTCTTGCTATCTAGTTCTTATATCTTAAATTAACCCATTTCTATTAATCTATATGTTGCCATGTGGCTTGTGGCTTACTGGTACTTTAAATCCCGCTTCTCATGGCGGTGGCGGCTGGCAGCATCTCCTGACTCAACCTTCCTGTTCCCAGAATTCTCCTCTCTCTTTGTCCCGCCTATACTTCCTGCCTGGCTACTGGCCAATCAGCACTTTATTTATTAACCAATCAGAGCAACACATTCAGAGCATACAGAACATCCCACAGCAGAGGCCATCTTACATTGGGGTGGGGGTGGGCTAGGTGGGAGTGAGAGTTGGGGAGAATGTATGATCCTAAAAATGTCGGGGAGGAGGGGCACTTTTTAGTTAAGGTTTACCATTATACAGGTGGGAAATACATTGCCATAGCAGCCTGTTGATGTCTGTGTGTCTGGTAGCCTGGGCCTATAGACGTTCCTGGAAGCATGAGAACCATGGCATCTAATCCCAGCATCTGGAGAGTCTGTTAGGGAGTTGCAGATGAACAAAAAGGCTCCTGGGAGGGGCTTGCCATTCGATCTGCAGCAGCTGAGAGAAGGAGGCTACTGCAGGTGGGCATGGCCGGATTAGTCCCTTGCCCTAAACCTAAAAAGTGGCTGGACATAATTGTCTCGGTCTTCTGAGGCCCTGGCTTTATGGGAGAGGGTCACGCTAGGTCAGCAGGAGCACAGGGAAGGGGTCCCAGCAGAGCCCTTTGACTGGGTCAAGGGGTCTGGTGTGATCTGTTGAGCATGGGCACCCTCCACAGCAGACAGACAGCTATGCCTGGCCCGGAGCCCCTCCCCTCCCCACGCTAATGGCCAGCAGCCACTGAGCAGATCTTTCCATTTGGTCAAGCCAAACCAGAAACCAAAATTCCCTGTCAATGTCCTTGTGGGCAGCTGGTTCAAACGAATTTCATGACAATACAGGCTTAAGGGGGTTTGGGGCATCCTGAGAGGAAGAGGGCTTGGCTTGCTGTCGTGATTCCTGGTCTATGGGTATAACAGCTTGGAGGGATCATTCAACAGTATTCAGGACTTGGGCACTTATTCTGTCCCTGTGTCCTGATCCGAAAAGGCCCAAGGACTGGGTTGAGCCTGTGATCTCCAGTTTAGACTCCAGCTCTATAGGTCTGCTTAGCTCCTACCTAGATGGGCTGGAGGGTGCTCATGGAACACCAGTGAGGTTGATATGTGGGGACCCTTTGGTTTGGCAACTTCTCCTTGTGAGGCCATGCAAACGACAGCAAAGTATAAAGGCCCCTCCATGCTTTCTGCTGTCCACATTGGAACAGGCTGGGTGAGGGGCCTGGTCTCACAAAGTCCCTATGGTGGGAGGGTGGGGTGAGGTTTCTGGGGGCTCTCTCCACTGTTTCTAGTGCCACACTGCCCCCTGCTGGGATGACTCACACTCTGTCCTTTCTGGGTGTGTTCTCTTACCTCCTAACTCTTTGGGGGTGCTCCCCTTAACCTTGTGCTCTGGGGGGGGGGGACACTTAGGGGGAATGAATTAGCTTTCTGGATTTTTCTGCCTAGTGCAGGTCTCTTATGGACTCCCTAAGAGGAGAAGATGGAACATGAACACAGATCTAACAAACACATTCCTTCTAGACGAAGGGAACAAGGGATGGAGGCGGTGAGGTGTCACAGCTCCACATGAGGTTTGGCTCCTCTAGACATGGGCACAGCGGTGGGGGTGGGGGTTCAGGGCTCCAGGAAGCCCCTCCCAGTTCCCTTCTCCAACCTGGCTCCCAGAAGCACCTGACACCGCCACTGGGATGGGAGGTGACAGATCTGTAGTCAGTCACATGGCGTTGACACTGTCCTGTTCACTTGGCATCGTGTTGGCCTGCCCTCTCAAAATGAAGCTCACTCTGGGCACATGGGATGTGGGGAGGGACCTGAGCTGATGTGGGGGGAACCTTGTTGAGGAACTTTGTAGAAGAGCAGCTTTGCCTGGGAGCAGCGGCTACTGCCAGAGCCTGAGCACCCAGGTCTGGCACTGACTGGTTCATCTTCTGCTTTTCTGGATGCAGAGCGAACCACCTCCAATTTAAATTCCATACAGTCGGTTTGTAAAGCAAGAAGCAGGACCAACAAGACCACAGGGAAGCAGGGATGCGCTGCAGGCTGTGACTGCTGTTGGATGTTTTCTGTGATGACTTTGGGTCACTGTGACAGCCAATCTTGGTTGTCAACTTTCCTGCACATGAGTGAACTAAAGCCCAAGCTGCTGGGTACTCCTGTGAGGGATTTGCTTGCTCAGAGTATCTGAAGCGGGAAGACCCACCCTAAATCTATGTGGCGGCCCAGATGAAAGGATATGGAAGAAGAGAATTGCTTTTTGCCCGCCTGCCTCACTCTCCCCAGCAAATCCACCTGTCCTGAAGCAGTGGCATTCATCCACCTACGTCAGAACTCTTCAGGATTCCAGCTTACACGGCAGACCAGCAGCTCTCTAGGAATCTTCTAAGCCAGTGGTTCTCAACCTTCCTGATGCCGAGACCCTTTAATACAGTTCCTCACATAGTGGTGACCCCCTCAACCTTAAAATAATTTCTGTTACCACTTCATAACTGTAACTTTGCTACTGTTAGGAGCTGTAATGTAAATATCTAGGTTTTCTGATGGTCTTTGGGGGTGGCAACCCACATGTTGAGAACTGCTGCTCAAGGCCCTCAGCACCGGATTGGGACTGCTGAGACACCCGGCCTCACGGATTGAACTACTGAATTCTCTGTCTCTCTAGTATGAGGCAGCCACTGTTGGATGGCATGGGCCACAGTCTGTCATCTAACAACCCTGCTTTATTTGTCCTTTGTGCTCTGTTCCTTTAAAGAAGAGCCCTGGCTAACGCACTCACAGGGTACTCCCCCGGGGGCTAGCTGCAGGCTAGTGACTGTTACTGAGGCTTCTGGTTTCTAACTGTCGTACCCAGAATCCCCCAAAGACCACCAAGAGACTGAATCCGTTGCAAAAGCAAAGAGTCTTTTTACTATGCATTAACTTGGGACTCTCCATCCGTCTGACACAGCAGCAGAGCAGGAGAGACCCCGAGTAGCCAGGGGCAGGGTGTGTGTGAAGCAAGGGGAGTTTGGGGTCTATTGGCTACATAGAAGCAGACTCGGGTTTGATGTTTTTCTCCCATCTGGAGGTGCTGTCCTTGGTCAGTTTGCAGCTGCAAGAAAACTATTATCTCTTTTAGCAGTTGTTGGGGTGACTACATATTTTCTTTATGCTGACCTTGCTGGCTGTAACTTTTAATTGGCATCATGACCCCGCTGGCTGTAACTTTTAATTGGCATCTTTTACTGTATGAGGACATCTGGCGGGGTTTTCCTGTAACTAGAGCTAGGCTCAAGGTTGGGGGCTCAAGGGCATATCGTACTGTCCCAGGGGCCTACATTCTGTTGGGTATTTTCCACAGCCTGTCATGGCTGCAGAATAGTTATGGCAGGGTTCTGGGCAGGGCCTTGGGTTCTTCACTGAGCATGTGCCTTGGAGTGGCACTTCTTCCACAAGCCAAAGCAGGAGTGATACCTGATCTTGAGCTGGGCCCTCCAGAACCGTTTCCTTTTCATTTATTGTATATAAATGCATAATATGTGTGTGTGTGGAGTGTGCATAGCACAGCATACATGGGGAGGTCAGAGGACAACCCTGAGGAGTTCTCTCCTTCCACTCTTAGGCGGTGTGGTAGTTTGAAAGAAAATGGCCCCCAAAGGGAGTGGCACTATCAGGAGGTGTGGCCTTGTTGGAGGAAGTGTGTCACTGTGGAGGCGGGCCTTGAGGGCTCATATGTGCTCAAGTCACGCCCAGTGAGACAGCTTACTTCCTGTTGCCTGCAAGTTGCAGGACTCTCAGCTCCTTCTCCCTCACCATGTCCGCCTGCACACCGCCATGTCCCACCATGATGATAATGGACCGAACCTCTGAAACGGTAAGCCACCCAATTAAACGTTTTCCTTTGTAAGAGTTGTGGTCTGAGTTAGAAATCCTAACTATGGCATGTGCGTCGTGCGGGGCTTGAATGCAGCCTCAAGGCTTTGCACTGAGTGACTCGACCTTCCGAGCCAGCTCACCAACCCCACCCTATTCTCTTTATAAGTTAACAGCTTCAGGCATTTCACAGAAGTAATGGGAACTGACCATTGTATCCTCCCGGGGGACCTGGGCAGAGCGTCGTGCCGACCATGGCACGTCTCTGTGCTTGTGCCGACCGTGGCACGTCCCTGTGCTTGTGCTGACCACGGCACGTCCCTGTGCTTGTGCCGACCATGGCACGTCCCTGTGCTTGTGCTGACCGTGGCACATCCCTGTGCTTGTGCCGACCATGGCACGTCCCTGTGCTTGTGCCGTGCCTTAGTCCTGGCTCCTGCAACAAAGCACCAGGGGACGGATGGTTTATAAACAAAATTTTATTTCTTGCAGTTCTGGAGTCTGGGAGACTGAGATCATGATGTCAGCACATGGGAGCAACTCAGGCCACTTTTCAAAACTGTCTCGAGCCTAAGCCTCTGCTCCATCTCTTCCCTGGTGACAAGTGCCCTGACCACAGACCCCCCCAAAGCCACAGGTGCTTGCCCTGAAGCCCTGTGCTCACTTTAATCCTCACAGCTCCTATGTGCCACTCCATTCTGTGTGTGTGTGTGTGTGTGTGTGTGTGTGTGTGTGTGTGTGCATGTAGAGTCTGGACACTAACTTTGGGTTTTGTTTCTAAAGTACTGTGCTGAATGGTTTTATGTCAACTTGACACGAGCGAAAGTCATTTGAGAGGAGGGAGCCTCAATTAAGAAAATGTTCCCATAAGATCGGGCTGTACGCAAGGCTGTGTTGGGCATTTTCTTAATTAGTGATTGATGGGGGAGGGGCTATCCCATTGTGGGTGGTGCCACCCCTGGGCAGGTGGTCCTGGGGTCTATAAGAAAGCAGGCTGAGCAAGCTATGAGTAAACAGCACCCCTCCATGGCCTCTGCATCAGCTCCTCCCTCCAGGTTCCTGCCCCGCTTAAATTACTGACTCCCTTTGATGATGAACAGTGATATGGAAGTGTAAGCCAAATAAACCCTTTCCTCCCCAGTGTGCTTTGGTCATGGTGTCTCATCACAGCAGTAGTAACCATGACTAAGATAAGCACCATAAGCACCATCTACTTATTATTTTGAGACAGGGTCACGCTGGCCTGGAGCTCACCAAGTAGGCTAAACTGAATGGCCAGGGGCCCCCTAAGATCCCCTTTCCACACCTCTCAAACTCTGGGATTACAAGTGTGTACTGCCACACATGGCTTCTTCTTTTTTTTTCAACCAGGGTCCTGGGGATTGAACTCAGGGCCTTGTGCTTGCGAGACATGCACTTTACCAACTGAGCCACCCACCCTGCTCCCCTTATTCTCAAACCATCTCCTTCTTTGCTTCTCCTCTGCTTTCCCCACCAGAAGGATGGGGCTTTGTTTTGTCCACCGCCCAGAACAGAGCCTGGCTCATCAAATGGCTGGCGCTGTTGAGCAGGTAACGGACTTCTTTTTCTCTTCTCGAACTCTGGGGTCTTGATTATCTGTCCTGAGGTACCATGCTGGTGCAATGCCTTGTCTGGCTTCCTCTTACCCACCCCGGGCTTCTCAGTATTGCACATTTCACGTCACGATTCTCATCTGGTCATTTGTTTTCCCCCAGAAGGAAAAGGATAGCTTTCCTGCCTGCTGTGCAGAGGCAGATGCCTGGAGCTCTGGTCCGGAAGTTAGAGGGCTGGACTGGAATGTTCTTGCAGACCCTTGGGCAGCGTCCATGCAAGTGCTGGTTGCCATGGTGGGTAACCTTATTTGTGCCATCTGAACAGATGGCACCAGCATCCTGGCTTTATATAAATGTTAACTGTGGGGGCTGCAGGAGACAGAGCAATTAGAAGCCAAATGGAAAATCCCAGAGAAGGCGGGCCTAGGAGACCGTAGAGGGCAGCTAAATAAACAGACCAACCAGCTAGGAATCACTGGGGGCCCATCACGGTCCCAGGGCCCTGTCCTTTTTCTCCCTACCCCTCAGAGGTTCAGCCAGCTTTGGTAAGGTGATAAAAGAAGCCATTGACCCGACAGGTGCCAGCATGGGGTGGGGTGCATGCTTCATCCTACCCCTCACTTGTTCCTTAGCTGATTCCTGCTACTTGTCTATTTATCTGTATGCAGAAGTCATTAGTATGCCATTCTTGGACTGGGCATTCTGAGGGCCCATGAGAGAGCAAGAGGGAACATTAGCCCTCATGGGTGCACCCCAAAGGGAGGGCAGGCCTGTCCCCAGGAGAGACAGCTGCCTACCTAGGCACAGTACAGCAGGATCCTGGACAGGGGCCGCTTTGGCTGTTTACACACACATCTCAGCAGAGTTCACAGCCACGTGGACTTCTACCACAATACACCTGCCTTGTACCACACAGGCCAAGATGGCCAGGGGACAGGACACAGTCCGTGAGTGCATGCGTTTACATGCCAAGTTGCTAAGTCCCCAAAGGCAGTACAAATGCTGGCAGGCAAGGTGGAGCTGGGACGTGGACAATGGTCAATGAAATGAACTGTAGCTGCTTAAAATACGAAGTTAGCAGCGCTGGGCTGTGGACAGTGCCTGTGAAGGAGACGATCTCATAGACAGCCTTTCCTTAGGGATCCCAAAGAGTGGAGCTGGGTCCTGCAAACAGAGAACACACTGCAGCGAGAAGGCCTTAGCCATCTTCACCAGAAACAAGATGAGGGGGGATCCCCGAGGAACTGGTAGAGTTGGTGCTAGGAGAGAGGTGCTTCTTTTACAGAGTGAGGAAGGTGGCAGGGCCAGGAGTCACTTCTTGGTTCCCTTGTTGCCTTGACACGCCTGTCACTTTGCCTCCAGAGACCACCTGCCTCTCCTGAGCACCAGCCTTCTCAGGGACACACTGATGATGGCCACTGACCTCTCGGGCTCCTCATTCTGGTATTCCAGGTCTCTTCCAGCAAGTTTTGTCCCTCTACCCACCTCTTCCCATGACTGCCTTCAACTTTGGGCTCCAGCAGCTCTGTTATTGGAAGCGTGCCCTGCTGAACCCTCATCCCTCCGGGTGTGCAAGGTGGAGTCCTCCCCAAGTCCTCAGTAAGCCCATTGACTTTCCTTGCTGCCAAGGTGGGTGCTTACCACCTCAGAGAAACTGGGTACATTTACCTATGGCAGCAAGTAGGGTGTGGTGGCCAAGCTCTGGTCTGTCATCCTGCAGGATGGCCTCAGCTCCCTAGGACTTCGGAGTCAACCTGAGAAGCTGCAAGCCTTCTTGAGACATGATCCCAGAGTTAGATTTCCTGGTCATCAGTTACAGGCCTTGGGTAGGAAGCCCTCTCTGTCTCCATCTCCTCATTTGTACAGTGGAGATACCAGTAGTACCTACCCAACAGCTAACATACAGGCCAAGACTTCAGCATACCACCAGGCACCCAATTGCTCCATAAATATTTTTCTTTCTGGCTTCATTACTTATTGTTCTGAGGCAGAGTCTCACTCAGTAGCTCAGGTTGGTCTCAAACTGATGGTGATCCTCCTGCCTCAGACTCCTTCCTGCTGCTGACTACAGGGATAGGTCACCACACCTGATGGTGCTTCTATTACTAGCGAATACATGAACACCACTACGGTTGCATACTTGGTGGTCCTTGGTAACATCCTGAGCTGGTCATTCAGCCATCATTCATTCATTCACTCATTCACTCCCTGAATGTCAGCTGGTTCTTCCCGCGCATTGGAGACAGTGCAGGTCCCGAAAGCGTGAAGTTGAGGGAGATAAACTTTGCTCTCAGATGGTGGGTACAGGGGTCAGGAGAACTGCTGGATGAGGACCTGTCCTGCTTCTGTGGACCCTGGAGCTGTGGCTTTCAAAGACCAGCAGACGGGAGCCAGACAGAGTTAAACTTCCCTTCTGTTTAATTATGGTAATAGAAAATGACAACCACAGCAAGAAAGTTAACATGGGAGGTGTCACCGCCACACTTCGGAAGAGCACACTGAAGTCTTATATCAGCAAAGGGCCTCCCCACTGCAGCAGAGGCCAGCAATACACGGGGGAACTGGGTACCTGGGTGGGGAGAACCTGGAACAACAGTTAAAATAATGTCATGTCACCTACATGTGTTTACAAGCTGCCCAGGAACACATCACAAAACACAGAAGCTTGGCTGATGCTCTCCACACACAGACCTGGAATCGGTGGGTGGCAGGTGATGAAGGAGAATTCCAGAAGAATTTAGACAGTAGAAAGAGTTAGTATGCCTGCAGCTTTGGGGAGCAGGGCTGGAGGGCACGGGGGAGGGGGGTCAGAAAGGAGACTTGGATTTTCTGACACCTGTTCCTGTTCCCCAGTTTCCTTGTCCTCATCAGAAACTCTCCACCAATTGTGCTCCTCAGGCACATGATAAGGGACAGACGCTGGAGGTCCTGGACGCACAGTCATTGGTGGGGGACAGGTTCAACCTCGGCATTCTGAGTATATTGTAGGGTTGTCTCCACACAGGTAGGGGTCTTCCCAAAAGAAAAGTCACGTGGGCTTCCAAGGTCCAGTCCCGCTCTTGAAGTTTTCTCAACTTGGGGCGGCCACTGTGCTCACATTTGCTGCAGTCCACACGGAGACGCATGCACGACTGCTGGAGCTTTTGCAAACCCCCCATTGCTTTGGACTCTTAGGTCTAAATGCGGTCTCCCATCTTCGGCACTGTTGGCATTTGGGGGCTGGATAGCAGTTGGCCACGGGGTCTGTCTTGTGTGTGGATGAGCAGCACCTCTGGCCCCCACTCACTAGATATCAATAGGTCCTCGCTCCTCTGTAAATTGTGATGAGAATGGGCTCTAGGTATTGCCAAATGTCCCCTGGGGAACCAAGGTGTCCGAGAGGAAGAACCACAGGAATCTTGTGGCTGGGTGATCAGGGGACAAGACTCTGTTCTTCTGTTGACCAGTCCCACCCCGCAATGTCCCCAGCCTGCGAGTCTAGAAAACACAGAAAGAATCCAAGAGGCAGACACAGCGACTCGGGCTACTCCACCAGACAGAGGGCTCCTGGTAGAACCGGAGCCCCGAAGTGCCCTGTGGTCAAAGCATGCACATTCCCTGCACACTGAGCACACACGGACTTAACCCACAAAAAGGAAGGTCTGGAACCTTCTGAGGCAGAAGTTGGCTGAAAAACGAACCAGAAGCTGAGGCCATTTGCCTTCTCAAGGCTGTGGCCTAGGCAGGCACAAGGACACCACCATGCCATGTTGTCCTGGGCAGGGTGCACCCACACAGTCTACCCAAGGTCTGAGCCCTCTGAGTCCCCTCTCTCTCTGCAGCCCTCCTCTCTCTACCTTGTCTGTGTGTGTATGTGTGCACACATGTTCATGTGGTTGCATGTAGAGGTCAGAGGTTGACATCAATCACTTATCCACCCCTACTTTAAAAACAAAACCAACCCCCCACCAAAAAATCAGGGTCTCTCATGGAATCTGAGCTCACCTTTTTGGTTAGAATAGCTGGCCAGTGAGCCCCATGGACCTGCCTATCTCTACAATCCAGTGCTGGGATTACAGACATGCACCGCTATGCCCAGACCTTTTATTTTATGTCGATTCTGGGGATCTGAACTCGAGTTCTCATTATTTATCCCCTGAGCAATCTCCTAGCTCTCTGGTTTTATTTCCTATCAAAACTCACCAGTGACATCTACAGCGAGTCAGGAGAAATGATTCAGACTTACAACATGTGTACCCCCATCTGTCCTGACTGATGACAGGGTTTCGTCACCCTGGTAGTAATGTGCATCACCCTTAGCCCTGTGGTTTGTGTGGTTCAGCCCCTCCCCCATGACACTTCTTGCTCAAGCTCTGATACCAGGAGGTGACACAGGGAGTGCCCTGGGCTCATAATTCACTCCCCTGAGCTTCTTAGAGTGGCCTCACCTCTGCCTGCATCTCTGGGCTCTCCAGCTCAGCATGTTCTCCTCCATACTTGCACTGAGTAGTCACTGGGGATAGAGGGTAGGGGGGCTTGGTACAGGTACACACGTGCCATTCAGTCTCCAGCTGCTCCTCCCTGGCCCCGACCTGGGAAGTCTATGAGCTGTCAGTAGGACAGGCAGCAGGAGAGATTTCACTACCCATTGATCCCAAAGGGAAGCCATGCTCCTGCATGAGAGGACCAGAGTGCAAGGAGCACACATGCAGCCAAATGGCTCTGGCTCCCAGACAGATCCTGATAAATGCTAAGGTGGGCTGGCAGACATCCACCCAAGATGCTGGCCTGCTGCCTCTCTGGCTGTGTGGCACTGGCCTGCCCCCTTTCCCGCTCCCTGGGACCCTAGAAACTCATGCAAGGAGGAACAGGGCTCCCTCCAGGCAGGGAAGGGACTCATTAGTCTCTCTAACAGGGTTTCATGGACCACAGGACATTCCAGAAAATGCAGTACTTCTCCAAGGGCCAGCTATACAAAAGGCCAGGCCCTTCCTGTCAAAGTAAGGAGGTTCTGGGGTCCACCTTATCCAGGGCGAAGCCAATGGGGTTCTGGCTGGGATCCCAAAGAAGTTACACAATCCCTGCTCGGGAGAGCTTTGGGGCTCACAGAAAGACTGTAGTTCAGCTCAGGTCAACTTGCCACACAGGTCCGCACTCTGACCTCAGTGCTGTCCACTGGAAGCCTTCTAATGTGCAACTTTTTAGGGCTTTGGGGCCCTTTCTACATGCACCCAAGAAACCCACCTCGGGGACCCTTCTTGGAAACTTACATGGAGACTCTAGGTCATTCTTGAATGGGTGGGGTAAGGACCACACCTCTTGAGTCTAGACAATGCCGAGGCTGCCCCATTCTGATGGTCTGAGACCCAAGGATGGCCCAGGCCATTCCAAACTGTGACACCTTGGAAAATACCTTCTGAAGATGCAAGTCCAGTTCAAATGTGCCTCAGTGGTGCCATCAGCCTCAAGGCGGGACAGTACCACAGGGAGAGCCAGCTGAAGAACCTAGCTTCCCAGGTTCCAATCCCAGATCCTCACTTCCATGCTGTGTGGCCTCAGGAAAGTTACGCCACTGCTCTGAGCCTCTGGCTTCCTTTTTGCACACTCGGGCACTGCTGCTGTGAGGGGACAAAGGGACGAAGGCTGTGCACAGAAATCTAGCATCGTGCCTGTTCACAGTACTCAAGTACCGAGCTCAGGCCTGTTCGTCCCTTTCCTGACGACCAAGACAGAAGGAAGCAGAGACAGGAGGGAGAGTGTGGTTCACCCTGGCTGGTACCCGTCATTTACTCCTCACTGTCATCTGTGGTGAGGAAGTTCGGATAGGAAACTGCAGGGACAGAATGACAGAAAGGGACCAGTTGATGCCATATGGACAAAAGGGGCTTCCAATGCTCATGACCATCTGTGGCTCTGACCCAGGAGAGCAGGAGAGACATCAACACGGGTTTAACTGACTGTGTGTGTGTGTGTGTGTGTGTGTGTGTGTGTGTGTGTGTGTACATACAAAGCGCTGACATGCCAATACTTTACAAGACTAGGAGCTGTCCTCATCATTTCTGTCCCTTCCTCTCTCATCACAGCAGGCACAGATCCCTCCTCAACTTGCTGTCTCCATGGAGACAAGGTAGGGGATGGACTACTGGCTACTACTCCCCTGGGGTAAATCAGATAGCACTGGGACAGAGGTGCTATGTGAAGACATCACAGCACACTCCTGCCCCCATCCCTTGCCTGGGTTCTCTCATGAGGATGTCCCTCCTCTTGCTCTAGGGAAAGACTTGGGGGTGTGATGAGGAGGGTCCTGCTAGTGAGGCAGGAAGTCAGAGCAAACATCTGGCAACGTCCAACATCAGCACACAACAGCTACCTGCCAGCCCAGCATCCTGCCCTGCTGATGATCCTAGGCATCTTAGCAGACACCCTATGCCCCTACTTCTTGGTTACAGAGGTTGGACCAGTTCTCAGTACTAACAGCTTCCCCTGGGGCCAAAGCATTTGCAAGTATGCTGGATACAGTGATGGATGTGGGGAGTGAGACCTGTGAGGGAGACCACAGCATCTATACACCATTTTACAGCATAGACACTGGATGACCTGGGAAGTCTCCACATTGAACACCTCCTGGGGATTCCATCTCTGCCTCAGTTGCTGAGGTGGGGATACGCTCACTAGAGAGCTTGGCTAGGGTGGAGACCAGACTCAGCCAGATTAGGGAATGCCTTGCTGCTCCGACACCATCATTATCCAACCACAGGATCATCATGTCCCTTTGCCATGACATCTGTCCAATGATGAAGGGACACGACTAATTCATTTTTAACTCCCACACATCCTCGGAGAAGAGAGGGTGACTTTGCTTGGGTAGTGAAGGGTTAACTGCCTGGGGGGATCTAAATTTTGAAGGCATCCTCTGCTTGTTTTAAAAAGATCAGAGCCTTCATCCTAGTCCCTGGATTTTCTGATGCACTTGGGTCCTGCAAGGGTCCAAGTGTCTGGTGGCAAAGCACTGTCTGTAAGTCAATTTCACAACATCCTATGACCCTACAACATCACCATCAATATTCCAAGTGGTGGGACACAAAATTAAAAGGTGGGAGTCCTAACTTGTGAGAGTTCTTCTTGTCCCAGTACCCACACACTGGGTTCAATAAGTCTGCAGAAAATAAGACATCCAAGTGACAATTGCCTGCTGGGCAAGTGTCAACAAACCAGGTCTACATTTTTTTTTAACCTAATAGGATGCTCAACCTGTTCTTGGGTTCTAGGACTGACTGAAACTTCAAGAATTGTTCAGTCTGTCATTGGAAGGACTTGGCCCATCAAGCTTTTAGGGGCTGGAAGCACCAACTTCAAGGCATTGCTTCCATCAGCTCAACCACAACACTGGGATATTCTAAATCAGAACTGCCTGGGGGAAGTCACAGATGCAAAGTGGCTGCCCCTCCAGAGGCCATTCAAGCCTAGATCTAGAACATAGGTGCGTCTCCAGTGGCCGGGAGCAAGATGGAGCCACATGGATAGCCTTGCCGTGTGAGTCCAGTGCAAGAGGGGCTTCCCCGCAGCTTCAGCATCCCTGTGCCTTCAGAAGGTGAAGGCATACACCACCCCTACCACCACTATGTTCCCCAATGTTGCTATGATGGCAATCCATAGCAGAACAGCATCGTTGGAGGAGCGAGGAGACTCCTCTGGCTGGCCGTGGCCATTGGAGGTTGCGTGGACGTTGGCCGGGGAGCTGAACAGGGAGTATTCCGTACTGAAGTCCTCGTTGGGTGAGTCCATGAACGCTCCTCCCATCATGGGCAGCTGTAAGGAGAAGAGACAGAATGAGTCAGTCCTCCCCAGGGGAGGAGACCACACACTCCTAGAGCGGATCAGCTCAACAGGCCTGCAAGGAAGTGCAATTCACAAGGCACTAACGCACATTTTAATGCCAAAAAACAAATGCTTCAAGCTGGCTGTGTACATGCCTGTAATCCTTGACACTTGGGAGCCCAAGCAGGAAGATCACAGTTTAAGGCCAGCTTGGGCTACAGAATGAATTCTAAGTCAGCCCAAACCCAACCCAAACCCAATCAACCACAACCCCTGAGCATATACATCAAGCTTTATGGCAGACACTCCTGAGCCCATTTCACACACAGGGCTTGATGGATCTTACCCCACAAGCTCCCACACCCCATCACCCTGTGCCGGGCCCTTCCAAACCCACATGGGATGCAAAACACCTTTATCCCTATTCTAATTTTAAAAGTGAATACATGTTAGGCTAGGGGTGGTGACTCACGCTGGCAGTTGAAGGAAAAGAGCCGTGAGCAACATGACTGTCTCAAAATACCAAGAATAAATAAGAAATAAAAAGTAGTGATAACATAATGCCAGGGAAAACTGAAAATCATGCCTTATTTGTCTAGCTAACATTTTGTTATTTTTTTTATTTTCTTTTGTCTGTGTGTGTGAGAGAGACAAGGGGGAAGTGGTTTAAACATGCCAGTTTCTGGTTCTGAATTAAAAAGTCCACCAAACCCCGATTTTAGAAGATCCCTCTCTCCCATCCCCCACCACCCCCACCCCTTGATACATCACAGCTTCTGGGCTGGGGCTACCCAAACTGCTGCAAGCACCCTGGGGGCTTCCAGAAGGTTCTGGTGGATGCTTGAGGGAGGTTTGTAAGCATCCAGAGGGATCTGTTGGATTGAAAAATGGGTTCAACCCTCAGTGTCTTTCAGGGTAGGCACAGGAAAGCTCCAGAGTTCCAACAGTGTGGTCCTTGTGTTCCGGGTGTGTGAGGAGGATGCTGTGGATTTGAGATCTGAGCTGCATGTGAAGATGCCGGAGTCTGAGTGCCTTCCCCCCAAGTCTTCCCATTCTTCAGCACAGACTAGGAAAGCTGCCACTTAAAATCCACGCATCAGACTCCAGAACCAGAACCTCCCATGCATCTCGATACAGATAGAAGAATGACGATGTGTTCAAACAGACCTACTGTCTTTTCACAGATCCAATGCCTTTGAAAAGCTTTGAGCTTCATCCTGGGCCATGAGCTGCAAGATGGCCCCACAGCCCTTAACAGTCCCCCCCTCTGATGGCAGCATGACCAAACCACCTTCTGCATGTCCCAAACTGGCATCGCTGCCAGCCTGTCACTCTTCCCCACTGGGTGGGCAGGAGAGGCTGACAATCTCTGCATGGTTTTATTGAGGGCTGATGGAACATGATTCACCCATGTAAAGCTGTACCCCAAAGTTTTCAGGGTCACATGTGGTTCAGAATACCTACTGGATTTCATTAATACGCTCTTGAAAATCACAAAGGAGTGAGTGACAGATACATTATCTTTCTCCAGTATATCTAACATTGCAGTGACTTGCGGACAAGTCCCCACAGCCGTGATGACTGACAAGCAGCTAAGCACATCCCTGCTGGCCCAGGCTCTGAAGTAACAGCTCATTTCACACTCCCCAATGGGGCTCCTGCAAGAGCACGTCAGCTTCCATTTGAAGACCCTCTTGCACTGCCAGTTCTGGATTCAGGCGCAGGGAGTGTGGCTTTCATTGTGACCTCCGGGTCTAACAATGCTTGAGCTGCCTGTCAAATGAACTTCCAGGTCACTGCTAAGTTGGGAAAACTCATCTCGATAGATTACTTGGTTGAATTGAGACAGGGAAAGTCCTTTTAAAAGACGCCTTTGACTCTGATTGTCTGAATTCACGCAAAGTAATAGACTTTTGGCAAGATAAGCTCTGGGAGACAACTGTCCCACTGTCAGGAAGATGCCTCATCTACAGACTAACAGGATGACTGTCTCTTGGCAGTTCACTTCTGGCAGGAAGATTGCAACATGGTTTGCCTTCAGTTTGGGAATTACAGCAGCACCTATTGCTTAATGAAAAAAAAAGTATTTCCAGATCTTGCAAAGCTTTTGCAAACTTGGTTCAAGGGAAGGAAGAAAGAGTGGCAGGTGAGGTGTGTGCATATGAGTGCGTGAGTGTGTATGTGTGTGTGTGTGTGTGTGTGTGTGTGTGTGTGTGTGTGCACATGCATGCATTCGCGTGTGCATGTGCATGTGTGGTGACAGGTTCCTTTCTGTAGTGAAGAAGAAAACTGTCCAGACCTTTGAGGGAGAGGTACTAGACAATTTTCAGGGTTTGGAACTGCGAGCAAAAAAGATGGACTCTGTGGTAGATGATTGCTTATTGTGGGAGTGAAGACCACATTCTTCTTTGGATCCTCCAAAGATGTGACGTTATCACTGTTAGTGGGTCAACCCCCATAGCTCCAGTGTCCCTATTATTAAGTGTCAAAGTAGGGTGACTGAGTATAGATTCTTGCCCAGCATCACCCTTGATGCCACATGAACTAGGATCAAAGGCAAAAAGGATCAAGTTGACCCCTGCCAGCAAGGAAGAGGTGAGCTCTGGGTAAGCATCCATCTAAGAAAGAGTGCGCACAGGTGAGGACGGGTGTGACGTCTCTGGCACTGCCTTTAGCATTCCAGAACTTGGGTTGCGTTGCACTGTCACACACAGGGGAAGGGAAAGGTTCACTGGCCTGAGGGCGACTGTACATGTAGCAGACTTTCCTTCAGTCCAGAAGGGGTTCCCAGTGGGAAAAACCTCCTGACGTTTCCAGAAAGAGAAGCCTATGGAATGTGAGGAAGGCCTCTGTGCCTGACCTGCAGCATGCTCCAAGTCTAATGTTGAGGTCACATACCGGCTGCTCCCTGGATTCAGTGAAGGCATGGCTCTTACAACACTAGACCTGTGAGGTCATCCAAGAATTTCCAGATGTGCACTTTAGTAAAGTGCCACCAAGTTTTTACAGGACACTCTTGTGGAAACACACAGCAGCATTGGATGGCATTTTAACCATCTACTTTAGGATTTAAACGGTCTTGCCACAGTTCCTGCTTGCTTTCACCAGGGCTCTCCCTATACATCATTCCTTCAAACACCTACAAGTAGGAGTAAGGATTTCCCACGTGATCGTTTGGCTTTGACTTGGAGGAGGAGAAATCAGTGGTTGTGGTGGTTTGAATAAGAATGGCCACCAGAGGCTCACACGTTTGAATGCTTGTTTCCTTAGTTGGTGGAACTGTTTGGGGAGGATCAGGAGGTGTGGTCTTGTTGGAGGAGGTGTGTCACTGAGGGTGGACTCTGAGGTTTCAAAAGACGTATGCCATTCTCAGTTAGCTCTTTCTGCCTCCTACTCACAGATAAGGATGTGAGTTCTCAGCTACTGCTCCAGCACCATGCTGCCTGCTCCCATATTCTCCGCTATGATGGTCATGGACCCTCTGAAATGGTGAGCCCCAAATTAAAGGTTTTCTTTTATAAGTTGCCATGGTCATGGTGTTTTGTCACAGCAATAGAGAAGTAACTAAGATAATGACCCTCAGTTGTCTATGTCTGCCACAGATAGGGTTAGAAGTAGGAACAGAATAAGGGACAGAGTTGTGAAGCTACCAAAAAAAAAAATAAGAATAGTGATGCACTTGCCTTTCTAGACAGAAAAAACAAGCTCCATCTACGTGGAAGGGAAGAAAGTGTCAGAAACGGACCCAAACATGAGCAGCACTCTTTACAGGGAGATGATTCTCAAGTTTGCTGAGATTCAGTTGAAATCAGACCTTGCACAAATGGCTTATGCTTATGTAACTTCAGTTTGATCAGACTTGAGAATATATTTTCATGGCTTTGAAGTTTGGGTGTTCTTATTGTACAGCTCCTTTGTAAAAATAAAACATCAAGGCTTTGACAAAAATCCTAATTTATTGTATAATTTTCCTTTTTAGTTTAAATTTTCTGTGCATGTGTATTTTGTTCACATGTATGTCTATGTATGTATGATGTGTATTTTGTTCCCATGTATGTCACATGTATGTCTATGACCACAGAGGTCAGAGGAGAGAGTTGGATCCCCTGGAATTGGAATTATAGATGGTTGAGCTGCCATGTGGGTGCTAGGAACTGAACCCAGGCCCTCTGGAAGATCAAGTGTTCCTAACTGAGGAGATTTCTCCCAGAGTTCAGGGGAAGACATGACAAACAGTGGGGGTAATCCAAGGGAATAAATCTAAGTACACTAAGCTCTACAGTACATTCACTTTATTGCTCTGAGACAAAATTCTATCTACACAGCTTCAATTCTGTACTCATACTTAGCTCCTCTCTTGCCTGATTCCCTCTTACATCTTTCTGCAGTCCCCTCTAAGTGCTATCTTAATTCCTTTGTCTTAGTTCTGCCCCATCTTGGTTTTCCTCATCTTATTCTTACCTAGTTCTTCCCCATCAGGTTCTTCCTCATCCTCCATCTTGTCCTTCTAGGTCTCCTCCAATCTAGTTCTCCCAAGTCTCTGAGGTTTACAGTTACATACCCATGCAATAGCAGTGCTCTGGCTAAGGCAAGGTCACCAGGCTTGAATTCTTACAGGGTCATAAAGGCAGACAAGAGTTTTCCTCAGGCAGTGACTGTCATGCTTTCTTTTACAACCCAAAAGGGGAGTGGTTAAGGGAGGAGGTCAACTAAGAGCTAAAATCAGTTAATATATCAGAAAAGGGGAATTTACATGCTCAAATTACATTCCTAGAGGTGGTTAGGTAAAATGTTAGGCATCTACAATGTTAGTATAAATCATGAGTAAAATAAAACTGCTTATGTTTTTTTAGGGCTTAAACTATCTCGGTATAACTCGGTTGTGGTATAACTCGGTTGTGCCATTTACTGGCAGGGCGGGGATCTCTGATAGCTGTGTCACAGCTTGATGTACCTGGTCTGCAAAAAGTCTTTTTGTTCTAAGCCAAATGTCAAAAGGGAAGTTCTAGAGATACTACTAAGGTTGTAAAGGAGGGTCTGAGCTTAATTTGCACAAGAAACAAAGCTAGATATCTATCTAGGCGTGTCTCTGTATGGATATTTAACTCAGGAGACCAGCGGTTGGTCTGAAATGCTTTGTCCTTGGATGTTAGCTAAAGGAGATATCTGATTCTAATGCTAAAAAGGAAAAGCAGAAGGCCTGGAGGCAGGGAACCTTGCCTACATGACTGTATCCAAATACCTTAATAGTATATGCCCAAAGAATGATCTTAATCCACACTGTTTAGTAGTTCTTAGGAAAAAGAATCAATTGGGTAAACGATGAAAGCTCACATGAAATTCATAGCAGAAAACAGCTAATATATTTACAAAGCCGAATAACACCAAGACTCCCCGAGGGTAGCCCTGCTTCTTCCAGGTATTAGCTTTTACCGTAATCGCTGAATTCCCGCTTCATACTCCTGTGGCCTGCAGCACCTAACCACTGAGAGTCTCTCCAGCACCAATTTTCTTTTCTTTCTTTTTAAAAGTACAGTACCCAAACCCAGCCCTTTATTTTAATTTCACTATTTATTTATTTTATTACATTTACTTAGTGTGTGAGGTGGATGAGTGCACATATGTCATGCCATGTGGAGGTCAGAGAACACACACACACACACACACACACACACACACACACACACACACACGGACTCATTAAGTCGCCTAGGCAGGCCTTTAAATTTGTGCCCTTGTTGCTTTGGCCTCCTGAGTAGCTGGGATTACACGGGTGCCCTGCAGCACCTGCTTTGTGTAATACTCTACTGTAAACACAAGCCATGGTATCACTCTTTCCCTAGAGTTAGGAATTTCCCCTTTTGCCTGATTCCTTCCTTCCTTCCTTCCTTCCTTCCTTCCTTCCTTCCTTCCTCCCTCCCTCCCTCCCTCCCTCCCTCCCTCTCTCCCTTGCCTCCTTTCTTCCCATGATGATAATCATAGTTTTGCACACCCTGATGTGGGTTTCTGTATGTTTATGCAATAGTGCATGCAGTGCTCATGGAGGCCACAAGAGGGCACTGGATCCGCTGGAACTGGAGTTACAGATAGTTGTGAGCTGCCATGTGGGAGCTGGGGATTGAACCTTGGGTCTCTGCAAGAGCAGCCAGTGCTTTTAACAACCAGATAATCTCTCCAGCCCCACATAAACAATTTCCTGCTTCAACAACTATGAAATGTTAGATTTTCTGGTGCTTAGAGACCAACTGCCCTTGCTTCCCCCTTCAGGAGGCTGATTTGAACTCCTTCCACCTGAGCTGTATATCACACTTCTTAAGAATGCTAGTGTGTTTGTTCCTGGAGATCAGAACTCCCAAGCTGGAGGTGGAGGAGGCACGTTGTTCACTGAGAGAGTGGTAAGCCTGGACACATCAGTACAAAGGCCTCTCCTTGCTCTAGGCTGCCCCAGGTCTCTGAAGATCCTCCCCAGAGGCGGAGTGGGCATGCATCAAGTCTCAGAGATGACTCCCATGCCTGGATGGCCCATGGTTCAGGGTTCTTTTGAGTGGAATTCAAAGGAACAACTAGGAAGCAATGTTTCTTTTACTTCCCACTAGGACAGTCAACATGCAGCCCTGCCATGGTCGGAGGCGGAGGCAGGGTTACTCCCTGACATGGGGTGCAGCTTGAACTTGATACATAAAAGACACTTGGTTGCTTCATGTTGCACGCCTACACTGGATGTCAGGGCTACTTTGTAAAGAAAAATCATCATAGAGTCCATAAGTGGTCCCCAATCGCCTGCTTCAGCTAAGAGTACCTTCTCTTAGGATAGCTTTCAGGGGGGCCTGTGTGCTTTTATCTTTTGTTGTATTGGAGATGGGCCCCAGGGCCTGGTACATACTAAGCAAGTATCCTAGCTACGGGAAGTCTTCTTCTTCTTCTTCTTCTTCTTCTTCTTCTTCTTCTTCTTCTTCTTCTTCTTCTTCTTCTTCTTCTTCTTCTCCTCCTCCTCCTCCTCCTCCTCCTCCTCCTCCTCCTCCTCCTTCCTCCTTCCTCCTTCCTCCTCCTCCTCCTCCTCCTCCTCCTCCTCCTCCTCCTCCTCCTCCTCCTCCTCCTCCTCCTTCTCCTTCTTCTTCTATGATTCTACTATGTTGCCCCAGCTAGGTCTTGAATTCATGGTCCTCCTGCCTCCACCACCCGAGTGCTGGGATAGCAGAGCTGGACCATCATCCTATATAACAACACAGCAACTGACCCTGGGGTGTGATAACTGAAAGCGGCCAGCAGGGGGAGCTCAGGGCAGGCGGTGTTTCCTGATGAGAAGGTTGCAGTTCTAGGGGAGGGCTAGGCGTGGTGAAAATTTCTCAGCAATATGTTTTTACATGCGTGCTTCTGATATGTCTGTCATACCATATATACTTAATTAAATCAGCACCATCATCATATTGACACAAAGTCATAACAATAGCCTGTAGGCGTTCCTCAACATCTCCTCGTTACCTGACAGACCTGCATAAGTCAAAACTGTCCTGCCCTACCAAGTATCAGACCTTCTCAACACAGGTGACTCCAGTGTAGTGTGTCATATGTCCTGTGCACCACCACCATCCCCTACTCCCGTGTCATGGCAGGGAGGATAGAACTGTGAGCAGCCTGCTGCTGCTGCCCCCGACCTTCAGAGTTTGGCAAGACCCATTTCATTAGCCCCAGGAGAGCGAAAAAACTTAAGATGAACCAACCATTATGTATTGGGGGTCTTCTATATAGACAGTAGCAATGAAAGCTGCAACTTTTAACCAATTACATATTGGAGAGAGGGCTGACATCTAGAATACATGTATTAAATATATATATATATATATATATATATATATATATATATATATATATATATATATATATATATATATATATACTAAAAAAAACCCCTGGACATCAAAAACTCAAACTCCCCAAATAAAGATGGGTACAGAACTAAGTGGAGTTCTCAAAAGATGATACACAAATGGCTGAGAAACACTTAAAGAAATGTTCAACATCCTTAGCCATCAGGAAAATTAAAATTAAAACTATGTTGAGATTTCATTTCACCCCAATCAGAATGGCCAAGATCAATAAGCCAAAACAAAACAAAACAAAACAAAACACCACAGCGCATGCTGGTGAGGGCATGGGGAAAAGGGAACACCTATTTGTTGCTGATGGGTGTGCAAACTTGTGCAGCCACTAAAGAAACCAGTGTTGGAGGTTCCTCTGGAAGCTGGGAATTGATCTACCTTAAGATCCAGCTATACACCCAGAGGACTCTTTATTTTACTACAGGGATATATGAGTATGTGGATCCCCCATCTCTGTTCCCTCCAGGACTGAGATTACATGTGCAGGTAACTATGCTCAGCTTTTATGTAGGTTCTGGGGGTTCAAACTCAGGTCTTCATGAGTACATAGTAAGCATCTTACTGACAGCTATATCCCCAGCTGTGGTGGTCTGAAAGAAAATGGCCCCCAAAGGGAGTGGCACTATTAGAAGGTGTGGCCTTGTTGGAGGAAGCATGTTACTGTGGAGGTAGGCTTTGAGGTCTCCTATGCTCAAGATACAGCCCCCCTCCCCCCAGTGTCTCAGAACACTTCCTGTTGTTTGCAAGATGTAGGACTCTCGGCTACTTCTCCAGCACCATGTCTGTCTGCACACAACCATGTCCCACTGTGATGATAATGGACCGAACCCCTGAACTTTAAGCCATCCTAATTAAATGTTTCTCCATTACAAGGGTTGCCATGGTCATGGTGTCTCTTCACAGCAATAGAAATCCTAAGACACCAGTCCAAGTTTTTCCTTCAAGAACAGAAAAATACTAAAGACTGTTTCCAGACAGGGGTTGAGGGGCAGGGACAGTCTCTTATATTCAGTAAGCCCTGCAGTCTGCCATCTGGTGGGAGGCAAATCCCAAAGGAACTCAGATGCCCTTCTCCAGGGAAAGTCACACATGCATTACAGTGCCATGTACAGTGTGTGGATCCACATGCAGGGAAATGAAAGTGTCAATAAGGATTGTGACCCCAAGCTGGATGCATGCCTGGGCTGCCTCTGAGTAAGATGGGGATGTGATAAGGGAGACAGACAGCATTAAAGAGGAGATGGGGCCGGCATGACACTATATACAATTTTTTTTTTTTTACAACATAGAGTGTTCTAATTGAATCCCCCCATTCCCCCACCCCCCCAAAGTGGCTGATTCTGGTCAGTGGCTACATGGGCATCTGCTACTTTGTTCTCTGAATGTCACGAAAGGCAACACTCTGAACGGAGGTATGTGCCACACTGTCATGGTCACAATCTTGGCTGTTTTCTGGACCAAGACACACTCAGTGTGAGGGTCACCATGTAACCCGTGGTGGGTGAACTGGCATGCAGGGGCCTGTGCACTCTGGGCAATGTCTACGGGAGCCTCAGAGGGTCCCGTCTACTTCCCTGATCTCCATTCTCTGCTGGTAGCTTCCCTAAGGAGCAGGTTACACACATCCCTCTGGGACCTCTCCGCAGAAATGAACAGCAGATTCTTCCAGAAGGAAAGGGGTGACCTCTGAGGGGACAATGGCAGACACTGTCCTGGACAGGAAGCGCCCCTCTGAGGAGGTCACTCAGGGAGAACTCATCTGTCTGTGGGGCTCTGGATGAGGGGCCTGCTTTGTCACCCTGGCTCTGTCAGACTCCTTTGGCAGTTGGTCACTCGCAGAGTCCAGCGTGGCCTCTCTCTTTCCACCTCCCCACAGCCTTGGGGCCCAGCTGCAAATAGAATGTAATGTTTTGGGGATGTGGACTTTAAACCCACACGGAGACAGAAATATTCTGATGTCCCATGTCTACGGTAGGCTCTGGTGGTCCCACCAGACTCTGGACGACTAGACCTCTGAGCAGTTTGCACACAGCTAATGTCTAAGAAGCCCCAGGGGGTCCTGAGAAGACCAGAGTGAGCTACTGCTGGGCTGTGAGCCACCAACACCCTCAGATGAGACACACGGGACTCAACTAATCATGACAGCCAGATGAACAATATAAATACGTCAAAGGACAAAAATGGTAAATAGGGACAGCGTGATGACTCACTGGATCAAGGCACCTGATGGCTTTAATTGAATCCTGGGGAAAGAGAGAACCAATTCCTACACATTGTCCTCTGACCTCCACATGCATGGCAAGCGTACACATGCCCTCCTAGCCTCATAAATGTAATAACACAAATCTAAAGAATAATTATATCTTGTGTGGTGGTTTGAAATAAAATGGCCTCCAAAAGGAGTGGCACTATTAGGAGGTGTGGCCTTGTTGGAGGAAGTGTGTCACTGTGGGGGCAGGCTTTGAGGTCTCCTATGCTCAAGCTACTCCCAGTGAGACAGACCACTTCCTGTTGCCTCTGAGTCAAGATGTAAGAACTTCCAGCTCCTTCTCCAGCACCATGTCCGCCTGCATACTCTCATGTTTCACCACGATAATGGACTGAAGCTCTGAACTGTACGCCACCTCAATGAGATGTCTTCTCTTTATAAGAGTTGCTGTGGTCATGGTGTCTCTTTACAGCAATAAAAACTCTAACTAAGACATCTTGTAACTGACTGGACATATCTCAAAGTTACTGTTTATCTGACATTCAGCTTCAACAGGAAGTCAGCCCTGTGTTTCTCTCTGCTCCCTCTGGGTGGCCTAAGCTTGCCGACACTGAGAGCCGCCGGTACCAAGGCCCACATCCTTAGCCGTGTCTCTTCAGAGCATACCATCTGTGGCCTCTTGAGTGACCTAGTTCACCAGAGAATTTCTGACAAGCCTCCAGGCAGACTAAACATACAGATAATTTCTCTCATTGCTAAATTCCCACAGAATCTATGGTCTAAACACAGAGGGTTGCGTGACTCAGTGACCTCATCCATCCATATCACTAAGCAAACACTGAAGGCCAGCTCTGTACCAAGAGGGCAGGGACAGTGTCAGTGATGCCACCGTGGACTGGATCCCGAGTATCCGCCAAAGACCTATGCATTAAAAGCTTGGTCTCCAGCTTGTCACTACTGGATAAGAATGGCAGACTTGGGGATTTAGCTCAGTGGTAGAGCGCTTGCCTAGTAAGTGCAAGGCCCTGGGTTCAGTCCTCAGCTCAAAAAAAAAAAAGAACAGCAGACTTAAATACAGTCACAGAATGGCTTCTCGCACACTAGCACTGACACAGGTCAGGTGACAGAGCATTAGCCATCTTCCTAACACCCGAGTGTACTGCTCTCAATTCAGTGCGCACACACACGCACAGGCATGTGCATGCCTGCATACACATCCTGCATGAGGTCATAGGTTAGAAATGCATGCCTTAAAAGCACCCTTTCTTTCCCTGAGCCTTATGCAATGACTGGGGATTTTCCTATGGTCAGAACAGATTCATCTGTTTCAAATATAAGCATAAGAACAAAGCTTTGCAATATACACACAGTTCATGTGGGGTTTACTGCTGATCGATGTGTCTCCTTGTCCCCTATCCCTCCTTTCCTCCCTGCCCCCCTTCCCCCCTGGGTCTTGCAGTCCACCTAAGTATGGTCTGTGTTTTGTGTGCTACAGGTTTCTCCTGGTGTCCCATGGCTCAGAAGGAGAACTAGGTAGTTACAAGAAGAGGGTCCAGGAAGACCAGGCTGGGCTTTGGGAGTGCCCAGGTGGGTGGGCATTTCCTGCTTATAAAGTAAATGGCTGGGTACAGACTGTAGGACCAACCCATCCAGGGTTGATGGTGGAGGAATGGAGTCTCCCAGAAAGGGCAACAGGAAGTATGTGTGGCGAGAAATAAATCTGCAGGTGGCATCCTGGGAGGCGGCTGGCGCTATGGAATGGGGGTGGGATGTTGCTGGCTCAGCACCAAAGGCAGCTCCTGTTCCTGGAGCAGGGCTCCCTCCATCTGGACTACCCTGGCAGTAGGGTGGCATTCTGCTGTATCAACTCCCTCCCCGCCAAACTCTGAAAGATACTGGAGAAACGCTAATGGCTGCAGATCCGAAGACTCCCCCAGAGACGGTGGCTGACTCCTCCCGTGTGGTTCTTCCACAGAGATGCAGCTAATGGAAATATTTGCCGCCTACCAGCAGAATCCGGCATCCTTGTTGCCTAGCACCCACGCTGCAGGGTTTTCCATGTAAAACAGAGCGGGTGCAATAAGAACGCAAGTAACATTTACTTAGAGTTTGCTCCAGGCCAGGTGTGGGCTGGGACCTTCATAACTTGAAGGTATATTGTCACAGACCCCCCACCACCATGAGAAAGGGCTGACATCCTTGTTTTCCAGGTGGGGAAACTAAGGCACAAATGGAAAGTGACTGGGTTGAGACTCAGGGAAGTCATTGTACTTGCATAGCTCAGAGGAATTAACCAGGAACTAAACTCTAGGCGACGCAACACACAACCCCCCCGCCATCATCCCCAGGGCCACTTTAAGCATTCAGTCGCCTGGCAGTCACTGTCACTTCTGTAGGGTATTTAGAAGTCAGGCTGCAGTACCCAAATGTGGCCAGGTGTGGCAACATGGGGACCTGAGCTTCTGTACTGAGTACATGCTAGCCTTGTCTCTGTTCTTTTTTTTTATGCTCCTTAAGCAGCACCTAACCCTCAAGCTATTGTTGTTCAGCAGTGACATTCATGGGGTCGCATCAGAGCCTGGAGATCGATGGGCACAGAACCCTCTGCTCTCTTAGCTCCCCAAACTCACCATGCCAGGACCCTCCATGCCCATTGCCGCTAGCTCATTTGCCCCACCACTGCCGGTGGCCCTCTGCAGACACCTGTCACCCTACGTCACCCTACCGAGCTTCTCCTGACTATCCCAGGAGCTTGGCCACAGATGAGCAGGGTCTCCCATGGATGAGCTACCCTGCACCTGGGTGCTGGTCCATCTGTTCACAACAGCCCAGCATGATGCAGATCCTGGGCCGCAGAGAGGCACAGTCACTTTCCTGAGAATGCACAGCTTATGAGGAATCAATCAGAAACGGAACGGCAAACTGGCCAACTTCTAACCTTTGTCACGCACCCCAAGTTCACAGCTTTCTCTGCCGGAGCCCGACACTAACAAATCTCCACAGAGGCCAGAGTACTGATTACATTACACATGCCTGCACTTATTATATCATCTTATCTGCTACTGTAATTAGCCATGCACTTACATTACGGGTGTGTCTGTCTTTCCCCGGACTCTGAGCTCTTTATAGACAGACAGCCTGGAGTTGACTTTCTCCTTGAATCCCAGTGCACGGCACGGCTACTTAGATGAAGTACATGCTAAGAGCAAACTGCAGTAAGAACTGTTTGCTCAACTGACAGTCGTGAGCAGAGCTTCAGCACAGCATACAGACAGCTGCCTGCTCTACCAGCTCAAACCCGCAGAGGGGCCCAGGAAAACAAGGGTATTTTTGGAAAACCTGAGAACATTGCAGAATTAAGAGAAAAAAGCAATAGATTGCTTTTTGAGGCTGTTGCCATAGTAACTCAGCACACAGCAAAAAAAAAAATACCATCTCCACGGAGCCATCATCTTTGATTACTAATAGTGAAGGGACATTAGCCCTGGGGACAGACATGTTGGATGTGGTGGACCACCACCTGGGATCTGTCCTCCGTGGTGTAACCCACAGCCACCATTGAGAACTCTGTGGAGGAGCCCCGGCTGCAGTTTGTCTTAGAAGATACTGGTTGAGAACATCAAGGAAAAAAATGGCCAAGACCAGCCAGATGGCTCCACCTCCTGGCCAAGCCTGGCCTCCCATGAGTGGCTATGGTCGGTCTTTCTGAAGGCCAGCGAGATTCCGGACAGTCTGTCAAAGTGTCCACCGCTGAGCAGACACAAGACAATGAGGGCTTGAAGGCTTTCTCTTAGGGGAACGGCTGGCAGAGGCTGCTGCAAACCAAACAGATTCCACCTCCGAGAGCTCCAGAGCGCCTCTGGAGTGATTCAGTAGCATTGATGGAGCCAGATGTCTATTCCCTTTCCTTGAACAGAGAACAGTCTCAGGGCTGCAAGGCGAAGGGTGGGGAATCTGATCAACTGTTCGCTCATTCATCAACTACACAGACATTTGGTTGAGCATCTACTATATGCCAAGAACAGGCTGGAAGCCCGATGTATAAAGAGAGAAACGCAGACCCCTGTCTTGGAGGAGGACAGGAGGGGGCGATGTAGGAAGGGAAGAAATGAAACAGGATAGAGACAGCCGACACCAGAGAATGGGTACATCCTGGAGTGTGTGGTGGTGGTGGGTCGGGACAAGGATGTATCCAGAGTTCGCCTCCCTGATCCAGTCCTTTGGGATGTTCATTATTCCTGCCTCTGCTTGGGAAAGTTCTATGGTGCTTGAGCCTCGAACACACTTCGGATCCTACACTGGGGAGCTGGTGAGTCACAGGAGAACGTCTCCAACATTCCAGTCCCCCACCCCCACCCCACCCCATGCAACACCATGGCTCCTGGGGGAGCGACTGTCACAGAAACCTGGACCAGCAGGAGACACACAGAGGCAGCTGTGCCTTGCTGACCCTCCCCGCCTCATTTGTGGTTATTTTTGTATGTCCAACTGGGTCAGAAGCCAGAGGAGAGTCCTCTGTCTCTGGTGGCATTCAGGAAGCGCCATCCGAGCCCTGACTGAGCACAGGGAACAAGTCATTCTGCCATGAAAATGAAGGTGTGTTGTGGGTGGGTCAAATCCTGTTGTCCAGTGGCTACTCCACACAGTGGGCCTCACCAGAATACAAGGACGCCAAAGGGACCTTCCAGGAAAGCAAACACAGTTACCTCTCAGAGGATGCCACCAACCTGTCCCCAAGCAGAGAGGTCTTTATAAGAGGTAACTTCCTAAGCCCTAAGCCCATGTTGTTTGCCCGGGGATCAGGGGAAGCGGAGTGGGGGTGGGGTCTAGGCACTGAGCATGGCTGGGGAAGAGTATGCAGCCAGGAACAAGGGAGTTGTGACTTGGTCCCACAGCTGCAAATTGATGCTACATCAGGATTTCTCTGTTCGCCACAGTCAAATAGATGGGTTGGTCCCCTCTTGCCCAGGTCCCAGATGTTTGACAAGCCTCAGATTAAATAATTTGCCTCTCCTGGGATTGAGGTCCTGTTTTTTTGTATGCTGACAGCTACTCCTAGGGCAATCCTGCCAGGAGAGATGGCTGTCTTTGACCATGACTTTTCAGCACACTGCAGGCACTCGATAAAAGCTCACTGCACTGTGGCAACATCAAACCGGTATCGTGTTGCGCTGAATATTCTCCATGCCGGAGACAAAAAACCATCTTAGAAGCCAAACTGTATTATTCCCGAGAGTATTTAGGGTGTCTAGGGCTACTGGGACACAGAGTACCCCAAGAAATGGTGGTCTTGGCAGACCAGGAGTGAAGATGGCACACTGACCTTCAGCTAAAAATCCCAGGTCTAGTTCTAGCTGTCAAGGCCCATTGGGACTGTTGTGGCCATTGCCCTGGAATTGTGGGTATGTACATAATCCTAGCAGCCTTCAGGGAGCTAGGCAGGTTTTCCTACCTCAAATGGAACATGCTCTGTCCCCTGCTGTTGGTGAGGGTGATCAGGGCGGAGACGTCTGTGGGCGGCTGTGATGTCTGAGCCTTTGTGAAGTGATCCATGCGAGATAGTTAGCAACAACCACACTAATTAAGCCAATTACGAGCACAAGAGTCTTTTTGATAATGGCCAGACCAAGAGTAGGCTAACGCCTCCAAAACACCTCTTGGTGCTGAAGCTCAGGGGTGCAGCATTTTCTTAAAGACAAAAACCACAATTACATCAATGTTCCAGGGAGTTACATCAGTGTTAGAGCGTGTGCTGGCCAGGTCTTATGTCAACTTGACACAGGCTAGAGTTATCCGAAAGGAGGGAACCTCAGTTGAGAAGATGCCCCCATAAAATCTGGCTATAAGACATTTTCTTAATTAGTAATTGATGGAGGAGGAGCCAGCCCATTGGGGTGGGGCCATCCCTGGGCTGGTGGTCCTGGGTTCTCTAAGAAAGCAGGCTGAGCAAGCCAAGGGAAGCAAGCCAGTAAGCAGCTCCCCTCCATGGCCTCTGCCTCAGCTCCTGCCTCCAGGATCCTGTCTGGTTTGAGTTCCTGTCCTGACTTCCTTCAATAACGAACAGCAATGTGGAAGTATAAGCCAAATAAACTCTTTCCTCCCCAACTTGCTCTTTGGTCAGGGTGTTTGGTCACAGCAATAGAAACCCTAAGACAGAGAGAGTTGGAGTACCTTGTAACACCTGTCTTTTTGCAGAGCTTAGTGGGATTTTCCTGACACAACATTTGCAAACAGGTAGGCATAAATATTGACCAATAAGAGAACACACAGGTAAGAAGGTGCAGGCAGCAATGTGCTTGGCTTGCAAACACAAAAAGCTGAGCTCAATTCCAGAAGTTGTGTGTAAAGTTGAGTGTGGTGGCACATGCCTGTAATCCTAGTGCTTGGGAGGTTGAGACAAGCAGGTGCCTGGGACTCTCAGGTCAGCCAGACTGGTCCACTTAGCCATCAACAGGCCAGTGAGAAACTCCACATCCCAGCTTCATTTCTGTTAATGTGACAAAGTACCTTGGCCCAAAGCAATTTAGTGAGTGTGGAGTTTGAATATAATTGGCCCTCATAAGCTCACAGGGAGTGGCACTATTAGGAGGTGTGGTTTGGGTGGAGTAGGCATGCGTGACCTTATTGGAGGAAGTGTGTCACCATGGAGATGGGCTTTGAGGTCTCATCTATGCTCAAGCCACACCCAGTGTCTCAGTTCACTTCCTGCTGCCTGTGGATCAAAGATATAGAAATCTCAGCTCTTTCTCCAGCACCATGTCTGCTGGCACACCACCATGTCCTACCATGATGATAATGGACTGAACCTCTGAACTGTAAGCCACCCAATTAAATGTTTTCCTTTCTTGCTGTGGTCATGGTTCTCGTCACAGCAACAGAAACCCTAACTAAGACAGGGAGTAAAGAGTTTATTTGGCTCACAATTCCAGGTTACAGTGGATTACTGAGGGAAAGTCAAGGAACATCATGTCCACAGTCAAGAGCAGAGAGAGAATAGATGTATGGATCCTTGCCTGCTCTCAGCTAGTCTTCTCCTCTCTTACACTGTTCAGTACCCCTGCCTAGGGAATAGTGCCGCCCACGAAGGGCTGGGTCTTCTTACATCAATTAACAATAAAATCCCCCACAGACCTGCCCACAGGCCAACCTAATCTAGATAATTCCACTTTAAGTCTCTTTTGTACTCTTTTGATTTGTAATATATTTTTGGTTATTGTGTGTTTTTAACCTTTCACTCCGACCAAATTTTTCTCAGTTACGGAACTCACAACCTATAGCTTAAGCAGCTTTGCTTTAGACATTGGAAGGTGCTGAAGGGCCAGACCAGCAGAGGACTGAGCCTTGAGAATAGGAGGGTCAAACCCGATTAAAGCCTCCTTAGGGTGGTATGTGTGACCCAGAGAGAAGAGGATGGTTAGAATGATTTTTCCTGGGATATGAGAAAATTTCTGGTCAAGCAGTTACTTCTTTTAAATCTTGAGGTCTTAAAGGCATCATCTGTTCCAGTGGTCACACAGTGACTAATGAGTGCCACTTAAAAGACAACGCAGTCAGGCTGGAGAGGTGGCTCCATGGTGAAGGCACTTGCCCTGCAAGTGTGAAGACTGGAGTTCAAATCCCCAGAACCCTCATACAGTGGGAATGGCGGCCCACCTGTAATGCCACCTCAGAAGGTAGATCCTCAGGTCAAGCTGGCTAGCAAGACTAGTCACACTGATGAGCTCTGTCTGAGTTTGATTGAGAACCCCTCCTCAATGAATAAGATAGAAGAGCAGTCAAGGGCGGGTTTGCAGCCAGGGGTGGAGTCTCTAAGCTTGAGTTGCTATGCAGACCCCTTACCACACTCTGCACACCTCCAGAGAACTTGCAGACGTGAACATGAGCCCCAGCTACTGATGGCTAAGAAAGGCCTTCAACTTCAAGCCAGAGGTCTGGCATCTCTGCTCAGAGTCTCTCAAGTTATGCAGGCAGGGTAAAGTGTCAGGTTCAAAAATACCTACTGTACCAGTGCCGCAGGAAGACCTGCCTGAACAGAGGCCGCAGGAAGGAATAGAGCGTCGTAGAATAAGCCAGAGGCTCAGCCCTGCACGGGGAAAAATTTGGCTCCCACAGCCCACATGAATGAGGGTTATCAGGGCAAGACCCAAAGAGGGATGGGTTTTCTGAGAGAATCAATTTCTAAGAAAATTGCTTTATACAAACACGGGGTGATATTTATAAAGCTGGGGACCCAGCTCAGCGGTCAATGCAGGTCCCGCATGCTCAGAGGCTTGGGTACAATCCTGGTGTTCACTCATAAAGCCATGAAAGGAGGCGACACAGAGGGAGATCCAGGGCGACTGCTCAAGTGTTACACCTACTGGCATTTGTACAGCCCTGTGGGGCTGGTTATTTTTCACCTTCTAGGTTTTTTAGTTTTTGGTTTTTTTATGCTAGAGCTAGAGAGCAGAGCCCTGAACATGCTGGGCGAGCCTGTGCTTTCACACCCTCCATCTCACTTGCCTCTCTCGTCCAGCCTGTGTGCTAGGTACCATTGTTCCTGCTGGACAAAGAAACTGAGGCTCAGCACCTGGACCCAAGTGACACGTGGCAGAGCCTGGAATTTGGACTTGTTTCCCATGGTCGGCACTCTCCAAGGCTCTGGGGGACAGGCTGCCATGCGTGAGATGAAAAGACTTGCTGCCACCTAGGATGACAGGCAGCGGGAAGGGGAGAGGACTGCTGGCTGGAGACGAGAAGGTCACAGCAAATCAGCCAATCCGCCAGGCATGTACGGGTGTCACGCTGCCCTATGTAGGCTGCAGCATCCCGAGGCTTCTCGTAACTGGCCACAAATCCCCTCACTGCGCGGTGGGGACGTGCACAGAGTGAGCGACTCAGGGACTTCCTGTCAGCACAGCAGAAGGACCAGCACGGCTGAAGTCACTGCTTTGAGAGGTAGTGAGTCCCCCGTCACTGGAGATACAGACACAGTGGGCCTACTCGTCCTTCATGACCTAAGAACTGATTCCGGACGGGAGATTTGACCAGCACTCTACGATGATGAAATGGCTTGTTAGAATTCACGCCCAGGTTTCTAACTCCATGTTCAAGGTGCCAGGCCCCCGGGGTTAGAGAGGTACTGATGTTTGCTCACTGACCTGAGGGTCTCACGGAGGGAGGCAGATATGTGTGGAACCGGAAAACACTGCATTTGCTCTGTGGGGGTTTGGCTCAAGTCATCTGACATGTTCCCTGTGTGACTCTCATTAGACACATCACTTCTTCCACCCTCCCTCACCATTACTGTTGGGGACCAATGCGGTGAGCTGTGTGGCCCGCCTGGGGGTGTTCCTACAGCTGTGCTCCCTTACACTGGGAGACAGGATGAAGAGAGAGGAGTCAGTGACATTTTCCTCTCTGTGAAGCCACCTATGGCTGTTGGGGCTTGTCTGGGATTGGGGTGTCCTAGGGCTGTGAAGGGAGGTGACATGTGGAGGGGTGCAGGGGAAGAGGAGCCTGATTCATGCCGTGTGCAGCCCGACTGGAGGCATCGGCCTCCTGGGACCGTGATGTGTCAGGGTCACGCTTACCCTCTGCTGCTTTCTTGACAGAATTGGCCAAAGTCAACACATTGACTGGATCTCTTTCTACATGTTGCTGGATTACAGGGCTGAGTGGATGGCACTCATCCTTGGCCATATCTCGCAAAAGGTAACCAAGTCTCAGGGCATAAAGCCATTACGGAGTGCCTAGAACAGTCCTCAGCCCATACTGGTCAACTGCCAGACATTTACAAGATTAATGAGGTAGGTGGGGATGTACCAACTCAGCAAACAGCTCCAGCCTTTTCCTCTCACTGGTGAAGGGAACACGGGGGAACAAGCTCAGGGCATGGAACTCTGGGGCAGCAGGGCTGTCTTCCCTGAGGCCTCCCAAAGCCCCAGACGGCCTCTGCAGGCGGCAGAGCATCCCACTTTAGCTGGCACATCCTGAAATTCTCCAGTCCTGAGTGAGCTGTGATTGTTGGTCACGGTGCACTTGAGTGACCATCCTGACAGACAAGTATGGAGGTTCTGAGGGTGAGCCCTTTCTTCAACTGCATCCCCAGAGCCTGTGTGCTGCATGGCCCCAGGGCAGGCGTCTCCACCCTTCCGGCTCTTTTCTCCTCAATAAGCTGAGAAGCACCCCAGGTGTACACCACCCGGTGCATCAGAGGTTCTAACGAAAGGTTAAACGGAAAGCCAAATGTGCCAGGACCTAGCACAAGGTGGGCACACTGCAGGGGGCCCACGGGACTAGGAGGGCGGGGTTTGAGGGACAGAGCGGGACACTTTGTGCCGGTAGGGAGCGCTGGCCTTCTAGGTTCACGGGGATGTGGCCTGCTTCTTAGCACTCTGCTTTTATTGACCTCTGTGCGGACCTTATTTCATTCATTAAATATTTACTGGGTCTGGCCCTGGGCTGGGGCACAGCGAGTGTGGTACATATGAAATGAAGGTCTTTGCTGTCAGGGAGCATCAAGCAGGGTGGCTCAGACTGAGGACTGGACAGAACTGTGGGGTGCAGGAGGGAGGAGGGCTGTGTGGAAGGACGTGGTGTCCCTTCCTTCCAGTTTTGACCCCAGTCCATCTGAGCCTTGACAACTCCCTTGGCCACGGTCCATTCTGCCCACATAGTCTGGACCTGAAGAGGATCGTGACAGAGTAACACAGGTATCTGAGCCTTGGATGTCCTTCCAGCACTCTGCAATCAACCAGCTGTTACTCTTCTTTTTTAAAAAGCCATAGCTTAGCTCTTTCCCTGCCTGCATGACTCTGGGTACCATCTTAAAGCCTTTGAGCCTGTGTGTGTGTATGTGTGTATGTGTGTGTGTGTGTGTGTGTGTGTGTGTGTGTGTGTGTGTGTGTGTTTCTCATATGGGTGTACTCACTAGATTGCCCTTTGGGGGTGACTTGTCCTTTGGGGGTGCCATCTCTGTTATCTGTCCCTGCTTCTTCCACCTGAGGGGGGTTCCTGCCTCCCTGATGACGTTTTTTATGTCACTTGTGCTCTGAGATGGGGGTGAGTGACAGCAAAAGGGATGAGGGCTAGAGAAGCTGGTCCTGGCTCCTCATCACTCTCCCGCCTGCCCATCTGCCTGGCTCATGGCTTGCCATGCTGACTGATTGGCACAGCAGGGCCAGATGAACTTCCACAGGAGGGAGAAGGAAGGGCAGGAAGTCAGGCAGCCGCTAAAGTGGTGCCGCTGTGGCTGTGGCAGGGCGAACAGCGGAGGGTGGAGGACGAGAGAACACATTAGTCACCTCGCAGGCCTCCCTTGGCACAGAAGCCTGGTCTTAATGCATTTCTAATCAGCTTCCAGAGCTGCGGGTTGAGGCTACAGATGGGGTTTCCTCGTGGGACCTGCAGGGGACAGGCTGAGTGAGAGGCAGCCACGCTCAGTCTATAGCATCTGCTCCCCTCCTTTGCCCTCTTCTTTCCAAGGGGCTTCCTCTGGTCCTGATGTTGAGACCGAAGCCTAAAGAAACCCAGGTTTATCTGGGTATGGTGGTGAATGCTTATAATCTCCCCATTTGGAATGTGGAGGCAGGAGGATTGCAAGTTTTAGGACAGTCTGGCCCCACTAACATGGAAATCACCCCTCCCAAAGCAGATGTACACCCAGCTCTGTCACTGGGATGCACCTCTCCTGGCTTCCTGGTACAGCCTCAACATGCGGACCAGGCAACAGCTCCCTCAGCCTCTTCTGGAATGTCTTGTCACGGGACACATACACAGAAGAACCCAAACGGCCAAGGCAGGCAGTCTGCACAAGGGTTTAACTCGAGCATCAGACCCTTGCGTCCAGCGTAGTAATCTGAGCTCTTGAGTTGTACTGCCTTTAGAAAGAGAAGTTCATGTCCAAGGTTCCAGAATGGATCCAGTGTACATCTCTTTACTACAATGGGAGAAAAGAGGGGTAGAAATACGGACGCTAAAAACACAGGCTTAAGAAATTCTGCTTCCAGCCCAGATGGAGTCATTAGGACCGAATTCACTCACTCAACTGGAAAAAAACAAGATCAGTATATGAAAATAGTTTTCAGGACTTTAATGTCAAGCCAGTAAGTACGGCTTGAGTACGGAGAGAGCATAGTGAACCCTGGAGGCCTGCAGAGGGCGCTCACAGTCCCCACAGACTGCCGCTGGTGAGTCATGGATATGCATGCGCTGCTGAGACAGAGTCAACCAAAGGGATGGCAGTGAGCAGTGCCTGGCGCCCACTCAAAACCACCACTCCTGTTTCTTCCCATCGGTCACTTTGGGGATCACATAATTCACAGGGCAGCAGGGAGAATGGGCCCCACCTCGCTACAGCCGCAATAGTTACCGTCAGATAAATATGGCATTTGTAATGCTTAGCCAATCATAAATCCCTGAAGAGTCCAAGCTGCTCCCAAATGAGTGGTCTTCATCCAGAATAACGATGAAGAATATTTAGAGAATACAGAAATACCTATCATGCAATGAAGTGAAATGCACAGTGCTTAGCCAGGTGTGGTGGCGTTCACCTTTAATCCCAGCACTAGGGGAGGCAGAGGCAGGTGGATGTCAGAGTTCAAGGCCAGTGTGGTCTTTAGAATGAGTTCCAGGACATCCAGGACTACACAGAAAAACCCTGCCTTAAAAAAGAAAGAAAGAGGGAGAGAGAGGGAAGGGAGGGAGAGGGAGAGGGAGAGGGAGAGAAAGTTCATAGTGTTTGACATCTGACCAAGAATGACCAGACAGACAAGGAGATGCAACCCAAGCTAGGAGGTGAGGGCATCACCCAGACACATCCCAAAGACTAAGAATTAGTGTGAGAGGACATTTAAAACAGGCCTTACGCCTGTGCTTCACTTGGTTTTTAAGAGGCTTAAGCAAGCACCAAACATGTTAAGAAAACACAAGTTAATTTTCAAAAGACACAAGTTTAAGTGTCTAGAGACAACACCCACAACCTCCGGAATAGTAATACTCCGGATGGGCTTGCCACTCGTGTAAAAATGGCGGAAGAAAATGGTGGTGATCCTGAAGAGGCGTCCATGACAGCTACTCAAAAGAAACAGCGAGAAAAAGAACAGAGGAGTACAAGAACAACGGACCGTGAGACAGTTTGAGGCCACCTAATGCAGTCAGAAAGAGCATGAAAGGCAAGAAGAAGGAACAGAAAAAAAATCCACAAAGAATTAATGCCAGAAAAGTTTACAAATATGACGAAACTATAACCCACACATGCATTTTTTCAGACTTATTTTATTTTTGATGATGTGTACATGTATGTGGGCTGGTATATGCACATACATGTGGTATACGCACATATGATTGCAGTACCCACAGAGGCCAGAAGGAAGCATCAGATCTGGAATTATGGGGAGTTATGAGTAGCCAGATGTGGGTGCTAGGAACCAAACTGGGGTGCCCTGGAAGAGCAACACACACTCTTAACTGCTGAACCACCTCTCCAGCTTCCTGCACACGCATTTGGAAATGCCAAACACTAGAAACATGAACAGAACTGCACAAAGGTACAGCTTCACCACACTGCTCAAAATCAGAGAGAAGGATAAAATCTTAAAAGCAGCCAGAGGGGAAAGGAGACACTGTACTTAGAGGAACAAAACAGAGATAGCAGAGGATTTTCTCTGGAAACAACACAAGCGAGGAGTGGAAGCCGTATTTTTAACCGAACCACCAACTTAGACTGTCCAGACCTACAAAAGCTGAAAGGATCCATCCAGCAATTCAGCAACACTAGACATGTCAAAGCCCTTCCAGGCGGAAAGGAAATGATGCCCCAAAGAAACGAGACCACACAAATGAGAGAGAGACAGAGTGGTTACTAATGCATGGGGGAAATAAGATTTCCCCTTATTACTTAATAAATGAAAGAGAACTGACTTTCGGCAAAGATCATAATGATGTATTATGGTTTACAACATACACACAATAATGTAGTATGGTTTATAACATACACACACTAATGTATTATGGTTTATGACATACACACTAATGTAGTATGGCTTATAACATACACACACTAATGTAGTATGGTTTATAACATACACACAATAATGTATTATAATTTATAACATATACACAATAATGTAGTATGGTTTATAACATACACACAATAATGTAGTATGGTTTACAACATACACACAATAATATAGTATGGTTTATAACATACACACAATAATGTATTATAATTTATAACATATACACAATAATGTAGTATGGTTTATAACATACACACAATAATGTATTATGGTGTATAACACACACACAATAATGTAGTATGGTGTATAACATACACACAATAATGTAGTATGGTGTATAACATACACACACATCCCAGGGAGACAGAATGGGCAGGGAAGGTGCATGTATGGGTCTCCAACTCTTGTGACAGAAGTTGCAGTTTGACCCAAAAGCAAGGCAGAGCAGTGGAAACTGTTATATAACCAGCATTTACCTGGAGATGCGCACCCCCATACCTGTTCTCTGGGCTCCAGGAAGTCCTAGGTTTTAAAATACTACCTAGAAATTTGATCTAGGAAAGTGTCTGTGATGTTGATGCCTTTGTTAATTGTTCATTACATTCCCGAAGAATCACAGCCTCTTCTGAGGCCTGAGGAGAACGTCCATGTACTAACTAGGTCTTTCCAGTGAGAATTTGAAGAAGACAGGCCCTCTGGCTAGAACCATCTGAGATAATAGATAATTAGTACTTTCATGATAATTCTTGCTTTAAGAAAACGTGGGCTGTGGTTGGCACAGAAGTTCTTGTGCCAACAGAGCACTAGGGAATCAGGTATGTTAAACACTCAGGGCCTCTCCTCAAAGGAGGAGTTGACTGGTTCCATCCAGAAGGCTGAAGTGGATATAGTTAACGACCTGGTGGTGACCTTTTTGCTATCTGTTGAGGCAGACCACACCCAAATCCCCCAAAATGTGTAACCCAGACTCTCCTTCCAAATCCCCCAGAATGTATAACCCAGATTCTCCTTCCCTAGACCTTCAGCTTTAGCTCCCTGTTACTAGAATCCATCTGTAGGGTAACATCACATGTATTTTTATGGCCTGCTGACTTCTATGCTATCCTAGTCAGAGACCACACTAGATTCTAGGTCTTTTAGCTATAGATCCCACCCGCAGGTTCACATGTACTCTGCCAAGGAGTTTCTGTGTAGCTGCGCTTTAAGATTTATTGGGCACTTGGAATTGGAATGATTGTTGCCTGGAAACTTTCCCCCAAATTGTGTTTTAAATATGCTGACAATGGGGCCGGAGCGTAGCTCAACAGTAGAGCTCTTGCTAAGCATACATGTGGTCCTAGGTTTCATCTCCAGTACTGTCAAAAAGGTAGAATAAAGAAACAATTTATTAAGAAAAATATGCTGGGCTGGAGAGAAGGCTCAGAGGTTAAGAGCACAGGCTGTTCTTCCAGAGGTCCTGAGTTGAATTCCCAGGAACCACATGATGGCTCACAACCATCAGTAATAAGATCTGTTGTCCTCTTCTGGTGTGCAGGCAGAACACTGTATACATAATAAATAAATAAATCTTTTAAAAGATATGCTGACAATGAACCGCCTGGCGTCAGACTCCCTCAGGTATGATCCAGGTTGATGAAGTCAATCCAAAGCGAGTTTTTATTCTCAGTTTGTTTCTGACACCTGCAGAGACACCCCTCCACCCGCCCCGTCAATGGGCTAAATAGCAGATTGCCTGGCTCCCCAGGGGTCTATTTTTTTTTTGAGCAGTGGTGTTTCTCTGGACAAGAAATGTCTGCTAATTTCTTACAGATCTGTTGGAATGATCGCATAGGCTCCTTTGTACAATACAAAAAGACCTCTGTTCTAAAGAGAAAATAGAGTCATGTGACCCATACGACTAAAGTCTTCTGTGGTTCTCCCTCTTTGTGAAAAAATAAAAATAAAAATAAAAAGCAAATTTACTGTGAGTCTCCTACGGCCCTGGAGGTGAGAAAAGGCAAAACGGGCAGGAGGGAAATATGCCAGTAGTGGTTAGACCTTGTGATGTCTCCCAGAAACAGGCCAGGGTTAGAACCCTGTTCCAGGTGCCTTCCCACCTGCCAAGTTCCGAGGGGTGGGCTGAAGGAAGATGAGGGGTAATCTCATCTCCCCAGACACAGAAAGCCTTCTCAGACTCCTCTGCCGTGAGGTCACGTCATAAAAGTTGTCAGGTCTGAAATGGTCAAATATGCACATGTCTCACCTAACATAATCACCACCTAGATCAGAGTACTTGTCCTCTCTCCTACGCTTGGTGAGATACAAGGCTTTGAAAACCCACTGGAGCTCCGGGACGAACCCCGCCCACACTCCTGTCCTGTGTGGTTCAATGCAGTCACCAATCTCCAAGGATGCCATGGTCCATGCCTTCCCACCCTCCTGGATATGCAGATCAACCCACATGGATAATGGTGGGCTGGTCCACTCCTCTGCATCTAGATTGCCTCAGAGCTTTCTCAACCAGGAGGATGTAGTGTTCAGACACTGTAGGACATCTGAGGCTAGATCCTAGGAGCCTGAAGCCTCCACCTGGGACCCCTGAACTCCCATGTTAGGGGAACCAGTGCTCCACAGGGAGTGGGCAGACTGAGGACTCTGTGCTGGGAGGCCCAAGCTGCTAAGAGCGAATCGTGTAAAGGGGAGCATCATACAGAGAGTGGCCATGTGGGGAGGCGACAGAAATACCTGTGAAGAAGCCATGAGTTGGAGCCTAGATGCTGCATGGAGGCCACTGCAGCAGATACAAACTACCGAGCAGAGTCCTTCTTGAATTTGTCCCACGAAACCGAGCCGTTTAGACAACTCCTGATTTCTTAACAACCCAAAGAATCAACAGTAACCAAGCAGCCCACGCTGCGGCTGGTCAGTATGGTACAGATTTCTAATTAATTGTTAGCATCTAAAAATCTAATCTGGAGGCTGGGGAGATGGTGCAGGAGGTGAAGGGCTCACACAGCAAGCACAAGGACCTGAGTTCGAGACCCAGAACCCACATAAAAAGCCAGGCACAGTGTCAGACACTAGCAGTCCAGTGCTGGGGCGAGGGGAGGGGGTTAGAGACAAAAGGATCCCTGAGGCTCACTAGACACCAGTCCCCTTAGTGAACTGGTGAACCCTAGGTTCAGTGAAAGACCTTGTATTCAAAGCTAAGGTAGAAAGCAATTGGGGAAAGCACCCACCATTGACAGCTGACCCTTCCACATTTACACACACACACACACACACACACACACACACACACACACACACACACACACGAGAGAGAGAGAGAGAGAGAGAGAGAGAGAGAGAGAGAGAGAGAGAGAGAGAGTGAGTCTGCATGCAAATATCACCATTTCCACTTTTCTCTAAAACACACAAGCACCACTGCCCCAGGCCTGTGTGTATGCCTGGTACCAGTAAGAACTACAGCATGGGGGCCAGTGTCTGTCACACCTGCAGATGAGGCCCCTACTCTTCAGGATACCACAACCCCTCAACCACTCTGTTCCACTCCACGAGGCCACCCAACTGGCCCCAGGCTCCCTAGCCTATCTTTTAGTCCTTCGTCACCGGTCCCTCTGCTCTAACCCACTGCCAGGCGCATAGCAATCCCCACTGGAAAGGACACACCGTGTTAAAGACGATGTTGACCATGGCATGCTGGTTCCTCCGCCCCTCACCCCTGTGTGTGTACGACAGCTACACAGCCTTCCAGTCAAGCTCTATCAAAGGTGCTCCTGGTGGGCTCCCAGGGGTCTGGGGCCACACCCTCCAATCCCCTGTGGTCTTGACACACCGGAAATCCCTGTCCAGTGAACAAAATGAGCAGTGTTTTGTCAACATTTCAAAGCTGAAGAACTTGCGATTAGGAGAGGAGTCTGCTCACTGACTCGCTAAGGTGGGGGTCTCCAGACCCCATTGTCAGTTGGGTTGTGTCCCCGCAAGGATACTGAAGTCCAGCAGCTTTCTTAGTTGCAAAGAGAGCCTCTGTCTATGTGCAGACGGGATTAAGGTAAGGTTCTAGGGTGGCCCTCAGCCCACCAGGCTGGGGCCCATATGAGGACCCAGCACAAACGGGGAGGTGCCATGTAGTCACAGGAGCGGAGGCCGGGGTGAACATCTAGAGGTCAAGGGGTACCGATGGTGGCAGGGGACACCCGGATGCTCCATTGGCAAGCCTCTTTCCAGGCCTTCAGTGATCGGGACAGGTGGACACCTGTGTGTGGACTTCTGGCTTCAGAGGTATAGGAGAAGAAATTCTAGTTTGAACTGGCTTTCTGCTCATTTAAGGACTTGCTTAAAACACGGGCATAAAACCTAAGGTTTTGTATATCTGAGAAAATGAGGGATTCCCTGAGGCGGATTCTAGAAGGGTTCATTGTACCACCACTTCTGGGGGCTCCACTCCCCTGTTTGTGGAGGAGGTAGCTGTGCCCCCAGGCTATCTGTTTCCTCCCAGTCTGAACAATGGGAAGAACGGAATTACCCATCAGCCTCTGTGACAGGCAGAATCTACAGGAGGGGGGCTCTCAGATTTGGAGCAAGTTCTTGGCTTAAACATTTTAAGCTGTGACATCAGTATTGTGTTTGGTAATTTCCATGGCCCCATGTCTTTTTATGACCTAAGGCTGGCCACAGAGTCGAGGACATGCTTCAAGCAAGGGCAGGGAGGCGACGCTGCTGGCTGAGTGTGTATTCCAGGCCTCTGTTTTGATGGACACTGGAAGTACTACTGTGATAGGGGTACTGGGGTGGGACTGGAGGCAAGGGTAATGGAACTTCTAAAGCCCCCAGGAGGACCCTAAGGTCAGGAAAAATTGACTAATACCAGACAGACACTAGTCACTTTAGAGACAGTCCAAGATAGAAGAAGCATGGCTGACATTTCCTACATGCTTGATCCAAAGTGTACGGGAAGGTGTGATCCCCGTCACAAACGCTGTGGGAATGAGCGCCAGTGCGCACAGCAGAATCCCTCCTCTAGCGCAAAGGTCGCAGCAATATCACGTCTCCTGCATGACACTGGCTTCCCCTACAGTAGATGTACACCGGTCCCAGGTTGCTTCTCAGGACTCAGTCTCAGAAGTTCCTAGGTGTCACCAACATGTTCTGGGTCTTGAAAGTCACTATGGTGGCCCAGGTTTGAAGGGAAGGAAAGCAGAATGGGGCTCCCGAGGAGAAAGAGTGGGTGGTAGCCATCTTTGAGTGCAAGGATCTGGGCTCAATCTTAGAGACCTGTGACCCTCCCTCTCTCCTGAGCCCTGGAGTCTTGGTGGCCCTGCCCATCTGGTCACCTCTGGCTACAGAGATATGGATGTCCCACACGTCCACAATCTCCAAAGCTTCCAGGATCCAGGGATCATAAGGGACTGTGTGGATATTCCCAAGGTGGCCAGGTGCCCCAGGCTGCCGTCCTGGGGCTCTACCTTAAACCTTTGAGGCTGAGCCTCTCCTATGCTCTCTCAGCCTCCTACGGAGCATGAAGGGCATACCCCTGCATCAGGGTAACATGTCCACACTGCACAGCTGATGGGGTGCCATCTCCACACTTATTTTTTGCAGTCCCAAACTCTTCCAAAGGTTTATATGCTCTGAATCATGTTAAGATACTGAAAGGAATCCTGTTGAGTATTGGCTGCACTTGAAGGCAGGAAGCCCAGGTCTGGAGTAGGATCTGGTCTCATTCCCTTCATCAGTGAACACACTCCTGACTCCGCCCATTCCTCCAGCTTCCATTCCCCATGGGGGAAGAGGGTTTCTTTCCCCAGGCATATATACCATTTCTGTGCTGGAGAACACAACGGCTCCCAGTGCTCTCTGATTCAGCCCCGACTTCTCACCTGCCAATCAACACCTTCCCTGCCAATCAACACCTTCCGTAGCCTGGTTCTGACCTCTCGCTCTCAGACCCACTGTACCTCCTGCCCTCTAGCTCTCTAAAGGGCTTTGAATATGTCACAGGTCCCACTACCTCCACGCTGCTTTCTCGAGAAGGCTCATTCCCAGGCTTGTTCGGGACCATCTGCCCGTCATCCTAACATGTCCACTGCCTCCTTCTCAAAGTCCTGGTGATGGGATACACATGTGACATCTTGCATTCGCTCTCTGTTCATCTGAGTGTCTTTTCATGAGCACACATCTCATCTCACCCTCATCCAACCTTGTTGAAGAACTACTGTGTGCTAGTTCCATGCTGGGCCCAGTACTTGATCTATTTCTCATGCTGGGTCCTGGTCTGACCTGTAAGCACCCAGAGAAAGGATCTAGGTCCCATCCAACTCTGTCTCTCAGCTCTCCTGTCCTAGTGCTTGACAGGGTCTATGACAAAGGTACTGAAGAAGTAAATGGAGTTCCATCATATCTCTGCAGGTGCTCACTGCCAGACAAAACTGGGGACAGGAAGCAGGGACTGACACACACAGACACAGACACACAAACGCATGTGTACGCACGTGTGTATGCACGCGTACACACACTCACACATGCACACACAGACACATACAGAGGTGTACAGAGGCTGAGTGCTCACTCCCCACACACTGCTAGGTCCTTCAGATTTTTTCAAAAAGTAGCAGTTCTCATCCTATGGAGACAGTGAGACAGATCTATGGCAGGAAGCAATACTGAGCACAACCAAGGCCATGCTGTGCAGGAGACACCATGGTGTCAGCACCTCCAGAGGGAGGGGACAGATAAACCATCTTGGAATGTGTCCCTAGGGTGAAGTCACACGGGGGAAACCCCAGAATCTCTGCAGAGCCTAGGGTCTAAGTTAAAAAAACCAGCTTCCTCCCTCATGAACTGCTTGCCCTTAGGTAAATTATTCCTGACATCTGGCATGCGACCTATAGAACTCCAGGCTAATAGGACTTGCAAGCATTTACACACAGTAGGTCCTCAAGAAACCTTAGTGTGTCTTCCATTGGTGTGCATGTGAATACATTTCTGTTCCTTTCAGCTGGCAGGGTGCTGAGCATGTAATCAATGCCATCTGTTGGCACGAACAAACTGACCAAGTGAAATGTGAATTATAAAAAAAACAAAAACAACAAAACCCCACTGACGCACCACCACCACAACAAACTGACTCCCCCAGGCTCTGCCCAGAGGTGCAGAAAAGCCCTGTTTGTACTGTCAAGTCACCATAGCAACCGTGGATGCTCTAGCCAGCCCCAAAGGTTAGTTAGTAACGATCAATTTATCTTGTAACCATGGAAACACCAGCTTCTGTGGGCTGCAGAGAGGATTTGAGTTTCTCTCCTCACTGCAGTTACAGCTCAGCTAAACACACTTCCATCTTCAGTGGAAGTGACTGTTTTCCACATGACCCTATTTACATACGGGTAAAATACGGGGTGGGTCATCAGCAAAGAAGGGCAGGTTGTAGGAATTGTTAGGGTTATGGTTCATTTGCTTAACTGAACCATTCTCAACTCTGGGTCCTGATCACCCAGAGCCAACCTGGGGACTTTGTGTCATTTGATGCTCCCATTTGGGAACAACCCTCTACATCCAGTCTGGCTTTTGAAGTTACATTTTAAACAGACTTCCACCACACGGGTGAAGTTTGGAGAAAGCAAAGTGTCCCTTCAAACGTCACTCCCGAAGACAAGCAGCAGGGACTGGGGCCCTGGGCACACACCCAGGAGACAACAGGGTTGGCTTCGCTGTCCCTGCGCTCCCAACACAACCACAGAAGGTGGAATGTCTGACTTGTAGACTGGGACTTGTGTCCAGCCAGATGTAGCCTCTCCCTGTAGCCACACTATGGTCAGCTCCGGGTCTTCTCAAGGGCTACACACAACCCCAGAAAAGGGCGTGTGTCTTTGTTCTGGCTCAAGAGAATCAACACCTAAGATCACAACTCCAAGGCATTCTCCTGCCGCCGAGACCAGGCAGAGCGCCAAAAGGTCATCTTTACGTCTGCCAGGAGGAGCCTGTTTTGTGTGGAGGAAAGGGTAGTGGTCTCCTGCTCAAATCCGGCACAAAGCAAAAACGGATTAAACCATCCATCTCTGTCACAAAGCCCTGCCACTGCCTCCCTGAGCGGTAGGGGCTAAAGTCCCACCCACAGTGGAGAGAAAGGGGGTTGCCCCGAGGACACCAACAAGTGACAAGGTGCCAGCACCAAGCAAAACCAGAGTGGGGAGGGCAGCTCCTTTTCAGCTTGTCCTCTGCCAGCCCGGGGGCACCACCGCAAACAGCGAGTGGGGGTTGGGCAGGGAGGGGCGACTCCTGCTGTCCAGGCTCCTCAGAGCTGTCTTGCTCAGAAGTGGGGTGCTCAGTGGAGACAGCTCCACTCCACCTTCGGTGTGCGAGGGACACGGGCCACTTCACCCGGGACAGCCAAGCTGCTGGCCCCGGGTACGTGCACCAGGTGGGACTGCCGGGCTCGGGACAAAGGACCTGGCCACGGACGCTAGAGCTGCACCGAGGAGGACAGCGAGGCTGGGGTCCTGCAAACTTGGAGACCCGGGGAGCGTGGGGAAGATTCCGGGTTACCTGCGCGGCCATAAAAGACAGATCCATGGTGTCGCTGCTGGCGTGGCTGCTGCTGGGGCTGCCCGCGCTCCAGTCCTCGCTGCTGCTGCTGCTGCTGCTGCTGCTGCTGCTGTGGTCGGCGTCGCCGCTGCGGGTCCAGCCACCCGCACAGCTTTCAGGGAGCGGGCGGAAGAGCGAGCAGGTGCCCTCAGGCCCCGGTGACCGTGACCTCAGCAGCCCCGGCGTGGCGGCGCCTTTCCAGCCCTCGCGGCGGCGTCCTCGCTGGCGGCTCCGGGCTCCGGCTCCCGACGCCGAGTGGGCGGGAGACCCCGGGCGCGGCGCCCCTCCACGTGACCACTCCCAGCCCCACCCCCGGGGGCGGGCCGAGCAGGACCCCTGATTTCTCGCCATCCGCTCTCTGCCTTGGCCAAATGGGGAAACTGAGGCCTGCGGTGGGCCAGCTGGGTTGGTGAGCCAGCCTCCAGCCCAAATCCAGCGTGGCTGGCGCCCTTCCTAGGACACTTGACTCCAGTCTTCCTGGGGTTGGCCGAGTGACGGGGTGACCAGGAGTAGATAGACGCGGGCTTTCAGTGGCAACCCTGTGCCCCCACTCTGGAGTGCTTGGCTCTTGAATTGGGCAGAACAAAGCGGGGAGTCTGGCTTTTCTGTATTGTGTGGCTTGGGTAAATCAGTGTTTGTTTGAGCCTGGGTATCCTCATTTGTATAACGGGAGTAAACAGAACCTAGGAATTAATAAGATGTGGTATGTGTCACCACAGGGTGAGCTCTAGCACGACCACTGTCTCTTAGTGGAGACCGTGGAGTGAATGTCCTTCCAGGATGACATACACAACCTGCAGACAGTGCCTGTGGCTCCGTTAAGATGTCTTACCTCAGAAAGGTGGCCCAAGCCACACAGGTGTCATAGCTGCAAAGCAGGGAGCCACAGAGATGCCCAGTGGGCTCTCTGGGGGGAGGGGTGTCCACCCTGCCAACGTCTCTCTCTCCTCCCTCCTTTCTTTATCTCCCTTCTCACCTCCCACCCTCCTCTTCTGCTTTGTGTCCTCTCTTGCTTCTTAGGCTCAGCTCCTCTTCATTCTCCACCTCTGGCCCCCATCACTTCTGTACCCTTCCAATCTGTACTGACTGGTTTTGTGTGTCAACTTGACACAGACTGGAGCCATCAGAGAGGAAGGAGCTTCTTGTGGAAATGCCTCCATGAGATCCAGTTATAGGGCATTTTCTCAACTAGTGATCAGTGTTGGAGGGGGAAGGCCCAGCCCACTGTGGGGGGTGCCATCCCTGGGCTGGTGGTCCTGGGTTCTATAAGGAAGCAGGCTGAGCAAGCCAGGGGAAGCAAGCCAGGAAGCAGCACCCCTCCATGGCCTCTGCATCAGCTCCTGCCTCTGGAATCCTGCCCTGTTTGAGTTCCTGTATGACTTCCTTCAGTGATGAACAGCAATGTTGAAGTGTAAGCCAAATAAGCCCTTTCCTCCCCAACTTGCTTTTTGGTCATGGTCATCACAACAGAAACCCTAACTAAGACACAATCCAAGTACCTGCCTCCAGTCTTAGTGCCCAAAGCTACCCTACTGGGTCTCATCCCTCTATGGCAGTGGTTCCCAACCTTGCTAATGCTGTGTGGTCCTTTAATGCACTTCCTCATGTTATGGTGACCCCCAGCCCAACCATGAAATTATTTTTGTTGCTACTTCATAGCTGTAATTTTGCTACTGTTATGAATCGTAAGGTAAGTATCTTATATTCATGATATCTGATATGTGACCTCTGTGAAAGGGTCATTTGATCCCCAAGGGGTCTTGACCCAGAGGTTGAGAACCACTGGTCTGTGGCCTGGTAGTTCCTCAGCCTACCCAGAACCTTCACACCCATTGCTTCTCCGCACTTTCACCATGAAGTCTTATACCCACAGAGGTGTGTGTGTGTGTGTGTGTGTGTGTGTGTGTGTGTGTGTGTGTGTGTGTATGTGCGTGTGTGTGTGTGTGTGAATTCATGTGTGCATGTGCATGTGTGTGTGTGTGAATTTATGCGTGCATGTGCATGTGTGTGTGCATGCATGAGTTTGTGCATGTGCACATATGTGTGAATGTGTGTGGGGTACAATTTAAACAATGATAACCCTCTGTAGTCTAACAAGAAGGAGAAATGGAGCTGGAGAGATGGCCTGTCCATTAAAGACTCAGGCTCATAATTGAAAAGAGCAAACAGTGTCCTTTAACCTTGAGGGCGTCTCTCCAAAGCTCTTTCTTGTCTGTCCCATTGCCCTAGCCTCCTGTCATCTCAATGGTCACAATCACTGTTCTCTTCTTGCAGCCCTCCCCCCCCCCACATTGTTTACCTGCTTTAACCTTTATGGGGACATAGAATCCATCTGAAATGTATTCTTCCTGACCTCCCCATTTCACTCAGCACTGCATCTGTATTGATGGTGATTGATGCCACCATCCATCTGCTGGTATTTACAGGCTACCCAGATTTTCTCCTAAAATGAACAAGGCTTCAGTGATTGCTTTTGACCTCCCCAGTAATCTGTTCTCCATGCCTGTAATTATATCATTTCAGGAAAGTTCTATAAATGGAAGCGTGACGAATAACCCTCTGGTTACCAGGAGATTCATCCAGGATGTTGTGGTGGCAACAGTTTGTTCCTTTTTATTGCTGGGTAGTGTTTTATTTGATTGATGTACCACAGTTAGTTTAACCACACATCTGTCGGAGGACATCTGTGGTGTTTCTGTTTTTTGATGCTTATGAAAACAGCTGCTATACACATGCATGCCCGAGGTGTTGTATGAACATGTCCTTCGCCCATTCCCACGGCTGTGGCCCTGGAGCAATGCTACCTCTACAGTATGTCCCATAGATCAGGGCCTTTAGTGGCTCCTCAGCCTGCAGGCCTGACCTTGCTCACTAGAAACCCAGACTTCTCCTGACTGTGCCCAGGAGGACAAGAGGGACTGGGTGGAGTCAATCCAGTTGTTTTCATTTCTGTTTTGCAAACCTGAGCTCCCCGTGGTCAGTACTTAAGTCCAGGCCCGTGTCCTTGGACAAGGCTCATCTGCCCTCCTTGTCCCTGGGCTGTGGGCCATTCACCTCTGGAAGAAAAGGCAGGGGTGGCTGGTTAATTCGGAGTTCATTTCCAGTGCTCATCAAGTCTCAGTGGTAAGCGCTAGTTCATCACACCGTAAAGAAGGAAAAGGGCAACTTCCTGGGACACTCGAGGACTCCACTGTTGTCCACAGAAGGTCAGTCTGCAGGTGTAGTTCTGGTCACTCAAATGGACCGCTGTTACCTAGTCAAGTTGGCAAGCCTCAACACACAGATAGGAATTTTTCTCCTTTTCACACCATGTGTACCAACAATTCCATTTTACTGCAGAGTAACTTCTGACAGATGATGGGTAGCCACAGCTTACCCAGCCACTGTTCTGTTGATAATCACTGGCGTTCTGGCAAGCCTTTGGCTGTTGTGAATCAAGTTCCTATGAACACTGGTGTCTGAATCTCTAGGACATTGTGTTTGTTCTGCACATTCTACATCCTCAGCCGAAGACGAGAGTCTCAGTTGACTTTTTGCCAACACTTGATACTTTCATTGCTCTTTACTTAGCCATCCAACTGGGTGTGAAGTGGCATTTCCTTAAGGTCTCAGATATGTGTTTCCCTGACAACAGATGATACTGAGTGTGAGTTCATGGGCTCAGGGGCCATGGGTCTCTTTTCCTCTGCAAATGGTCTGTGTAAATCTTTCACTCACTTTTGAAAGCTTGGATCACTTCCCACTTGGTTATTGAGTTGCTAGTGTTCTTTACATATTCAGGAAACAAGTTTCATGTCAGACACACACAAATATTTTCTCAGTCTGTGGCATTTTTTTTTAGCTTTAATAAAATCTAGTGAGTCTTTAGAATTCTATCTAAAAGGATGCACATTCCACCTTTCCTCCTCTTTGTGCTTTGGATTGTCACCTATTTTTATTTTTATATGAGCTTTGAATTAAAGGTTGGGTGTTTTTTTCTCTTTTCTAAAACAACATCCAACTGTGCTGGAGCCATTTGTGATGAAGACCGTCCTGCCACTACTAAAGAGACTCAGCGTTTAAGGTGGCACCCACTCCGAAGCTCATTCTGCATTTCTCCTTAAACGTTGGCTTCTGGCCTCCACCTTAACCCCCTCCTGGGCAGAGTGACATGTTAGGGGATCACTCTCTTCCCTAAGGTCACTGTCCTCTCTAAATGCTCTGTCAGGAATGCTCACAGGCATGTCAAATGAACCTTGGAGGTCACCTCCAGCTCTGTCAACTGTTTCCTCAGTGATGTCTCCCGGGTTGCCAATCTGGCCAGCACAAGGCTCTGGTTTCTGCCTTCTCTCTGGTTCTGTCTGAATCAGAAGATGGCACTATCGAGGTCCTCTTTGTATTTATATTTCACAAGGGCAGAGGGGCTTAGGGGCCAGCCACACCCCTCTTCTGTGGCTGGGTAAGGGGTTGTGCCTGCTCAGAGGAAGAGGTGTCTTGTAGGGGTCTCTGAGACTACCATGGACAGCAGAGAACTAATCCACAGGAGGCAAGAAGGTAGTTCGGCTCAACATGACTCAGTAGCTGGTGTGGATTCAAACTTTGGGAGTCTGACCCCCAGTAGTTGATTTTAGGCCTATTTAAATATAGTACAGTTTGGTTAAAACTTTCCTGGTGATAATGAACTCAGTCCCGTGTGCACAATAACACATACATAAATCTCCTTGAGGAACAAAGTGAGCTAAATAAAGATCAGATGTGACAACATTGCAGTTCTTTGTAAAGTACATGTGATGCCTCCCATAAAGACGGGTTCTGTAGATTGCCTGAGAAAAAGAACCGGGGCTAGGGAGCAGAAGGGGGGAATCTAGTATAGTCTCCCACCACAAAGATAGCGCAATTAACCACCTCTACTCCTAGCCTTCTGGGTGGATAATAGGTTATATATCCCTTTCTTTGAAGGACAGCACCCTCCCTGTCTAACAGTCCAGATTCCCCTAGTTCTTATCTGTGAGCACAAGGACCTCTGTGCCTCCTACAGTTCATTTGTTGAGTCTCCAGAAATAGTTTTGGGGGAGAATTGTGCAGGAACCAACATCAGTCTCCTCTCTCCCTCACCCAATTCTCAGCCCACGTCTTGTTGAGGGCCACCCAAGGACCTTGTTTCTCTCCCAGGAGGCTACCAGCTGGTGGGCCTCCTTCAGGGACACAGTCTCTGTGGATCCTTCTGCTATGGACCTTTCTCTGAGTGGTTCAGATTTTATTTCAAAAGCCACCTCTTCGTGGCAGAAGAGATGGCCTAGTAGATAAGAATGCCTACTGCTCTTGCAGAGGACCCATGTTCCATTCCCAACACCGACATATGGGTTTCTCACAATCACTTGTGATCCCAGCTCTAGGGAATCCAATGCTCTCTTTTAGCTTCCTTAGACACCTGCACTCAGGTGCATTTCCCATACTCACACACTCTGACATACATATATACATAATTAAAGATTAAAAAGTAAAAAATTAAATATTAAAAAACCCCCACCTACTTCTAATTGGAGGCCCTCCAGGACCATACTGGCTTGTGTCTGTCTTATCAATTTATTTTATTTGTCCCCTAGCATTTCTCTGTCTCTGAGACGGACTTACCTGTTGGAAGAAGTGATGTGCCATGGGTCGTGAGGGCTCCCGGGTTCTCCCAGGGGCTGGCAAGAACGCAAGGCCCTGGCGAGCTCTTTCCTGGTCTGTTTATCACTGTGCTTCAGTGTATAAGCTAGAAGGAGTGAGGCCATCTTCCCCTCACATGAGATGGCCTTTTTCACTCCTAAACAGCAAGTGAATCCTTGCGTCTCTACATTGCCCTTCTGTAACACAGCCCACTGTGTCTACTACCCTGTGTCTCGGGCCTGGTGTCACTCCTGCCTCTGGGACTTGCAGACATGGGGGTAATGAGAGTCACAGAGAAGATGGCGCTGGCTGGTGTCTCGGGAGCTGCTGGCAGCTTGGTGGTGGCTTTTCCTCCAGCTTGTTCCTGGGGATCAGGTGAGGGTTGATCACTCCAGTCTAAGGCCAATGACAGATCTGCGGCTCACCTAGCCACTCAGGGCTGATGAGGGCAAGAAGCCAAAGGCCACCACCAGCTCTGGGTCCTGGCCACTTGGTCTGGCATATGCCTTGGTTCCAGGGACAGTCAGGATGTACTCATGCCCAGCCAAGCCCTGCATGCATAATTCATGTGTGCCCAGAACTCTGGATGCAGAGACAAGGAACAGTGTGTTCTTTCAAAGGCGCCAGCCAGAAGACCACAGCAGGGGCCTGACCTGACCACTGATACTGCAGGGGCATGCAGAGCCCTCTCTGGTGGAGGCCTGGATTTTTTTTTCTAACTGAAAGACTTTAAGAATTCATGAATGTCCCACTGAGTTTAAGAAGCATAAAGGGTGGGATGGGGATGGGGGTTGGGGGCATGGCCCAGGACCCATCCTTGGAACAGACACAAGAACAAAGCATGTAATTATGGAGGTAAGGAGGAGAAAATCCTGCTGTCTTGAAGGCCTGGCCCCAGCACTCCCTCCTCTGCCAGCTCTCTCTCCAAGACACCTTTGTTTAAAACCCTCCCTACAGGGGCTCTCTCAGTATTTTTGAAAAAGAGACTCTGAGATCACTAGTATGTGAGCCAGCAGGGGATCTTGTTAAAATGCCTAGTGCTCTGGGACCAGACTCAGCAATCTGGACCCAGATGATTCTTGAGGCTACCTCTCCCAGGTAAAAACTGTAGCCCAGGCTAGCTCCGTTTAGCAGGAGCTACCATGCTTGCACGGTACATCAGTGCATACAAAGCACAGGAAACAGACTGAGGTCCCTTGACACACATGGGCAGTGGTGGGATTTGAATCCAGAGCAGATGACAGCAAAGCCCTTGCCTTCTCACAACTGATTCTGCTTATAAAGAACATGCATTTCATTCAAACCAATGCAAACACTCTAATTATGGTCAAGTAGGGGATTCACTCTTCCATTTTGTCTTTAGTTCAACAAATACCAGGGGAGTGAGAGGGCTCAGTGGGTAAAGGTGCCTGCCACCAAGCCTGATGACTTGAGTTTGATGCCTGGGATCCAGTTGGTGGGCAGAGAGAACTGACTCCTGAAAGTTGCCCTCTGCTCCACTTGCCATGGCATATGTATACACACACACACACACACACACACACACACACACACACACACACACACTCAGTTTAGATTTTCTGAGCCTTTACTATGTTCTAAGTACTATGTCCCTAAAAGGAGAAAGTGTGACCAAAGCTACAGCTGTGAAGAGACACCATGACCAAGGCAATGTATTGAAGAAAGAGTTTATTAGAGCTTACAGTTCCAGAGGGTGAGTCCATGGCCATCATGATGGGGGAGCATGGCAGAGGGCAGGCAGGCATGGTGGCACTGGAGAGCAGTAGCAGAGAGCGGTCCATAAATACATGAGAGAGAGAGAGAGAAAGAGAGATGAAGAGAGAGAGAGAGAGAGGGAGGGAAAGGGAGGGAGAGAGGGAGAGAGGGAGAGAGAGAGAGAGAGAGAGAGAGAGAGAGAGAGAGAGAGAGAGAGAGAGTTGGGAATGGCATGGGCTTTTAAAAATCTCAAAGTCTGTCCCCAGTGACACACCTCCTCCAACAAGGCCACACCCCCTAATCCTTCCCAAACAGTTCCATCAACTGGGGACCAAGCATTCAAAGATATAAGCCTATGGAGGCCTTTCTCATTCAAACCACCCAGGGAGGCTGAGGATCGAATTGGATTGTGTCTTAGCTCTGCCACTTGCCAGCGACAGCACCATGAAGCAGCTTAACCTTTCTAGGCCTCAGCATTTTCATCTGAGTGTGGAGGACTGAGGAAGTGGAGGGTTAGCCAGCCCCACGCTGCTGGAGCACGCAGGTGGAGAGTGAGTGTGTTACAAGGAATCCCCGCACCCACCCGTGTTTCTTCTGGTTTTCACAGATGTTCTGCTGGAAGGAGCACAGTGGAGGCTGCTGAGTGAGGGCAGGACACTTCTAATTTGATCATGAAACTGGTGACATGGGACACAGCTCTCACCTCAAAGGGGACAAGAGACCCTACATGCTGGGTCAAATGTCATAGGGTGACTATGTCCCTAGAATACATGTTCCCACATGGAAGCAGCCATACAAGCTAGCTATAGTCACTGAACAAAAGCAATGGATCAAGACATGTACTGAATACGGCGGTGACATCGGGTGGGCCGATGACAGCAAGGCAGGAAACTTTGGGCGATAGGCTTCAGATGGTATCTGACAGCATCTTCACTTCCACACTAACCCGCAAAACAAGAGGTCTGTTTGTACATTCCAAAAACATGTACCTAATAGTCACAGGATGTCAGGTCACACACGGAAGTGGGCAACGATTGGCTATTATGGGGACTAAAAGTAGCCCAAGGTAATTCGGCACCTGACCTGTAGCATTCCAACCTCTCTGCAATCATGAGGCACTAATCAGGCAAGTATTGCTGTAGAACTTTTCACATAGGCTTGGACTCCCGTGCCACCCCCCAACTGGGAACTTGAGTTCATAAAACTCACCAGCACCTAGGAGGTAGCTGGCTTAAACAGAGGATTCTGGGAGAGTTTCATGAGTGAGTAAATGAATGGATGCAAGAATGAGGAGACTTTAAGAGGTAAAACCCTGCCCTCTAACCATCACAATGGCCTTGCCTATGTCCTTTGCCCAGGCACACATCAGGACAGATTTTTATAAAGGGGGACTAGATGGACAGGTGTGGCTTACCTGTGGATTAGTCTGTCCCCGACAACTAAAGGGTTCCCCACAGCACAGGAAATGCAGTGATTTGAATGCAGAATGTCCCTCATAGGCTCCCATGTTTGAACATCTGGTCCCCACTTGGTGGTGCTTTTGGGGGAGGTTCTGGAACCGCTAGGAGGTGGAGCCTTGGTGGAGGAAGTATGTACCCAGGAGTGGTCTTTGAGGTTTCATAATGAGCTTAGCCAAACCGCCCCCCCCATGTATATGGATGAAATGTGATCTTCCTGCTTCCTGGATACCAGGCTGGCCTCAGGCTGCCGCCAGCATATCTTTGCTGCCATGATGGACTCTATCCCTCTGAAACTGTAACCAACAATAATCCCTTACTTCCCGGAGCTGTTTTCAGTCAGGGTGTTTTACCACAGTCCCAGAAAAGAAACTAACACAGGAGAGCAGAGCGAATGTGGAACAGGGGTCCCCAGCTTTGCTGTACCCAGAGAATTAGAGACATCTTCTTGCAGCTCTCTTCAGTATGGGAGCAGAGGGACCCTCACATGCATCACTCATTCACCCCTATGTAAGTATGAACCTCCAATCAAGTTCCAGGCACTGTGCCAGGCTCCCTGGTCACCAGGCACTGTACCAAGCTCCCTGGTCACCAGGCACTGTGCCAGGCTCCCTGGTCACCAGGCACTGTACCAAGCTCCCTGGTCACCAGGCACTGAAACAAGCTCCCTGGTCACCAGGCACTGAACCAAGCTCCCTGGTCACCAGGCACTGTGCCAGGCTCCCTGGTCAAGGAGGACCCTCTCCCAGACCACAGTCTGACTGTACCATGCTGGATGGAAGCATGGCCACTGCCCAACCATGAACTCACAGTACAGATCTGTGCTGGCCAATATGGAAGCTGCCTATAGCCCTTGAAACTCATCGAGCCAGGGTGGGAAGTGGAAAACGCAGGCAGGCTTTGAAGATGAAGTATAAAAATTTAACGTCCTAAACACCACATGCAGAGTTGGCAATACTTTGGATATACTAACTTAAGCCAAGCCTAGTACTGAATTAATTGCATCTGCTTCTTTTGACTTTTTAAATATCATGTCTAGAACATTCTAAATCATCTATGTGTTTCGTATGTCACTTCTCTGTGGTGGGGAAGGGTGCATGCAGAGGTCAGAGGACAACCTCAGGTGTTACAGGCTGCAGAAATATGAAGTAGGAACTCATCTGACTATGGCAAAGCTATTACCTGGAAGAGTCAAGAATTTTTCCAGAGGAAGCCCAGGCTCAAGGGTATTGGTGTTATTTGGATTTTTAATATATCAGCTGTTTCCTGCTATGAATTTTATGTGTGCTATTATAGCTTCCCCAATTGATTCTTTTTCCTAAGAACTTCTAAACAGTATGGATTGATCATTCCTTGGCCATTTACAGTTAAAGTATTTGGGTAACAGCCTCAGGCAAGGCTTCCTGCTTCCAGGCTTTCTGTTTCTTCTTTTTTTAGCATTAGAATCGGATGTCTGCCTTCTGCAATTGTCTTCTTTAGCAAGCATCCAAAGCCAGGGCCAGTTCCAGAAGCATCCAAGGACAAATGGCAGACGAAATAAGCTTTCCAGACCACCTGCTGGTCTCCTGAATTAAGGTAAACATCCATACAGAGCCACCACCTAGTCCAGGCCGATGTTAGGTACATAGCTTTGCTTTTTGTGAAAATTAAGCCCAGTACCCCCTTTCTCTCACAGCCCAAGTGACAGTCCTAGACTTCCTAGTCCTAGACTTCCCCTTAGAACTAAAGGGTTTTTTCATACCAGGTGCTTCAAGCTGTGATGCAAGCTACCAAGCTATCCAGTGCTCTTCCCCTGCCCTGCCAGAAAATGGTGACATAGAAAAAAAGGCAGTTTTATTTTAGTGACTCATAGACTCTTTTACCTAACCACCTCTAAGATTGTGGTTTTTTTGCACATTCATGGCAAAGTTTTAACGCTTCTCCTAAACATTTCTAAGAATATAGTTTGAGCACATAAAACCCCTTTCTGATTTATTAACCGATTCCAGCCCTTAACTGACCCCACCTCCTTTACTCACTCCCCTTTTGAGCAGCAAATGACGCTGACTATCATTGCTCTGGTGGGGACCTTGAAAGTCTTGCATTGTGTTGTAGAAGGGGGTTACTGCTTGTAAGCTATGTAGACCTGTTCCCCAAGAGCACTGGTGACTTTTGTCTCAGAAGAAGAAAGCGAATGGACTAAAGAGCTTGGTGCACTTAGACTCATTCCCTCAGATTATTTCTCGCCACTCATCAAGTCTCTTCTGGAACCCTGGGAAAAGACTATTAGAGGCTGGACCCTAATAGCCTTTGTTCCCCAGGTGCCATTCCTCAGGGGCTGCCAACCTTCTTTTGGACAGAAGTTACCCCCCACCCCCAACCTTTCTCTGTGTAGCCCTGGCTGTCCTGGAACTTGCTCTGTAGACCAGGCTGGCCGGGAACTCAGAGAGTTGCTTACAAGAAACACGGTGTCTTATTGGACGGGAACTTGCCGAGTACACTACACTGACCAGCCAGCAAGCCCCAGGGGTCTACTTGCTCCCACTTCCTGGGCTGGGATCACAGTGCACACCTCCACCCCTTGCTGTTTCACGTGGGCACTGGGGACCAAACTCACCTCCTTGTGCAGCAAAGCAGACGCTGAGCCCTCTCTCCAGCTCCCTGGTATACCACTTCTAAGGAAGATTCTTGGCTCAAACAGCTCAAAGCAAACAGTGGGAATAGGAAGGCTGTGGGTACACACAGATGTGGGTACAGGAAGGCTGGAGGGGTCTGGGTAGGCTGCATGGTCTTGGAGGACTGCAGATGTGTGGATGATGGCCAGAGGGGAAAGTAGGTAGAGACTTCGGTGAGGGAACCCATTTGAGAAGTTCTAACCCAGGTAAGGCCCCATTTTCCAAGTTGACAGACCAGCCATTTCCAACCCAGCCACGCTCACTTTGCACTCTCCGGGGGAATGTAGCCTTCTGCTGCTCTGTGGAGTCCCAGGCAGACTGGGAACCTCAGCTGCTGGGGCAAGGGGTGCTTATCCACAGAAATGTCTGGTCTCCCCATAAGCCCATGCTGCCTTCTATTATCTTCCCCCACCCACAGAAAGTGCTCGCCAGCACAGTTCCCAGCTAGACCATCCATGCCACCCACACCTGCATATGTTCCGAGGCGCTACCGGAGTCTGCTCAGGGCTGTGCCTCTTTTCCCTTCTTTGCTGGCTGCTCCTTGGGCAGAGGCTGATGAAGTCATTTTAATTAAAGCGCTGATTGCACTCAGAGGAAATGGCAGGGAGTTTGCAGTTCTGCCAGGGTGGGTGGCCAGCGGTGATGGTGACACAGAGAGATAATTGAAAGATGCTTGTCCTCCAGCCCAGGGCAGCCCTGGCCTGTTGTCTCACAGGGACAATGATGACAGTGGTGACAGTGACCCACACGGTTTCCAGGCTGCTCCTGTTTTCCTGTGTGTCATGTCCCAGGTTCCTTCACTGGCTCCTACTCAATCCCCAGGACAGCCCTGCAGGGAAGCTGCCATTCAGAGAGGAGCAGCCATCTCCCTAGGGTGGCTACTGAGTGTCGGGTCAGCATTTGAACCCAACATCAGGCCTAACAATTTGAGGCCTGTTGTGGAATATTATTTTAACTAGGCAAAGATACGTTATATTTGCTTATGCTGCAGAATATTATTTTAACTATGTAAAGATGTGTTACTTTTGTTTATGCTGCATTTGTTTAAGGATGTAAGGATGTGTGCTTAATTATGTAAAGATATGTTCATCTGTTTCACCTTGCCTGCCTAGGGCACCTGATTGGTCTAATAAGGAGCTGAACAGCCAATAGCGAGGCAGAGAAAGGATAGGCTGGCTGGCGGGGAGAGAGAACAGATAGGAGGAGAAATCTAGGCTCGAGAGAAAAGAGAAGGGAAGAACAGGAGGAGAAGGAGGAGAGAACAAGGGACACACTGGGGCCAGAAGCCAGGCTGTCGCTAGCCAGCCAGCCAGACACAGCGAAGCAGGGAAAGCAAGATACCCAGAAAGAAGTAAGGAAGGGAATAAGCGCTGAGGCAAATGGAAGATAAAGAGAAACAGGTTAATTTAATTTAAAAGAGCTAGCCCAAAATGAGCCTAAGCTAGGCCGAGCATCCAAAACTAACAAATTTCTGTGTCATGATTTAGGAGCTGGTTGGTGGCCCAGAAGAAAAAGCCTGGTACAGAGGCCACCACCTCCCAGGTCACATGACTCCTCAGTGTAAGGTCCCTGGGGCCTTCCAGGTGATAACCTAGGACCAGATTCTGCATTCTGCTTGCACACCCATGCATGCACGTGGAAGTGTCGTCTAGTATTGTTTTCCACCATCTCTTTTGAGGCAGGGTCTCTCATTGAACCTAGAGCTCACTGGTTGGCTGGACTGCCTGGCTGGCAAACTCCAGAGATCTGCCTGTTTCCCATTGCCCTCCCGCTGCTTCACACAGATCCACGTTCAACATGCTTAGCTTTGGTGCTGGACATCCAAGCTCAGGTCCTCCTTCTGGCTCGGCAGGTGTTTTGCCGTCTAAGCTGTCTCCCTAGCCCGAGGTATGAAGCTCTGGAGAAATGTTAGTCCTAGACACTGACAGCTGAGTAGTTCAGATCCAAAGGTAGTCATGGAATCAGATTGCTCAGGACACGTGCTTTCAAAGGATGCCTGTAGTGCTTTCTAGAACATCCTCAAGGCCCTGCATGTTGGAGGTTTGGTCTCCAGCTTAGCACTGAAGCAAGAGGCCAGGCATTGTGGGAGGTCTTGGGTTGTTGGAGATATGCCCTTAAAGGGGATTCTGGGATTTCCCCCTCTTTATCTCCCTATCTCCCCCTTCCATCTCTTCCCTTTTCCCTCCTATTGTATTGTCTCAGCACAGACCCAAAAGCAACAAGGCCACTTGGACATGAATTAAAACCTCCAGCATTATGAGTCCCAGGAGATCTCTTTCTGAACTGGGCCCCTCAGGTATCTATGATAGTAACAGGAAGCAGACAAACTCAAGGACAGTGTTTGATGACCTAGGGGTGCTGGTCAACAGATGGGGTCAGAGAGATCATCTCAGAGAGCAGAATGAGGGACATGCTGACCAGGGCACTCAGTCACTGCCACAGGGGTCCTGGCTGTGACATATAACCTAGACTCTGTGAAGAGACAGGACCTGCTGTTTACTTCTTCTCATGGAGAGTGTTCCTGTCACCCCCTTCTCTCTCTCTCTCTCTCTCTCTCTCTCTCTCTCTCTCTCTCTCTCTCTCTGCTGTTACATATCCAGGCCTATGTTACTAGACTCTAGAGAGGACTTCTAGAGCCAGTGGAGATTAGTGGAACCCACTCAGTGATCTTGGCTTAAGATCTGGACCAGGGCCTGATTTCCAGTGGTCTGTTTTGTGACAGAGAGGAGGCCACAGTGGTTGGGTGACTTGGGAGCATTGTGTTGCCTAGAGGCACTTTTGAGGGTCTGGGAAGACCATGGTGTATGCAAGTTGGGATATCAGAAGGTGAATCTAGCTGACGTGCTTGTTGAACACCTGCTTGGCTTTGTCTGCTCTAAGAACTCTGTTTTCCCCTGGGGACAGACCCCACAATGGCCACACAATGGTAAGGCCAGACAGACACCTCTACATCCCAACTTCTCAGATGGAGGGATTACTGCATCACTACACACTGGGTTACTAATGATTACACCTTAGGGTTTACCAGGGGCATGTATGCATTCCTGGGAGAGTCAGTTGACACTGGTTTTGCACAGACAAGGAAAAATGAGGGGTTCTCTTTCTCCTGAGGCCACAGAGCTGGTAAGTACAGAGCTGGGATGATTGGGAGGAAGGCCTGTAAGCAGGCAGAACTCAAATCAAAGCCAGTGAGGGGGGGTTGGTTTGAGACATCATCCTGAGCTCCTGGGACTCTGGAGCTCCGGAGCTTCCTGCCAAGTCAGCCAATAGGTCAGTTTGGTTAAGCCACATTGAGTTGCCATTTGTAGCTATGAGAGTGTTGACTTACAAAAAGTCAAGCTGAGGGCGAGGGAGATGGCTTAGTGCTTAAAGCCTCTATCATACAAATGTGAGGCTTGGAGTTGAGATTCCCAGAACTCACGTGTGCTGGCTAGTGCTATGTCAACTTGGCCACAAGCTAAAGAAGTCTGAGAGAAAGGAACCCAATTAAGACAATGCCTTTATAAGGTTGGGCTATAGGCAAGCCTCTACGGCATTTTCTTAATTAGTGATTGATAGGGAGAGGGCCAAGCCCATTGTGGGTGGTTCCACCCCTGGACTGCTGGTCCTGGATTCTATAAGAAAACAGACTGAGCAAGCCATCAAGAGCAGGCCAGTAAGCATCACCCCTCCTGGTCTCTGCATCATCTCCTGCCTCCAGAATCCTGCCCTGCTTGAGTTCCTGTCCTGACTTCTTTTGATGATGAACCGTAGTAGAAGCATAAGCCAAATAAACCCTTTTCTCTCAGAGCTCTGCAAACCCAACTGTTACAGCTATTCTTGGTCCCCAACTTGACTGTATCTGGAATTAACTAAAACCCCAAAATGGAGGGGCATACCTGTAAGGTATTTTTTGCTTAATCTGAAGTGGGAAGACACACCCTTAGTCCAGATTTTTTTGAGGTGGGAAGACCCACCTCTAACCTGGGCCACACCTTCTGCTGGCAGCCTGCTTGCTCTGTATTCTTCTAGCAAGTTCATTCCCTCACAGGCATTAGAGCCTGCTTCTTCAGTATTCCTGTGAATATACTGAAGACCAGCTGAAGCACTGAACCTTGTGGACTGAGCGACTACTGGATTCTTGAACCTTCCACTGTCGACAGCCATCGTTGGACTATCCTATAAACTATTCTAACAAATGAATGTGTTCTGAAAGTTCTGTTCCTCTAGAAAACCCCGACTAATACATCAAACTGAAATGTAGACCTAGTTAGCTACTGAATTATGGAAATCTCCATTTCACCATCGGACTAAATTTACTGTATAAATTTAGAGTAATTATCAAAGTTAGACAATTTCACACTAATGTATCACTGTCATCTGTTCTATAGAAAGTACCCAAATTCCACCACTGCTTCCAAAATGTCTTTAAAACAAATTTTTTTTGCAGTGCTCAGAACTGAACCTAGTGCCTCACGCAGGCTAATAGCTCTGCCTCTGAGTTATATTCCCAATTTCTTGTTTCATTTTTTTAAGGAGTTATCTATCTATCTATCTATCTATCTATCTATCTATCTATCTATCTATCTATCTATCTATCTATCTATCTCTATCTGTGTGTGAATATGTCTGTGTGGTGTACATGTATGTATGCATGTATGTGTGTGTGTGTGTGTGTGTGTGTGTGTGTGTGTGTGTGTGTGTGTGTGTGTATGTATAGATGTCCAAGTCCGTGAGCATGCAGAGGCAGAAGAGGATGTCAGGTGTTCTTCTCCATCACTCTCCACCCATTCCTTTGAGGCAGGGTCTCTCCCTGAACCTGGAGCTCATGATTTCTCCATTAGATTGGAAACCTGATGACTCCACTCCCTTCCAAGGTGGGATTACAGAGATCCATAGGATGCCAGGCTTCGTATGTGGTCCTGGGATCCAAAATTCAGTCTTCATGTTTGTGCAGCAAGTTCTCTTAACTTCTGAGCCATCTCTCCAGGCCTTGAGAGTAATTTGTAGGACCAAATCCAGTTTTGGGATTGACTATCATTTCGCTGGTTTAGGTTTAGGTATCTATCTATCTATCTATCTATCTATCTATCTATCTATCTATCTATCTATCTATCTATCCATTTATACCACTCTGGTTGTTTTTTGCCTCTCAGCATGTTTCTTAGTAGGTTCCTCTGTTGCTCCCAGGCTGTCAGGGGTAGAGAATTCATTCCCCACAGCAGAGTCTCACAGTGCCACTGTGCACTTCCCAGTGCCTCACATAGGGTCTCCTGGGGTTGGTGTATTTCATTATCAGTGATGACTTAACTGCCAGGTTATGGTGGTTGTCTCCTAGGTTTCTTCATGGAAAAGCTACTGTTTCCCCTGTAACAAAACACCATAGTCTGGAGGACTTAAACACTAGAAATATCTCCTAATTCTGAAGACTGGAAGTTCAAGACAGGTATGGTTGAGGTCTGTTGTGGGCTCAGTCTGTGGGTTACAGATAGCCACCTTCTTACTGGGTCCCCACGTGGCTGAGAAAGAGACAGCCACTTTCTGGTGTCTTCTCTTTCAAGGAGTCACTAATTCCATCTTGCAGCTCTGTCCACATGGCCTCACCGAAACATACTCACTTGGGAAGGGTTCCATTTCCAAACACCATCACAGTGGGGCTTAGGCTACCCCACAAGCATCCGAGGGCTGAATGCTTTAGTTAATCATTGCTGTATTATTCTGACTGGGTTTGGCTTTGGAAGTCCCATCTACTGAGTCTCATTGGGTGCCAATACCCCTTTCTATATTCTCATATTAGGCAGGGTTCCCCAGAGGAACAGAACCAATAGAATGTGTATATCATAAAAGCACATTTACTAAACTTCACTTACCAGAGGTGTCCAACCTCTTGACATTATGATCTGACATTGACATCTCCAAAATTCATACTCCAGAACACACAACTGAGATGCAAAAAATACCTTGTCATGTTTTAAGTAAGTTTACGATTTGGTGTTGGCCTGAATCATTGCGCTAGAGAGGCCGAGCACTTTCTGGTTGCTCAGTGCATGAGACTGGATGCCTCAGCTATTTCAGTCTGGCATTGAAGGCCTTGGAAGATCCCTGGAGAGCCTCTGCTCCTCTGCCACGTTGGAAGGCCAAAGAAGCTGAAGTTTGATGTCAGTGAAAGGTGGTGGTGCTAACAACAGCACCAACAGATGTACGTACCAGCAAGAAGCAAAGACGAGCAGGCAAACACCAATGTTCTTCAGGATTCACCAAATCTGAGTCAATTGTGGGAAGACAAGGCTCACACTAGGGGAGAGTCAGAGTCATCTCCCCTTAGTTAATTCTTCCCAGAATGCCCTCATAGACCAACACAGAGGGGCATCTCTTAGTTGATTCCAGAGCCAATCAAGTTGATGATCAAGACTGACCATCATAGTCCCGTCATTGTTTTGGTCACTTTGGATTTCAGAGACTATTAAATGTCGTAAGTCCGTCGCACTTTCCTGGCCTGGGGACTGGTGATTGTTTTTCAAGAAAGCGTGGATCTTTGGGAATTGATGTTTATAAACCAAGCTCTAGCCATTGCTGACATTGAGCCTGGAGTGAGGCAGCATTTGACCTGGTCTGTCTTTTGTGTGGGACTGGGAATGGAACATGGGGACTCATACTGCTAGGTAAGCTCTCTGCTTCTGAGCTACACTGAGCCCAGCTCTGGGCGACATCTGAAACTGACAGGCTTCTCTGGCAGCTCAGGGATGTTGGAGGATCTTTTGGTCTCTAATCTGTGAGATGTAAACTGTGGGTTTTCAGCAAGTCTTTGTGATGTTTTATTTTTAGCTGTGGTGAGATCTGCTCATAGAAGCCTGGTGGATAAAACAGACATGACAGAGGAGGTGTTTGAGGAATTAATTGGTATGTGGCTCTGTTGGCTGCTGAGGGCAGTCTAGCAGGATTGAGCAGGGATATGCCCTACCCTCCAGCCCCGGAATGCACAGCCAGGCCTTCAGTTGCGAGTTGCAGAGTTTGGTCACTTGTGTTTGTGATGAGCTGCTTTGTTTTGTTTTGTTTTGTTGTTTTCTTCCACAGAGGAGTTGTTCAGGGCTAGGGAGAGTGCGGACAGTAAAGTGCTTGCTATGCAAGTGTAAGGATCTGAGTTCAAGTCCCAGCTTTTCTCGTTTGTAAAGCAGGCATGATGATGTCACATCTCAGGGTGATCATGAAGGTTAACAAGGCATCTGGGCACAGTGGTGCACATCTGTGATCCCTGCTTCTTGAGCCACTAAGGAAGAATTTCAATTCCAGGCCTGTCTAGGCAATTAGCAAGATCCTGTCTCAATATAAAGTGAAAAGGGGCTGGGAAGGCAGCTCAGTGGTAGAGTGCTTTGCTAACATGGTTAAGGCCCTGGGTTTAGTCCTCAACACACACACACACACACACACACAAACACACACACACACCACATATCACACAAAGGACGTGCACACACATATATACACCACACACACACACACACACACACACACACACACACACACACTGATTCATGGAACATTCCTCTCTCAGGACCTGACCAGAGAATCTATCCAATAAAGAGACTGTTATTGGTTTCTTGTTAATAGTTGTGCATGTGGCAGTTAAAGTGTAGCTGGGCCATTCCAGCTGAGTTGTCTGGCAGGCAGACTTGGGCTCTAGGTCAGAGGGAATCCTGGCTTGAACAGAGATGCAGGCATTCTCAGACTACAGCTGTTGTCTGATTACAAAACACTCAAATGGACCAGGCTTAGACTGAATGACCGGGGCACTGTGTATTCAATACTCCCAGCACACCTAGTCCATGACAAGAACAACTAGTCGTCAAGTGCTCCACAATGACCACGCCCTCTGGTCTTCATTCCCTCGTGGGTGTAGTGAGTCCTCCCTGGTGTCAAGACTGTGTGATTACCAAGAAACAAAAATAATATATTTTCATTTCTCTTACTGCAGGAAAACATGGCTTTAATCCTTTCCTGATTTCCAAACTCCTCTCTCTTTTTCTCTCTCTCTCACCACATGCACATATGCACACATATATACACCACATACACATACACACACTACATGCACACACACATATGCATACACACAGCACATGCACACATACACATATACACACACAACACATGCACACACACCGTGTGTACACACACCACATGCACACAGATACACACACCACACACACACCACACATACAGATACATGCACACACCACATGCACACACACAGCATGTATACACACATACATACAGACACACAAGCCACACAAACATACACATACCACACCGTAGGAGCAAGGCAATGGTCACACCCAGCTTTATGTGGGTTCTGGTGTAAGATTCGAACTCACGTTCTCATCCTTGCAAGGCAAGCACCTTACCCACTGGGCCATCTCCTTGACTTCTCTTCTTTTTGAATATGAACTCTTTAGAGCTGTCATTTCCTACTCTGTACAGCTTTACACATATTTCATGAATTCTATTATGTTACGTTCTCATGTTTCCTTTTTCTTGTGATTCATTACTGGACTCATTAATTATTTAGGAATATATCATTTACTCCCACAAATTTGTAAAATTCTTCCTGTTGTTGACTTTCAGTTTCATTCCATTATGGTCAGAGGAAATGTTTTGAATAATTTAGGTTCTTGTAGGATGGTAGGGTGCGTTCTCTACTAACTTAGCGGTCTGCTCTGGAGAATTCTCTGCATCTATTGCATTGGGTCGATGGGATGGATGCACTGCAGAGGCTTGGTTTCCTCAGTGACAGGCACAGGCAGTTTGCGGGGAGGGAGGTCCATCCAACACTCTGACATCTTGATTTGACACAACGCATTGGGCCATTTACAGCCGTCCTGGGATGCACACAGGTTGAACCCATTTTCTATTTTCTTACTTATTTGTCTCCAGTGTGTCTGCTATTACAAATGGAGTGGAGCTTACTTACAAACGGGACTTCACTCCATCTGTCCTGATGCTATCACCCACACACAGCTTTTGTGCAAATGTAGTTTGATTCTATTGGCTTAAAAATCATAGAGCAGGATTGTAGCTGTCTTAGTTCTTTCCCTGTTGCTGTGACAAATATCCTGACACATGCAACCTGAAGGGAGACAAGATTTATATCCAATCATAGTTCAAGGTCACAGTCACAGCAGCAGGAACTTGAGGGAACTGGTCACACGGCATCTACAGTCAAACAGAGTCGAATGCTGGTGCTCAGCTCCACTGTTCTGTTTTATGCCTTTCAGATTCCAGTCCAGGAATGGTGCCACCCACAGTGGGAGAGTCTTCACACCTCAGTGCCACCCACAGTGGGAGAGTCTTCACACCTCAGTGCCACCCTCAGTGGGAGAGTCTTCACACCTCAGTGACACCCACAGTGGGAGAGTCTTCACACCTCAGTGACACCCACAGTGGGAGAATCTTCACACCTCAGTGACACCCACAGTGGGAGAATCTCTACACCTTAATGAACATAATCAAGATAACAATCCACAGGCAAGCTTAGGTGATTCTGCGTCTCCTCAAGTTGACAGTTGAGATGACAGTTGAGTTCAGTTGTGTTATACAGAAAGCACAGGATTAATAAATACCAAGCTGTAACGTGGCTGTACTGTTCTGCATTTCCAGCAGCAAGACACCAGAACCTCAGGGCTTTTTATTCTTACTTGAACTCCCTATTGTGGGATTTGTTTTTTTTTTTTTTTTTTAAGTTGTTCAATGACTATGCCATTTCATCTCATACTGGTTCAGATTTTTCCTTTTCCTAATGACTGAAGACCTCAACTGCCTTTTGAAATGCCTATTTGACATGTATGTATCCTTGCTGACATAGTGTCAATTGAAGTCTTTTGTCTATTTTCATGTTTTTTTTTAAAGTTCTTTATATGTTGTAAACTAGTCCTTTATCTAACATGTGAGACACAAATACACTTTCCTCAGTCTGGTTGGTCTTTCTATGTCTTCAGAAGAGCCCGTGTTCCTACTTTAATGAGATCTGATTTATGTTTTCTCCCATGAATTATTTTTTTTCCTATTGTACCTAAGAAGTCTTTGCCGAGGCTGCACAGATAGCTCAGTCAGTAAAGTGCTTGACTTGCAAGCTTGAGGACCCAACATACAAATTCTGGGCACGGTGGGGACAATAGACTCTTGGAGATTTCTGGCCAGCCAGCCTAGCCGACTTGGTGAGTTACAGGCCAATGAGAGAACCTGTCTCAAACAAGAAAGATGGGTGGCACCTGCTGAATGGTGCCAGATTTCAAGGTTGTCCCCTGCCCTCCACATGCATGTGTATACAAGTGCGCGCGCGCACACGCGCACACACACACACACACACACACACATATACCCCTAACCCATAAGGATTTTATCCTGTCTTTTTGCTTGACATTATCATGAATTTTTGATTTATGTTTACACCTGTGATCTATTTTGAATTATTTTTATAGTGTGTGATGTGTAGTTCAATGTTGACTTATTTGTGTAGTGTTATGTAGCCAGTCATTCCGTTGTTGAGAAGACTCTAATTTCTCCATTGAATTGCTTGTAGATCTTTTGCAAAATAAAATCAAGTGGACCATATACAAATTGGTCTATTGTGGATGTTCTAGTCTTTTCCATCAACCCACATGTCAATCCTTCCTTTAGTAGTAAACTCTCTCAGCCACTAGCTTCATGGTGAGCTTGAAATCCTGTTGTATGATATTTTGTTTGTGTTCTGACAAATAAAGCTTTCCTAGAGATCAGTTGGCAGAGCTAGCCACTAGTTAACCATAGAGGCCAGGCAGTGGTGGCACACACCTTTAATCCCAGCACTTGGGAGGAGAAAGCAGGAAGATCAGGAGTTCAAGGCCACCCTGGGCTACATGAGATTGAACCAGTCTAAAAGAGAAACAGAGCTGGGGTGGTGGTGGTGCATGCCTTTAATCCCAGCCCTTGGGAGGTGGAGATAGAAATATAAGGTGGGTGGAGACAAGATCTCCCCTCCATTTGATCTAAGGATTTGTAGAGGTAAGAAGTTTCTAGTGTCTGGCTGCTCTGCTTCTCTGATCTTTCAGCTTTCATCCTCAATATCTTACTCTGGGTTTTTATTGATTAAGACTAATTAGGATCACACTTCAAAACCCAGCAGCATGAATCCTTCATGTTTGCTTTTATTCTTTCCATATTTTTCATTATAGTTATTTTTGGTGCTGGGGTTGAACCCGAGGCCTTACATGCTGACTGCGTACTCCACCCCTCAGCTACAATTCCAACTGCTGGGTGGTTTGTTTTTCACTTTTTACAAATACTTGAACTAACCCTGTCAATTTCTCCAAAATATCCTGCTGTGGTTTTGATTGAAACTGCACAAAGTCTGTAGGCCAGTCTGGTGAGAACTACCATCTTTGTCATGTCAAATCTCCCCATCCAGTGCCTCTGTTTTTACTCAGACTTTTGCTCTGTGCAGTCATTAATTTTTACAGTCCTCTTCATACAGTTTGTGTGCTTGTTTTGAAAGATTTATGCCTTTTAAGGTTTTTTTTTGCATTTTTGGAGCTACCTTAAATGACATTGTTACTTTCATTTGTTTTTTTTTTTTTTTATTAACTTCCAATTGATCATTTGAACAGGTCTGACACTTTTTTATACTCACATTTGATTTTGTGACCTGGTGAAAAATTACTTTTTGCAGTCTTGGTGATATTTTTTTACATAAAAATTCATGTTGCTGGCACAGAGAGACACTTCACTTCCTTCCTTTAGTCTTCTGTGTTTTCTTTTTTTCTCTTACGTTATTAAAATAACTGAGATATTCAGTATGGTGCTGAGTGATGACACAGGGCATCCCAGGTTTGATCTGATCTTCCAGAAAAGTAAAGCAACCTCCCATTGTTAAGCACGAAGAGAAGGGAACTCCCTCGTCTGTCTCAGCTACGAACCCCCTTTTTCTTTTGAGACAGGTGCTTGCTGCGTATCTCAGGATGACCTCAAACTTATGATCCTCCTGCCTCAGTCTCTCTGAGATTATAGGAATATGCCACCACTTCCAGTTTGGATAGTTTCTCTTGGAAAATTCTCTTCTACTTAGCATCTTGAAGATATAATGAATTTCATAGATTTATTTTTCTGTATCATAATCATATAGTTTTTCATGTTTAGTCTGTTTGTGTGATTATTTACATTGATTGCTTTATTAATATTGAAATGACCCAAACTTTCTACAATAAATTCCAGTTAGTATGTGTGTGAGAGAAAGTGTGTGTAGGATATATGGTATGATTTGCTAGTATTTTTCTTAAATAATTTTGTCTCTGCCTGTGAATTACATCCTTTTTATATTCCTTCCAATTATTCTCCTGATTTTAGCATCTAGATAAGGCTGGCCTCAGAAAATAAACCTGGAGGTCCTCTCCATTATTTCTTGGAAGAGTCTGTGTATGATGGACAGTATTGTTTGAATGTTTGATAGAATTTGCCCATAGAGTAATGTTTAATGGAGAGGTCGCTTCTGTAGGGTTTTGAAATAAACCTGTAGCGGCTCCACCTTGAACTCTGGTTCTTCTTCCAGGTCCTTGTTTCTCTAGCTATAACTGCTATGACCTGTATCTGACATGGTTGTTGCTTTTGTCAAGATACACAATACAATTTTCACACCATAAATGGAAATAAAAGGCTCCTCACTCAAAGATTCTTTCAAAAGCCTCAAAGTAGCTGTAGTGGAATGTCAAAGCAAGCTTGGGCTGCTTGCAATCATGAGACCTGAGCAAAGCATAGGTCATTCCCACAGACTCATCCGTGCTCTGGCCAGGGCTGGAGTGCAGCCAAGCTACATTCCTGGTATCAGAGATGGGCCCTTCTCGGCGACACTGCCATCTTTAGTTGTAGGTCTGTGTAGCTGGAGTTTTCCTGCCTGGCCCACAGTCAGGACAAATCTCTCTCACCTGCCAGTCCCACAGCTGCTCAGACCTGACCAAGTAAACACAGAGACTTATATTGGTTACAAACTGTATGGCCGTGGCAGGTTTCTTGCTAACTGTTCTTTTATCTTAAATTAATCCATTTCCATTAATCTATACCTTGCCACATGGCTCGTGGCTTACCGACATCTTCACATGCTGTTTCTCATCATGGCGGCTGGCAGTGTCTCTCTGACTCAGCCTTCCACTTCCCAGCTTTATTCTCCTCCTTGTCCTGTCTACACTTCCTGCCTGGCCACTGGCCAATCAGTGATATATTTATTGACCAATCAGAGCAACACATTTGCCATACGGAACATCCCACAGCAGGTCTGGCCAAGGGACAATGATCTCTTGCACCTTCTGTGTTGAGAGGGGTGTTTTTCTTGCGCCTTCCCCAGCTAGCATGGGTTTTCAGTGTGAGTGAACTGTGACTTCCTGATACAGTGGCTCCAGGCATGCTTTCTACAGGAGGCACAGAGGGAGGGGTTTGGGTGGTGTTTCTTGGTGGCCCCCATGCCTCCCTCCTGGTTCCTTATCAAAGGTGCCCACTGGAGATGATCCTGAAGCAGGTGCATACCTCCCTTGTATCTGCGATCCTCATGGCTCTATCCTCCTGATCTCCCCTTTTGCAGTTTGTTAAAATCTCAGCCAAGCTCATCTTACTGCAGCCTGGTGACGTGTGCTCACTTCCTGGAGGTTCCTGCCTTTCTTCACATCGTAGGTTAGTTGGCAGCCCAGGGCCTGAGCTCTCGGGTGGACTCAAGAGCGTGTACAGAATTTTTGTTATTGTTGTGAAAGCAGAAGTCATGCTCTGTCAATTTTTCCCACTAATGGGAGCTTAGAAATCTATTAAAATCTAAATTTTCATTATGACAATGTAGAGTAGTGAACTCCGTAATCTAGGTACAACAGCAACTCCAACGTCACTTTTATTTCATCTACTTCTATCCACAGGTATAATTTTTTTCAATATATCCTATGCTTCATCCAGTTTCAAATGTCATTTTTCACTTAAAAGATGTATGTTAAATCAACAGATAGATCTCAGTAGGGAAATAATCACTCAATGAGAAGTCAGCATTTAAATAAGTGTCCAAGAGCTTGCTGATGTGGGGATAAGCCTGGGAAGCAACATCAAACAGAGCAGATCACTTTCATAAAAGGGAGATGTAGGGTCAGGGTGACACATGAGTCATTTGTATCATTTAAAAAATATGAAAAGTAAAAAATGCAAAAAATGAAAGAAATACAAATGATCCTCGGCATTTTATATGGGTTTGAATCCCAGCTCTGCTGCTGTCTGTGCGTGGGACCTGAACCTTGGACACATCAGATCCTGGATGCAAGGGGACAGATGAGAATCTCTTCTGGGATCAGCTGCAGCAGAGGACTCCCAGACTCTCCTCATGTCTCCCCAAAAACATCTGAAAGAAACAGCCTAAGGGAAGGAGAGTTGACTTTGGTTCATGTTCTGAGAAGAAACAATTGGGCATCGGCATTATGGAGAAGAGTTGGCAGAAGGAGTAGCTTGTGACTGGAGCATCGGGAAGGTGGGTGATTACATAGCATTGACAGCCAGGAAGCAGAGCACGCAGGCTAGGAGCCACACCAAGCCACAACACATGAGGCCTACCCTCAGGGACACCTTTTCTACCCTCAATGACACCTTTTCTACACACACTGACACACTTTTTCCAGCTAGGTCCCACCTCCTAAAGATTCTACAACTTCCCCAAACAACTCTACCACTTGAGGACCAAGTGTTCAAACACATGACTGTGAGGTGTGTGTGTGTGTGTGTGTGTGTGTGTGTGTGTGTGTGTGTGTGTGTGTGTGTGTGATTATCTCACATTCAAACCATATAAACCACACACTTGCCCTATAAATTGCTTAGCTCACAGTAGGCACTCAAAAAATGTGAGGGTGCTTATTTCCTTTTCTCCACCAGCTGCAGAATGAGGTGCATACTCGTTACAGAATTAGAAATCCTTGCAGGAAAGCGAGCCTCTCCTGCCCCTGTGTGGTATGTTCAGTTATTGCCAGGCTTTCTCAGACACAGAAAATCAAGTAACTATCTCTTATTTCACCTTGAAGTTGTAGCTCACCTTGTACTTCTGGCCCCAACCCTGTTTCTGCAGTCTCTTATATTTAGGTTTCTTTTAAGGTCAGGTGCTTGGATCTGTTTCCCTCGGTAGGTGGTGAGCCCCCCCCCCCCCCCCCATGGAGGCGGGGAGGGACCTACTTTGTGAAGACATGTTGTAGACTACAAAGCGCCTTCCAGATCTGGACCTTTGTTCACTCACAGGCTCTCCTTATGTCATCTTTTAATGATGCATCACACAACGTGAATGACAGTTTATTCCTTGTGATCTGGTGGATGCTGAGAGAGACCATTGTTAAAACCTGTAGAAAGGGCCTAGGGAGATAACTCAGTTGGTAAAATGCTTAACACATAAACATGAGGACCTGAGTTAAGATACCCAACTCCCACATAAAATCTGGACATGGTGGCAGGTATTTGAAATCCCAGTCTTGAGGGTCAGGGGTGAGTGGAGACAGGAGGATCCTCGGTACTCATTGGCTGGGTTCATCTATCCTAATTGCTGAGTGGTAGAGTCAGTGAGAGAGACCTGACTCAAAAAGTCAGGATTAGAGTGAGGAATGCCCCTGGTGTTGACCTCTGGGCCTACACACACACACACACACACACACACACACACACACACACACACACACCCTGCAGGAAGACTGTATTTGGCACTGGAGAAGGAAGGGGGATGTTGTAAGGACCAAAGGCAAGTGAGAAATCTATTAAGGAAGAGGCTGGGGTCTCAGCTGTAGCTCACCATACAGTCAGGCAGGACAGAGGTACCCCCATCAGCTAACATAAGAGGGGAGGCACGTGACCTAACTTAGACTATTCCAGTCTTCTGTGTACTGCATAAGGGCAGGGTGGATGTGGCTGGAGGAGAGTCCAGAATCACAGGCTGAGCAAGAACCTGAAGAAGGCCTTTGAATGTGCCAAGGAAGATGGATGCAAGTCACCCAGCCAGAGAGTGATTTCTTCATAGTCCCTGCAAGTCAGAAGCAGACGACATGAGGGCTGGAGGTTTCACTGCTCCCGTCTTGACTGGCTATTTTCTGTACAGACAGGGAGGTGACATTCAAGGTTCCAGCCTTGCTACAGCTTAACAATAGTTCTCCTCCACCTTGTCACACACTGACAAGGGGATGACTCTTCTTAGGCATTGATCTTAACGAGGTGTGATGCTGTTCATGGGCCGCCATATACAAACTTCCAGGGACACAAAAGATTTCAGGTGAAATAAAGATTGTTGGCATGGAAGGCAAGAATGAATTCGGATGGGAAGCTGTCAAGTTTCTAAGGACACATTTAAAGGTTTATTATTAAGAGTGTGGGAGAAAGCCGGGCGGTGGTGGCGCACGCCTTTAATCCCAGCACTCGGGAGGCAGAGCCAGGCGGATCTTTGTGAGTTCGAGGCCAGCCTGGGCTACCAAGTGAGTTCCAGGAAAGGCACAAAGCTACACAGAGAAACCCTGTCTCGAAAAACCAAAAAAAAAAAAAAAAGGAAAAAAAAAAAAAGAGTGTGGGAGAAGACCAAGCCCTCAGCTCATAATACATCCGAAAGTTACATAACCACATGGCTTCTGCTTTTGTCTAATTTCTGTGGCTTATAACACAACGCCACAGACTGGGTCATAAAAAAATAAGGAAGGTCTTTCCTGGCTTATAATTTTGAGTCAAAGAGCCACAGCTGGTGGTGGCTTTGTTGCTGGCAGGGTCCCAAGGTGGCTCTGGGCAGCACATTGAAAGAGACTAGGCGTGTACTTGTGTCTGGGTGTCTCCCATGGTGTCTTGGTCTTTCTAGAGCACCACTCATTCATTATGGGGTTCTGTCCTGATACCCTCCCTTAATATAATCAGAATCCCTCCCCCCCCCCCCCCGCCACTGTGCAGAAATTGTCTCTGAGTGGAAGCGTTCTATTCTGGAGGGAAACTGGTGAAGACCCAGGAAGTTCTAAGGGAGGTTCATTTAGATTCAGGAAGTAAACAACTCACAAGTTTCAAAAAGTCCCTAAAACGTAACCAGCTGCACACAGGCCTTCTTTCCTCGACAGTAAGGACTGCTGAAGGGAGGGCGATCTCTGACCTGTCAGTTTGCCTGCAAGTCATGCGGAGAGCTCCTGGGTTCCAGCTTTTGAGAGTTGCCACCCGTCCTGGGTGGGCCTTGATGATGCAATTGTCTTCAATGGTCCAACACTTGTAAGTAACTAGGGAGTTAACCCTCTGGTTCACCAGGTCGGACTTCGGTGGTATCTGTGCTTTGGTCTGTCATTGTTTAGTTCTCTCTCTGAGATGAGTACATGTTTGTTCATGTGTCCCCAGGAATAGTGTCCCAAGACAGCACCTTGTCTAAATGCTACAGTTGGATCAGTATCTCCTCCTCTCCTTACCTCACAACGGGAGTTTAATTCCAGCATACATTTGGGAGAATCGCAAAACATTCCAACTGCGGCAAGTTGTTATTCAGATTCCTGCTTCTAAAATGTTTCATCAGCATATGCTAATTATATATAAGGATGGGTGCTGTGGATGATTGATTGATAAATAAAACACTAATTGACCAGTAGCCAGGCAGGAAGTATAGGCGGGACTAGCAGAGAGGAGAATTGTGGGAAGTGGAAGGCTGAGGCAGAGAGACGCTGCCAGCCGCCGCCGTGAGAGAAGATGTTAAGATACCGGTAAGACATGAGCCACATGGCAACTTATAGATTAATAGAAATGGGTTAATTTAAGATATAAGAACTAGATAACAAGAAGCCTGCTGCGGCCATATAGTTTGTAAGCAATATAAGTTTCTGTGTTTACTTGGTTGGATCTTAGTGGATGAGAGAGATTTGTCCTGACCGTGGGCCAGGCAGGACCAGGAAAACTCTAGCTACAGATAGGTTTTGTTATGACATTTTCATACATTTGTATAAAAGTGACTAGAAAAATGAGCAAGGAATTTGAGTGGATATATTGCAAACTGTGGGGGAAACCAGTGAATCTGTGAATAAAAAGATGGCTTCACAAATTCAAATAATCTTGAAAGACCCCCACCAAAGTCCCAGACACAGTTCCCCCAGAAACCCAAAAGAGCTAAGGGAAGAGATATCTTAAAAATAAACAGAACTGAGTCAGTTCCCCCTTCCTGGAGAGGGTGAAGTCAGGTGTTTTCAAAAGAACAAAATCAGGATGTCTGGTGGTGACCAATCAACCATGAGATGCCCCTCTCTGAAGATAACATGACCAGACCCCGGAGATGGGTTGTAAAACTCCTGACAGGGCAAACAGATAAGCTAGACTAAGACAAAGTCCAGGCCCGGGAAAAACTGGACCAACCAAGGATAGACCCATACTAACCCCCTCCCCTCTAAGGAATTTTGTGGTTTTTGCCTATAAAAACTAACTTGCCCAAGAAAGAGTAACTCTCCTCCCTGCCTTGCTGCATCGGGTGTGGTGGACGAGGGTTCCCTGCTAGCTTGAACTAAGCACGCATGTGCACTGGGTCAAATAAACCTTGCTATTGCATTCTGGACATCTTCAGTCTCCAGTGGTCTCTTTGGGGTTTGCCTAATCTGGGCAGAACAATCTTCAGTTTTTCACTCACGGTATTGTTAAAGATTTAATAGCATCAGTTGTGTTGCCAAGGGTAGGATGGCACCGGGACAGGCTGACATTTGTGTGCTGGATGATGTAATGTGCCACCAGATTCCCACCAAAAGGTACAGAAACCCATTAGTTCCCAGGGGTGCTGGCTGATGATGGCTCTTAGTAGAGTCCTTTTCTGAGAACTGTCACTAACTAAGGAAAGTCACCTCTGTATCATTTACTTTTCCTGTCACTGGAACCAAATACTTAGCTTAAGGGAGGAAGGGCTTATTTTGGCACAGGGCTTGAGGGACACCGCATATCATGATGGGGAAGACATGGCAGTGGGTGGCTCCATGGTAGTTCAGTCTGCAACTGAGACTCCTCACCTATCTGGGAGGAAGCAGAAGCAGAGAGACGAAGGTCGAGCAGGAGTGGGGGCAATTGTCCTCTTTTTCCAGCAAGGCTCCGTCTCCCAAAGGTCCCACAACCTTCCAAACAGGGCCATTGGATGGAGACGAGTGTTTAGACATGTGAGGCCATAGTGGGAATCGTGGGGGTATGGAGGTCTTTATGCTCACAGACATGCATTAGGGGAACCTGGCATGTTAAGCACACAGGGTTGTTCCTTCAAGGGAAAGAATGCATAACTTGTTTTCCACTCAGAAGGCTGGAGTGGATGTGCTTTCTAGCCTGGTGACCTCAGGACTATGTGGCTGGAGACTTTCTGGCACTGGACCCTCCTCCAGACCCTTCTCATGAGCTTATTTTTCTCAGTCAATCTATAGAACCTGTGTGTATGGAAGTGTCACATGTACTTTACAAAGAGTTTCAATACAGTCATGTCTGCTCCGTATTTGGCTTGTTTTATTCCTCAAAGAGACTTACGTATGCTTTGTGGTACCCATGGGATTGAGTTAATCATCACAAGAACAGTCATCACCAGATTCTGCTGTGTTTAAAGATGCCTAAAATAACAGCGTCAGACTCCTGAAGTTTGAACCAACACCAGCAACTGAGTCTTGTTGCGCTATACTGCCTTCTCACCTCCCAGGGCTCATCTCTCTGCTACCCATGAAGATCATAGAAGCCTCCTCAGGAATATTTTGCATTCATATAAAAAGATCCCCAAACTGTCACATCCAATGGCTGTCCAAACCATTGCCCTTGACTCTGAGCAGTGGAAGGGGCCATCCTCAGCCCTGCTACCATCCCATGGCATTTTGTTGTGAACTGAAATTCCTGCTGGGGTGTGGCAGGGCTGCATCTGTGTTAGAGAGTCTGCAAAGCCAAATGATGAACTTAATGATTATGGAGAGCTAAAATGTTGCAGACCAGAAGCCAAATTATCTTCTGCTAATTTTAGCCTCAGGGCAAACCATATATTGCCTAGCCTGCATCTGACCTAACATACTGTGACTAATTAAAAAAAAACTCAAACTTTAAAATGTTCTGTTAGCAAGCCATTTGCCTTCACCAATCCACAAACCAAGACTGTCATCAGATGGTAGCTGAGGCTGTAACAGAGATGTCCCTTCTTGGCCAACCTAATGTTTCCACTGACGTGTTTATCAAATGCTTGACTCATGACTTTGTTTGCTCCATTACTGTAAAAACATCATGAAACTTACTGCATTGGAGCATGGGGTGGTGGTGGTGGGATTTGAGTTACCTGAATCTGTGTTCTCAAGACCATAGTCATTCTTATTTGGCTCCAGAATAAGTTGCCCCCTATTCCTGTTGAGGTGAAAGCTATGTTCTTGTGTGGATACTATGTTTGCTGCTGTTGCCCCAAGAGCCCATCCCAATAGCCTCTACATACACAGAGGCCATCCTGTGCCTGCTCCAGTGTAAGTCATGAAGAAGGGACATCTCCCAATGAGTTTATGCATGTTCCATGGTGAAATGTTATCTTGCCTTCATGTCCGGAAGCATTTTGCATTCAAACCATAGCATCTCTGTAACTTTCACACCCAATGGCTGGGCCATATGGAAGTACAAAGAGCCAAGCCCTTGACCTCAACTCCTTGCCAAGGACCAAACTACAATGCACTCATGGCTGATTTTCTCCTGCTTCTTTTAGTGTTCTGTGCCTGTATGTAACTCTTTAGCTCACTTGGGACTTCTGTCTGATACAGCAGGGTTCTAATTAAAAACATCCCTTCAGTCGACTGTTGGCATTTGTGATCAAATAGGTGACCTAGGTCTTCATGCTTTTAGAAGGCATGGGCTTTGATTTCAGAAGTAGAAGTGGCTTACACTTGGAATATCCCATTCACTGAGTGTCCAGCTTTTTCACATTGTGACATGGCACTATTGTCATCTACAAAGTTTACATGCTAGAAATTGTACATTTCTAGCATGTACTCCCCCCCAATATCTCATAGTGTTATAAAGGAACTTTATGACTTTGTATTGGGCTGTGTTGGTAGCTATCCTTGGTTGCACATTGTGGACAGGGTTGGACATAGCCAACAGATCCCTTCTGAAAGATTGGTGAGACTTTATTTAGCCAGCAGGGGGCTCTAGTGCCTAACAAATAAATGGCCCTCTGCTTATTGGTTAAGTGCCCCCCCCACCACCACCACCTCCCTAGCTTGAACAACCTGGGCTTTGTGGTTGGAAGAGCTTCTGGCTATCTGGGGAAGGGTGGTAGTGTGTAAACAGCGGTGAGGAGGGACATCCTTCTGTCGAGGACAGTGTGGAGAGAGACTTGAGTCTACAGGGCCTGCCCTGAAAGGAGATGGAATTCCACTTCAGGGCAAACCCAAGGCAAGTGAATGTTAAGAGATGGCGAATTTCCTGTTACAGGCAAAGCTTTGACAAACCACCCATATATTTCTAGTAGCTTTCCATAGACACTGTCTGGCCAGCATGCCACTCACGGTGTCTCTATATAAGCTACTGTGGTTGAAAAATCCTTCACAAAATATTAAGTACTTAATGCTTTCTCTGTTGTGATGTCCTCAGTGTCATGACTGAGGCTCTCTTCTGTGCTATGATTTGAGGCTTGGGTGGGTGGGTGGGTGGGTGTCTCACCTGTCCCTAGATCTCTCTGATCACAGCAACTACTTTGTTATCCCTACAGATCCATCCCATTGTTTCTCAAGAGTGCTTTAATCACTGTAAGGGCTCTACCAGCTGGCAGATGTTGACCCTGATGGCCCCAAGTGACAGTCCTGTGGGGATGAGGCAGTGTAGACAAGAGGCAGAGTCAGGCTTCTTGGCCCAGCTCCACCACAGGCAGGAAGTGAGCTTCTCCCTGGTGGGGCCTATGAGCGAAGGCGGATGCAGGCTGAGTCCTTGATTTCCCAGGGGGCTTGACACATGATGTTAGAGGCGAGATGGTGGCTTAAACTTCATTGAGCACAACTCAGTTCTGTCTTATGAGCCAGGGTGGGTTGAGTCACATACAGTCTCTGCCTCTTCCAGGACCTACTGTACCAGGAGTTCTGTGCAGACTCTAAACCTGACTTCCAGGTCACAGAACCCCAGGGATTCTAATGCCCAGCTCTACCCTATCACTTCTCATTAGCCTAAGCACAATATGACCCCTCTCTGACACCTCTTTAGGTACCCCTTTATCTGGCAGCACTGACAGCAAATTAAAACAAATCAAACATCATCACTATCACCACCACCATCATCACCACCACCATTATCATCATCACCATAATCATCATCATCACCATCATAATCATCATCACAATCATTATCACCACCATCACCACCACCATCATCATCACCACTACCATCATCATCACCCTCACCATCACCATAATCATGATCACCACCACCACCACCACCACCACCACCATCATCATCATCATCATCATAGCACTCATTGATATTTGATTGGGCAGCTCCAGCATATGGTGATTTGGGCTCCATTGAAGGGGCACCAGGATCAGTGTTATTTTTACAATTTAATCATGGAGCAGAGCTAAGGAGTCGTTTAACTGGTCAAAGTTGTAAACTATCACTTTTTCTGGACCATCTGGTAGACAGGACAAACACTGTAGCCAGTTCTCATCTGGTCATTAGTTTAGTTTCTTTTTAAGTACTGAGTGAGATTTCAATTTTACTAGATGAGAGACCAGGATGCCATAGCTCCATCTGCCTATGGATGCCGGTCTAGTGAAGGCTGGACCATCACCTGCTGCCTTGGAGTGCTCACATGATGCATCCTATTATTGTGACTCTGCCATGTGCCTCGCTTCTCCCAAGTGCTGTTTGCTACACCAGACATGGGCAACCCCCTCTTCTGGAAATCTCCCGCTTTGTGTTGAATTTGAGCTGTCACCTTCTCCTGATGACATCTATCTTCTCTAGACTCATCTGTCTTCAGGATACATTGAACCCTCCACCCCCAAGTCCAGCCTCCAACCATAGCACCCATTGTTCTCAGGGGCCCTCATGTTGCCTTTGTAAGCATATCTCCAGGGAGACTAAGAAGGGACTTTTCAATTGCTTTCTAGATGAAGCTGGTGAGTTGTCTGCTGAGCTCCTGAGGAGAAATGCTGTAGTATACAGGCAATTGAGTCTAGGAGAATAGGCAGCAGTTGGCCAGCTCTGATGAGGATAAATGAGGTCCTTCCTGGATGATGGAGAATCCTGCCGGACACCTTGGGGATGCTGGTGTCAGAGAATAGGTCAGGGAAACCACACAGCAGGAAAAATGAGAAGGAAAAAGAAGGAAAGCCTGGCCACTTGGGTCTTTGTTTTATGTTTGACCAAGGTTAGTTAGTCATAGCCGTTGGAATGAGGCCAAACTTCATGCCTCTCACTATCATCCTAGATCCTCAATAGTTTGATGGCTAGAGCCTAAATAAAAATTCCAGGTATGGTGGGGGTTCATCTGCATTCCCCAGCACTGGGGAGGCAGAGACAGGAGGATCCCTGGAGCTTCCTGGCTACCCAGTCTAGCCTAATAGGTGAGTTCCAGGTCCGTGAGAGACCCTTCTCAACAACAAACAAACATGGTGGATAATACCTGGTGAATGACATCTGAGTTTGTCTTCTGGACTTCAACACACACACACACACACACACACACACACACACACACACACACAGAGAGAGAGAGAGAGAGAGAGAGAGAGAGAGAGAGAGAGAGCAATATTCTTCATCAATTGTTTCCCAAGCCCTGCCATAGACCTGCCAATTCTACAAGCACGTGGTCCACCTCTCAAGTAGCCATGGCAACAGTTCCACCATGTGTTGCTAGTCCATCACAACATGACTTGACATACCCTCATCTGAAGTTATATCTCTCAATGCTTTTCACCTGACCATGAAGAAGAGAGCATAACATACTTTATGTTTATTGCTCCACATCGAGTCTAGTTGTCTGTTTCAGTAAGATAATTAGTACATGCTGTCACAACAAACCCAGCCTGGAAATGTGTGGCTTTTGTGACTCTTATGCAGGCATGTGTGCAGTCAAGATTTGTGTTTGGTTGAGTTCAGTGGAACCACACTGGAAAGGGCAGCTGTGAGTGGAAGACTTGTTGGAGACTCCGCATGGAGGATATACCTGTAAGGAAGATGGGAAGGAAGGTGTGGTTGCTTGGATGAAATGTCCCTCATATTCTTAGGCATTCGAATACTTGGTCTCTAGTTAGTGATACTGTTTGGGGAAGTTTCGGAGGTGTGGCTTGCTGGAGGAAATACGTCACTGGGGGTGGGCTTTTTGCACCTTTCCCAGTATGTGCTCTCTGCTTCCTGTTTGTGGTTTGAGAGGTGAACTCTCAGCTTCTGCTCTAGCCACTGGCTGTCTGCTACCTCTGTTTCACCATCATGGACCATTATCTCTCTGGAGCCACAAGCCAAATAAGCCCTTTCTCTTATAAATTGCCTTGATTGTGATATCTTATCACAGCCATAGAAAAGTAATGAAGACAGGATTAGGCAGGAGAGAAGCCAATTACAGTGTGTTTGCTGTGAGGTCTCAGCTAGGTCTAGGGTGACCTCTAGGATGATCAGAGAATTGAGCCTTTATGTCTATGCACCAACCAGTCACTGGCTTCAGGTTACTACCCTGCATAGAAGGTGACCTTATATGAAGCCATTCCTTGCCTGAAGGACAGGCCTAGTGAGGGATACTGCTATGAGTCATTTGCAGCCAGAAGATGAGGGTCTGTCTTCAGCAGATGGTGTCTAGCCTATGGAGGACCAAAATCCAGGTGCTCCAGTGAAGGCAGGGACTGAGGCTGCCTCAAGCCCTGCTACAGCAAGAAGACTCCAGTGGGTGGTGGGAAGCAAAGAGAATTCCTGCCTGTCTATAAGCTCCTGCCCGTAACAACAGCTTCTCCTCTTTTTCCTTCCATGTCTCAAAGGGAATTACCTCACCTGCAGAATAAAATAGGATCAGTGTTAGCAGGACATTCTGGGAAATGTCTGATGGCCGTTTCTCTTGTGATGTTGCAGAGATTAGCGAAGGGGTGGGATGTTACTGATCTGAAAACAGACTCCCAACAGTGGGAGGTTCTCCGTAAACATGTCAAGACATTCATGATCAAAAAGTTAGGGAAACTCATATGCTAGGGTTTGAATATGCCCCTCCAGAGTTCACATGGTAAAGTCAGCTCACAGCTCTTAAGTTAATGGCATTTGGAGGTGGAGCCTTTGGCATGGAACCAGGATTAGATGGGTTCATGAGTGTGGGGTCCTCAGGTTGCCATTATAAGAAGAGAGCAGACCTCCGCTGTCATGTCTGCCGTCTCCCTGTGTGAGGTCTCATGTCATGTTCTGAAGTGGCCAGAAGGGCCTCACTGGGCTATGCCACCTTCATGATGCAAGCTGAATAAGCCTCTATATTTTATAAATTACCCCACCTATAGCCCTCGCTTCTGGCAACAGAAAACCCACCAGGATTGATGTTAACCTTAGAATCACTCACAAAATGGGTAAGGTGAGTGAACCCTGAACAACTGGTAACTAGCAATCCTTGAGTAAGTGCCACAAAGCCAAGCTATAGCTCAGAAGACAAGATGGACCTGGTACAGGCCCAGCTCTGCCCCTGAGGTGTGTGGTGGATAATGCAATGTGCTACATTTAAACATGATGCGGAGCCTGTGATGACAGGCATAAAAGCAGAGCTCAGAATTCCAGATCACTTTGTAATATCTAGTCTGCATGCAGGTGAGCCACAGCAGGAAAAGAAATGAAAAAACATGCCAAGTGCATTGAGTCAGGGTGGGGGCGACACCTGTACAAGCTGGGGGCCCTGCACTGAGGAGCAGTTGGAGGTGGCCTCTCAGAGTGGGATGGGGCGAGGATGAGGCAGAGAGCAGAGGCTAAACCCAGGTTAGTACACTTTCAACCCAAGGCCCTCCAAGACAGCTTATTTCCTAACGGACCTTGCCTGAGGTGGGTGCACACACCTGTCTTCTGCATGGATTTCAGAGCAAGTGCCCCAGGGAGTCACACAGGTTACTTTGCCATTCTGTTTTCTGTGCCTAAGTTTCTGTTAGTGACCTAGCAGTTGTGGCAGCCAGGTGGGGAGTGAAGGAGCACATTCGTTGGTTCCTGGGTGGTTCGGACTTAGGGAGTTTAAGCTTCCGAATAATGGTTCAGATTTCATGTCATCATGTTCCTATCCTCTGCATGTCTCAGCTCTGCCCCACTTAGACTGGGTTGCTGGGTGGCATCTATAGGCCGCACACATGTCGTGGTATTATCATGTACACGTGGTGATTAGTCACAGCATCCATCCACAAGGCAGAGTCTGTGTGTTAGATGTTGAGGAGTTAGCTGTCAGCACACAGACGAACCTCTGCCTTTGTGGAGTTAGGAGGGAGAGGCAGGCATCACCGCAAGTGGAATGAGGCAGTAGAAACCTGAACAGAGAGGGTTCAGGGAAGGGTAATGAAGAGGAGAGGACTGTGGGGGGACAGTCAGGAAAGCAGCATCAGGAAACGGTACCCACAGGGCATTGGGCCACCAGAGCAGGGGGGACATTCTCAGGAACAGGAATGGGACTGGGTTAGGTCAGATGTTCATGACCACAGTGGCTTCAGGAAAGGATGGGGATGCAAGCCTGATGGGCGGGTTTGACTGACAGGAGAGGAATGAAAGGCTCTGAGCACCGAGCTGTTTTTGAATATGTTTTTCCTGCTAAACAGCCCACTAGCCCACTAGTATTACTTCCTTTAACTCTTTCTAGTCATGGAGATGAATGCCCCTGGAGGTCCCCATTGACAGAAGAGGAAACTGTCAGCTTTAAGTCAGTGCATGGGGGGGGGGTCAGGCTGTCTGTTGGAAAGCATGACTTGGGGACCACATACAGAGGGGGGCTTCATGTCACATGTTCCTTCCCGGGATCTCTCCTGCTTCCCTAGTATTGCCAGTGACTAAGCGTTAATATTCCCCTGACATTGAAAGCCTCCGGAGACCTTTCAGGTCACTAGGGGTGATGGTTAGTCCTAGATGCCAGCTTGGCAGAGCCACAGGTCTCGGTTACTTGGTCGTCTCTGATCTAGGTGCTGACTGTTCTGTGTGCATTTCATACAGAGTTTTATCCATTTTTTTTAAACAAAATAGTCTGCAGCATTCAGTTCTATGAACAGAAAACACACCAAGGCAGATGTTAACCCTAGAATTATTTGCAAAATGGGAAATGTGAATGAACCCCAAACATCTGGTAATCGGGAATCCTTGTGTAAGTACAGGCATGCAGCCACAGGGCCAGGCTCTGGCTACTTGGAAGACAAGACAGACCTGGTGCAGGTCCAGTTCCACCCTCTAGTGTCAATGCATGATGCAACAGGCCACACCCAAACGTTATGTAGAGACTATGATGTCAAGGGTAGACACAAAAGTCAAGCTGGGACGCAGCTCAGGTTGGGGGGTGCTTGCCCTGCATACCTGCAGAACAGGCTTCCATTCCCAGCACTACATAACCTGAGCGTGGCGGACACTCCTCTCTTCTCAGCACTGGGGAAGTCGAGGTAGGAGGCTCAAGAGTGCAAGGTCACCTTCAGACACATGTCAAGTGTGAGCCAGCTTGGGAGACGTAAGACCACGTCCTAAAATAATAGTTCAAAATTTCAGCTCTCGGGCAAAGCCCACAGCCGGTGGCTCTAAATGGAGGTGACTACCCTCCCCTCCAGGCTCAGTCACCTCCAGGCAGCCAAGGGCCTGAGGCCCAGAACTGAAGTTCTGACTCAAGGGCACAGCATCAACCCTGCTTGAGTGTTCAGTCTGCAGCTCCCTGTAGAGCCTTCACAGGAGGCTCGTCAGCCCTCAGGACCGGGACAGCCAGCCCCTTAAAATAACCTCCCTCCTCTCTCTTTCTCTCTCCCCCCATTTCCTATCACCTTCTCTCTCCTCTCTGTCTCTGTCTCCCAGCACACACATAAGATATATATGTAGAGATATAATACACAAGAAGTACATACATCTGTAAAATACAGCCAGTACTCTAAGGCTGAATGTTCAAAGATTTTAACCAGTCACAAGTAGGAAACATTTGAAAAACGTACTGCGTCTGTATTAAACAGGTGCAAACACTTTCTTGTCTTCATTTTCTAAGGCCTGCCTGGCACCTGGAATTTAAATTGCATCGTGTACTCTAGAGATGGGTTAAAGGATGTGTGAGGATGGGTGTAGGTTACATGAGAACAGTGTGTGAGGGATTTAACATCTGAAGATCTGAGTATCTTCCAGGGTCCTAGAACCACAAAACCTGAGGGCTGATTGTACAGAAACATGAACCGAGAGACTCCTGCATCTCAATGTATTTGTGGATGTATAAGGATCTACCAGGTGCGTGTTGTTAGCATAGACATAGGTGTGGACATTTGCGTTTGTGGACAGACAGCAGCTCTTACTGGCTTGGTATCCTGCGGAGAGAGCCCTGGTTGTGACACCAGAACTAATTATTTTCATCTGGTCCGTGCAGAGAGATCAAGAGCTAGTGAGCAGGAGCGAACATGTCCAAGGCCACTCCGAGTCAGGGACTGAATCTGGACTGCAGTCCCTCCCAATGCTGCCCTTTCCGAGTCCTGTCACAGAGAGGGAGAGTGTGTCACAGAGCTGCATCGCTTCCTTGTAAGTGAAGCTTCCTGATCACCGGCAGAGGCTCCTGTGGTCTTTGTGTGGACACGGGTTGGTTTCCACACCTCAGAAGCCCAGTCCTTCTGGGAAGGGACTGGAGGAGCTTGCCCCGGTTCTCCTTAACTTGAAATTTTGCCTCATTTTGGTCATTAGCTTTGGGGTGCTTTCTTAGACCTCTCAGTCCCCTGTGGGCAGTAAGGATGTCTGTGGTGCGTAAAATGCATTCCAGGTAGAAAACTCCAGAAAGAGAGTGCTCGGTTAGGGAGCTGACCCAGTTTCTCAGAGAGTACAAGAGGATTTGCTGTGCTCCCAAACCCTGTGTTTCCATCATCCTTTGCCAGGGACCTCCTACCTCTCCACTCCAACATGGCGGTTTCTGTTGTCCTTGCCCTGAAGGGTATATCCCATCTCAGGATCCCCCACTGTGGCCCGGAGCTCAGGTCAGGCCTCTCAGTCTGCAGATGCAATCACAAGGAGAAACAGACAGCAGGTCCAGGAACACAGGACCTGACTCACCTTCCTCCTGCTTTAGTTGGGGGAATTTGCAGGAGTCACTTACCCTTCCTGGGTCTCTATGGCTCTCCAGCTTTCCTCTTGGGAGTCTATGTTCCTACTTCCTGCGGCACAGTAGCTGACGTGTGTTTTGACACATCACTTCTCCAATAGAGGCGGGGAGACTGGGAAGATGGCTCAGCTGGGGAAGTGTTCGCGTTGAAAGGATGTGGGCCTGAGTTTGGACCCCCACGTGCTGGGCACTTCTATGTCAATACGACACAGGCTGAAGTCCCCTGAGAGGAGGGAACCTCTTATGAGAAACTGAGAAGATGCCTCCATAAGCTCTGACTCTAGACAAGCCTGTAGGGCGTTTTCTTAATTAGTGATTGATGCGGGGAGGGCCTTATCCAGTGTGGGTGGTGCCATCCCTGGGCTGGTGGTCCTGGGTGGGATAAGAAATCAGGCTGAGCAAGCCGTGGAGAGCAAGCCAGTAAGCAGCACCCCTCCATGGCCTCTGCATCAGCTCCTGCCTCCAGGTGCCTGCCCTGTTTGAATTCCTGTCCTGACTGCTTATGATGACGAACAGTGATGGGGAAGTGTAAGCCAAATAATGCTCTTCTCCCCAAGTTGCTTTTGGTCATGGTGTTTCATCACGGCAATCTAACCAAGGCACCCCAGAACCTTCATTTGGTGTCAGAACCTCGGAGTCTCAGCCATGGCAAGAGCAGTGTCAGACCCACATGTATCTCTGGAAGCTCACTGGCCAGCTAGCCTTGTCTACTTAGTCAAGTTCCAGGCAAACAAGAGACCTTGTCTCAAACACAAAAGGTGGAAGGTGCTGGAGAAATGACACCCGAGGTCACCCTCTGACCTCTATATGCCAGTGCACACAGGCGCACACACACACACGCTCACACACACATTCACCCACATGCATGCCCTCGCACCACACCCTCCCACAAAGGAAAGAGGTGCAAAGATGTACGGCAGAAAAAGCACAGGTTCTAGCAAAGAGGTTGGGTTGGATCTGGCACAGCTTGGTACCAAGACGATCTGTCGTCCTCCACGGAATAGCTGTTTTGCCAGAACACCTTCACAGGCTTCGGCGGGAGCCAAGTGGAATAACGTCTTGTGATTCTAAAAGCCTGACCGATTGGAACTGTCAGCACCACGGTCATGATCTGAGTTCCTTCTCTTCCAAACTGTGGTTCGAAAAACCAGGGTTCACGTCCTATTTCCACCTTGGATATCTCGCCAGGCATGTAAGAATCTGAGAAAAGTACCCAGTGAGTAAATAAACAGATCTGTGCACGCACCGTTGAATGGAAATGGGCTTCATAGGACAGAGAAGAGCCGGACAGGCATGTCTTCCGGGTAATTGGGACAGTCTCAAATGTGGGTTTGGTCATGCCATTCCATACAGACAACACCTAAGGGGGCCCCTGAGGGCCGCTGTGCCCGCTCAATCCACATGCAGCCTCTCCTTTGTTCCTGAGGACCTTGTACCATCTCAGGTTTCCCAGGTCCTACAAAGATCAAATTTCTAAAACCCGGCATCTTCCAGCCTCCCCAGGACAGACCTGTCTGTGGGGCCTGGGGAAATGCTGTCCAGACGGGAGCTGTTGCCTGTGGGGTAAGCACTTGCACACAGACAGACAGACAGGCAGGCAGGCAGGCAGACAGACAGGCGTGGCTGCAGCGGGGGCACTCACACGTGAGCTACCTGCCACCCAGCGCCACCAGCTTTGGTTGATCACAGCTGTCACCTGGGAAAGACATTTGCCACCAGGGGACAGATCTGAGCTTGGGGGTGTGACATGTGACATGGCTGCGTGGGGAGAGTTCACATGGGGACAGAGCGGGCAGGATTCGCTTTCTCTTTATGGCCGACATGCCTGTGCCAGGCAGACAACCAGGAATAGAAGATGCCTTGGTGTTTCAAACATGAGGCTGTTTATGGGGGAGTCCGTGGCATTTTCCCTATGCTACAGCTGGTTCATGAGCATCTAGCTTACACGCAAATTGGAGAAGGCATTGAACGGCATCATGTGTGTCTCGTGTGTTGTGTGCATCTCTGTGTGTGTGTGTAGCGTATATGTGGGCTGTACGTACAAGTGCATTTCTGAGTGTTGTTTGTGCTTGAGGGTGTGCTGCACATGTGAGGTATGTTGTGTATCTGTATTTGTACATATGCGTACTTGTATTTGTGTGTTTGTGTGTGTGTGTGTACTCATGCTGGGTATATGGGTGCTGTATGTAAATGTGTGTGAAGTATTTCTGGTATATGTGGTGTGTATGCCTGTTTTATATGTTATGTGTGTTTGTATATGTGATTATAAGGTGTGTGTTTATATGTTTTGTGTGTGGTTGGCACATGTGTGTATGTGTGTGGATATTGTGGTGTGTGTTGAGAGTGTAGTGTGTGTACTGTGTTTTTGTGTATGATGCATACATGGTATGCATTGTGGTATATGTTCATGTGTGTGCCTCTGTGTTGTATGTGTATGCTGAGTGTGTATATATGTATATATATGTATGATATGCATCTGGTATATTTGCATATGTGAACTATGTCTATGTATGTATTTTGTGTATGATGGGCATATGAATATATATTGTACTATATGTATTGTATGTTTATGTGTGATGTGTGCCTGGTGTGTGTAATGTATTCATATGTATGTCTATGTGTTTGTTTATGTATATGTTATGTATATTGTCCTATGTGTGTTGTATGTTTATATGGGATATGTGCCTGGTGTGTGTCATGTATTCATGTGTGTGTCTATGTGTTTGTGTATTTATATGCTATGTATGTATGTGTGTTTGATCTATAGTACATTTGCTGTGTTGTAGATATACCTGTTTTGTGTGGTGTGTGAGGTATGTATACATGCATGTGTTATATGTAGTCGTATATGTGTACCTGTGTGCATGTCTGCATATTGTGGTGTGTATTAAGCATGTGTTTGTGTGTAATGTATGTATATATGGTGTACATGCACAGCATATGTTCATGCGTGTGCCTATATGTTGTATGTATGCATGTGGTATGTCTGTTATATAGTGTGTCTTATGTATGTATATAAATGCTTGTTTTATGCAGTATGTGTGATTTGTAAGGTTTTTTTTGTGCATGCTGGGCATATGCATGAATATTGTAGTGTGTGCTGAGTGTGTGGTGTATGTGTAGTGTGTATTTGTATTCAATATATACACGATATGTGCATAGCATATGATCATGTGTGTGTCTATGAGTCTGTGTGTAGTATGTTTGGTGTGTCGAGTGTGTCTGATGTATAGTATATATGCCTATTTTGTGTGGTGTATGCTTTCATGTGTGTTATATGAAGTGTGTGCACAGGCATGTTTTCTACGTGATGGCAATTTGTGTACATGTGTGCATATTGTGGTATGTGTTGTGTGTGGTTGTGCATCGTGTATGTGTGCATGGTGTGTGTGTGTGGTGTGTGGGTGCATGAGTATGTGAGCACATATGTGAGGTAGGCCCAGCACTCCCCAGCCCTGCCTGCATGGAAGCCAAGCCCTCTCTTTACCGCCTCCCAAGCCACATCCCATTAGCCAGGGTGATGCTCCACTGGCTGGTGCTCCAGCTTGAAGCGTTATTAAACACACAGATCGTCCCCAGCATATCCTTAGTTCTGGCAGCTTCCAGGGGAGGAAAATGGATTCTGCCCCGGCTCAGGAACAGCAAGTTCACTCCAAGCATCACCACGGGGAGATGCGAATGTCATCCAGCCTTTTAAAACAGCCAAGAGCTCCACACAGAGGCCTTTTCTTCCACTCACTGGTCTGTTTTCAAGAAAAAAAAGGAAAAGCACCCAGTGTAGCATGAATGTCATGACCTTGGAACAGAGAGGCCCAGATTTCAGCCTCATCTCGGCTGTTTCTACTTGTTGGTACTGGGGGAGGCTCTTACCCCACCCACACCCCTCAGTCTTGCTTTCTTATCTGTGACCTGGATAAATGTCTCCTCTTGGAGTTAATGGGGGAAGGACGGGATGATACTGAGAAGTGTTCGTGTCTGCCAGGCACACAGAAAGTGCTCCAAAAAAGATTCGTCCCTAGTCCACGAGCATCGTGATTTCTCTCCCAGTTCTGTCTGTCCTCGTGGTGAACAATGAGAAAAAGAGAAAGGGAAGAGAACGTGTGGCTGGCTGTGCCCTTTCCCTGATCACAGTCTGCCTTGACTGCGGGGCTGGCGACTTGAGGCACTAACAGGTTTAAAACATCTTCCCCTGTGGAGTTGAGCAAGGACCCAGACTGAGGTCACCCTCTGGGTGAGATGAGCAATACCAGCTGCTAGGAGAGGAGACTCTCTAACCAGTTCAGCTGCCCGCACGTCCTGCAGGGAGCTCCGTGGATACAGCTTCTGTGCGTCGCCACCCACGCTGTGGTGGGCTTTTGATGGTAAGGCTGCCCTTGAGTTATTTCTGCTCTATACACACCCCTTACCCACGCTCCTGTAAACGACCCTAGTAAATCCACTCGTTCACCAAGATACACACGGGCGCAATCACTGCTTCGGGCAGCTGTTGTTGTACCATCTGGGCTGAAGAGATACTTGCTCACATCTCTCCTACCTCACACAGCAGCTTCCATCCCTGGAAACAGGAGGGACAAAAATGATGTAGCATATTCGTCTTGATAGTTGCCAACTAGATTGAAAAACCAGACAGTGGAGCGGAAAACACACAGCCTGAATCATTGGTACATATTGTAAGTGATGCATCCACAGTCCACAAACAGACTATGTTAGTTACAGGTCTATTTATTCCCCAGATGATATGCTTTCCTGAGACATGAATACACTGATACCTGAACAATACAACGGACACAAGAATGGAAGCATCTGGAAAGAGGAGACCATGGGAAGTAAACAGAATAAAGACCAGGAGTCCCCTAGGAACTCTACTTCCGATGGCTTCTAGAACCTTCCTAGGTAGATACAGGGAACTGCTGTAGATAGCAGACTAGTCTCACTGAACGGGGCAATAAGGAGTCCCTGTAGAACCTGGTGTGGCAGACCCCGCCCTCACCACTGCCCTAAGAATCTTCTAATAGTGTCATCTGGAATCTTCCGGCGCTTGTCACCATGGCACTACTCTGTCCACGTTCGGTTTGCCAATGCTTGTGTATTTCAACCAAATAGCATCTTGCAGAAGCCAGAGGGCTGATCTGTGACTCGTGGTAGCTCTGCAGATTCAATCCAGCATCACTCTCTGTTGAGGTTTTACTCAGGAGTGTGTTCCCCGACTCTGGGCCAGTGACAGCCAGTGATTTATGTGTGGATGCAAAGCTTTGGCCCAGAGTGTGCCCTGGGGGTGGGGTGGGAACTAATGCAACCAACGCACGTCCTGTGCTTTGGGTTTGAAGATGGAGGAGCTGAGTCTAAGTCAACAGCGAATCACAATGTTTTCTTTTCTTTCTTAATCAGACTAAATGAAGCACAGCCTCCACAGTGAGCCCCTGGCGCTCAAAGGGGGCCTCTGGCTTTATGAGGCACTGGGCAATAGTAGTAACTCAGGGGGTGTCATTTTCTTTCCCTTTTCTTCTTAAGGTCTCTGCCCCCCAGTCTTGTCCCTGTGTCTCTCTTTCTCGAGGCAGCGTTTCACATAGATGCCTTACAAATGTCTGTGGTAGGCATTGCTATGGGTTCACAGAACATGAGTTCATCATTCTGTCTCATTGAGGAGAGAAATTACAAAGCTGAGAAAAAGACACAACAGTAAGATCTGCTTGTGTGAGATGGCGATGGACTTTCTAAGCTGCAGGCACCTTCTTCTCCACTGTGAGGCAGTCTCCCCAGGAGAGGGGTTCCTTGGTCTTGACCCATGGGGATGCAGCTGGGAAGACCTGGCTCGGCAGAGAAGCCCAAACAGAGATGAGGGCATACCTTCTCTGCCTGGCCCTGTGTGTGTAAGTAGGAAGAGTCATGACAGTGAGTTGGGTCTAACTCCTGCTTCAAGGATGCCCGAGTCTGGGCAGGATGGTGGCATTCCGAAGTAGCATGCAGAATGAACCACCAGATCTTTCTCATCCTGAAGTGTTGGCTTTAGTTTGATGTTGGACAGTTCCTTCTGATCACCGGACCCCAGGGTCTTTGTCTGCAAGGGAACAGAGTAGAATCTTTGCCTTCTGTTTTCAGGCACCGTAAGTAGAGGTTGTTGCCCATGGTGCTGACTGGTAACGGTGAGGGCATTAGGATGGGGTTCTGGGAATGAAAGCCTCTGGGAATTATCTTGGATGCCTCCTCACCACTCCTTACCCCATAGAAAATTGCCTCCTTTAGCAACCAATGACTGAGATGGGCCATCAGTGGAGACGGTGGGGTCAAGGACAGGCTGTGGCTCATCCTGTTCAGCACACAGCAGAAGCAGCTCTGGACTTGGCTCTATTTGAGCGTAGAAGCCCTGGGTCCGTCAACTGTGAGATACGGGGCATTGTCCTATTTAGGGTTGTATTGCTGTGGCAAAACACCATGACCAAAAGAAATTTGGGGAGGAAATGGTTTATGTCAGCCTACAGTTGTAGTCCATTGTGGGGGGAAAACAGGCGGGAATTCGAGGCAGGAAGCCAGAGGCAGGAACTGAAGCAGAAGCCACAAAGAAACACTGCTTACTGGGATGCTCCTCATGGCTTGCTCAGTTTGCTTCCTTATACCATCCAGGATCACCTGCCAGGGGTGGCATCATCCACAGTGGGCTGGGCCCTCCCATATGAGTCATTAATCAAGAAAATGCCCCACAGAGTTGCATATTGGCCAGTCTGTTGGAGGCCTTTTCTCAATTGATATTCCCTCTTCCCAGATGACCCTAGCTTATGTAAAAGTGACAAAAACTGACCAGCACAGAGATGGATAAGGGCAGCTGGCTCAGGAATCCATGATGCATCTGTCTGACTCTGTTTCTTAACATCCCCCGACCCCCGAATTCGGAGCTTCAATACCAGGTGGAGAACTACGTCTCTTTATGGCATTACTCTGTAGTCTGGCACACTGCCTCATTCTAATGCCACACACCCACATCTTAGCACCCCTTCTAAGACATTATACTACAAACCCCTTAATTCAGACCTCTGTGTGAGCTGCTGTCCAGGCAGAGTTACAGAACAGAGCAATATATCAAACTAAAGCACTGGATGAGTGGGCCGCATATGGCATGTCTTCTAGTACTTCCTGGGGTGCCTTCATCCACCACGTGTTTGTACTTTAGGAATTAAGTTTCACATTATATGAGTCTTGTCTGTGGAGCATAGAGATGTGGCATGTAATTGTGGCAAGTCATTTAGCAAACATTCGGGGGACCCAGAGCAAAAGAGGCCACTGTTTCCTAAATCCCTCTTTAATCACTACGCACATCCATCCACAGAACCCAGAGCAAACATTAAGATAATTAATCACTGCCAATCTGTCAGTCATAAGGACTTCATCTCCAGTGAATTATATGCTGATGGTGCTTGGTCCAGAAGCAGACTGACTTACTCAAGGCCACCTTCCAAGTCCTGAACTCCTCCATGGGCAATGACTCTGGTGCCAGGGTTACCAGTTCTGGTTGGGTCAGGCTGTCTGCTTCCTGTGCAATCTTGCGTCTTCATCGGAATGTCTTCCGTGTGGCTTCTGTGTAGCCTTCCTGCCTGGAGGAGGAACTGGAACCGTGGAGTGAGTCAGTCTAGGGGGCGCTCATGAGCATTGAAGCAGGTGGGGTGATGTCAGACATCAGAGAGCAGATGGCTTCTCTACACCAGGCGTGTGCAGCAAGGCCTTATTGGCTGAGCCATCCCCAGGAACTCATTTCAAAAGAACTGTTGTGAGGGCTTCAAGCCCAATGAGACAGCTGTTGGCTGCCATTAATATATTATCGCCATTGCTGCACCTTTAGGAAGGCCTTGCCATGCTGCTCATTGTTGTGGTTCACAGGCATCACAGCTGGATAGGACTATTGATTGTTTCTTTCCCTTGACAGCGTGCACAGCACCTTCTGGTACCATGAAACCTGGGTCACAGGAAGGAGGCTTTCAAGTGAGACCCGATTTGAACTGCTCATTTCACAGGAAGGAAATCGTGCCTGCTACTAGAAATCTAGCCAACTACCTAGGGCTAGTGAGTTCATGGATCTTAGAAAAGAACTTATTGCAGCCACATTTCTAGACCAGGATAATTCCTAATTGCATTCTAAAACTTATCCTTCTACCCATAGATAGACGTAGCTCTCACCCCTCATCAATGACGCTTTTTTTTTTTTTTTTTTTTTTTTTTTGCAGCAGAGAGAGACCATTACAGAAAACCACAACTGTTCAGACTGCAGAGATGAACTGATCTTGGTGTGGCACCCAGTCTCAGTGGATAAATCTACAACACCACTTTTGTTCGTAAGGTTCAGGGAACATCAAGGAAGAAGAGGCAGAAAGACTGTAAGAGCCAGAGGACAGGCAATCTGATGTGAGACTGTGTCTCCTAGGAATGACAGGGATGCTACACCCATGGTACCTCAGCAGCATGGTTGCCTAACAAGACCTGAACCAATAGAAATGAAAATGTGGAAGGGGAAATCTCATAGGGGCTTAACCCTCGACAAAGAGCTACAGGCAACTAGTAATTGCCCAGAGAGGGAGAATCAGTCTTCCCCAGGGATGAGCCCCTAATTGGTTATCTAACACCAAGTGGTCAGTCCTGAAGTCATATACACACAAGCCGACTCAGCATGTTGTATGTCTGTATTTATGCATTTATACATATATGTAGCAATAACAAAGAAAAAGAAGGCATCAATTGGAGAGGGAGTGGTGGGAGGCATCAGGAGTTGGAAGGAGGAAAGAGAGGTAGGGAAGTGGTGTAATTATATTTTAATTAAAATTTAAAAAATAAACTAAAAAAAAACGACCATTGTAACATCCAAACTAAGAGAGAGAATGAGAGGCAGCCTGTGAACTACAGAGCAAGAGGGACTAGCTGAAATGAGGAAGAGGGGGCAAACGGGAGGGCGAAGAGCGTGGACTTCAGCGCCTCTTCCAAACAGGAGCAGCTGTGTGCTCCAGGAGCTATCCAACAGAAGATGCCCACAGCAGGAGTTTTGCAGGAACAGGCCTGTGCTCAGGCACTGGCTGTGTGTGGCCTTGGAATGAACAGAGAGGCAGACCAGAGGGCCAGCAGCTGAGGCCATCAGGCCGCCCTCCCTGCAGCAGGACATCTGAGTGGGGAGCTTTTGTGGCTGTCACATGGAGGCAAAGAAGCATACGCGGAGCTTCCCATACTGAATATTCTCACAGACATGGTCTCACAAAGCAGCTGCGGCCCTAGTTTATAGGACTCACGGCCAAGATGGAAACACGAGGGTGGGATGTGTGTGTGTGTGTGTGTGTGTGTGTGTGTGTGTGTGTGTGTGTGTGTGCATTTGGTGCAGGGACTGGGACAAGAGGCTTAAGTCCCACAACAAAAAGCCAAAAGGGCAGGCTTCCAGGTCAAGCACTGTGAATATCTTTTCTCTAAACTTGAGGTGACTCAGAACAAGCCCCCAAGAACTGAAAGCAGCAGCCCCCCAAGGAGCAGGAGCCAAGGCTGGAGATGCCCAGATGTACAGAACTGAGAACTTGGTTAGCTGTCAGTGGGGGCTGAGGAGGTGGCTCAGCTGGGAAATGCTTGCTGGGTTAAGTATAAGAAGCCGACTTTGAAACCCAGAACTCATGTGAAAAAGCTGGCCACGATGGCACATGCTTGCATTCCCAGCACCGGGAAGGCAGAGGCAGGAAGATGCCAGACTCACCAGCCAGCAGTCTAGCCTCAGTGAACTCCACGCCAGGAAGAAAGCCTGTATTGGGGGGAATAAGTAACCTGCCTGTAAACTGAAATGTGCGATTGCCTCACACGTAAGAGGATACATATACAACCCCATACATAGTCAAGAAAAAGAATGAATAAATGAATGAATGAATGAATGAATGAAAAGAGAACACTAGAATACAGTTAGTGAGTCTGGGGCAAATGCCTGGCATGGAGTAAGTGTGGGGTCGCTGAGGGTCTGGTGATGGCAGTCAGGGAGTCCATACACAGGTGTTTGCCCACGGCCTAGCGTTCACTCCATCCCTTAATAGTATCAGCAGGTGCTCACTGTTTAGGACCCTTGATTGCACAATCAGAGTCTTTCAGGATCCATCTGCCTTGCACACCCACCTGATGTTCCCCTGCACACCCTTTTCACAGTGTGCTAACCCTTTTCCTCCCTCCCTCTCTTGCCCAAGGGGGCGGAGTCTGGGCTGCAGAGCAAACCTCTTAACGAGCAGGAGAGGACGGTGTGTGCATTTTAATAAGCAGAGAATGCCAGGGGAAGAACAGAGGTTGGGTGTGACGTCAGCTCCGGGATGGAGCTGGCAGGGAAGCTGAGCAGAGCGGCTGCAGCTGTGACTGCTCCAGCTGTGCTGGTGGGCAGGAGCCAGCTGGATGGGGGAGTGGGGAGTTCCCGGAAAACTAGGAAGTCTGCCGCAGTGGAAGGGGCGAGTCAGGAAAACAGGCCAGCTTTACCCACCCCAGAGGCTCTGAAGATACGCTTTTTTTTTTTTTGTAGAGGGAAAGCTAGAGCCTGTGTGTGGCTGGGGGTGGGATGTGTGAGGGGTGGGAGGAGTGGGGGTGTGGAGTGGGTGTGGGGAAACTAAGGCTAATGACAATAGAGACTTAGTTTTCACCTGGACACCAGGACACAGATGCTGAAATGGGCTCTTCCGTCTCTCGTGGAGCCTGGGCAGGGTCCTTCCCACTCTGGCCTCCGTTTGAGGCCTCTTCATCCATTATGGCAGGGCACTGACAAATCCCACACACAGTAGGGCAAATCCCACACACAGTAGGACAAATCCCCCACACAGCAGGACAAATCCCACACACAGTAGGACAAATCCCACACACAGCAGGGCAAATCCCACACACAGTAGGACAAATCCCACACACAGCAGGGCAAATCCCACACACAGTAGGACAAATCCCACACACAGCAGGACAAATCCCACACACAGCAGGACAAATCCCCCACACAGTAGGACAAATCCCACACACAGCAGGACAAATCCCACACACAGTAGGGCAAATCCCACACACAGTAGGGCAAATCCCACACACAGTAGGACAAATCCCCCACACAGTAGGACAAATCCCCCACACAGTAGGGCAAATCCCACACACAGTAGGACAAATCCCCCACACAGTAGGACAAATCCCCCACACAGTAGGGCAAATCCCACACACAGTAGGGCAAATCCCACACACAGTAGGGCAAATCCCACACACAGCAGGACAAATCCCACACACAGCAGGGCAAATCCCACACACAGTAGGACAAATCCCCCACACAGCAGGGCAAATCCCACACACAGTAGGACAAATCCCACACACAGCAGGACAAATCCCACACACAGCAGGACAAATCCCCCACACAGCAGGGCAAATCCCACACACAGTAGGACAAATCCCACACACAGCAGGACAAATCCCACACACAGCAGGACAAATCCCACACACAGCAGGGCAAATCCCACACACAGTAGGACAAATCCCCCACACAGCAGGGCAAATCCCACACACAGCAGGACAAATCCCACACACAGCAGGACAAATCCCACACACAGTAGGGCAAATCCCACACACAGTAGGACAAATCCCCCACACAGTAGGGCAAATCCCACACACAGTAGGGCAAATCCCACACACAGTAGGGCAAATCCCACACACAGTAGGACAAATCCCCCACACAGTAGGGCAAATCCCACACACAGTAGGGCAAATCCCACACACAGTAGGGCAAATCCCACACACAGTAGGACAAATCCCCCACACAGTAGGGCAAATCCCACACACAGTAGGGCAAATCCCACACACAGTAGGACAAATCCCACACACAGCAGGACAAATCCCCCACACAGTAGGGCAAATCCCACACACAGTAGGACAAATCCCCCACACAGTAGGACAAATCCCCCACACAGTAGGGCAAATCCCACACACAGTAGGGCAAATCCCCCATACAGTAGGGCAAATCCCACACACAGTAGGGCAAATCCCCCATACAGTAGGGCAAATCCCCCACACAGTAGGGCAAATCCCACACACAGTAGGGCAAATCCCCCACACAGTAGGACGGTCATAAAGACTCAAAGAGAGCAGCCAATTGGAATGGTCATTCCTGTCCTTTTAGAATAAGAGACAAAAGAAAGCTGGAGGCAGCTGGGAAGTCTAAAAGCAAGCAGAGGAATCCTAAACAGGGCTTTCAGGGAGCAGGGGAGAGACCTACCACACAGGCCTGGGCTAGGGAAGGAGGCACAGCAGAGAGGAAGGTAAATGGTTTGGGGTTACCATGGAAACAAGAGCGGCTAGAAGAGGGACAAAGAAGATGCCAAGGGTGGCATTTTTTTTTCTCCTTCTTTTTTTAGAGTGGTTGTCTTGCTGGGAAGGAGAAAGAGATGGTGGAAAGGAAGGGCTGAGCAGAGAGAGACTCAGGGAGCCAAGCTCACCTTTAAAGCGATCGGGAAACCGTGCCTCTTTAAGCAACCTGGCTGGTCCTGCTGGGGGGCTGCCGGGCTGCCGTGGATGTCAGCACCACAGCAGGTCCCCACTCAGCCCTCTGTGTGCTCGGGTTAAGCTTGCACAGTTGCCGTCTAGAGAGGAGCTCAGGCTCATTTTTCAGATGGCGACACAGACTCACACAAGTCAGCACCTGCATTCAAAGGCGGCCCTGTGACAGCAAGGACAGATGACTCCAGGGCCTGGGCACGAAACCCTCTGCCGGATAGCCACAGGGAAGGGTGGCGTGGATGGGAAGGGAACCCCTAGACCTGGGCCGCGAGGACCTGGTGGCTTCCTGGGCTGGAATGAGGACACCGTCCTCGCCTGCAGACATCACTGTGCTCTCTGTGGTGGGTGGAGATGTTGAGACATGGGGAGGCCAATGCCCCGGGTCTGCTGTTGTTCAGCTGTGGAGTACTCCGGGACTGTGCCTCAGTGCCCCCCGCACTGGAAGTGGCGGTGACTATGAGGCCTTTTCCCTAGGCTGTAGCAACAGACTATTGTGGCATCTGCCCACGAGGCTGACGCTGACCCACAGAACACACACAACGAACATTAGCCTGTCACAGGAAGAAAGGATGGCTGAGAGGGGTGATAGTGATGAGCCTTGTGCAAAGTTAGAATGGCAGTGGCCTGAGCCAGGCTCCAGGTCCCAGGATGGGCAAGGATGCACACTCTACAGAGGAGTGTTGACCCCCACGCCAGAAAGTCCAGACCCTCACCCATCGTAAGTACAGCTTCCGGGTACAGACCCACCAGCAGCTCACAGAACATGGGACTTCCCACAAACTCTGGGAGCTTCTAACTATGGTGTGTGTGTGTGTGTGTGTGTGTGTGTGTGTGTGTGTGTGTGTGTGTGTGTACAAGTGCATGTTTGCATCTGTTTCTGTGTATATGTTTTTGCTCATATGTGTATATGTGTGCATATTTATATGGATATGTGTGCATATGTATGTGTGTGATTAATTGGGATCATGGAGATCAGGATGCCCACTTCCCTTCAGCTAAGATTTTATCACTAAAACTTACCATGTTTCATTATTGACACTATTCATTCCGCTTACCTCGGCCACTGGCTTGATGGTCTGCTTAACTTATTCAAATGGCCTGCTGCTGGGTTTACAGGAAGGCAGAGACCCCCTGGGAGGTCAGTCTAGAGGAGACCAGAAGACTCTAGGAAGCAGGTCTGAAGAGAGGGCCACCCAGGAAGGGTGGGCATTCAGAAACAGAAGGTGCCCAGGTAATAAGGGGGTGCTGAAATAAAGAGGAAAAATGACATTTATTGAGTACCTGCAGACCCCAGCACCCACCTAAGAGCTTCTGGACACTCTTACTCACCAATTCTTTGTGATTGGTATTTCATTCTCCAATTTGTAAGGTGGAGAAACTGAGGCCCAGAAAGGGAGACAGAAGCTTGCCTGTGACCAGTCAGGTCACTTGATAGATGTTCTATGGTTTTTTGAAGATACTGCTGCCCTCCTGAATTTGGATCATAGGAGTTAACCTTTGTGATAAGTTCCTGGCAGGGAAAGGTTTGGGATTTCCTAATCCACAGGCTGTCATGTTTATGGTGAAGCATTTCCCAGGTAAGGGGACCTGAGGAAGCCCCTCACCTCCCAAGGAGCCAGGGTGGAGGACACCCATTATGTGAGAGATGAGTGAGCTGCGTGTAGCTGGTCCTCCATGTTATGCCGTGCTCTTGTGAGGGTGGATGAGTCAGTGGGCAGCTGGCTGCCACAGGTTGGTAGCAGGTCTTTGGGGAGAGTCGGTATTATTAGAAGGTGTTGGCGTGGTGCTGTGCTTGCAAAACGCTCCTCCGTAGCTGTTAAGTTGGGAAACATCAGGTGCACATTTACTGAAGCTGGAGCATCCGATTTCTTGGTGAAGCTACTTTTTTTTTTGGTGACTCCTGCAGAAGGGACCAATAGCAAATGGGGAAAGTTGCTATAGAAACCAGATGTACTCTGAGTTGGCAGGTGGGACAGTACCATTCTAAGGATGAGGCAGAATGGTGCTTAGACACCATCTGGTCCAAGCTACCACTTTAAAAGTTTGGAGACTTAGTCCCAAGGCACTTCCATCACACTTTGAAGGTCATTAAACCAGTTGATGGACAAAAATATTGTGCTCAATCTCCCTGACTCTGAGCCGAGGCAGGCCGGTCTAGGGTGCCAGATGACCAAGAGTGACTGACTCTCAGGTATCAAGGGTAATCACAGTCAGTCACCATAGCTAGGAAGTACTTAGACACAGCTGGTAAGAGATGGGGGCAGGACGTGAACCTTGGTCTTCAGAGGTCTCAAGTGACCCAATCACTTACTAAATGTTGGTTCGCAAGCCCCCTCCCCAAAATGTCACCTTTCCAAAAGGACTTCCCAGCTAAAAGAGGCTGAGTAGATGACATCATAGGTTCATGTCATATCACAATGGACACTTCTGACCCCTTGTCTTTATTAATAGCTAATCCCCAAAGTGGTCTCAGAAGCAAATTCCCAGATCCCCTTGAAGCTAAGAACGTTACTAAGACTTGGTTATCAAAGGGACCCTCACAAATGCTGGGGATAGTAGCTCATGCTTATAATCCCAGTACTTGGGAGACTGAGGAAGCATGAGCAAGAGTTCAAGGCTAGCCTGGGCTACCTGACAACCTGCCTCAAAACAGAAAAACAACAAAAAAGAAAAAAGAAGACACCTATATAAGTTTCGTTTGAGAGAAACACAAAGAATCGCTCCATAGAGAATGTATTGTGGATAGGAAGATGGCATCTGCGAAAGGAAACAGTGTCTGGACCTCAAAACCCAAGTATGTAGGTAGGAGCTGTGTCCTGGACTTATCGTCTGCAGGGCCTGTGCCCCAAGGCCAGGGGACCCAAGAGGGCCATGAGCAGTGCTGAGAGATGAGCTGACTGCCATTCCTAAGCATTGGTCTCGAGGCATAAGTCCCTGTCCCTTAGGGAGATTCTCAGGGCTCCAGAGAAGCTAATACATTCATCCTTTTCCATTTAGGCTGGAAGGCATGGGCCTGCTGGCTTTCTGGGCATCGAGAGGACCGTCATCACTGCTGTCACTGTCACCGTCGTGGCTGTGGCACACACCTTGGATTTCAAGTTTCCTTTATTCTCTATGCCACTGCATACCCTCCAGACCTTGGTCGTGTGTGTATCAGAGGTGTTCGTTGAAAATTTTCTGATTCTAGCCAGCTGAATAGAGGGACAGATGAAATTCTCAGGATTAAGCGTGTTGATAGGCAGGTGTTCCTAGTAAGCCACTGTCAGATACATATAACACACGACTTCACTAAAATATGTCTTACATGCAGAAGGACATCAATCATTTTCATTATTAGAAATTCCAGTAGATCAAGAGAAACAGGGTGGTTAGCTAAAAGGCTCATATTATCACATCAAGCTCCCAGGTACTTCCCATCTTTCGCTCATTAAAACACTGTGAGAGAGCTTTTGTTCTTGGGTTCAGCCTTTCATGGTGACAGGGTGGCTGCCATACTTCCTGATGTCATAGAGAGATACTGTCTTAGGTTTGTTTCCTGCTTCTGTGAAAATACTAGAGTTTGAAGCAGCTGGTCACATCACACCCACAGCCAGGAGCACAGAGAGATGATGATGTGATTTCCAGCTCAGCTTCCTTTTTCCATTTGCTATAGTCCAGGATTCCCTGCCCAGGGAACAGTTCCACCACAATTTACCTAATGAAAATAGTCCCTCCCAGACATGCCCCGAGCCCAACCCACCTACATCATATCAAGGTGATAATTATCATCGACCATCACAGATACCAACATTCAAGAGTATAAAATACCGACTGAATTCTCAAGGTGTCTCTTGGAAATGGTGACACATCTTCCGGAAGCTCCCAGAAGGTTTGCCCTCCTGTCTCATCAACCATTCAGTTGTGCAGAATGTCCTTTCTTAAATCAGCCGTGGACGGGGACTAGTTTTACCATAGTGACACATAGCAATCAAGATTCACGCTCTGTCACTGGGCAGGCTGTACGTCCTGCTCTCCAGGGCTTTCAGAGCCTGAGCAGCACAGGGACTTACAGAGAATGGAGGAGAAGACTTTTGGTCACAGCAGCCATTTGTGATTGCCCTGTGGTCTCACTTCCAGCTCATCCTTCACAAAAAAATGTCCCTGTGCTATGCAGGCAGGCATTGCTCTGCCAGGCTATTGACCTTGAAGTTCAGAGAGCAGAGAAGCATCTCAGAGACAGGAAGTCTCTTGCAGAGCTCCTGGCAGACCGGGATCAGAATCGAGTTGAGTTGCTTCCGTGTTGGGGACTTTCAGGATTCCCAAAGAAAAGCATTCTGCCAAACAGTGCACAGAGCTTTTTCGAAGGCGGAAGAAACTTCAGCATTGCAATAGCTGGTTAATTGCAGGCAGAGGTAGGGAATGTATTCCCTGGCTAGGTTTAACTCTGTATTTTAATAAACAGTTTAGAAGACAGAAAAATGGCTTCCTGTTGGCTGTTGAGAAGCCCCCTCTGCGCTGCTGAAATATTTAGCCTCCTGTAATTGCCGGCCATGCCTCAGGCTCAGGCAAACTGCTGTGAGGGGAGGAGATTTGAGCCGTGAGTCAACCCAGCCTTTGCAGGGAGAACCTCCTGCCTGGGGGTAACCAGGATTGCTAACAGTCTCCTGGGCAAGTTCATTGGGGATTTATTTCTGGGTGGAATTAATTTCTTTTTAGACTGAGCAGTCTCAGCTGCCTCTTCCGGAAGTGTGTGTGTGTGTGTGTGTGTGTGTGTGTGTGTGTGTGTGTGTGTGTGTAGGGGGTTGTTCATTTCTCTCTGTGCAGCTGCTTTCCACAGGCTTGTGGGCTAGGCTAGTAAGTGCCTTTGGACAGGAAGGCAGTTTTGCTTCTAATTCAGATGAATTCAGTTTAACTATTGTGCATTGGAAACATGAACAGTGTGCCCATTTCTTGCAGGAGCTGGGACACCAGAGGCCTGACAGGTCCTACCAACAATCCTCTGAGGGAGAGGAATGGGCAAGTCCAGATGATCAATGGTAGTGATATGTGCATACTGTTCCTAACTTCAAAACTCTCGATGGGCTGACTTGAGCATCTAAACTTTGGAGACCACATCCTTTGGATGGCAGTTTCTCTGGAGGGGAATGGCTCACAGGAGGGCTGGTTGGAGAAAGCCAACCCAGGGAACACATGTATGGTAGCAGCGGCATCTGAGGAGGGCTGGGGGTTGAAAGAAATCTTTGTGCTTTTTGTTAGTTGATGGATCTCAGTAGACCCCGAAATGGGCCTTCTGATGGCTCTTTGTTCCTTGAGGCTGTGAGAGAAATATATGAACTACAAGAGAACTTTACAGTTTATCAAAACATGTCAAATATGTCCTTGGTCTCTCACAACCTTATGCAGAGGCAGGAAGGGTCCAAATCACAGTTACCAAACCAAGGGAGCGGAGATGGGTTCAGAGGTGGTATGATAGTTTGGGTTGTTGTGGTGTCTTAGGATCACCATGGAAACAACCCTCTGTGCATGACTGTGAGGGATCTTCTAGATGACATTAACTGAGGTGGAAGACTTATTCCCAAAATAGGGAGAGCCATGCCATGAGGTAGAGTACTGGGCTGAATGAAAAGAAGAAAGCAAACTGAACAGCAGCTTTATCTTTCTGAGTCCTATCTGTGGAGGGCATGTGACCAGTGCCTCAGGCTCCTGCCGCCATGTTTTCCCTGCCATGATGGACTGTGCCCTTGAACTGTGACGCACATAAACTCTTCTTTCTTCAATTACATTTGCTTACTCTTATGCATGTGCATGAGTGTGTGCATGCGGTATATATGTACATGGATGTGTGTCCATGTGTGAAGGTCAGATGACAATGTTCTTTCCACACATCATGTCAGGTATCACTCTCCATTTTATTCTCTTGAGAAATGGCCTCTCACTAAATTTTGGTGGGCGAGGTTGGTGGTCAGCAAGCCCTCGATATCCTCCTGTTTCCGGTCCCCCCAACAATTCTGGGGTTACAGGTGCATGACCACACCTGGCTTTTGATATAGGTTACGGGGATTTGAACTCAGGTCCCCGTGCTTGAAGAGCAGGCTCTCCTACCCACTAAGCCATCTCCCCAGATCTTAAGCAGCTGACGTTCGCTACAGTTTTCATGGCAGCAAGACAAGCAGCTGACACATTGGGGAACTAACCCAGTGCCATACCACACAGCACAAAACTAGGAGTCAGCCCAATAAGCAGAGATAGAGAGGAGGCTTCGGATGGGGAATGTGAGATGCCAGCGGGGGCTGACGATGCTAGATCAGAGGTATGGGGGCGGTGCTGTCCCTACACTTCCTTTCTGAATACCCGGCAGTTTGTAACTAGAACCATTCTGTGTGGTTCTCTGCTTCCTTTGGGGACAGTGGCATTTCCTGTCAGAAGGCCACTGCAGCTAAAGGCTTTTAAACCGGGAGCACACAGAACTTGGAACAGAAAAGGATGAGGAGCTCCTCGCCTTGTTTTCTTGAATGGTGACAGCCTCCATCCAAACCATTCAGGTAACAGCACTCAGGATCCAGGCAGGTTTACGTCAAAATCAGCTGTGCATTCCGTCTGCACCTGACAGGTGAAGCAAAGGTGAAGGACAACCCGCTCTGTAGTTTAACGAGTCAGAACGGAATGTGTAGGGGGTCGCATGAGAACTGGCACAGGCGCCCTTTGTGCTAGTCACTGCTCGCTCCCCACTGTTTGGGTATTTAGCAATAACAGCATATAAGGAATACATGACTATGTGTTGCTCAAGAGTTGTGCAGGAAGGCCCACACTACTGAGCTAAGAGATGACATTTCCCAGATACTCGCTCTGTGCCTTTCTGACCTAGTGAATAGAATTTGGAGTCGCATGTGGCTACTGTTGTGTCTTTACCATCAAGTCAGTGACAATTAATTTAATAATCCCAACACTACGAGGCAGGTCAATTGTGCCTCTGTTTAAGGATCAGGAAGCCTGGAGAATATGGGTACCCTACCTAAGGTCTACTTAGCTGGGATTGAAGTCAAGCACCCTGCCTCTGGCCACCGGATGCCTCACCAGCATAGCACTCTGCCCCTGGCTGTTTAATATGGTCCTGCTGCTGCGATGCTGCCGATATGCCTTTCATTATTAGTCTCACTGTGAGGCTTCCCGTTTCAGTGACGGGCTTTCCACAGTGTTAGAAATGAGCCTTCCCCATTGTTGCCTTCTTGGCATACTTCCACTGTGTGAGAAACTGGGGTAGGGCACGATGGAGGAGACTCTTACCGGAAGTTTCCTTCAGTTGCTGTTGTGGTACGTAGGTAGTTAACCAGCATTGGTTTAAATGCTTATCTTACAATAGCGAGACTAAAATCTACAGAGGACCTTATTATACGTGACACTTCCTAGATGTGATTTTTATTTAACAAACTTTTAATAAGTAAAATCAAATTTTAATTTAATATTAAATCACACCCAGTGATATGGGCATGAAGAAACCTGGGTTTTGTCACACAGTAAGCAGGGAAGTTAAGACTAAGTACAACCTCTTGGTCACAAATTCCTTGCCTGCTGAGTTAGGTCATAATGCTTCAAGTCGCCCTGGGAAGATAACTCTAGTTTTTACCACAGCCACCCCTGGATGGATATACCTTTATCTGTTGGAGCCGAAGAGGAGGGCAATGTTGGCTTTTCTGGAGCCCTGATCTGGCCTCTGTGGCTGCTCCCCTGAACTTGTCTTCACAGACATGGCCTCCCATGAGAATGGACTATGTGTTTATTCTGTTCTCTGACACAGCCCTGCCAGCATACAGCAGACACCAGACATTCAAGCATTTGTTGAATGAATACATTAAGGAATGGATGAACAAATGAATTGCCATCATTGGCTCTTCCTCAGAAGCTTGGCTTTCAACCGCTTCTCATCTTCTTCATGCTTCCCGAGCCCCAGAGATCTTGCCTGTGTTTCTGTTATTCTGATACAGGCAAGACACGTGGACAGAAGAAGATCACCTGGGGATTCAGGGTTCTGTCTTTCCTTGAGGAACCAAATCTGTGGGGAAGCTTGGAGAACAGTCTGTCTTGTGTGTGCCTGTGGGCAAGCCTGTGGAGCATTTTCTTGATTGATGGTTGACGGGGAGGGTCCAGCCCACTGTGGGCGGGGCCACTCCCTAGGTAGGTGGCTCCAGGGTGGTTTAAGAAAGCAGGCTGAGCAAAGCTTGAGGAGCAAACTAAGTGGCATTTCTCTATGGCCTCTACTTCAGTTCCTTCCCTGACTTTCCTCGGTGATGGACTGCGAGCTATAAAGTGAAATAAACCCTTTCCTCACCAAGTTGCTTTTGGGTAGTGTTTTTCTCACAGCAGTAGAAAGCAGACTAAGAAAATGGGCTTCCCACTGGTGGAAGTTAGAGGCCCCGTGTGTCGGTCACCGCAGATCACGTGATCCAGCCTGTCAGAGCATGAGCAGAGGGGCCGGTCCAGACAGTGACACTGGGCACAGTGAGGCGTGAGACTGGATTCAGAGCCCACCTTGGCACCAGACCCTCTCCTTTTTTGCTTGGCACAAAGAGCCAGGCTTATGGAGTCTCTGGTGCACCGAAATGTCCCCGGGGATTTCCTCTGAGCTCATCGGGCACTCGCAGTAAATTATTCACTCTTTCCATTAATATTTGATTTCCAACAAAAGAGTAGGTTTTAAGAGGCTCTCGACAGAGAAGGGAGCCAGTGTGAGCCCCGATCTGCAGCCTCGTGGTGAGCCTGCTGTACCTTTGACAGCTAAATATTTTAGGGAGTCGGCAAGGGCCCATACCATGCTTCATAAAGCTGTTCAGAGGTTGAGGCTGGCTGTCGAGATTAAGGCACATTTATGAACACTAGCAATGAAGGTCAGCCTACTCTTCCCCAAGCTGGAAGACTCAGGTGAGCCTGGGCTTTAAATGTCCACACAGTGAGAACACTATGAAGTAAAATCCTGAAAACATTAGGTTTTGAGACAACTTAGAGTCACTGGACAGCAGAAAGCTATAAGAGTCTGTGTCTTGGCATGGGCACCTGTCCCCTCCTCTCTCTCCCCGGCCCTGCCACTACCACCTACATCTTCCTCCTAGGATCCCATGACCAAAGCCTACCCGTTATTCAAGGAGATCCTCTTCCAAGAAGGCTTCCGTTAGTTTCCATCTTGTCCTAGGTACATCTTGGGTATTGGGCTACTTCCAAATCTGTTTCCACAGCTCCACCACACCCTAGCTTCTCATGGTGAGCCAACATGTGACAAACATCTCTGACGTCTCCAGCTGCACACGGTGCTCGGGGCAGAGTGGCCGCTTCACACATGGTGGATGGATGAATAAATGAATCAGTGTGTCCTGCGGTCTCCGAGGAGGGCTAATGGCGGGGAGGTCTGTGGAAACTGGATGGGAACTGGTGTATGTTTCTGTGGGTGCAGCAGGGGGCGTCATCAGAATTTTAAGCACCCGAAGATGGCCAAAAGTGACACAAGAGGCAAGTTTGTGTGCACTCTGTCCAGCTCCTAAGACAAAGAAGAGGGCAATAGACACTTAGTCTTCATAGTTCTGGAGGCCAGGAAGCCGGGATGCAGCCCCTGGTGAATTCAGTGTCCGGTGAGGGCCCATTCTGCAGAGATGATGACTTCTTCAAATTGAGTCTTATATGGCAGAGAGGTCAGTTCTACTGTCTTTCACAAGGAAACTGACCCCGGGTCCCTGGCTGTTTACCTGAATCAAGACCCTCAAATGCAGGGGGCTCTGCATCCTCTTTCTGCTCAGATAACGTGCAGAGGGCTCTCTGACAGATTGCAGAGTGTGGTGGTATTGTGTTCCCCAAAATAGTGTGCACCCTAATAAACTTACCTGGGGTCAGAGACAGAACAGCCACTAGATACAAAGGCTAGAAAATGGTGGCACTCACACCTTTAATCCTAGCACTCCAGAGGTAGAAATCCCTCTGGATCTCTGTGAGTTCAAGGCCACATTGGAAACGGCCAGGCATGGTGACTCACACCTTTAATCCCGGAAAGCGAGCCTTTAATCCCAGGGAGTGGTGGTAGAAAGCAGAAAGGTTTATAAGGCGTGAGGACCAGAAACTAGAAGCATTTGCCTGGTTAAGCGTTCAGGAGTTCAGGCTTTCTAGCAGCACAGTTCAGCTGAGAGCCATTCGGATATGAGGACACAGAGACTTCCAGTCTGGGGAAACAAGATCAGCTGAGAAGTTGGCCAGGTGAGGTTAGCTGTGGCTTGTTCTGTCTCTCTGACCAGCATTTCACCCCAATAACTGGCCCCGGGTTTGATTTTATTAATAAGACTCTCTAAGATTCGTGCTACAGCAGAGTGCTGGTCAACATGCCTCCCATGAGGATTTCTACCCTTGCTAGTCTTACTCTGGGGCTTTTTAGCTCTTCCTGAGCCTTGAATGAGTCTGCATCCATGGGCTGGGTTATTTTTATGTCTGTAGGTCTTACACACTTTAGTTGGCATTGTGTTCCAAGACCACAGCTCCTGCCACAGTCACAATTAGATGTCCTCTCTGGGTCTCCCTTTCCAATTGAGCAGAGCAGGGCTTATCGTTAATGTCCAGTGACAGCTTCCTGTGCCTCCTGTTCTCACTCAGGACTGCTTTCTTCACCCATCAGACACTCTGTGGATTCCTCTGTTCTCTTTGTCATTGTGTTTATCCCCTTCTGTGTCAGGGGAGGCTACCCTTCTTCTCTTCTTCACATGGTATCAACAATCAGTTCTATAATCCCTGATGCTAAAGGCACTCTTCCCCCTTGGATTCCTAAAAGAGGTCCTTTGGTTATTGATGTACACATTGAACATTTACACCAAGGGAATTGGAAAATGCTGTAGAGTCCCTCTTGGGTCTTAAAAATAGTTCATATGGTCCTCTCTATGAACCATTGCCATGACCGTCACCACCACAACTGCCATCATCACTGCTGTCACCACCCCCACCATCACTACCATCATCACCATCACTACCACCACCACTACCAATATCAACACAACCACAACCACTACTGTCACCAGCATCACCACCACGATCATCACTGCCACCATCCTTGTGACTCCTGCTATCACCGCCACCACCATCACTACCACCGTCACCATCACCATCATCATAACCACATAGCATTTTCTCTGCCTTCCCTGGGACAGAGAAAAGGCACTGTCGGATGCCAGGGCGATGCAGATAAGCACAATCATTCTTGCTTCCCAGGCTCTCTCAGCTTTAACGGGGTGTAGCATGAGCCCTGACCCAAGTTACTTCCACCGAAGCATTGCAGGTAGTGAGATGTAACATGTGGCACATCTGATTACTATCTATTTTTGAACATGAGCTTTACTAACTGAAATGAAGTTCAACCAGGAAGGAAATAGTGCTGAGCCTCTTTATGAACCCTTAGCAGAGGACTGTGTGTGGCTTTGGACTTGCGCAACTCCATTTCTGCCTCTTCTCCTTCCTCCAAAGGCTAACTACTAGTGAAGAAAGGAAAGTGGCTTATGTCTGGTGGCAGCGGTTCTCTGTGGAGCACAGTTTCAAATCAATCCGATCCAGTATGTGCTTACTGTGGACCTACTGTGCGACAGCTCCAGCCTGAGCGATGAGAGCATCAGAGAGACCCTGGGTGGATGTGTCACGGAGAGGCTGTGTAAGGCCCAAAGGTCTCCTGCTCATAAGTGGCAAAGATGTTATTTGAACACAGCTGAACTCTGGGGTCTAGCTCTTATTCAGAGCCATGTAATCTCTTGTTAAGTTGCGGCCCCTTCCTTCTGCCCCTGGCTTTCACCCAGACACCTTGTCCAAGCGCTCTCCCCAGGTCCCTCCTTGCTGTGTCTGGTAGGTTACACAGTCCCGTGGGGGCAGGCTGTGCTTCATTTGGAATCATGGCTCGTGGGCAGACATTTGGAGGAGTTTATACAAATCTGGGTTTGGGAAGAGAAATGCTTGTTTATAACCAGACAGCCTACATGGCAGCCTTACAAGGCCAATAAAAACTCTCCATTTGGACCAGATTCCCAGGGCAGAAAAACCCAGTGGCCAGCTGTTGACAGAGAAAGTCAACATCCTACCTGGCAGGCTAGAGGGCCATTCTTCCAAGGGAGGTCAGGACAGTGTGTGGAGTCCTTCTTCCGATTAGCTGGCAGCTGTGTCCTCTGCCCAGGTGACTGTACCAGAAGCAGCACCGGGAGTTGAGGCCTACAACTCCCCACATGCAGTGGCATTAGTGAATCGAGTGGTCCTCATGGGGATGGACCTCTAGCCTGATGACTTTTTCTGAGCTTGGCTTCCTGGCTGTAAAACTCCAGGGATGGGCTGGGGGATGCCAAAGAGGTCTGCACAAAATTCACAGATTCATGCATTGTGAGAGACAGGGATGCTGATGTTAAATTATTTGTGTCAGGTGATGCTGAAGTGTCTGAAATCCTTTTTTTTTTGTATCTGCCTAAAGGGATATTGAGTTAGGAACACATTCATTTACCTTGAGTTTTGTGAAACACATTTATGTCATTCACAGTTAACCTTCACATATATTTTAGCTGTTTCTAGCAGGAAAAGCTACCAGGAATATTGAATCTCACTTAACTGAGTTAACCACATTATAGACCAAAACCCCAAAGACAGAGGTGGATTCTCTATGTGTGCGTGTGTGTGCATGTGTGCATGTGTGTGTGTGTGTGTGTGTGTGTGTGTGTGTGTGTGTTATGTATGTCCTTGTCTGATGTGTGCACATGTGCATATGGTGGTCACTGGTTGACATCTGGCATATTTCTTAATTGTGTTCTACCTTATTTTTTGAGACAGGGTCTCTCAGTGAACCAGGAACTCACCAATTCAGCTAGATCAGCTGGCCAATGAGCTCCAAGGATACTCCTGTCTCTGTCTTTATTGGTGATGGGCTCACATATGTGTTGCCATGTATGGTTTTTACACGGGTCCCGGGAATCCAAAATTCAGGCACTTATATTTGAGTCATTTTCCCAACCGCCGAAGACGTGTTCTTAGTGTGAGCTTTGTCTGTGACACCCAGACCCCAAAGAACATGGCTAATGGGGAAAAATAAGTTTGAGATGTGGAAAGCTCCCTTTTCTTTGAAGCATGCAGATTTCATTATTGGACTGTTTTAAACATGCATGACAGGGCACACAGAGAAGATATGCACGAGGTCCTATGGAATTGTTAAGCCTTGAGCTCTCGGTGACACAGCAAAGATTCTGAAGGGATTTGGAAGTCACAAACAAGATGCAACTGTCTTTATTTAGGTGAGTGTGCAGCTGGCGTTTGCCTGACCATGAAAGGTGCTTACACTCGATCGTTCGTCATTTGTAGGACTTTCCTTGTTCAGTATTTGTTCCTGTCTTTTGCTTATGAAAAAACTGGGCCATATTATTCTCATTACTGATTTGTATGTGGTCTTTTTATATTCTGATTACAGGTCCTCTGTTAGATGGATGTGTTGCAATTTTTTCCGTTCATGTCTTGATTATTCAGTTTTCTAATGATGGTTTTGATAAGTATAAGAATTTCTCAGGGCTGGAGAGATGGCTCAGTGGTTAAGAGCACTAGCTGTTCTTCCAGAGGCCCTGAGTTCAATTCCCAGCACCCACATGGTGGCTCACACTCATCTGTAATGAGATCTGATGCCTTCTTCTGGCCTGCAGGCAGACATAACACTGTATGTATAATAAATAAATATATCTTTAAAAAAAGAAGAACTTCTCCTCTCCCCCTTCTTCCCCTCCCAGCCTCCCTCCTCTTCCTCCTCCCCTTCTTCCTCTCTTCCCTCCCTCCTCCCCCTCTCTTGCTCCCCCTCCTCTCCTTCCTTCTCATCTTCTCATCTTTTCTTCTTCCTTCTTAGGTCTGAGAGTCAAATCCAGGGCCTCCAGTGTGCCAGCAACTGCTCTACTTCTGAGCTACACCTCCAGCCTGAGTGAACTGAAGTTGAGTTTAATGAAGTCTAGATTATCAACTGGCGTTTTACAGTGAGCGTTTTCTGTGTCTTATGGAGGAAATCTTTTCCTACCCCCAGGTCGGATGGATGCTTCCTTGCGTTTTCTTATTGATTTACTTACCTTTAACATGGTGTTTGTATCAATTCTGTACCGGTGAGAGGAAGGGGACCAGGTTCACACAGACTCAACCATTTTCCTCAATGGCTTCCACATTGTTTGTTGAAAAGATTCTCAGTTTGCCACCAGATTGCCCTGGGACCTTCATGAAAATCCACTGTTCTATTAGATATGAGTTTATTTTTGGATGCTCCTATTCTGTTTCATTGATCTCTTTTTCTTCCCACCAAGCCCCAAACACCTTGTTCGTTGTTGCTTTAAAGTGAGTCATGAAATTAAGTGAAGTGGGTCCTGAGACTTTGTTCTTTTTAAACACTGCTTGGTTGTGCTGGAATTCCCACATACATTTCCAAATTGTCTTGTCAATGTCAACCCAAAAGGACAGCTGATGTTTGAAAGGGATTTTGCTGAATTCATGGATCAAATGTAGGGAAAACTGAATCTTAACAGTAGCAAGTCTTTTCATCTGAAGATCTGGAGTGTCCTCTCTTGCCTGGATCTTTCAGAATCTTCCTTAGCAAAGGTCTGCCATTTTCATTCACTTATTCATATTTTAATAATTTATTCCTAGTCAACTCATAATTTTATATTGATATTTTGCTTCCAGCTTTGAGAGAGAAAGAATTTAAATTTTTACCATTAAGAGAGTGTTTAAGTACACCTTCTCCTCGTAGATATGACTTGGGGTGTTTAAACTGTCCCATTACGAGGAGATCTGATATGAGTTTTAGAAGCCCTAAGTGAACATCAGACTCCTTCAGCTTCTTTTCTGCACCTCTCGTGTCGACCTCGCTCTCCTTCCGTAGTCTGAATGCGGTGGATGACAGCAGCCCCTTTCTCGCTCTCCTTCCGTAGTCTGAATGCGGTGGACGACAGCAGCCCCTTTCTCGCTCTCCTTCTTTATTCTGAATGCAGTGGACTACAGAAGCCCCCCTTCAATTGATAAATTAGCCTTGCGTTTCTGAGCGAGACCTCATTTTGTCATACTATATTACATTGCAGATTGTGTTTGCTAATTTTAAAGTGACTTTTGTATCTATGCCCAGGATAGCCATTGGTGCCCTTGGGAAAAAAAAATCATTATTTGACTTTTGTATCAGGGTAATATTGTGTAATGAGCTGATAGTTATTCCCAACTACTTTGCTATCTGGAGGCCTTTACACCCTGTTGGTGTTGTTTCTACTGCACCCAGAGACCCAGAGTGTGCTGTGATTCTAGTGACCAGGCAAGGACATTGAGATAGCTCAGCAGGTAATGGTGCTCTCCAAGTCTGATGACCCGACTTTGATCCCCAGAAACCACAAGGTGGAAGGTGAAAACGGACTCCCCACAAGTCATTCCCTGACCTTCACACAGGTGCCATGGCACATGTGTGTGTGGGCGCGTGGGTGTGTGTGCGCGTGCGTGTGTGCGTGTGTGCGTGCGTGTGCGTGCGTGTGTGTGCGTGCGTGTGTGTGCGTGTGTGTGTGTGTTGTGTGTATAGATAGATAGATAGATAGATAGATAGTGTGTGTGTGTGTGCGTGTGTGTGTGTGCGTGCGTGTGTGTGTGTGTGTGTGCGTGTGTGTGCGTGCATGTGTGTGTGTATAGATAGATAGATAGATAGAGTGTGTGTGTGTGTGCGTGTGTGTGCGCGCGTGTGTGTGTTTGTGTGTGTGTGTGTGTGTATAGATAGATAGATAGATAGATAGATAGATAGATAGACAGACAGACAGATAAATGTAGGGGCCCTGAACCCTGCCATGGAGCTCTGGAAGCACGTCTCTGTTTTCTCCTTCCACCTCACAGAATTGCTTCTGATGTTTACCAGGAACAAGAGGGTGAGGCGCACAGCAGGGTCCATCTCTACAGAGGGTTCCCAGCACTTCCCACACAGCCATATGAGTCAGGATACTCATACCTCTGCCTTCCCCACAACCATTTCTCTCTCTGTTTGTTTCCTTAGTCAGTAAAAGATAGAGCACAAACTCCAAGTCTCTACTGGAGAGCTCCCTCTACTTGGGCTTCAACATGTCGCTACCTGCATTATCTTCACACTCTATCATCCGCCTCCATCATCCACCTCCATCATCTTCACACTAGGTGTTTTCAATCGGGTAACCTGGACACCATCCCTGGTTCCGCTTCGACAGGAAAAAGATTTTGCAACAATATTGAATCTGAACTGAACCTAATATTATCCCTTAGTATGAACAGAGCTGATACATCTCTCTATCATCAATTTTTAATCACTTAATTAATGGCAAGTTAAAGCATACATTTCTTTGCTTCCAAATGATTTTATATTGAAATGTAATTCATATAACATTGAGGAAATGAAGGTTCAGAAACATTGAGGATTTGGTCCAAGGTCAATAGTCAATAAACGTTAGAGCCAGAACTTAAATTCAGATTTGTCTTCACATATTGTATTTCTGTTTCTTGGTCATGTTTTTGGTATTCAGAAAAAAGAGGGAATGTCCTGAGTGAGGAGGACTAGACAGGCTCTCTATATCCATTTACTGCTCAGACATCCACCAACTTTTCTGTAGAAAAAGGTGACAGTTGAGAGTTTGGGTGGCTGAACCAATATCACATCATAGGACACTTCAATACTGAGACGACCTCAGAAGTTCAGAGCCCAAAGTCCTGCTGTGGAGTCTTTAGTGCTAAAAACACCGAAGCGAACTCTTCAGAACCAAAGACAAAACTCAAAGACAGAACGGGCCTGGCATGGTCAGATGAGGGCCTCGGTAACCGGGATAATGAATTCCATCGATGGGAAGGGGAGGGGGTGATAATTCCCAGGGAAAGATGGTGGTGGTGTGATGGGAAGCCAAGAACTGTGAGTGTGAATCCCCTTGTAAACCGACTGTGGAGTTAGGCATGTTGATTCTCTGTGGGCTCCAGGAGAAATCAGCAAACCCACGATAGTTTATTCCTGAATACATCCCTATGGGCAGGTACCTGCAGTCAACTGCTGGATTCGAAGTCACAGGGACTAGGTGACAACAGATAGCTCAGTAGATTTCACTCATGACTAGTCCGCGTGAACAGTCCATGAGGAGGCAATCTCCCCTTCTCAAAGAGAGAAATGAAGGACAGATGGAGAACAATTTTTAGATCTTTCCAGAATTAGGACTGACTCCACCTTGTGCTTATTCTAACTTTGATTCCTACACTCCTGATCAGCTAGATGGTGGTTTTTATTAGTATTAGTATTATTAGTATTACTGATTTTCAGCATTTAAATTCTGTCATTGCCCCTCTGTTTCCCAAACTTGCTAGGCAGGACATAGAGTAGTGCTGGCCATCAGGGGACCAGGACCAATGACAGAGATGAATATTCAGACGTGAGGCCAACTCTCAGGGTCCCTGGGAGGTACGCTCATCTTTAGTAAAAGGCCTTCTCATTGAGACATCCCTTCTTGACTCTGTTCTATCCTTTCATGGAAGCAGAGGGAAGAAGCATGCCTTTCCACAGTCTTAAGAGAAAATTTACAGAGGCTGTGTGATTCTATTTCTTAGGACAAAACAGCCCATCTTCTGGGAAAGCACGCGTAGATTTGTGTCAAATGTTTATGAACGCAAAATATGAGCAATCTGTTCCTTCCATCTGCTTTCCACGAGAGGCAAGAACCCTTATATAACAATGGGAGGATCTTCGCAACCACACGGTGGTCTTTCTGAAGGACTTGCCATGGCAGAGGCCCCGGGTATAGCAAGGCCGGGTCATAGGGTATGCAAGGAGGGCTTTCAGAATAGGAATGGGCAATTTGGTCTCTCAGTTTTTCTCTTCTCTGGATGTGGCGGTATCGTCATCAGCCTGGGCTTCCAAAGTAGCTGTTAGGGAAGTGCTTGGATGCTCAATGGATTGTTTCCATGGAGAACAGTGAAAGAGGGAGGTGAGCAGGCTTTCTCATGCTTGAAGGCAGCTAGTAAAAGGGGCCCTACGCTGAGCCTAAGTGTTGGTTATGTCTAACGCCTCTGTCCTGGGTTTTAGAGGCAAGTCTGGGGGTGGGTATATTGGATATATTGGAGAGAGAGCGGGAGAGCACACACATTTTGAGACTGTCTGTGTTCCACAGCGGGTGGAAGGTGCTGGAACCAGAGTGTGGGTGCTGGCTGAGGCTGGGCTAGACTGACCCAACCAATGGGAAGAGAAGGTTGTGCTCCCCCTGGGTCCAATATCCCAGCCCCAAACTTCAGGTCAGGTGATGGCTATGAGCCTGCCCAGTGTGTGTTATTATTTTCTACTAAACAGCACGCGTGGACACAGGAGCTGGAGCTATGAGAAGAATGGTCCCCACTGTGTGTCAGTCACACAAAGGGCAGAAATGGTCCTCACTGTGTGTCAGCCATGCAAAGGGCAGCTTTATTTCCAGGCTGTAGATCAGAGCCAGGTAGAAGAATGGACAGGATATTGTGCTGAGGTTATGAAAGGTGATATCTCCCCCCGCCTCCTCTTCCATACCTTCCTAATTAACACCCTCAAAAGTCACTGAGGCGTGCCCAGTTCAAGCCAGACAGAATTCTGTTTAACAAAATCACATTCCTTCAGGCTATGGTGGCAGACGCCCGTGATCCCAGTACCGGGGAGGCGGAGGCACAAAGATTGGGAACTGAAGGTCATTCTCAGCTACACAGCAGGTTCAAGACCAGCCTGTGCTACGTGAGACTCCGCCTCAAAGTCAAGAAACTAAATAAAATAAATACAGCCATGGTCAAGCTTTATTAAATAAAACGAGGACACGGACACTCCCAAGGAAGTTGACGACACCGATAGTGTTTTTCCCCATGGCACCTTTATTGTGCACTGTCCAGAATTACAGTTTTTCCGAATCACACAGCCTGTAGGTAGCGCTCTCCCCTAGACGGCTCTCACATTTCTAATTAGCCTTTCCCTGCTGTCTTTGTGTCCTATTCTGCCAGTGTCCAAGAAGTTCTCAGGTTGTTTCCTGTTATGGGGGAGGGGTAGGGAGGTATGCAGAGCTGGCCCTCCGCAAAACAATAGCCTTTCCCTCGCTGGGATAAGGAACTGGACAGGCTGGGGCTAGGACCTGACTCCACTGGGTGCCAGGTAATCTCGGGGAAGATTCCTGGTCTGAGCTGTCCTTGTTTCTTCACAGGTGAGAGGCTCTTTCTCTCAGGCAACTAAGAGGGCCCCGGTGGCTTGTGTACAAAGTGTCCTTCCTTCTGGTGGGGAAATGGAGACACCTCTGGCCAGAGCCAGGTGCTCACGGGTATTTGATTTATAAGAGAAACTGGTCCCTTAGTGGAGCCCTAGAAATGACTCCTTCTTGGTGTCATTTAAGGAAGGGGGTTAGGCAGAGACCCCCTCGGTGTGTATCATCAGAATCCACTGGGGCAGGCTGTTGCTGTTTCTGCCAGGGGTGGAATGAACACTGACCCTCTCCTTAAGGCCGTCCATGGCAGCCAGGCTGGGGGCTATGTTAGGGAGCCAGGGAGCAGGGCAAATTTGTATTTATTCAACCGCCCCCTCAGAGAGAAAACAGCTTCATGTGGGTGGAAACCAGCTTTAAAATGTGCAAGGGGTCCTTTACAGAGATCGTTAAGTCCCCTGCGAATGCCCTTGAAGGGTCACTTGTCACAGAGGCATCTTTACAGCAGGAACTGACTGTGAATGCGTGCTTACAGTGGGGAGGTTTCCCATCATTCACATCCCACCGACTTCTGAAGAGACCACCCCCTAGGCATCTCACCAAAGAAGGGATGGCACACATTGAGCTTAACACATTCCCATCTCTCACAGTCACAAAAAAATCAAAATCTGATAAAAGAATGGTTACAGGAGTGAATGAGCACCACTGCCAGTGAGCTACTGACTGCTCCATCCCACGGGTGACCTGCAGGCAGGGCCACGCTCATCTTCCTTAGTGGTAGTCCTTTCAAAATATGTGGAAAGCTGATCTGTCACTCAGCCCTTGTTCATGCATAATTCTCACGAAAGACAGGGTGCATCTAAGGTCTGCATGCCCACAATCATTTTAGATCTCTGACAGAACAACGAAAAGCCGCTCGACAATCTTGAAACATGCACCAGCCAAGACCATGGCTGGTATTACAGAAAAATGTCCTCTAGACAAGAGATGAGGAGAGAATGGGAGAGAAGTGGAGAGGAGTGGAGAGGAGGAGAGGAGAATGGGAGGGAAGACAAGAGAGGGGAGAGAAGGGGAGAAGAGAGGGGAAGAGGAATGAGAGGAGAAAACGGAGGGGCAGAGATGGGGAGAGAGAAGAGCATGAAGGCAAAAGAGTTGAGATGAGCTGAGACAACTGGAAAGCTACAGAAAAAGATGTCCTGTGGTTGATGGAGCAAAGCGATTAAAACCAAGAAAGGCTATGGATCCAGAAGCGCTTCTCCAAATATTTGGTTCATGCTAAAAAATAGAGCACATTTATTAAAAATATATATTTATATACCTTGATATGAACAGATACACACATCAAGCCAATGAAAAATGAAAAATAAGTTATCTCCCGTATCAAACAGCTGGAAACATCTGATGAATGGGATGCCTGTGAGCGGACCACCCCTAGAGCTGGTCCCAGGAGGTGGGCAGCTGAGCTGCATCTGCTCGGCTCATCCTCCTTTCCATTACGGGATGTGGTCAGCACTCCAGGATGAGGCATTTCCTCACTCGTTTGCTCACCACTAGTGCCGAAGGCTGGTCTTTCCAGCATCCCGTCAGGCGCCCAGTCAGAGACGCTGAGTTCCTCGTGGCCTGAATGAGTTTTGTTGGATTCATTGTGCTTCAGAGTGTCTGCTCCTCACAGCAGGATGGGTTCATTTGGTGACCTACTAGAAAGTTCGAAGGTGCATTGATGAAGCAGTGTGTGGTCTTCAAACCCACTGGCCCCCTGCTGTGTCCGGTCACCGATATGTGGACACACAGGACCTGTGTCTCGTGGCCATCTTGAGGCCGCCGAGGCTGCGTGGGGCCATTCACAGGGTGGTATATATGTATACGAAGATGATGACGATCAGGTTCAGGATGGTCCCAATGATGCCCAGCATGGCCAGCACGCTCTCTTCTTTGCTCTCCTTCTCTTGGCCTCCCCGGTCTTCATCATTTCCACTCGTGATTACCATCTTGGTTGCAAATGTCTTTATCTTCCTCGCCAGGCTAACCTGTAACGAAGAGAAACAGAACAACAAAACCACGGTCATCTCCCAGCATCCTCGCTGAGGTCAGGTGGAAGGGTGGGGTGACTACAGGCTTGAGGACTAGATCATGGGTTGGAGTGACATCCAGCGCATCGGACACAATCTTGGGATCATCTCTCTTGGTCCTTGAGAGATGGTAGAACCTGGGGGCTGGGCAGATCGTTCAGCCAGTCAAGTGCTGATCGTTCAGCCATTCAAGCGCTTGCCTTGCAAGTACAAGGACCTGAATTAGATCCCCAGTGCCCACAAACAAAGCATGCGTACTTGGAGTCCCAGTGTTGGGGAGGTAGACCCAGGGGGATCCCTGGAGCTCACTGGCCAGCCAGTCCAGTCTAATTGGTTAGCTTCAGGAAAATAAGAGATACAGTCTCCAAGAAGGTGGACAACTTCCCTAGGGACGAGAGCCTGAGGTTGATCTCTGGCCTCCACATTTGTACACACACATGCATATGCGCACAAACATGTCCACCAACAGACAAACACACACACACACACACACACACACACACACACACACACACACACAAATGTCAGAACGTAAGTTTTGAATTTCAAGGATGAGATATTAATAACATCAAGACATGCACCCTGAAGTCCAGCCCTCGGGCCACCCACTCTGTGTACCTTTCTCTCCCCTTTCCCATGAAGCAGAAACAGACAGCTGTTGCAATCATACTAAAACTAGCGGGGAGGTCATATACGTTTACGTGCTGGGTCAAGGCCAGGAGATGAGTCCTCCTCTGTGTTTGGGAGGGCATGGGGCATCATGGTCACACATGCTCTAAAGCTCTGGCTGAGATAGGGACAGGAGTAGGCAGGTCTGAGAGGAGGTGATTCTGTACCCAGAGAGGCTGTGAGCACTCCCTGCAAGGAGTGAAGGAGGTGGCCCTGCAAGAGCCTCTCATGGTCTCTGGCGCGAATACATGTTGGCACAACTGTTCTGGAACGCCATTTGGCACTAGTTAGGAAAGCAAAGAGACACAATCTGTAGCTGGGCACCTGCTCTCACAGCTGTGCATGGAGGGAGGGGAGTGAGTGAGTGAGAGAGAGAGGGAGGGAGAGGGAGGGAGAGAGAGAGAGGGAGGGAGAGAGAGAACAAGCGAGAGAGAGCGAGCTGCTTTGTGTACTTGGAGACTGAGAGGCCACTCACCCAGCTGCAGCAGCAGCTGTCCCAGCAAAGGGCTGGAGGCCGCCCAGGTGTGCGTCAGTGACCATGTGGTAACAGAACCACACAACTGGAATATTCCATGACAATGAGATGGCTGAGCTGCAGCTGTCCGTGACAGCATGGACCAAGCCCAGACACTGGAGGGAAAGATCATGTCACAGCAGAATGCGTGCAGCCTGACTATCTTTGAAGGCTCCAGACAGTATACTCTGGCCAAAGTGCATTTTGAGTTCTGTAACAAAGAATGACAGACAAGAAATTCAGGAGAGTGTCTTCCTCAAGCCAAAGCATTAAGGAATTCCCTGAGGGCACAGTGACCATCACTGGGCAATGGATTCTGGGGTGTTCCCTGCTGTCATTGTGAAGGACAGGTGTGTGTTTATGCTATTCTTTTGCATGCCTTGTATATTTTTAATAGGCAAGACTAACGTTCATGTATTAGGGTACTTAGCACAGTCATGTAGAGGTCAGCAGTTGAAACCTTCCTTGTCTATTTCTACCCCAATTATATTTAAAATACGCTGACACATGGGGCTTTTGAGGGGATGGGATCCGGGCACAGACCAGACTAGACTTCCTCCATGAGGAAGCTGCATCTTTCCAGCTAAAAGCTTTCTGACATTTAGGGGCTAGCATGGGTGATAATACTTCTGTGTATGCTGGTTGGATTTTGTCGACTTGTCACAAGCACAGATCTATCTGGGAAGAGAAAGCTCAACGGAGAAAAGATTGCAAATGGTCTGTAGGCAAGTCTATAGAACATTTTTCTTGATTAATGATTGATGTGGGAGGGCCCACCTCATCAGGGGTGGTACCACTCCTGGGCAGTTGATACTGAGTTGTATAAGCAAGCCGTGGAGAACAAGGCAGTGAGCAGTGTCCCTCCACGGCCTCTGCTTCAATCCCAGCCTCTGGGTTCCTACCCTGACTTTCTGTGATGGTGGACTGCAGGCTGAAAGATGAAATAGACCTTTTACTCCTCAAGGTGCTTTGAGTTCATGTATTTATCACGCTAGAGATCTAACTAGGACAATATGTGTAAATAGAAACACGTATGTTGATGTGTGTATAGAGATACACATACACCCATAAGACCCCCCCCACACACACGTGTACACCACCCCCACACACACACCACACATGCCCACCCAAACATGCTTCCTCACACATCATTGGTTTTGTTTCTCTGGAGACTCCTAATGCACAAGTCAAATGATGTCTCAGGGAGTCCATCCCAAGAGGATCATCATTGGAAATCCAGGTGTTAGGAGTGAGGATCAGCCATGAATGTCTTCTTACTCCTTCTATGGTGCATGTGCACTCCTGGAAAACCTCAGAGAGCCACTTGTTATACTGAGTAGAGCATCCTGTCCATGTGAAGGACAGAGCCCATCAGTGACCACCGGAGAGACCGACGCTGCAGAGTGCGTAAGTGAATGAACAGATGTATTCTGAAGGAACGCATTCTGTTCCCTTCACAGCTGTAGATCGCTGGATGGGCTTTGTGTGGGTTCTGATGCCCCAGAGCAGTTAGGAAAAGCTGTTTGGTCTTCCTTCCTTCCATTTCCAATGCTGTATAAAGGGACACATTCTTCAGTGTATAGCTTGATGCACTCTTTAGTGCTAAGATAAAAAATAAAAGCCAGCCTTCTGCACCCCTGGGGGCCTGCCTTGGTGACCCACTAAGTCACTGTCCCTTACTCCCTCCTTTTGACAACTCTCAAATGACTCCTAACACCACAGGCAGCTTTGCTTGGTTTTGAATTTTTTACACACAGACTCACACAGCATTCTCTTTGAGGACTCTGGTTTCTTCCCCCCACATTGCTTTGTAAGGCTCACCCACATGGCTCGGTGGTAGCCTAGCTCCTCTAGGCTCTCTTAGGAACAGCGGTCTCTTGGATCTACACACCGGAGACGGGTGGATCTAGTCTACTATTAACGGAACCTGAGGGGAGTTGTTGTTTGGGACTGTCGTGGGTAGCACCACTGTGAACGTTCTTGTCGTAATCATCGCCTGGTGCCATACATGCACATTGCATAGGAGAATGGTCCACATTTAGCAAAGCTGAAGGACTCTTACGGTGAGCATCCACACACCTGCTCCACCATGCCTGTGTGTTGGCATGCGCTTGCTTCAACACACATCCATCCACCTCGTCTACTCACCTTCTGTTTCGGAACATTTCAGGGTGAAGCAGATCTGACGACCCTCCCTTTAAACACTGCAGCAAGCATGTTTTAATTCTAGTCCTGTAGCCACTCACATTGTTTTCTAATGTAAAATTTACATGTATGTCATTTCTTCATAGCTACATATACTCAGCAGAAAAACAGGCATGGGGTGTGCATGTGTGTGGCTTTGGTAATATTGTCAAGCAGATTTTCAATGCAGTGACATCTGTTTGCTTGTTGGCCAGTGAGGACTGACTCCCTTCCCCTTGATTTTGGCCACTCTGTGGTCCAGACATTACATAAGCCTTAAGAAGATACAAGCTCTGTAGAAACCCACTCCTCATTCTGCTCTGGCTGGAAGGGTCTCCACACACTGGTCCCTTCTGTGCTGGGGTCTGTTGATACTTATCTGCTTTCTTCTAGATGCTGAGGATTCTGGGACAGGAGCACCTGAGCCTCTACTTCAGAGCACAGTGCCCAGGTGATCCATGCTGAGTGAACGAGCAGGTCCTGTGAGGGACCTGGCATCTCCTGTCTCTACAGGGCAGGAGCTGGACGGCCACGGCTGCTCTCGGGAGATGAGATTAGTGCTATCCTTCTAACCAGAGACCCATCATCACAGTCACTCAAGCACAACAAAGTGCCTGTCATCGAGGCTGCTTGGTTTCAAGGCTTAATTTAGCCCCTTCCCTGAGTTAACCTCGGATGGTTCTGACTCAGGAGGAAGTGGAGGGCATAATCAGGTCGCCTGTGTTTACATCCCAAGGACTCTGCAGCTAACCAGAAAGGCCTTTCTGACCCACAGGAGAGAGCTGCAATTCTGAAGTTAGTCCCTGGTTGTTGCTAGGACACCAGCCCACCTTTCTCCCTAGAAACCACCCCAGGAGGGTGGCTGGACTCCCAGGGGTGTAACTGAGGACCCCACTGGAGGGAAGCTCTTAGGACATTGTTTTCGTATGTAAACTGGGTAGGGGACGGGGTACCAACAGTGTTGACTGGAGGACACGAGGGGCTGGGAGCTCAGCCTGGAAACCAGGGTAGTGAGAGAAATGGAGTCAAAATAAGTGCTTCCTCCTTCAGGCTGCCTTTTTGCTGGTTGTCTGGTCACCACGATGAGGTAAGCAATGCACCATATCAAGAGTGAAATCGAACCAGTAGATCATCAATTCCAGATGGAGCACACATGAGTGGGGAACATGAAAAGTGTGATCTTTAATAGTCAGGAGAAAGGGGTGTGTTTGTGACCACAGGGTAGAGACAGCTATCTGGACAGAAAAGCCCTAACTATGAGGACAACTGTTAACGGATCCCCAGGAGTTATGCCTGAGATCCTTGGTTATCAAATACTACCATAAAAATGAACCACAGAAGCTGCCAACGAGGAAATAAAGACATACGGCTAGTGAGTGATATGTAGTGGCCTATGAGATATGATTGTACATTAGTATCAAATCAGCAAGAAAGCGATAAACACACAATAGAAAAGTGGGTAAAATCCTATCTGGGAACTTCTCAAAAGAGAAGCCACAGAGACACTGAACACGGTCCTCAGACAAATGAAAATTAAAACACAATCAAGTACCCTTCAAGAACCATGAGGTTGGTAAGAAAGAAAACTCCAAGTGGCAAACACTAACCACGACATAAGGCTGCAGGGACACCAGATACTGGCTTCAGGGCCCATCAGGCCACCACCTTGGAAAACTGTATGGCACCTGGTAAAGCTGAGCCCTCTCCATCCCTGATGAACAGCCATCAACCTCCCAGGACAAGCCCTGAATACACCTGCATATGCACACACCAGGGCATGTGGACAAGATCTTACATTTGTGGGCAGTTAGTGGTTATCTCAGTGGAATGCTTGAACACTGTGCAGACCATTGAGAGCCCTTACACTGTGAGTAGAGGGAAGGCAGGAGATGTTGGGACCTCACAGGCACAATGTTGAGAGGAAAGGCGCACTGCAGGCTACAGAAAGAGGTTACCGTTAATACGGAAAATGCACCACCACACTGTTTGGAAGTCTAAACCTGATGAATTTGCAAAAGAAAGCAGTGGAATGACAAAGCCAGGGTAGTGGTTCCCACCAAGTGGATGGGATGGGCGGATGCTGACGGATGCTCTGAGGCTCTGGTAGTGCTTTCTAAGCCGGTGGCTGGCACATGGGTGCTTGTGCGTTATAACTTCCATTTCCTAAATAGGCTCCTTTTATCTATCCATTAACTAATAAACCAATTACTTATGGTCATAAGTGAATTAGCCAATTAATAAACTATACTAAAAGTGAATATAATAAGCGAGTAGAAACAACTTTGAGGGTGTATTGCAGGTGGATGTTCACGGGTGGGCACGTGCAAGCATGGGGGTGTATAAGTGTGTGCGTATGCCTGTGGGCCAGAGGTCAACCTCAGATGTTCATCTTCAGGAGCCATACCCCTTGTTTCTGGTTAGGGTCTCCATTGAGACCCAGGGCTTGCCTATTAGGCTAGGCTGACTGGCCAGGGAGCTCCAGGGATGCCCAACCTCCATCTCTCCCCACCACTGGGATAATGCACACACCACCATGCCTAGCATTTTACACGGATATTGGGGACTGATTCCAGCTCCTGCGGCTGCATGGCAAGCACTTTACCCACTGAGTCAGCTCCCCAGGCCATAGCAGAAACAACTTTAAAAACAACAATCATGTTTTAAGGCCTGCCATGTTAACCTTCAAAAGGAGCCCTTCCTTGTCACCAGAAAGAGGGTCATGATTCTGCAAAGACAGAATCCTGTTCACAGCCTAGCCTCCCTAAGGTGGAAAATTGATGGGCCCCTTACTTTTGAGCCGACTCAGCAAGCTGGTCCTCCGCTGGGCTGCTCCTGCTAAACACACTGGAGAGTTTTAATCACTTGCCTAACTGGGATGCCCGTCTTGGGAAATAAAGCAGGAGTACACAGCGATACTGTGGTTTGGGTGTGGAGGCTGTGGGAGAGCTGGGAGCACAGACAGGAGCGAGGGCTCTGTGTGCTTGCTGGAGTCAGAGCTGGTCAAGAGAGGGGCCACAAGGATGCTCACCGCTGCTCACAGCACCGCCAGCATCCATGTCCTCCTCCATGTACCAGCATCTCAGGTTTCTTCGGGAAAATCACCCTCCATAGCAGATGCTGTCAGTCATGGTACTGAAGGGATGGCCTGCATCTGGCTAAGCTTACCAAATGGATGGTCTCTTTCTACACTCAACCTTAGAAAGAGATCCAAGGTGGGACCGCAGTAAACTCTGATTCATCCACCTTGATAGTCAAAGATGCATCTTAGCCATGGTGCCCAGAGGAGAACCCACTGGCTGCTGCCTCTTGGAATCGGCCCTCTGCAAAGCCTGGCTCGCCATCTCCTTGTGCCCCCCAAGAGCAACCTCCATATTCCTGCCATGAAAACACTATTTTTGCTTAAGAGAATTGGAACCCATTATGATCAGCAACTATCCCAGGTAACCAGAGAGCATTTACTCTTCCAGAACAGATATTCAAAGTTATTCTGTTTCTAATTCCTCATCTAAAACCTAAAATACCCTGAGAGGAGAGCCTGTCCACTTAACATTGCAAAACAGCATCATCAACTACAGAGTTCATACTCAAGAACCATGCAATGGAGCTATTTAAAAAATTGTGAAAAATCTGTTTTTAAGTAAGTTTACAGCTTTGTGTTGGGTCATCCCTAGCCATATGTAGCTGCACACAGCCCTGCAGGCTGTAGGCCGAACATGCTTGCTAGAACTCTATGGAGTGTTAGCAGTATTCTCCCCATCATTCTGGGATTTACCACCTCTCAACACAGCTGACTCCACCTCCTGACAGCTTTATTCAGGACCGTTCTTCTTTGCCTTCAAATAAAATCTCTTCACTACATCTTGTACCCACTGGGGCCATTTTAAAAGCTAGTTCCGAAGCCAAAGTAAATCCTCATTATCCTCAGCAACAATTCTGTTTTTGAAAAATGAACATCGATAGCTCTGGCTTCAGATACAGCAGGGACCCTATCTTGCCTCCATGGCTGACCAGGATCTGGTCAGGCGATCTGGTCAGGATGCTGCATTCCTCAGAGCCCCAGGGTTCTCTTTAACATGAGGGGTGGTATGTAGCTTGTAGGATGAAAGATAAGGGATGAACCTGCATAGCTGAGTGACCGAGACCTGCTGTGATCAAAGGTGACATTGATGGAGACTCCTTATGGCTCCACAAGACCCCCGTTCTCCAATTAAGCACCTTCCTGCTCCCTACTCATCCAGAGAACCCATCTCACCACAGTTCCTCTCTTGGGAAGGCTCCAACTAAAACATGACATCACTCTAGGATAGGTTTCCCAGGCTACACACAGGAGGATCCTCCCTCCTTTCTTCTGGAACGTTCTGACATGGTCAGCTTTCCCCTACAGCATGAGCCTCCATGTACTCTCCGAACAGAGTAAGAAGTACAACTAGAACCTTAACCGGCTCTGCGAGTGACTCCATGAGAGAGACACGGTAAGGGATGGCCAGTTTCAGGTGTAAGGGACAGCCAGTTTCAGGTGTCGATTGTGGTTTGTTCTAGTTACTTTTCTGTGGCTGTGAGAAGACTCCCTAACCAAAGGCAATGTCGGGAAGGAGGGTTTGCTCATTTCCAGATCGTAGTCCATCACGGAGGGAAATCAGGGCAGGACCTCAGGCAGAAACGGAAGCAGAAACCATGGAAGAATGCTTCTTGCTTTCTTACATAGCCCTGACCCACCTACCTAGGATGCCGCCCACAGTGGAATGCACCCTCCCATGTCATCTTCAGTCAAGGTAGTGTCTCACGGACTTGACCACAGGCCAATCCGATCTGGCAACTCCTCGACTGAGCCTCTTTCCAGGCGACTCCAGGTTTTGCCCAGCTGACAATAAACTTACCAGCACACGGTTTGAATGTAAAATGCCCCCCTCGGGCTCCTGTATTTGAATACTTGGTCGCCGGGTAGTGGTGCTGTTTGGGAAGGTTGTAGAGTATTTAGGAAGCAAAGACTTCCTGGGGGAAGTGGGATCAAATCAGACTGGCCCGGAGGTTTTACAGCCCAGCCCTACTTCTGTTCACTCTCTGCTTCCTGACCGCTGAGGCACTGCAACCAGCCAGTCTGTTCCTGCAGCCACCACTGAGCTGGATCATAAGACCTGGACTGTAAGCCAAAGCAAACCCTCCTGTGGTGATATTTTATTTGTGCTCTAACAAATGAAGCTCGCCTGGGGATCCGAGGACAAAGCCAGACACTATATTAAACACAGAGGTCAGGCAGCGGTAGCACACGCCTTCAATCCTAGCATTGGCCAGACAGAGATTCATCTGTGAACTCTGTGAGTTCAAGGCCACACTGGGAACAGAGCCAGGCATGGTGGCACATGCCTTTAATCCCAGCACTAGTTAACCATAGAGGTCTGGAGGTCTGTACAGACAGACGGGAAGTGATAGAGCTGAGCGGAAAGAGGAAGTGATGTAGCTGATAGGAGAGAGGAAGTAAGATGGCAGGGCACAGAAAGGTATAAAGGCGTGAGTATACAGGAAGTAGCTCTCTCTTGGGCTGAGGATTTCCCAACAGTAAGAACTTGTGGCTGGCTTGTTCTATCCTTCTGGTCTTTCAGTTCTCACCCCAATATCTGGCTCTGTTTTTTTTAAATTAATTAATTAATTAATTTTTTTAAATTAATAAGACCTTTTAAGATTTGTGTTACACCCTCCCTTCGTTGGGTGTTGTATCACAGTACCAAGAAACATCACTGATACAGCTCCTACCCCGGCTCTAACATGCTCTGACCCTGTGCTACGAAGTCCCTTCTCTCTGCACTTGTTTCTCACAGAAGCTTCCTAAGAATTGGAGATCAACCCTGGCAGAGCCAATGAATGACTGACAGTGACCTGGGGACCAGAGAATGCTGGTGTGGCAGTTAAGAACAATGGTGGCAAAGACCATGCGGCACATGAAGTCCTGCACATGAAGGGAAGACAAAGGATATCAAAATCCAGGTCCACTTATGATTACAAATAATAATTTTAAAAGTCTTACTTGCATAGGAAAAAAAAAAACCAGAAAAACATGCCTGGGGGGGAAATTCAGAAATTTTCTACAACATGGTTGATCGTTCTTGTACTTGTGTCTTGTTAAAAGCAATCAATATGTAAGTAAATAAAACAGTGAAGACCCTGAGTATGTCTGTTTTATCACACTCTTAGAAGAACCTCAGCTCTCAAGAGCAAGGCACCCACTGCTGGTGTGTGAGGAGAGACCTGAGCGTCTGTCAGTTGCTGCTGGAGAAGCAAGAGAGGGTCAGAGAGGGGCTGGAGCTGGCTGTGAAAACCACAAGAGATGAAGGTCCTGGGGCTGGGGAGAGCTGAGCGGGCTGGAGCTGGCTGTGAAAACCACAAGAGATGAAGGTTCTGGGGATGGGGAGAGCTGAGCTGCTCAAGTGTTTGTCTTGCAAGTATGAGGACCCAAAGTCAATCTCCAGGATCCATAGGTTTTGTTGTTGTTGTTGTTATTTGTTTATTTTGTTTTTGTTTTTTGTTTTGGTTTTTTCGAGACAGGGTTTCTCTGTGTAGCTTTGGAGCCTTTCCTGGAACTCACTCTGTAGCCCAGGCTGGCCTCGAACTCACAGAGATCCACCTGGCTATGCCTCCCGAGTGCTGGGATTAAAGGCGTGCGCCACCGCCGCCCGGCAGGATCCACAGTTTTTAAAAAGGCCAGGGAAACAAGGAGATGGCTCAGTGGCTAAGTATGTTTGCTGCCTAAGGACGAGGACCTGGGTTCAGATTGCCAGCTGTGTGTACCCAGAACCCCAGCATGGAAAGGAGGGGAAACAGAGTCAGGTGGGGACTACTGGCTGAGTCTAGCAGGAAAATAGTGATCTCCAGGTCTAGCAAGAAACCCTGTTCCAAAGGAATAAGGCAGCAAGCCATGGAGGACACCTGGCATCCTCCTCCTGCCTCTGCATGTACACACGGATGTGTGCACCTTCACACACACATATACACATGTGAAGGCAGGTGTGACGGTAAATGCTTATAATCTCAGCACTGGGTCTCAATGGCTAGCCAGATGGCTTCAGGCCAAAAGGAGAATCTACATACACACACACACATACACACACACACACACACACACACACACACACACACACACACACACACTTGAACGCACACACACACACGCAAATGCCCACAGATGAAAGTCTCAATACTCTTTGGACAAGCAGCGCTATTTACCTTGAGTGGGAGTTGGCACCTGTGTCCTTTCACCCCATCAGGTACATCTCAGAATTCAGTCTTTGCTCCTCAGTGTGTGAAAGGTACCACATGTTCCAGAAGGGCAGGGGAGGAGACCTTGCATCCACACTTCCTGCATCCTTGCTCTGCAGTCAGTCACCTGGCTCAATTGTCATTCCGAGCACTTTCCTCCCAGAACATCTCACACGTTGGGATGAGGACGGTTCATTCTGGCCCTATTTACAAGGACAAGCTGCTCTTTTTAAATCCAGACTATCTAGTTGATAAGTCTAGCGGATGGTGCTAGAGGGCTGGGCTGGGGCAGCATCAGCTTTTCCCTCAAGGAAAGACCTCAGTGTCTCCAAAATCACAGTAGCTCCTGGGGAACTCAGGCCGCTCTTCCTTGAGCATCCTCTGAGTATGACAATGAGCCGAGTCGTACACTAAGTGGTGGTGTGGCACAAATGGCAGACAATGCTTGCGTCTGAAGGTCTAAATACAAGCAGATCATGAAGGCCGTGAGAGTCCAGGGTGCTATGGGAACCCGGAATGGGGCATCTGACTGCCTGGGATGGCAGGCCAGGAGTCACTCCTGGAAGACAGGCAGTCTAAGCCAAAGTGGAAAAGGAACGTGAGATTAGCTTAGTGAGTGCAGGAGAGAACAGCTAGGTGGAGACTGACATAAAGGAAAAGGGAATATAAACACACAGGACCATTGCAAGGCTAGGCCATGAAGATCACGGTGAGCTAGGGGGCGCTGGGCTGGAAGGAGAAGCAGCAATGGTAGCTGGGGCCCTATAAGCCTCAGAAAGCAATTTTGGAATTTATTCAGCAGATACAACATAGATGTTCACTTCATATATTTTCTCAGCCACACACATTCACTATTTACACTCCCTTGTATGCACGAGATATTTCGTAATAAATTTTTAAAGCTCAATTAGCTTCTCAAATCAAACCACAGTAAGCAAACACTGTTAGCTTGCTCACTGGGTAAAACACAGCCCCTCGCCTCCAGCTCTGCCAGTGCCGGACACACAGCTCTCACTTCCTGCTTTCCAGGCTCTCAGGGCATGAGCTGGGAGCCCTGTGCAAGCGGCCGACTTCCTGTGCTCACGTAAGGTCTTCGTCAGGACCAGGGCAAGAGTTTCTCCAAGGGACAAACTCCTCTCTCTGGGTCCCTGCACAGCTCAGGTGGTCACAGATTGGCCTGGTGTTATAACACAGTTTCCTAAAGGAGAGTGGTAACCAGGTTGTCCAGCAATTGGAATCCTCCCCCTCCCCCACCCCAGCAGCTTTTAAGAGCCACTGAAGACAGAAAACATTTGTAAGACATTAAGCTTGCTCAACAGAGCATCACAGTTATGACTATTAATTAGAGCACTGCCTCTCTAATTGCTGCTATGTGGCTGGATCTAGCCTTGTGCTTGGTACTTCTCATGATGTGCCCGGTTACTGCTTTCCAGTTACATAAGACTACAATAGTCACAGCTATTTAGCAAGCAAGAGTGTGGACCAGGCCCTATGGTCTTCCATCCATCCATCTATCCATCCATCATCCATTCATATAGCAGTCATACATTCAAACACACGTACATGATAGGTGGATACCTATCATTCATCCATGTATCCTTATATCCATCCATCCATCCATCATCCATGCATGCATTTACCCATAGTTTACCTACATATTTACCCATCCATCACTCATTCTCCCGTTGGAGAGAGACTGTTGTCCCTCAGAACTCTACCCTGCCTGCCTGCCACCTCCTCTGAGCCACAGGCCCTACTGACGAGTCAGCACATTCCACTCCACCCAGAGAACAAGCAAGACTTAAGGGCAATGGTGGGGATTCGAAACTCATGCTTGGCTCCAAGGAGCTGTGCCACAAAGCTCACACAAGCCTGGGTGGTGATGGCTGCCATAGGTGACAGAATCGCTTGGAATCACTTTCATTTTTACACACATCTCATTGGTGGTTAAAATGCTAAGGCCCCTCTGAGCAAGACTGTAATTCTCAGCTCTGACCAGAGATGCCCAGGAAGAACAAGACCAGCCCAGTAGCCGTGTGCACACCTGGTACCCAGATCTTGGTCGGGGTACGCCACTCTTCAGTGGAAAGAACCAGTGCTTCCCGACTCTCGGGCTGAGGAAGGGCAACTTCAAGGTGGGGTTTGGACACTCTGTGCTGCTACAAAGCAAGGAAGTGCTCCAAGAAAAGATGGGTGGGAGAGCTGGCAGAGGATGCCAGCACAAACCTGAGTGGCTAGAGCTGGGACAATGTGAACGAGAAAACAACCACAGCATTCGATGGTAACTCATAAAATAAAACACATACCCACGAGTCTTTACTGATACAAATGACCACAGAAAGGAATAAATGTGTGGGTGGGTCAGTTGTTTCTTTCAGTAGAGCACCAGATAATACACGCAGAAGAAAACAGAGGTAAACAATTGCCACAGGCAACAGCACTACACAGTAACTGTGGACCAGATCCACTGAAGGATGCTAAAACTATCGAGAAATGTTTGACAGAAAGATTCACCCAGATTCACATGCTCTCAAGTATCGCTTTCAGGGCAGCAATAGAGAAAGGAAAGATGGTCACTCTACTAGTCTGTTGGAAGCCCCTTAACCAAGCCATCAAGGTCAACATCACCATGGAGATACTGACATCGCGTACCCTAACATGAGGGACCAAGAAGTACATAGCATAGCTCCGGGGGAATCTGTCCTGAAAAGTTCAACCTTATCCAGGGCTGAGCTTAGAGACAGACATTGAAAAAATTGCTAAGTGCTCTTCTGAAATGACAAGGTCGTGGAAGACGAGGAACTGTCACAGGTTGGGGGACACCGAGCAATGGTGTTCACCACCTGTGAGGACTAAGGTACTGCAGTCACAAAAGATGTAAATTTTAGGGGACCTCGTTAAGATAGCTGCATGTTTTCTGCAAGTCCAAAGTCTCCCAAAAAGAAGGAGTTCAAGAGATGACAGGGTTCATTTCCTGTGCAGTCTGTTGAGCCTAGACACCAGACACCAGACATCAGATGCGCCGGACACACCAGACACCCAGAAGGAGCCTTCATTGCTCCAGCTTCAATGCCAAGAGCCCAGGAGAGCCATGTGAGAGATCACTAGGTCCTGTCAACACAAGCCACAGAACCAAGAGAGATATTAACAAGTTTTTGGTTTCAAACCAAGAACTTTAGGATGAATGACCAGTTATTCAGCAGTAGACACAGGAAGGCAGGTTCAGAGAGGCTATTTGGCATCCTAAGGGAAGAAGTGTTTTCTTCAAGCAGGAGCAAGGGATTCTGGTGACATCTGAGAAACAGGCAGGTCAGAGCCTGTTTTAGTTAGGGTTTCTATTGCTGTGAAGAGACACCATGACCACGGCAACTCTTATAAAGAAAAACATTTAACTGTGGTGGCTTGCCTACAGTTTCAGAGGTTCAGTCCACTACCATCATCATGGCGAGGAGCATGGTGGCGTGCAGGCAGATATACTGCTGGAGCTGAGAGTCCTACATCTTGACTCAGAGGCAACAGGAAGTCGACTGACTGTCACACTGAGGGAAGCTTGAACATAAGAAACCTCAAAGCCCACTCCCACAGTGACACACTTCCTCCAACAAGGCCACACCTCCTGATAGTGCCACTCCCTTTGGGGGCCATTTTCTTCCAAACTACCACAGAGCCCTCTAGACAGCAGTAAAGAATATGAGCATCCCTGGGCCGAGGTGGCGCAAACCTTTGATCCCAGCACTCGGGAGGCAGAGCTAGGTAGATGTCGGTGAGTTTGAGGCCAGCCTGGTCTATAGAGTGAGATCCAGGACAAGCACCAAAACTACATGGAGAAACCCTGTCTTGAAAAAACCAAACAACAACAACCGTCAATTTTCTTATCTGTAAAGTGGGGAGAATAATTCTCTGGGCATTTGAATAAGTGATGTTAGCCGAACAGCAAACCAAGCTTGCTGAATTTGTAACTGTATCCAAAGCATGCCACTGTATGTGTAGGGGTGCTGAAGTGTGGGCTTGCTTATTCCAGAACCCTTGTGACTTGATGTCTTCATTGTCATAGATCCAGATGGTCACAGAGGGTCCCTGGGTTTGGTTTTCCCTAACAAGGACAGTGCCACTGTACTATTCTGACACTGTCACTACATGTTCCATGCTAGCTAAGCCACCCTAGACTCACTCACTGATCAGTCCTGTTTTTCTAAGCTTTCCTAGGCCATAGTGGACATTGTTTTAATCACTCCATACCTACATGGGGAAATGCCAGTGAGTGCATGTGTGTGGCCAGAGGTCAACCTCAGATGTCATTGCTCAGGAGCTATCTGCCCTGTGTTTTGAGACAGGGTCTCTCCTTGGCCTGGAGCTCATTGATCATGCTATATACTGACTGGCCCGCGAGCCTGGAGGAGCTGTTGGCCTGTCTCCACCTCCCTAGTGCTGGGATTACAGGCGCATACCACCATGTCCAGATGCTGTCACATGGCTTCTGAGGTGCAAACTCAGATCTTAGCAAGCACCTTATCCACTGAGCTATCTCCCCAGCATGCCCCCGCCCCCATCCCGCATTGAGTGTTCACATTTGCAATAATGAAGAAAGGACAAACACCACCGTCATAATTTCATAAAGGAGGGGGGTGAGCTGGGCAGGAGGAAGATAGGTCTCAGCAGATCTGACAGATAGGCCCACGGCTGGCACGGCACAAAATGAGCCAGATACAGACCCACGCAGTCTGGACCAAGCCCATGGTCCAAGTGTGTTACTACAGAGCGTCCATGCCCTAGTCTCCCTGCCGAAAAATGAGATCGCACCCCTTAGCTGATGATAACTGCTGCCCACATCAAATGAGAAACATTCCAGAAGCTGTTACACCTTTCCCCCTCTCTTCCCTGCCATGTTTATGGCTCAAAGTCACAAATAAATGATTATCTACTTAGAAAAATATATGCTCTAACACCCTAAATCCCCTCAAAGGAAAAGGAAAAGCCTTTAAAGAAAATTTACTTGGGGACACTGTTGAGATCAGAAATCAAAGAAGCTGGAGCATGTGGAAGGTTTTGGAGACCCCAACTCTTAGCAATATGGAGGGGTCACAGTCTCCATTCTTTGCCCCTAGGTCCAAGCTGAGATGTCCCAACAGAGACTGGCAGAATGCAATTAGACCGTGCTGTTAGGAAGTGGGCTCCCCACACCACCTCATGACTGACGATCACTTGAGGGCCCCTGTTTCCAAATGCCCTGGAGAGAACCAGGTCTGCACAGAACAACTTCATTACTGAGATTTCCCGGTGTTCACTATGGCTGGGCAAATGGCTGGGCTGTGCTAGCAGCGGATAAAGAGTGCATATTTCATGAATCTCCTCTGGTAGGCTGCTACCCATCTGAATTCCACTTACTTGGGAGCATTTACATTTTAATGTGATTTTTTTCCGACAAGACCAGACAGCTGGGTGGGTTTTACCAGCTCTTGAGATACAAAAATCTCATCTCTGCATAGGAATCCTTGCAATCATTTTTGTGTGTGCGTCCAGGCTGGAAATGGCCCCTTCTAAACTTTCTGGCTGATAACTTCCTGAAGAAACATCTATTGACAGGCAGAGAAAAGTCAGGCTGACAGTTCTGATCCAATGCTTGTCCAGAACTAATAGGGAGAAAAGGGATTTTCCAAGAAGCCACCATCGCTGAGAAATGTACACCGTGCCATCCCTGCCTACCCATCTCAAATTCTCCCACGCTCTCCCTGAGTCAACTCTCTGTCAATGGCACTGGCATCCTTGGTCTTTTGTGAATGCACCATCTCAAGCCCCCTGCACTTGCTGTTTCCCCTAGTGGCACACTTTGTTTAGACCTTCAAACTGGCTTGTTCTACCCTGATACCCTGAGGCCACCTCCTGAGCATAGCTCTCCTACTTTTCTCACTCCCCACCAGAGTAATGGTTAGTGTTGTCAGTTTGGCAGAAGTTAGAATCACCTCTGAGGATCCCTGTGGGGGTTATCTTGACTGTTTGATTTGAGGTGGGAAGACATGCCCACTGTGGGTGGCACCATTCCCTAGCTGGGATCCTGGACTGTGTAAATGGGGGATGGGAGCCAAGCAGCAGCAGGCATTCATCACTCTCTGCTTCTTTGTTCTGGATACAATGTGACCATCTGCTTCAAAGGCCTGCCGCCTTGCGTTCCCCACCACGATGGACTGTACCTTGAAGTGTGAGCCAAAATATATACTTTTTCCCTTGAGTTGCCTGTGTCAAGGTATTTTTTATCACAGTAACTGGAAAAGAAACTGAGATCATTGGCATCCCTCCATCTTCCTCAAAGCACTGATCACTTGGGAGCAAGCAAGAAATGTTTTCATGTCTCATTCCTACCTTGAAGATAAGCTGCATTATGACAAATGACCTTCACGGCAGCCCCTGTGCCAAGCCCTGTCCCAGACATACTGGAGAGGCTCTTGAGTAGACTTTGCATGAATGAGGAACTGCCAATTCTCCAGAAAGCGAAGCACTAGCTCCTGGGGGCAATTGTTCAGGATGACATGGCTGGGTATCAGGATTCTTAATCCTGGGGTTGTCATACATCCAGTACTAGTAGATTAACTCCTATGTTCTACACTTGCATAATTGACATTTTCTGTCCTCTCTCCCTTAACATCTTTTTCTGTTGTGTGTATGTGTATGCAGGTGTGGATGCATGTATGTGCACATGCATGCAAAGTCCAGAGGACACCTCAGTACTGGTCCTCAGGCAATGCCTATCCTTTTTTGAGGCAAAATCTCTTACTTGCCCAGACCTTATCAGGTAGGCGTGGCTAATTGGCCAGCAAGCCCCGGGAATCTGCCTGTCTCCACCTCCCTGGCACTGGGATTCCAAGTACATACCACCACACCCAATATTTTTTGAACATGCCTTCTAGGGGTTATTGTCAGGTCCTCAGGCTTGCAAGGGAAGCACTTCATTGACTGATCCATCTCCTCAACCCTCCCTTGGGGTCTTTATCTCCATCTGGAGCCCAGCAGGTAAGAGACCTCAGGGAATTCCTGCCTATGGAGGACACAAATACAGGCATAAAGTCCCCTGGCCTCTGATTCTCAGAAAAGGAGCAGACATTAGAGCCTTGCAATCTGATCCCCATGGAGCCCTCCCCCTTATCCAACAATTTAGTCCCATGGTTACCCAGAATCCTCTGGGAGCATCCTAGAGCCTGTGACTGCGTGAGTGGGTGGAGACCTCCCAAAGTAGCGTGTAAGCCATTGCTTCAGACAGCTCTAGTGGGCAGAGGTCTCGCAGGGAGCCACACAGCAGAGCTTCCTTCTGTCTCCTTATTCCCCCTACCCCCTAAGAGATGATGTTTCCTACATCATCTCTTACCCATCACAAACATGAGGTTTGACACAAAAAGAGAATCAATAAATAATTACAGGAAATAAAAAGCAGAGAAAAATGTGCTTTCAAAATATAAGGAAAGAAAGAAAGAAAGAAAGAAAGAAAGAAAGAAAGAAAGAAAGAAAGAAAGAAAGAAAGAAAGAGGAAGGAAGGAAGAAAGAAAGGGAGAAAGAAAGAAAAGCCAGCCTTCCTTAGCCACATCTTGCTACAACAATTAGCCACACTCGATTGGCCTGACCTTTGGATGAGAGTTCAGCTTCGTTAGTTTTATCCCATTTGAAGATGTGAACTGCTTGTTAAGGCTGATGATAGGAAACCCAGCACAACTCGCCCTCCACACAAGTCCTTCTCTGGCTACCTACCTTGTGGTCAGTGCCGGGAGTTGCACTGGATTATGGCTTATCTGCACCCAGACAGAAGCCAGCACACTCTGGCACAGCCCTGAGGTAGACAGATACTGTGTCCTCGTCTGCCGAGAAGCCCACATATCCAGCCCAGCCCCAATGGCCTGTGTTCATTCTGCCTGGATTCCCTGGAGCAAATCCACTCTCTTCAGTCAGCTCACTGCCTTCGGAGAGCAGCCCTGCCATGCAGACTTCAGCCAGCCTCTGCTCATCTGTTTACATGTTCGCTTGTCTCTAAGCTACGAGAGTAGCTTCGAGCACGAAGACAATGACTCGATTGCTCTTGCGTCCCCCGAGCTTCTCGTATTGAAAGAGCGATTGTGTGCTTATAGAGAGACTCCACATACAGCTGCCGAATATGTGGGGACATAAAGAAATAAATAAAAGTCCCTGGAAGCGGCTCCCTCTGAGGCACTCGCCCGGGCTTGCAGACTGAAGAGCCTCCTTTAGGTTCTTTCCTTGGTCCTGTCAGACATTCTAGAGAAGAAAGGTCTTACATCTGAAGCAACGGTAACATGAGCTGAAGTGACGGCTTAGTGTTTATGTAACATTTCCCTAATTCTGCGCCGTGTGGTCCAGATTCTGTGTCCTCGCCCAATCTGTGTGCTGGCATCTTAACTCCCAAGATGATCGTACTAGAAATAAAGCTCTTTGGGGGAGGTGATGAAGTTCTGGAAGGTGAAGTCCCCAGGGATGAGACCAGTGTGCGTACAGAAGGGACTCCAGAGAGAGCCCTCCTTACTTCTATACCACAAGAACACTATGAAGACAGAAAATACAAACAACAACAAAACCGTTTAAATTAAAATCCCTCTTTATGAACCTGGCCCTGAATACTTGAGTTATGAAGTCTTACACAGGCATCTGGAACCTGACTCATAACGGTGTCCAGCCCCAATGGCCAGTCTCAAGAAAAAAAAAAATCTGTGCTGTCAAATTTACTACTAAATGAGGTAGCAAAATGTCTACCTGCCGATCCAAATATGGATAACCCACAAATGACTCACAGGACAAGACCAAGGAACTTAAGAACTTAAGTAAGAAGAATCTCCCACTCCTTCTTGGTGGTGTGGTCTCCTCTGTGGGAACTCATATACTACTTACCGTCTTACAGTGTATTTCATTAAGTTCTCTCTGCCTGTTCGTGTCTTAGTAAATTCTTTTACTGCCCACATCACACGTAGCCAAGGCATTATCTATGAACTGGTACCCACAAGGACTAAGACATCTATCAGTCTGGAGTCAGAACTCTCATTGAATATGTCCCAGTGTGGTGGAGATGTCTGTCTAAATGATCCCTGGGTCCCAGGAGTCCTTTCAGTGGGTGGTCCCAAAAACTAGCCAGCAGGCACACTGGGTTCCCCATATGGTACCCAGAATAGTGTCTTCCGATCTGAAAGGGAGAAGCTTGAGTTTTTAGTGGTGCTTGTCAAGCACATGGTATGGAATTGAAGGCCTTGCCTTTGGCAAAGAATGTTGTTGACTCTGCACAAAGAAACTAATATGGTATGATGGGATCACCCAGTTTCTGAAGTCTGGGAGCACCTCAGAACTTGGGACGAGGGGGTTATAAATGCCACACTTACCCAGAAGCCTATTAGTAGGAAAGATCAACGTTCAATCAGTAAAGAGGAAAGATCCTTGACCCTAAAATCTGCTTCAAATCTAACAACTGCTTTGAATGATAAGTGGTGTAGAGATCAGAAAGTCTGATCACCAGATGCCCATTACCACCCCTGTGACCCTAGCCAATGATGCAGACTTTCTGAGCTTGATGACTGGAGTCCTTAGTAGACACAGGTGATTGGTTCCAGGATTCCCAAGGTTACAAAAATGCATAAACGTGCAAGTCTCATATAAAAATGCACAGTATTTTCTTATAACTCCCACACCCTCCCATATACTTTAAATTGTCTCTAAATTACTGATAACTCTTAATATGATGTGAACGCCATGCAAGTCATTGTCATTCTGTGGCGTTCAGCAAATGATAGTGTGAAATGAAACAGTGCATATTTGGTGTAGGTTGTACCACCGTAGGCCTGCCTAACTGCCCAGTCTGCAGTGTGAAACCCATAGAAGCAGACTCTAAATATGAAGCAGACTTTTCTCAACCCTGGATGAGTAAGTCTGTGAGAATCAGAGGAGTATGCAGAAGAAGATTGAAAAAAAATGCAGAAACTGACCTCCGAGGAGACAGAAATCATTCCCAGCCTGCCACAAAGGCACAGGCATTCCAGTACTCTGTGCACCTGTAACCACCAAACAAAAACAGTTTCCAGGAAAAAGGATGATCAGAGAACAAGACAAAGCTCCCAGACAATAAAGAAGAATCAGCCCTGACAATGGATAAAAAAAAAAAGTAGAGTGGAAAACAAGGCCAATAAACTGTACAAAAAAGTAAAGAATGAGAAAACACAGGGAAAGGTACACAGAGAACTACAAATCCTTTCTACAAGTTCTTAGAGGTGGCAAATAGGTTCAAAAAATGAAAAATGGAAACCAGGATTGTTTCACTTTTAAACCAAATGTACTAGAATCCCTAAAGTAAAGGAGAGCCCATGGTGAGTCCAAAACAATGGACTATTCCCCGGTAATATACGTACACTAGGGATGAAGAAGAATTCTTAAAACCTTCTAGGAAAAGAACACAGAGCACAGATTTTCAACAAAGAACTGGGAATCAGAATGATTATCTGCTGTGAAGTTTTCAAAATTCTGGAGGAAATTGCCATGAACCTGGAAACCCACCTTCAGTATGGGTGTAAAATACTGGCATGTTTGGGTAGCCCATAGTCCAAGAACTGAGCTCTAAGAGGCTGGTGACATATTAGTAATGCTGGAGGCAGGAGTCAAAAGTTGAAGGTCATCCTTCATTACACAGTGAGTTTAAGGCCAGTCTAAGATAAGTGAAAAGCTGACTGAAAAAACAAAAAAACAAAACAAAACAAAACCCAAAACAAAAACAAAAAAACGAAAAGAAAAGCAATTAGAAACCCCAGGAGACAATAATCCTGGCCAATAAAGTCACAATCTACGTTAGTTACTTTGTGTTGCTGTGATTAAAACGCCATGACTGAAAGTGATGTGTGAAGAAAAAGTATTTTGACAGTTCCAGAGGGAGAGTCCAAAATGGCAGGGGAGGCGTGGCAGTAGGCAACTGGGGCAGGAAGCTGAGAGATCACATTTTCAACCACACCCAGAAAGCAGAGAGAGAGAGAGAGAGCTAGAAGTGGGGTGATGCTAGACCCCCAGGTCCCGCCCCGCCCCCACCCTGATGATGCATTTCCTCCAGCAAGGCTCCATCTCCTAAGGGTTCCACGACCTCCCTAGACAGCACTACCAGGCAACAGGGACCAAGAGTTCAAACATGAGAGTGTGCGGGGGACATTCTCATTCAAACCACATGATCCCAATGAAACATGGTGGGATGCTAAGACACTGATGGAGAACATAGAAGCACAGAGAATGTTCCAGGCCCTTCTGTTCCTCCTGGTTCAAGACTTCAGGTGTTTGTCTCTGGAGAACATATCCCAGCATGTGGCTTACCCCAGCAGTTAAAAAAAAAAAAAAATGCCAGTGACACCTGCCACTTTCAAGTCCTTTGCCAAGCTACGGCATAGCTATGGAGAGAACACGGGACAAGTCACTTAAGTGAAGGACCCTCATGCAAGGTGAGTGACGCTGAGGCTGAGACAGACCTCAGGAGAAAGAATGGGACACCCTATGGCCTCATCTCACAAAACAAGAAGACACGGGCACTGCAAAAGGACAATGGCAGATTTACAGATGAAAAAGTAACTGACAGAAGGGGCTGGGGAGACGGCTCAGTGGTTAAGAGCACTGACAGCTCTTGCAGAGGACCCGGGTTCAGTTCCCAGCATCTACATGGCAGCTCACTACCATCTGTAGCTTTACTTCCTGGGGATCCGATGTTCTTCTCTGCAAGCGCCAGGTGTGCATGTGGTACACAGACATACATACAGGCAAAGACACACACACAATAATAAAATTAATTAAACTTAAAAGACAAAAGAACACACTTACCACCAAAAAAAGTAGCTAGTAGAAGCGTCTGAGGAAGCATAGATGAGTATGGAGAGCTAGTATGGGGGCCAAGTCTTCCTGTTGTGAATTAGGATGCCTGTGGCAGGGCAGATGGGGCTCCATCAACCATGTGGACAGGACTCTTAGCATCTGCGGAAGGGGACTGGGCTGCAGTGAGTAAACGCGTTCATCTGAGAAACGTTTCAGGACAGTGTAGGCACTCAATATGTAACAGGAGTTTATTGTATGCCTGTCTGCACAATTTTATTTATCATGTGAATGTGTTAATTAAAAAGTAATTTTAATACAAAGTAAAAAAAAATATGCCAGGCAGAGCTATTTGAAGGAGCAAATGGAGTAGAGTGTGTGACTGAAGCCCCAGCGAGGGGGAGGATCTCTTGAGCCCAAGGGTTCAAGGCTCAGCTGGGCAACATAGTGAAACCGGGTCTCAAAACAGCAACAACACAGTGGGGGCCAGCAATATGGCTCAGTGGGTAAAGGCGCTTGCCGCAACACCTGATGACCCGAGTTCAATCTTCAGGGCCCGCAGATGGAAGGAGCGAATTGATTTCTACAAGTTACACTCTCACCCCTGCAGGCTCCCCTCAATAAATAAATAAAATCTAATTAAAAAACAATAGCGAGCTTGCATTGAGTCATGAGCTGCGCGTTACTGTCTCAGAGGCAGCTGAGCAGAAGGAGGCTGCAGTGGGGGCGGATGGATGGCGAGGCAAAGGCAGGAGGAGGGCCGAGGAGAGCAAGCTTCTCAGAGAGGCTTGGCGAGGCGGAGGGCGGGGGAGATGTGGCCCCTTGTCCTGCAGAGTGCGACTGTAGAGTGCCCTGCACGGTGGACCAGCACAGCAAAGTGTTTTGGCTGTTGTGTAAATAGAAAATAAGAGTAACCACTCTGGGGGACCCCTGTGCACTTCTGCAAAGTGCACCAACTGGGATCCGCACTTCTCCTGAAGGCGAACCCTGCAGGACCTTCCACCCTCAGGTGCTGAAGTGAGGTCATGGAGCTCCAGAGAGCCTGCTCCAGCTCCTGCCCTGTGCCCAGCTCCTCCATGGAACCTTCATGAGGATAGGGGTTTTCATGTCCCCTCCCCAGAACAGGGACTGAGAAAAATGTAACTGCCTTAGATGAGGTCTCCTGTGACACAGGGTAATGACTATCCACAGCCTTACTTAGCTGGCTCAGGTCAATCTCTGTTACTGGGCTTTTGTCTCAGTTTCCCCAGAGAGCCTGACCAACAAGGTCCTGACATGGTGCCTGGCTCAATCCAGTCTTCTCTTGCTAGTAAGCAGGTCTGGGTTGTTTTTCCTGTTGCCAGCTGCGGAGTTCTCAAGGCCCAAGAAGAAAGGCTGTGTTGTGTGGGGAGTCACGACCTTCCCTGCTTTCTCAATGACTCTGTTGTTTCTCTAACAAATATTTCAATCAAGCACCAACCTGGGGCCAGGAACCGTGTTTAAAACTGGAGATTCAACAGTGATCAGGCACTGGGGTCTATCACAGCCCAGAGACCTGGCTCACAGGAGAGTGTCATAGGTCAGGGAGAAGGTGCCAACTGAGCTAGGAGCTGAGGAGGGCAAAGGAGGAGGCTGTTCTTGGGAAGTAACTGCACATGCTGTGTCTCTGGGGAAGGAGGTACCCAACCCCAAAGAAGTTCTGAGATCCATGGTGCTGGTGTTGAGGAAGTTTCCAGAAAGCCAAGAGGGTGAGGTAAAAGGTACAGGAGGATCAACACTGGGAAGGGCCTGAGACACTGGAAAATTCCAACTCAATAGGGAAGTTGGGCAGTTTAAGAATCCATGATGGCAGAGGGGCTGCCCTAGGCAGCTTGGTGGTGTCATGGGTTAGGGAGCCATCTTGTAAGGCACAGGTTGACTCATCTGTTCCACTGCCTGGATTTTGGTTAGCTCCATTCTGCAACTCTTCATATTCTCTCTCTATCCTCTCCCCATGCACACCATGTATATCAAGTATGTTTGTACATCCCAGCACCCCCACACACATAGAGACACAAGTGCAAACACATCTACATACACACAGACACACATACACACACACATACACACACATACTCACATAGACACACAGGCAGACAGACACAAATATACATACATACACAGACATACACATACACACACATACACACATAGACACACATACACAGACACATGTACACACACATATACACACATACACACACATACACAGACACACAGAGACATACAAATACAGACACACAGACAGGCACACATAGAGACACACATAGACATACACACAGAAACAGACACAGAAACACATATAGAGATAGATACACACAGAGAGACAGAAACACACAGAGAGACACAGAGACAGACAGATACATACAGACATACATACACACAGAGACACACAGACACATGAACACACACAGAAACACACAGACAGACAGACAGATACACACACACACACGCACACACACACACACACACACACACACACACACACACACACACACACACACACGTACACACGCACACATGCTCACTTTGCCAGGACAAACTCTTGAATGTTAGAATGAGGTCCTGCAATGTCTACTACCAAATCCATTCTGCATCCGAGTCTGTGTGTCTCCCTCCAGCCCTGGGCTCCAGCTCTCCCTCTCAACCTGGGCCAAACCCAAGCAGGCCTGGCCGAGCACTATCCTCCCAGGCTTAGCCACAGACCTGTTCTCACAGCAGAGACCACCCTCATCCCTGAGGCTCACAGCAGCTTCCCCCTCCAGGAACAGCTCAGAATCTCCTTCCCAGGATGCAGACAGGGTATGTACTTCCTGCGATCCCCTCTGTTGCAGCGATGTCCCCATTATCCCCACACTAGCAGTTTGGACTGACTCCTCTGTTTGCACTCTCTCCGTGCCCTGGGCTCCAACCCAGCACCAGCAGAGAGACGTGCTTAGCAGATACAGGCAGCAGGGTGGACATTTGATTGGACAGAGCTGTCCCAATATGCATGAGCTGATAAACAGCAAGCAGAGGTCGGCTGTGATGGAGCCCCCCCTCCCCCCGTCTCTGTTGCTTCCCTTCTGTGACTATTCTACCCAACGCCCCCTCAGCCATCTAGGTTAGGGCAAGGCTGGCAGACTCACGATCCAAGAAGTGCCTCAGCGTGCTCAGAGAAGCAGGTCAACTGGTGGGGTGGCTTGTTCTCTGCAGGTCGGCCCTGGGGACGTTCTGTTTTATGCAAAACCCTAACAATCTATAGACCCACCGCTCAGTACCTGCAGAAGGTCATGGGCCTGGTTCCAAATCTCCTTTCTCGGTTGACTGTGAACTGTTTATACCAAAAAAAAAAAAATACCTTGATGAGTGTAGAGGCTGCCCGTGGTGCTGAGCACCCCAAGGTCTAGAGGTCTGGGCCTGAGGAATGAATCCCTCCTTTCCTGCCATTCCTCCTACAAACCTGGTTCCTGAGGGTTAAGGAAAGGGGGACCCCAAACATGCCAGGCTCTAGTGGGGCATGAATCTGTCTAATTTGTCGAATCCATGTAGGGTCCCCGAGCTGCAGCATGTAGCATGTGCTCAATTCAAGCTCGTTAGCAGCAGGAGTGCCTCCTCCCCAAGGAGAGACATTTCCTGCAAAATGTCATTTTATTTTATTTTATAACCAAAAAGACACCAGGGCCAAGGATCTGAGTTCTTTTCTTTCAGCCCCTCTCAACATCCCACTAGAAGTTAACGGCACACCGGAAGTCAGGGATCCCAGCCACTCTGCCTGCCAGGTGACCTGTCTGGACCCACTGCTCAGCTGCCTCTCACAGAGATGCACTAGCAAGAGGCTTCACTCACTGCTGTGACAAAGGATTTGAAAGCAACCTAAGGAAGGTCGCGCTCACTTTAATTTGCATTTTGAGGGTAGAGCCCATCATGGTGGGGAAGGGCGGCCACATTGCCTCCATATTCAGGGAACAGCGAGAGGTGGATGCCGATGCTCAGCTCACTTTCTCCTTTGCATGCAGCCTGAGATGCCACCCATGGGATGGTGCTGCCCACGTTCAGGGTGGGCATTCCTACTTCAATCAACTCAGTCTAAGAATTCCCTCACAGACATGCCCAGAGGCTTGTTTTATGGCAACTCTGAATCCCACCAAAGAGAGAATCAAAATTAATGATTACACCTACCCAGCTGAGACAATAAGCATCAGGATGCTTTGACCCATGGTAGCCAAGGGTTTCAGTGTGCCTGGACTCCCTGGAGTCTCAATGTTTCTCTTTGCTAGGTTGGGCCTCAAACCAATGAAGGAACAGGCCCATCGAGGCAGGGCTAGTACCCACACAGTGCATTCACGTCCTAGAGCTGCAGGGGATGTTCAACTTTAGATACAGTGCCCTGGGAACTTTGAGATTAACTGATCCCTAGACCCTACTTCAGAACCACCAGGCCTTCTCTAGGCAAAGTAAGAACCTAGATTTCAGCACTTTTCAATGGCTGCCCATTAGAATGTTCCAGAATACCCCTGAGGTAAGAGTTCCAGCACCTGAGCAGGATGCTTACACTACTGGGGTTCCTTCTTCCTTGCTAAATGAGACTTCTGGCTGCTAAAGGAAGCCCGTGGTTCTTCAGAAGCAGCTACACGGGGCCACCACGGAGTCCACTGTGCAGCGATACTCTTCTTAAAGAGCCAAGACGTCTGTGGTTTTAGCAAGGCTGCTCCAGGCTCTTGTCTCCTAAAGTCCTGAAGTATCCCCTGCCACCTCTAGCTGTCACAGACCGCTACCCGGCGTCGCAACAGAATTCTCGCCCAGGTTCCTGTGCTGCCTCCCGCCCCTTCCCCCATCCCATCTACGCCCACTTCCTTGAGTTTCTAGCAGTCCCTGGAAGAAGACAACCTTGCAAAACTCCAGAGGATCCCAGTTCCCCCTCTCAGCTGACAGGCTGGAAAACACAGTGCCCCCCCCCCACAATTGTGACAAGTTCTTTCATGGGTCCACTTCCTCCAAACCCATAAGCCTACAAGTGGTTCAAATGGGGCCACATTGCCACGCATGCCTATAGCAGACACACGGGGACACCGTCTTCCACTGTGATCCTCAGCCAAGTGCGTCCCAGGCTCTAAGGCAAGTGCCGGCGTATTCAAGGACAAGGGCCACAATCCCAGAGTGAGGAATCTGCCCAAGGGAGTCTCACACGGCCCCCAGGAGACAAGAGATGCTGAAGCCACACAGAAGTCCCCCTACACCATAAATGAGGCGAGGAAACAGACACACTTGTCACTTGGTGACGAGAACCAAATCAACTGAACGGTCCAGGTTCCCAGCCTCGTGCCCAAACACAGCTGCCCCTCAGCCACACTGAGGTCGATGACACCCTGACCTGTCAGGGGCTGCCAGAAACCCTGAGGAAAATGACACATGCGGCTGGCTGGGGGCGGGGAGAGGTTAGCCTTGCAAATACACACTGTGCCCAAGCTGCCACCCACTCGCTGTGCCAGGAGTTGGCAATGGCCCCAAACAGATGCCAAAGCAGCACAAACTGTCTCCGTGGCTCCAAGCTGGCAGCAGCAGGAGCTATGCCCATGCTGGCAGAGGGGTGAGGGGGGCACAGGGCCTTAGTGGGACATTCACCAAGCTGACCCAGGCAGGAGGCAGTGAGGCCCCAGGGTGAGACATCACTGAACACTCACAGAACCTTCTAGCTGAGAGTGTGGTCCTTAGGCCCACCCCCAGCTATAATGTGAGCTTCAGGCCTCCACTGGATATGTCCAAATCCTAGCCGACAGTCCTGTTTGAAGATGTAATTAAGTTAAGATGGGATCATGCTGGATTAGGGTGAGCCCTGTACCTGACTCATGTCATTATAAGAGAAAGAAATGCAGAGTTGACCGGGGACACACAGGGAGAATGTAGAGTTGGCTGGGGACACATGGAGCTTGTGATGGAAATGGAGCACTTCTACAAATCAAGGGTCAGCAAGGACTGCTGGCCGCTGCCTCGAACTGGGAAGAAGCAAAGAACGGAGAGGGCTGCCATCCCCTGGAACCAGCAAGGAAAGCAGCCCGCCAGCCTTGCTTTTGGCTTCCGACCTCTACACGATGAGGCGGTGCATTATTGTTCTTTATGGCCTGGCTAGTGGGACTGTGTAAAGGACTTCTAGGGTGGGCTGCGGAGGTAAACCTGGCTCCATGTGTAAAGGTGTGAGGGCCTGTGTTCAGGTCCTACCTAGAGCTGGATACGCTACTGCCCGGCAGTAATCCCGGTGTTCCTGTGGTGAGATGGGAGGTGGCAATAGGAGAACCCCTTGAAGCTGAGAGCCAGCTAGCTTGGTACATACAATGGTGAATCACAAGGGGTCCCTCTTCAAACAAGGTAGAGGGTGAGCATTGAAATCTGAGATTATTTTCTGACCTTTATACACATGCCACGGCATGAGCCTGCCCAAACTCATAGATATGAATACACATGCAAGACTTAAAAAAGAAAAACCCTCCCGCAATTGGGAACAAGGGACCACCAGAATCACAGGCGAGCACTCTCCCCATAGCATAGAAGCAGGTGTCCAAAAGAAGGGGACACGTTTCTTATGATGCTGTCACAGGTAACTTAACAAGAGACAGCTCTGATCCACATTGCTACCCTACTTCTTAGGAGGCAAGTGACCCGGAACCATCACCCCATGCGGTCTCAGCCGGTTTCCTCATTTGTCATCTGGGGCCATCGTGAACGGTTTGTACAAATAAGGTTCACAACAGGAATCTAGCTGAGAGAGGGCAGACTTTCTTCTAAAAACCAGGGGTTTTCTCCAAGAAGGACTCAGCACTCAAAGTCAAGACCGTTTCCATATCTCTGTAGTTCAGGTTTGGTTTCTATTGTGTGTTTGTTTGTGACAATGTTTTGCTATCTAGCCCAGGCTGACCTCGAACACGCAGTGATGCTCATGATTCAGCCTCTTGAGGGCTTGGATTATAGGCATGCACCACCATGCCTGGCTCAGCCTGCATCTTTTGACTCAGAGGTGGGTAATGGACAGAGCGTTCCAAACACAGGTCTCTCACATTGCTAGGGGATAGCTTTCTAAGCCACAAGCTGGATGGTGTTGGTTTTCTCCAATTCAGCCCTGGCCAGCTCTGGACATGGGCCAACTCTTCTTGTTGCTATCAACATCTGGACTTCAAGTTGAGTGACCTCCAGGACTCCTAATGCCTCCAGTCCCCAGTGCAAGTCCACAAACACAGCTCACTCGTGTCTACAACCAAAGCCTTAACTGGGGTGGGAAAAAAAAAAAAAAACTAAGGACCGTGCCTGACAACTAATTAACTTTATTAACTAATTAAAAAGAATTACTCTGGCAAATCCTGATATCAAGGTCTTCCTAGTCCTTAAATTATTTATCGTATGATAATATTAAAATCATAGGCTGGTTTCTCAAGGACGCATACAGCAAGTATCCCAGCAATTGCCAGGAAGCAGTTCTGAGACAGAGAGCATGCCACCCCTGACTCTCCACCCTGTATGCCCTTCCTGAGGAACACATCACACTTACAACCCCAGGAGAGAGCTCTCCCCGCCCTGGGACCCAAAGACTAGCTACAGCTTCGCCGACCAGCCATGCTCATCCAGGCAGGCCACTCAGCTTCTTACATAGGAACCAATGTGCCAAGGGAGACTGAATGAGTCATGAGGTCATGAGGGTACAGGGCTAAGGCTACCATTACAGGGTGACTGTTGTTTGACTGTCAAGAGGAGAGACAGAAAGTCAAAGCTGAGAGACTGAGGGATACAGGAGAAAGCAGGGCCCAGTGCTGGGAGCAGCGGCCACCCTGGTCTTCCTCAGACAAGTGTCTGATTAGCATCCCATCCTCTCTCGGGCAAACAGACTGAACTTATTGCTTTGAATTCTTGAAATGCCAATTACGTATCAAAACTCCTCTGTTGCCGGCAGCCATTTGTCTGCGGAGTTTTCTTGTTTACCTTTCTGACTGAGTCTCCAAGGACAGGGACCAGGCAGCCCTTGTGAAAGGCCCGGCACAGAGCAGCTGTTCGGTACAAAATGGAAGGGGGGGGGACCATGGGGATCAGAACCTGACTGGGGGTATCTGTCTCAGAAGACAGGGAGACCCAGCAGAAGCAGCGCTCTCCATCGCCTTTCAGGGAAACGAGGGAGAACCTGCCCGGGCTCTGCCCCCAGAGACCAGCCAGAAGCCAAGGGAGACAGCTCTCAGCTAAAGGCAGGCCTGTCCCCAGCGAAGCACCTGAAGAGAGGAGACTCCAGGTAGCGGGAATGGATGAGAGCTTGCTCAATGATGCAGAGAAGGACTTAGGAGATACAGGCTGGGAGAGGAGCATGGCCAGCGGTAGGGACCAGGAGGGCAGAAGGAAGTGGGAGGAGGTAGGTGGGAGAGGGGGCAGTCGTGACTCCTCTCTCCATTGGATGTGGTGGGCACAGTGCCTAGTGCCCACACATGTACCATTTCTTATAAAATCAATAGAAAAAAATCTAACACTCCTAGGTAAACACACACACACACACACACACACACACACACACACACACACACACACACACACACACACACACACCACACACACACACCACACACACACACACACACACACACACACCACACACACACACCACACACACACCACACACACACACACACACACACACACCACACACACACACACACACACACACACACCACACACACACACACACACACCACACACACACACACACCACACACACACACACACACACACACACACCACACACACACACACACACACACACACACACACACCACACACACACACACCACACACACACACACACACACACCACACACACACACACACACACACACACACACACACACACCACACACACACACACACACACACACACCACACACACACACACACACACACACGCACACAAGTTTTAGGGTAGAAGAAAACGTGTTAATTCAGCACATTAGACTATTCCTCTGTATATTAACTCATGTGTCACAAGGCACATGCAATACAAAACATAATGTATAACATACACACACGACAGGGGGCGGGGTACCCATGAAGGCAAAAGTCTTCAGGCCCTAAAAGAGTACAGACATGACTATAGGCTGAGGAAAAAGAGATGAAGAGACGGGATGAGGAGGGTGGTCAGTACCTGGGCTGGACCAAGAGCTCTCTAACCTGAAGGGGCAGTATCCTGGCAACAGCGCAGATGTCTACAGAGCCCTGGTGACATGCTCTGCCACATGTATCACCATAGCTCCCCATTTTAGCCAAAATTCTGTTTCGCTTCCTTCTAACTATTCTAGTCAAAAGATGGAGTCTACCTGCTCTTTTTTTCTCCAAATACTAGCGACTTGTTTCTAACCATATGTCAGAGGTGATGTCACACAATTTCCAAGACTGTCATAAAAGGTGCAGATCCTTGGCAGGCTTCTGCCCTCCACCTACACTCCACCCCAACACATCAGCTACCTGTGGGAATATCCTGCCTGCCTCTATGCTAAGGAACACGAAGTGGCCACAGAGGGATGGAGGAGTGGGCTCCCCCATCTACATGCTGACCGCCCTCCAGCCCTCACCTTGGGCTGTGCACCTCTTCCAAGTCCAGGTACCAGGGATGTATGTCTTCCAGATGGTTCCAACCCCAGCCTCAGTCTGAGTGCAAGCTCTCACGAGGCCCTAGCAAGAATTACCTATCCGAACAAAATGGGCGCTTACTAGAGGCAAAAACCACCGTGTGGAGACATTTTTGCAGGCAGAAATAAATACTCCCTAAGCCCTAGTTCCACATCTGTGAAGCAGGAGCACCAGCAAAAGTCACCAAGTCCTTTGTCAGTAGGGTCTCCTCTTAGTTCCATTTCTGTTGCCATGACAACTACCCCAAACAACAAGAAGTTTTGAGGAGAAAGGGTTTGGGCTATGATTTCACATCAGAGCCCCATCATTTCAAAGAAGTCAAGGCAGGAACTCAAGCATAGTCATAGCATGTCTGACACTTAGTAGCAAAGACAGAATAAACCCATTGTTGCTTGCTTGCTCTCAGCTAGCCTCCTCCTCTCTCACACTGTTCTGGACCACATGCCTAGGGAATAGTGCCGCCCACAGTGGGCTGGGTCTTCCTATGTCAATTAACAATCAAGACAGTTCTCCAAAGACATACCCATAGGTCAACCTGATCTTGGCAATTCCTTACAAAGATTCTCTTCTCAGGTGATTCTAGGTTGTATAGGGTTGACAGTTAAATCAGCGCAGGTCTGTGTCCATGGCAAGCAGCTACACAGAAAGCCTATGCCTCTCATCAATGGCTGTTATTGCAAAGCAGCTACACAGAAAGCCTGCGCCTCTCATCAGTGATTGTTATCGCACCATTTGCAGAGGAGAAAACTGTGCTTGTAACAGCTATGGAGAATTGTCCAAGAAACAGAGAGTGAGAGGATGCAACTGGACTTAAACCCAGATCTGCGCAAGGCTCCGGTTTTTCTCCCTGAGAACAGCTTCAGGCAACAGGTGCAGAGCCCTGGAAGTGGTTGTGACAGCGTGAAGACGCTTGCTGGGGAACTGTCATTCCAAATGTGGGACTTCAGGTAGAGGAGCCATCAGCTGAGTGGAAGGGGGATCTAGGAAGTGGCCAGGAGGTCCTCGCCCAGAAAAAGCAAGCTTAAGAAAGACATTCAAAATGTCCTTTTTGTTTTCCTTTTCGTTTGTTTGTTTATTTATTTATTTATTTTCTGAGACAGGGTCTCATGTATCCCAGACTGCCTTTAAACTCACTCTGTAGCCATGGATGACCTTGAACTCCTAACCCTATTCCTGCCTACACCCTCCCGAGTGCTGAGACTGAAGTTATGTTCCATCACATCTTAGCTAAAATAATCTTAACCATAACCATCCTAAAAGCCTGCCTGGCAATCACATTTTTTTTTTACAACTACCTTATTACCCTTAATTCTCTTTGGGTTTCTACCCCACGAGGACAGGGTTTTAGCAACTCTGCTCTCCTTTCTTTAAAACAGGAATCAATAACATCGGCAAACCAGTGCCATTTAGAATCTGATAGATTACTTCTGCATAGAACTGCAGTAACCAATAGGCCCACCACAGAGATGGGCCACGTTTAGGGATAATAACCTGAGAAGGCTCACAAACAGTCTTTTCATGTTCTGAAGCACTGGGATGGATACTCGATGGGCAGAAACTGTAGGTAGAGCTATGCCCGGGAAGGCCCTGAGGCTTTGACTGTAGTTGGCTGGCAGAACAGACACCCCCTGCTCCCCCACTCAGGAGGATGTGTCTGAGAAGGTACAGGGCAGTACAGAAAGTCAGGCCACTGAGAAAGCCCAGCTGGGATGCCCATGAAGCCTAGCACCTCTCACTCAGTCATACTTGGTGAGCAGCAATCACTAAAGGCGTGAATCAAATTTGTCCTCAGGTACTGGGGACCTAGAGAAGAGGGACCTGGAGAAGGAGGGTAGCCTCTGAGGGTGATGCCCAGAAATAATTCAGGTGGATCTCAGGGTTGGTGTAGGAGCTCTGATAGGCAGGTGCAAGGCTGCCCCAGAACCAGGTGGTGCAGCCTGAGACATACCATACCCTCAGAGCTCCAACACAGAGCACAAACCCATCTCTTCCCAGATATGGGGATTCTGGCAATCTGCTTTGATAACTGGTTACTGAATTCTTCTCTTTGCTTGCACTAAAAAATCCACACAAGCTTCAGAAACCAAGAAGGGGTGAGATCCATGAGGAAGGGAAGGAAGGGGAGTTCCAGGACCCGTGGGCAGCATGGTCACGTGAGCATAGCTGCCTATTTCCAGGTGGATGCAAGCCAGCTCTGAGCCCCAGCCACCCTCAATAACCACGGTGGCTGCAGAATGACTAAGCCCCCCCCCCCTTCATAGTTCCTGTGTGACCTTGGGCTGTTTTCTTCCCATCTCTGGTCTTTGGTTTGTGGACCTGTAAGGGGGCCTGTGATTGACTATGGCTGTGTTCCTTTCTCCAGGTCCACAGCAGGGGCGGAAACCCTTCAGAGGGCACCTCTTTACATGCCTGTTACTCTTGGCATGGCAGGGTTGTCAGCCTGTCTTGAAGAAGCCTCTCTGCCAGGGGCATAATCCCCAGAAAATGCCAAGCAATTTGTCCACTGGCTAATAAGGAAGGCTTTTGGGGAGGAAGGGAGGGAAATAATAGAGGTAGCTAAGTGTAACCACCTGTGATCCTGAGACAGGCTTCTTCTTGTCCTATCTTTTCAGTCAACTCTGCGAAAGTCACCCACCTTGCTGAGCATGTTTACTTCAAAGCAACTGCTTACTTAGTGGTTGGGACACTGACCTTCTCTTTCCACCTATCACGGCCACTGCCAGGGCAGAGCTCCGGGATGCTGGTGCCCTGGATTCGCTCAGCTGTGGATGTCGGTCCGGGAGGCTGTTTTCAGGCCAGAAGCATCCTAAATGCATTTGCAAAGACACGGGGAGTCCCATGGCTCAGTGAATCAGGCTGGGACACTGCCCACTCCATTTCCTGTTGGCCAATGTCCACAAGAGCTGGGCAGCCAGGGCTGCAGCCAGCATCTACCTGGCTTTCCCTGCAAATCCCAGCAAGGTCAATGGAGCCAGGGTCTGGACAGCAGGACCTTCCTGGAAGATCAGCCAATGGGAATAAACAATGCAAAGAGAGGAGCAGTGCTGGTGACCCCAAGTTCATTGCTGGGCAATGGGTTTCCTTCAACAGTCCACACACCTTTGCTGTTCTATACTTATGTTACAGAGTATCAAGGATTGGCAACACCATACACTGTTTTAAATCCACACTCTTACTCAAATACCTCTTACAGCTCCCCATCATCTATGAGATAGGGATTATCCCTTAAACTGGTGTTCAAGACCCACTTCCATCAATGCAAGACTGACCCAGCCTTTCTCTCGGCCCAGCACTATTGCCTACAGTACACTTGCCCCTGCCTCAACCCTTGGGCCTTACTACTTTCACTCCTACCTTCCCTCCAACCAGAAATGCCTCTCCCCTTCCTCTCTGCTTGACAAACCTCAGCTCATCTCTTATCCTACCCAGACAATCTAAACTCTCCCTCTGTCCCTCTCCAGACATGCCAGCCATTCTAGCCACAGGTAATTACTTATTAGGCTTCTCTAAATGTTACCTTCATCTGGCCTCTCTGCACAAGCAAAGAAAATGCAACTCCTAAGTTGGTAGCCCAGACAAGACCAGTGCTAAGGAAATCCAGACGATGCGGCTCCACTCATCCTGGGTGTGTCCACAAAGGACTCAAACTTGACGTGCCACAGAGACACATGTTCCACCCCTGCTTTCTGTGGCTCCACACACAACAGCTGGGATATAGAACCAGCTCGGATACCCCTTGCCTGAGGAAAGGGTAAAGAAACCAGAATTTTATTTAACCATAAAGAATGAAATTGCCTCATTTGCAAGAAAATGGATGGAACTTGAGATCATCGTGCTAAGTGAAATAAGCCAGACTCAGAAAGACAAACGTCACATGCTTTCTTTCCTATGTGAAATCTAGAACTAAATGCATCCAAGTTTAAATGTCACATGCTTTCTTTCCTATGTGGAATCTAGATTTAAATGCGTACACACACAACATCAAAGTATAAATGGGGCTAGCTTGAGGAGAGGTAGGGTGAACTGGAAAGACGAAAAGCAAGAGAAGGAACTGAGGATAAAAATAGGAACAGAGTATACGATGTACATGTATAAAAATGTCATAATATAGCCTATCATTATATTCAATAGATAAATACTAATTAAGGGGCTGGGGTAATAACTCAGCAAATTATTTGCTCAGCTAGTATGAGAACCTGATTTGACCCTAGCACTCACATAAAAAGCCGGGCATAGGGACACAAACGTGTCATCCCAGAGTTGGGGAGGCAGAGACAGGTAACTCCCTGGAGCTCCCTGGCCAGCCAGACTAGTCTAATGAGCAAGTCCTGGTTCCCACATGAGAGAAATATGTCCCAAAACACAAAGTAGATAGCTTCTGAAGAATGTCACCTGAGGTTCTCCTCTGGCCTCCACTCTCACATGAACACACACACACACACACACACACACACACACACACACCCCACACACACAAGATAATGACGTTTCTTTTTCTTTTTAAGTCAAGGAAAAGCATGTGCATTAGGTGAGAGTGGAAGGGTAGAAGGGTCTGTGGCCTTTGGGGGGTGTCCTGCTGCTGAGTGGGTAGGCTAGCTTCCAGGCTCCAAACCCTAGTTTCATGTGATAGCCCCATGTTCCACCCCAAAGGCTGTTCTTCCCGATCACAAGCTCAGAGCACCTTTGAGTTCAGTCTCTGAGATGGCCACCAAGTGATAAGTCTGAGTGTAACTTGCTCAACCAAGGCACCGACAGGGCCCCGAAGACAAAGGAAGCCAGAGAGGGACTCCGCTGACGTGCATGAAAGCCAGAGAGACCGCTGACTTAAATCTTCAGATATATCCAAGGCCTGCGACGGTGCCTGGATGTAGCAGGTGACCTGTGAGTGTGGAAAGCCCGCAAAGATGGGGCCACTGGGGTCTAAGGCAGCCGAAGAGATAGTCTAGTAAAAGAGAGACACAGTCTATTTCTAGAAACTCCTTCCGAAAGACACTTCTAGAGCCACTTTGGCAATCCAGCCCTTGGAGCGATGAGTCATCCTCTAACACCATGCCGGAAATTAGAGGGCCACTTTGAAGTCAGCTTCAGCTGGGATGGTGACCCCAGAAGCCGAGGCTCATCCCAAGGGTGCAAGAGAAAAGGTTCTGCGGATTTTCACACAGTGGAGTAGAAGATGGAAGTTCCTGTCAGATGACCCTACTCGCCCAAGGTTCTCAGAGGGCACACCTGGGCAAATGGGTGGATTGAAGGCTGGCCAAAAAGCTAGTCTGGCTAGAGTGGAGTGGGGGAGCAGGTGAGATCCAGGTCCAGACAGTACAGGGACCTATAGGGACAGAGCAGGCACTGGCACTCCCCGAGCCAGCTGAGTGGGGGAGGGGACACAAGTCCACTGGGTGTCCCACGGGTGTCTGTAGTGGGCAGAAAGGGAGCAGGGGGTGTGGCTGGGAGGGAACCAGTGCTAGGGTGGCAGAGGTGTGGTGGGAAGTGGAGTGGGGGACAATCCCAAGCACAGGAGGTTGTTCCAGGAGGAACATTTAGAGCAGAAACGGCCATTGGTGACCACACCCGAGACAAGTGGCAGCCTGGAATTTCATAGTGCCTGAGATGACACTGACCCGGAAATTGTGTTCGAAACAACACAATTGGTCCCTCAGAGGTTCTGATTCAACAGATGTGCGACAAAGCCAAATAATCTGCATTTTAATAAGCTCTCCAGAGCCTGCACAGACCGAATGCCTGATCCTGTTTGGAAAATGACACTGGGCAGTGACAGCCTCCCAGCCTAGACGGCTACAGAAGCCAATGGAGAACAAGAGTGGCGTGTTGGCTTTTCCTGCGGCACCTAGTGGAGACAAGAGAGAAGCAGGGCTCACAGGCACACCACTAACTCTTACCCCAGTCTCACTCACCCTCATCCAGCCTGCCTCCAGGTCCCATGTGACAGCTAAGCCCTCCAGGTTTTAGATGGCTTCTCTAACAAAGAGCAAGGGTGATGTCCCAGGGCTACAGGGGCAGTAGCAATACACAACACATTGAAGCTGTATGTGTCTGCCATGGTAGCCTCGGCGTCGAGCAGAGCCTGTGCGTGCTAAGTTATTGCAAAAACACTGACAACTGACATGGGTCTGAGAGGAGGAAGATGCTGTGGTCCAGCCATCAGGCAGTAAGTACTGAGTGGGGCATTCCACTGGTGGAGGAGATAGTGCCAGGCCTGCACAGATGGACACTGTAGCTCTAAGGAGGTGACGGGAGTGTCCTCGAGCGGGCCTGAGTGTAGAAGCTGCAGCTGCACCCACAGGGACTTTCTGGATAGAGGCAATGTTGATCTTGTCAGGAAGAGTGACAGAGGAGCAGCCTCCAGCTCTCCTTTTCAGAAAGTAGGTGGATTTTTCCACTTTCGCTTTTCAGACAGAAGGCCCAGGATGTCGGCTTTTCACTTCTACATTCAGATTTTAGCACTGCAGAGCAAGGCGTACTGCTTTAGAAGTAGTCAATAAAGCAAGCGAAAGGGAAGACCCTACAGTCACAAATCATTTTAAGCTCGCACGTGCTGCTTTACTTAAAAATCTGAGAGCTGTCATTTTCCATCATTAGAAGACAATGATCATCATTATCGTCCACTTTCTGAATTAAGGAAGTCAGAGAACCCCAAGTGGGTGGAGACATGTCAAAGCCAATCTGAACTCCACTGGCTTCTCCGCAGCTGGACGGAGCGTGTGCCATCGGTGAGATCCCCAGATTATATTAGCAGATCCAGGCTGAGAATCAGGGACTGCTGGGAAAATGCTCTGGGCATTCCCTGCTTGCTTCTTAGCTTCCTGATGCTAAATGAGGCGCACACAGCAGGCTCGCAGCAGATCAAATTATTAAGAAACAAACCCCACTAGGAATCCATCGACCCTCTCAAACACCACCTCCTGACCTTGAGATTCGGGTTTCCATCATGTCACCGCATCAAGCCCTAATACACGCCTCTCTATCAGGAGGGCCTTGAGTAGGTGCAGGCTTAAACCCCAGAGAGCCACTGACATCTGTCATAAGCCATACAGCACAAACATCTAGAATGGCTTAGCTGATTGAATCCTGTGATGATGTTGAATCAAATCAACTTACCAGGGCCTGGGTAACCCCCAGCATTCACACACTCTGATGCCTCTGTATCCTGCTTTTTAATAGCCACACATACTAGAAATCTCACTGAGGCTACCAGGCACCCATCCGTTCTCTCAAAGTTTGGACTCTCTAGGTCTCACTGGGAACAAGCACTGGGAATCCTCACAAATAAAAACTCCATGCTGTGCGCCAGGAGGCTGCTGGTATTTTTCGGGTCACAGATGAATCACCATCAAGTTTTCTAGCCCATTGTTGGCTCCCCCACCTACCCTCATGAATCACCTATGATGAAACTTAAGGCTTTTGGCACCAGAGCAGCTTGGCAGTCCAAAGGAGGTGGAAGGGGGCTGGGGTTCTATTTGTTAAGACATCACTGGGAAGACATAGGCAAAGCTGACATCAGAACTGGACATTCAGCTGCTAGAGAAAATAACCAGGATGAGTTTTCATTCCGAGAATGTAAGGCCACGTAGCCGGCTGCTGTGTACTCTAGTGATCTCTCTTTACTCTCCACAAATTGTGGGCTGCAGATGGGACCTGGAAGCCTTGGCTCCTGGGGAGGGCTGATCTGAAAAAGTTTTGTAAAGCCAACAGCAAAGAGCATTAGGACCATAGCCTGGCTGAGCCTCCAAGGCCATCCTAGACATCTGCCCCACCGGTCTCCTGAAATTCTTTGGAACCCACACTCCCCAAGTCCCAAGCTTCCTCAACACTGGGAGTGAACTTTGAAAGCCTCACATCTATCTCCCGCTTGTGTTTGGGAGGATTAGCTCGCTGGCACCCTGGCGGGGAGGAAAAAGCGACCTTTGAAAGTTTCTGTTATGTAATTTTTATTCCGTGTCCCTTGTCAGCAGGTATAGGCTCACAGTGCCTTCTAAAGGGACTGGGGTGTCATCCTGCCTATCACTTCCCCCGGAACCCCAGGGGCATGTGGAACCTGGTGGAGTTATTTTAGCTGTCCCCAAAGAACAGCTAGCAGCAACCTTTTTCAGGTCACACCTGGCTTAGTTCTGACTCTCTTTGGGGACACATGTATTCAATATTATGCAGTTAAAAGAAATCTGATGTCCCCCCCTTTTTTTTTTTTTATAAAAAAAGGACAATTCAGGAGTCTATCAATAGCTGAATCACTCCATATGGTCTCCACGTCAACTCTTCCACATGCTTTTTTTAGTACAGTGGCATTATTTAAAAATTTGGGAGGAAGGACACACTTTGGTTAGCAGACACTCTGCAGCACCAGAGGACATAAGCTACAGCGTGGGGTGGTTAAAAACCTCTCAGTGTACTCTGAGCATCGCGCCAGGTCCTGCCATTTTGATACCTCTGTAAGTTTTGAAGGCTCATCAGCACTCTGGGCGCAGCTTCCTCCTCCAGCACACAAGGTGGACAAGGACCGCTCTGTAAGGGACAAGATGTTTACGGTCTGGTGGCTGCTCTCCCTCGCTCTATGTGAAAATGACTTCCACAGGAAGCCTTGACCCCCTGACAACATGCTACCTACCTACATGACACAGGAAGACTGCATGAAGAAGCTGGCAGAGACAGCCAGCCACTGTGCCTCGCCACTCTGAACCTTTCACTGAGTTCAGGGCTCTAATTAAGTACTTTCCATTTTCAAAACAAAGACAAGCAGTAATTACAATCTTCCCTCCTTACCTTCCAGGAATAGCCTGAGAACGAGGCAAAATCCCCAAGTCCCTTGACTTTGAAGCTCTGCAGCTAGGACGTCATGTTCTTCCTACCCCACTGACCCAAATTATATAACCCTTCTTGAGTGTCCTGCCACATGGATCCCAGAGAGGGTCACGGCTCATTCTAATGTTCTCAGATGTGTTCAAGGGAAGCCCCTGAGGGAAACTGGCATGTGTCTTTCAGGATGGGAGTTCCATCATCATGTACTCAGGGCACTGAGACTTGACCTAAGGTAACAAACGCATCTTTCAAAGTGACCGGGTCTTCATTGTTTATATGGATGTCTAATTGAACTCGTTACATAACTTGAGTGCACACAGCATTCTGGATCTATGAATAACCAGCTGTAGCCAAACTCTAAGGATTCTTCGAGTTTAGAGTTGAAGGACATCATTTGTTACTAACTATACACATTTATATACAAACATAAAGCCCCATCACAGAGTTGAGCCCAGACCCAGGGAGCGGGAATAAACCATCCCAAGCTACAGAGCCATGTTAACACGAGGATGAATGCTGGTTTCCTGGCCTCTTCCTTTTCTTGTACACCTTGATGTGCTCTGTCCATACAACCATCTTCAGTGACAATCACTGTGGAATGGAATACTCCAGAGACCTCCCAATGCTGAGCGCTTCCCCACCACCAAAGAAGCCAATGGCCTCGCTCCCACTTAGCTGGGGTGAGCCCACAGAGGAACCGCCTTCACCTTGTCATTTATGGATGCACCAAACATATCCTTCTGCTCTCGCTCAGAAATCTAGGCACCTCAGATGGACTTTAACCAGAGGCCAGCCTAAGAACTGTGTGGAAGAGCTCAGCTTCTGAGATCTTCTAGAAAGGAAGTGGGTTTAACTGAGAAAAACTGAGAAGGAAGAATCTATTCTGCACTGTCCATTTTCACGGTGCTGTGCATGTGTTTGTAGGGAAAAGCCCCAAAGATGTGAGAAAACTGATGAGTTAAAAGTAAGTATCAGAATGGGGATCAATGGTGTATTGTGTAATCCAGTTTCGGGCACTAGCAGTATGATATATGATCTGAAAATCGTTATTTCATAATTACGTTGTCATTTTCAGGAGTAACATAATGAAGATCATTCCTCTGCATTCATTTTTATTCAAAACTGTACCCGTTAATCATGAGGACCTAAAACACACAATTCTGGGAGATTAATAACGCCACCAAGATGCATTATTTTCCCTTCACAGACCCCACAAGCACGCGAAAAAGAAAGGAAGCTTTTTTTCCTCTGGTTTTGTGAATTTCAAATAGCCATCAAACCCTGCTGGGAGCCGAGTTTCTGGGAAAAGGTGGCATGTGTCCATTTGATTTGGGATTCAGTACTGCTTTAAAAGGCTCATTAATCTACATCTTTAAAAGGCTGATGACAACCCATTAAGAGCCCATGGGTCAACTTGACGCATTCAGCTCTAATCACAGCCCCAAATGAAATAAAGTTAAGTGAGGGTCTGAACACCCTTGCTGACCACCTTTCTCGTCACAGTCTCCCTGAGTGTCCTCGGTGGACTCCACCTGTCACCAACATCACCAGCAGAGAGTAGGGGCGTGAGACCAAAGCACTACTGACCGTGGTTACTCACATTGATGGTTCAGGCTGAGATTCGCTCATAACATGTAGCTGATTCCTTTCAGAGGGCCGCAAGGCTTGTTAGCCATGCTGCTTCCCAGCCTTCTGTGTGTCACGGTGATACATTGAATTTTATCAGTTCTTAGGGGCCAAAGTCATCTCTCCAACTGAAATGCCTAACCTATCCCACAACCCCAGTCTGGCACCTTGGGACATTTTATAGCCACTATGTTTTTGTCCAATAAATAATCCACTAAAGCAGGGGCGTCACCTCCTTTGGCTGAACATGCCTCTGACGGCTCTTTCAACACCGAGTCCTCTTCCTGGAAATCAACAACCTATTCAGTCCATCAGTCTGTGACTGATGGGCCTCCCACACCCTGGTTCAGTCTTGTGACCCACTAGTTCTCATACTCAGAGTCCTGGAACTGAGAGGGAACTGAGACATCACCCAACCCAGCCCTGATCCTTCTGTTGACAGACACTGAGGCCCCTGTGGCACAAGGGCTTCCCCTGCACAGCACCATCACTTTCCACATGGTGTGTAGACTTAAATACTCAACCTCTTAAACAAGTGCTCAGACCAGGACCAAACGATTCCCCATGGCCTCCTTGGTGAGGATTACCTACATGCACGTATGGGAAGAGTCACTGGCTGCCTATCAGGGAAGCTGGGCAAGCCTCATGTCTGTATCACAGTCAATGCCCTCTCCCTCTGGGCTAAGAAGTGTGAAGTTCTGCTGACACACAGAGCGGTGGCAACTATGAGTCAGGACCCAGGTGGCCTCTGCCTTACAGCCATGTGGAATCAGCCCCCAGCTTCTGTGGGGTAGCTCTCTCTAATACTTGCACAAGCAGCCCGGGTGCTGCTGATGGGTCTTGCCCAGGGGTAAGGCTGAGGATGCCATGTGAGGCTGAACTTGGTTGAGGCACACAGTGCAGAATGGGAAACATGGGAGTAACGGACACCCTTCTCCATCCTTCAAGAGCTCTGGAAAACAGAGCCCGGAAAGAAAGCACAAGGAAAACGTATTGACGCCACCCCCCCCCAACACACACACACACACACACACACACACACACACACACACACACACACACACACACACACACTGCACCCCCAACTGAACTAAGAGGAGGCTTCACAGTTACCACACACATTAGGATTGGCAGCATTAGATGGAGGAGTGAATGGAAAATCCATTCTACTAAGCAATTTATTCCCTCTCAGCCGTCATTGGAAGGAGTATTTTCACACACATGCAGTGGCTCTCAAGACGGAAGCAGCTAGTGGAGGAAATGAGGCAGGCGTGTCTGTGATAAAAGGGTCAGTTTGATGAGGTAGTGAGCACCTTGATTTCCGCCTTGTGACCTTGATTAGCACATCCAATCACTCCGGGCCTCAGTTTCCTTATCTGAAATACTGAGAAGGGGAACCCTACTTCCTTGGAGTGGTTTGAAGATACACCACTCAGCAATGCCTGGGCACCCACTAAACATCATGGTCCCCCAAGTGACTAAGTCCGAATCCAGGTTTCACACATAGATGGTTATCTAGACCAAACAGGTCTCTTGCTTGCTAGCCTGCATGCCAAGCCCGCTGCTGTCTCCCAGATAGCCCAGAAAAACACCGGGTCTTGAAGGCACCTTAGCAGTTCAGACTCAGGTAAGGTTTGGGGACAGATTCCAGGCACTGGGTGGTGGATGGAGAGGGGGCTTAGAGGCTGCCTCCAAGCCCTGCGAAGGGGCTTTGTTCCCGAGGCGAAGGGCCTGGCTTACCGAGAAGAGCATCCGGAGGCAGGTGGGGGGCGCGCAGGGCACGCAGCAGAGCCACAGCCTGGCCCGGGCCTGGGGCGCGGGAGCCAGAGGAAGGCGAGAAGAAGGAAGAGAGAGAGGTGGCCGCGGGTTCCTGCCTCATTCTCCCAGGCAGCAAGGACCCACTGGCCGCTGCCGGCTGAGGCTGGTCGCCCAGCACCGGAGCCCGATCGTGCTGCTCATGTCCCCGTCAGCCGCTGGCGAGGTGTGCGCGTGGCTGGGTTGTCCGCAGGCGATACCCGGGGGCTCTTCATGCCCCGCGCCTGGGCTGGGAGGGAAGATCTCTGAGGGCAGCAGCGCCGGGGAAAGGAGAGAAAGAAAGCGTGAGAGCGCACTGAGCTGCGCCCCGCGGGGCCAGGGGCGGGCAGCACCGCGCGCCCCACCCACCGCGCTCTGCGCCCCGCGCCGTGCACCCGCCGGCCAGCCGAGCCCCAGAAACTTTAGCACATGGCCGGTCGGCCGGCCGCGGTGGCCCGAACCGCCCCGCTGGTGGCGTAGTCCCGCCCCCGCCCCAGATCGCAGCTTACCGGCCGCCACCGCAACCGCAGCGGAGGGTCGCCCACCTGGCCGCGGGGAGAGTGGTGCGCACCAGCGGGGGAGAAGGAGGGGGCGGCGACGTCGGGGTCCCCGCGGGGGAGGGGCAGCTCAACAGCACCCTTAAGGCATCCAGGGAGGGGACCGCGAGCCAGTTCAGGGGGTCTGCAGGTCCGGATTGGGGAGGGTCCGTGAGTCCCCCGCCCCGCGGCGCAGATGCTGACGACGCGCGCGGGCTTCCCTGGCCCGGGTCTGCGGAGCCAGCCCTGTTACCTAGCGACTCGCTCCGGGAAGCCCACGCTGACGCGCTAGGAGCTGGGCTGCGGCAGAGGGGAGGGGAAGAGCAGGGAGGGGAACGAAGGGGGAGAGGAGGGGAGCTCCAGTGGGGGAGGGGGCAGGGGAAGGCTGGTGTGGCCGGCCAGAGCTCCTCCCTCTACCTCTACGTCGCTGCTGGGGAGTGGGCCAGGAAGACTCTGGCCTCAGCCTGGACCCCGAGTATCAGGGACCTGCTCCTGGGAGAGGGTAGATGGAGGGAAAAATGGTGATGCAGGTTTCCCAGCGCTGGGGTTACAGCAGCAGGTGGCGGCGACGTGGCCTGTGGAGGCCTGACGCCCACGGGGATGCAGAGATGAGCCAGTGAATGTGGCTGTGGGCCCGTGGGTGGGTGTGTGTCAGACGCCCCCACCCACGTGGAGTACTTGGGGACCTAGGGACTTGGATGAGAGAGGTGCCTCCCCTTTCCTGGCCTCCTTCCCTCCTTCCCGGACATTTTGCTCTTGCGCTGTCCTCATCATGGAAGCTCTGGTCGCTCTCTTAAGGTTCTGAGCTCCTCCTACCTCTTGGAGAACCAGAGGATGGCTGCTAGGTTAGTGATGGCTCTGTCCCCCGCTCCATGACTCCTGGCCAATGCACCTGGTGTCTAGTTGCAGGAAGTCAAAAGCCTGCCTCCAGGTGCTTCTCTCTACAGATTCACTGCCTCTCAGGCCAGAATGGGCTTCAAGCCCTGGTGCATCCAATTATTTGCAGCTTATAGGACGCTTCAGAGTAACTTAACATCCTCACTAAAATGGAGTCTTCGTCCCAAAAGGTCATAGCGAAGGACTGGTCCCTGGGGTACATGAATGTGAGCACACATTTTCTGTAATGTGTACAGGACATCTCCTGGTTCTCCAGAACCTCTCCAAAATACACCCTCAAGGCTCAAAAAGAGTCCTTGTCAAAGCAGGCAGGGACCACAGTCTCTGTGGATCATGAGGCAAAATGCCAAACTCAGTGGGTACCTCTGAAATAGAACCCAGACCCTTTGGTCAGCAGATTCTCAGATCCGATCACCACCACCACCACCACCACCACCACCACCACCACCAGGGCAGCAGCTGGGTGCAAGGACTTCTCTGTAAGTAAAAGGCTCGCACAGGTACAGTGATACTTTCCCTTCCCTACCAGACCCAGGACAGGAGCACCTGCCACCTCCTGGGAGGACCAGTCCCAGCCTCACCCTGCACTCTTTCCAAGGCTGCTGTTCTCTTCCTGGCTGGTGTGAATGAAGAAGTCACAGCAGAAGGCAGACCTTACAGAGAATCAGACCTGTGTGGGACCTGCAGGGGACCTCTACAGTATCTCCTGCAGAGCCGAGCGACTCCCTCCATGAAGACTTTGAGCTTGTGAGAGGAAGGAGAGGCCGCTGAGGCTTTTCCTGGGGGGGGGGGGGTCTGCAAATGGGGCTTTTTCTCCATTCATTTATTCATCTATATTGTTGAACCCCCTACGGACCATTCCAATCAGAAACCAGGCAGGGCCCCCAGACAGCACTTTTCTAGAGAAAACGGCCGTCATTCCTAAGCCCCAGGCAGCAGTTATGTTCTGACATTTCCCAGCAAATTTGAAATCAACATCTCCGAGTGTGCCCCCAGTTTTTATGGGTGATGGCAGCTCAACAACCCACTTTCTTCAGCGCTAACTCCTCACTTTGGGGGATAATTTGACATTTCATTTGGTCAGGGAGTTCAGTGCTTAAAATATACAAAACCTCAGAGTGTCTGTCTATTCCAGGCCCAGCCGTTTGCAGGTCTCACTATTCCAGAAACCTGAGAGCCAGTGGGAAAGCATGATTTGAGAGTGTGTCTCAGTCATGGTTTATAGTATAGTAACACAGCAAAAACAAACCAATACAAAACCTAGTGCTTTCATCGTGTGTGTGTGTGTGTGTGTGTGTGTGTGTGTGTGTGTGTGTGTGTGTGTTCATGGGGTGTATGTATATGTGTACGGGAGTGTATGTGCACACTTGTGCAGAGGTCAAAGGTTGATAGGTCTATGTCTGGTATGTCTTCTGACACACTCTGCCTCTATCTTTTGAGCCAGGGTCTCACACTGGAACCTAAGTTCATCAATTTGGCTAGAATGCTTGGCCAATGAACCTCAGAAATGTGCCTGTTTTTGTCCCACCCACCCCACCTCTCCTGCTGGCAAGCACCACTATATCTGTTTTTTTTTTAAAAAAAAAATATGGGTTATATGTTTGTATGAGAAGCACCCTACAAACTGAGCTCTCTTCCCAGCCCCTGGACTCAGTACACTGATGAGATCTAAATGTCCACATTCATGCAGCAGTACTCAAAATAGCTAGAATATGGTTCGATCTAAATGTTCCACAACAGATGGATAAACTGTAGTATATATACACACAGTAGAATACTGTATTAAATCATAAGAAGAATGAAACGCTGTCATTTGTGGCACCCTCGATGAGTCTGGAGGACGTTACATTAATGGAAATGAGGCAGACACAGGATATTAATCAGGGATCTCTAGAAGAGCAGAGCTGATAGAGTAAGTATATTTTAAAAGGGTTATTCAGATTGGCTATGTAATATGGTCTGGGCAGTCAAACAAGGACTACCTTGCATCAGAAAGACTGAGTGAGACCCCAGCCGTTGCTCAGTCCATGAGGCTGAATGTCTCAGCCATCCCAAGCTGGTGCTGAAGGCCCATTGGATTTCTGCAGGGCTGCCCCCTACTCCACATTGGAAGTCAAAGCTGGGTCCTAGTATCAGTGAAGGATGCGGTAGAGCCAACAAAGTAGATGAACTTGCCAACAAGAGTGAAGGCAAGCAGGTAAAAAGTAAAAAGCAAACAACAACAAATCAGGAGGACCACTAACATTCAGAATAGGTCTCCCCACTTCAAATAATCTGATCAAGAAAATTCCTCACAGCAGTTCCTAGAGGCCTCCCCTTAGTTGATTCCAGGTTGAACCAACCGCCACACATAATTAGTTAAACACTGTGTGGAATCTAGAGATGCTGGAGTAGAAAATACAATTGTACACAGCAACAGGACAGGAGAGGACAGGGTGAGGAAAGCCCCAAGGTTCAAAGTTACAGTCAGGAGGAATCATTGCTAGGCTTCTGTGGCACAGTTGAACGGCTACACGCAACAATATCACAATGCATATTTCAAAATACGTGGAAGGCAATGGGGACCAACATTGCCTCCCCTTCCTCTCTCCCTCCTCCCCTCTCTCTTTCTGTCTTCCTTTCTTTCAACAGGTTCTTTCTATGTATCCCAGGCTAGCCTAAAATTTCCAACCCTCCTGTATCAGCCTGCTGAGTGTGGATGCCAGGAGAGAGAATTTCAAATGTGTTTTACCACCAAAAAAAAAAAATGTTTGAAGTAGTGGGTATGTCTGATCAGATGGTAGTGTCATGCATGTGAGCATCAAACGTCACCCTGGGTACTATACACATGTGCAATGATCATGAGTGATTAAAACAAATTTGCAAGATCAGGATCTCTACCTGTTGTTAATGACTTTCATTCTCCAGTGCTCACAGCTCCTGAAGCTTCCAGGCCCCTGTTGCACTGGCCTCTGTCACCCACGTAGGTGGGTGGAGCAATACCTCAGTCTCACAGCCAATCTCAGGGTAGAGCTTGGTTCTATGCTTCTTCCTGGGTGGTGTGGGAAGGCCCTTTCCCAGTCATCTTCCAGAGTGTTCCTTGTGTTCCCACAACGTCAGCTTCTATGGGATAAATGCCACAGGGAGATGAGCAGAGCATATGTTAGCCAGCAATGAAGGGTGACTAGCAGGCCTCATCCACACAGCTGCAGCCCCTTGAATCATAGATCATGGAACAGTGTGGGAAATAATGAGATCTGACCAGATACAGGAGAGAAAGCAGAAGGACACCAGCGTTCTGTAGGAAAGGAAGTACTGGGATCCACAGCTTTCCTTTGCAATGCTCACATCAAACCAATTAACCTCTTGACTTCATTGCAGAGGTAACAAATACCTAGAGTGGACACTGGGAACAGCCAAGGCAGTGGGCGAAAGGAAAGATACTAAGAAAGAGGTGTCACCAGCTTCTAAAGACTGTCTTGCTGGACCCTACAGGTCAATCCAGGCCACCAAAGACACGGTTGCATTTCTTCAGAACAAGGAAGAGCATTTTCATACTTGGTGAATGGTGAGGAAATTATATTCATAAAGCTCAGCAATGACTTTCATTAACCATTATATGGATTCACAGCTGCCTGTTCGCTTATGTGATAAAGCGGGATATGGAGACTTATTAATATCCAGCCCCAGCTAAGAGAAGCCCAACACTAGATGGCCTGTCTTGGTAGGTAGTGAGTTCCCTGTCACCTGTGATTTTCAATCAAAAACAGAAGCTCTAATAAACTGTGACTTATTGAGAAGGCCCCAAGATACTGTGAGGGTCCAGCCTCATGTCAGGATTCCTTGCTTTCTGGTCATCATGAGAATTAAAACTATAGATAAGCAACCCCTCCACAGAGCACACTCAGGAGGACCTGTTGCTTCCCAAACCAATGTCTGATGCCTAATGATGAATGCCCTGGCTCTCGCTTCCTGCTTTCTGGGTCACCATTATATTCAGGTGACTCATGTGATGTTTTCATGTGTTTACAAGGGGTTAGATTTGGTGTCAGGAAAGTCAGTTCATCATTGGGCTTCTGTTAGGATTTCCAGGGACATCATTGAACCAACTGCCAGACTCTGCCATGGACAGAGCACTTACCCTTGGAGGCCTGGCCCCCTGGGCCCCTAGACAGCTTGAGGAGATTTCAATGATGATTTGGACAATGTCAAAAGCAAATGAGATCTACAGCCAGGCACATGGATCCAAGGAGGCTGACTCCCAATGCTATTAACTGGGAACTTGTTTCCTTTCCAAGTGGGATCCAATGATCTCCAGGAGGAGAACCCAAACCCCATGGTCATTTTGCTCCCCCACTTTAAGCTAGATTGAATGTAAAACAGGTTAAGTCTCTCCATCCCAGACAGTCTGGAAAACACTGTGGTGTGACAGTGACAAAAGCAGAATGTCTCCTGCCATAATCTACGGCGAGTGCAGAGACTTCTCGACCTGCAAAGGAGAAGGTCCCTTAATGAGTAACGTTGGCAAAGGCTGAATTGATTAGACTAGCTTGTACTGTCTCTGTGCACAGACTGGCTTTCCAGTCCCTAAGTGGCTCTATCCCACCCACGCTGCAGTGAATTCTAGGTACCAATTTTCCTACAGCCCTCACTACTTTGAGAATTGATTCCTCCCCTGCATCGAAGTAAAATGGCAGGAAGAAGGAGCTCAGTCTGCTTTGCAGTTGGCGTTATTCTTGCCATGGCTATTTCCAGGTGCTGGTAAGGTGTTTTGGTCCTTTGCATGCCCCCAGGGTGGAGCTTTCCTCCTGAGAGGCACTGAAGCCTATTCAGACTATTCAGTAGGCATTCATCCTCTGGTAGTTAATTATACTCAATACTTACTTAAACCAAAGATGCGGCTTGCTTTCTAGCAAGGAGAAATCTTAACGTTATCTAGGGCATCATTAGAATTGCGTACATCACAAAGAATACCAGGGGCTTCCACCCGGTGAGACTCAAATCAAGCATCATGAATAGCATCTCTGAATGCCTTTGCAGAGATCCCCTAAGCCAGACATTCCAGCGTTCCCTGTTCCCATTCGTCAGTGACAGCGATTATCTCATCTCAAAGCAGGGATGCTACCTCTAGCTTCTCCTTCCCCTCTGGCTTCTTTACAGGACACATTCCCTTTCTGCCTGCTTCATGCTCACATCTCCCACAGCCAGAGCTTGCACAATGTTAAATTCTTAAGCAAGAGGTGCTTCTCATTCTTCGGCTTTTTATATTTGTCTCTCATGATAATGTGTGGTGTGAGGGACAGAAGAACAATAGCCTTGTTGCCACTTAATTACAAACAAAACCCATTCCTGGGTATTTTATTTATGATTATCCAGGGTTGACCTGCTGGGTTTGGGCTCTTGAGGTTAGATGGGGAAATACTGTGAAATTAATTGCTGTGTACACACCACACTCATTATTCCGTTTTAGAGATTAATATTACCATAGTAAATTCAAGTCTGCTAGGAGATTGTTCCATAAAATGGGCATTTCCATAAACTTGCTAGAAATGTGAAGGCTGTCACACTCCCCGTCTTTCCTATCAGACTCAGCCGTCCATAATGTTAATTGCTCCCAAACCTGACAACTGTTCTCCGATGATGGGGGAGCCATGGTGATGATGAGACAAGCTGACATATGATCTGAAGCCACTTAGCAGACCTGCCCCCTCCACCACACATGCCCCAGCTGACCATGCCATCTGGGGCCACTGACAGGAGCTTCCAGCTGTCACCTCAGTCACACTACAGAAGAAATGTCTTGAATACCGGGAAAGCAAGGTTTCTTCACCTTGCCTCTCCATTGATGATTGTTATAACAGCTTTATTTATTCTAACCAGTCACAGACCAGTTTGCCCCATTAGAGGCTCTGCATAAACAGACCACTTTGATCCTTTAGCAATAACAGAAGGAGGGGATCTGGATTGCCTATGGAAAGCCCATGTTTCCTGAGACATGGGAAGAAGAACATTGGGCAGGGAGGGTGATTATATTGATAACCTGTTCTGGAAAACTTCCAAACATGTGTCACTGAGGAAAGAAAGCCGAGGCCTGAGATCAAGCATTCTTGCTAGGGTCCCTCATCAGCTACCGTCATCACCACCACCACTGTCGTCTCCTGCATTAATCGAGTCACAGTTCTGTGGCAGTCCCTTTCACCTCAACCCACAGTTCACAAGCAAGTACATTTCGTGACCTGTTTGAGGGACAGAAACACAGCGATCTCTAGAGCTCAAGACAGTCTTTCCTCTTCCACACCCTAACATATCAGAGGACCATGTCAGACACCGAGCAGCTGTCAATTGCACGCTAACAACAAAATACACCCACATCTTATAAGTCAGGGGGCATCGTGACTAAAATCTAGCACCTTCTACCACTCAACAAATGCAAATGAAAAAACTTTCGAGAAAAAGCTCTCCCTTTTTTTGAGAAAAAAGAAAAAAAAAACCAATAACAATGAAAACAAAAACCAAACAACCTTATGGCTGAAAGGCCACCTTCTGTCCTGTCTGACTTCTGTCCCCTTCAGAGCTCCCCCACTCAGAGCCCTGTGCCATCTCACCTACTTCTGGACAAAGAAAAAGTCTTTTTTTCCAGTTCTTCTCCATCTTTATTTCCTCAACCATCAGTTTTAATCGTAAGGAACCTCATTAACCACATCATTGGAACGTACTGTGTTTCCAGAGATCATCAAAAGTACATGTCAGGGGCTGACAAGATGGCTCAGTGGGTAAAGGCGCTTGCTTCCAAGTCTGACAACCTGGGTTTGATTCCCAGGAGAGAACTGACTCCTACAAATTGTGCTATGACCTCAACATGTGTACTGTGACACATGCATGTGTGTGTGTGTGTGTGTAAGTGCACACATGCAAATAGAATAAATACATAGTTGTAAAAATTTTTCAACGAAAATGCGTGTCCAAAGCGACCGGGGAAATGGTTCAGCGGGTGAAGTGCCTGCCCCACATGCAGACCCGAGTCCAGATTTCCAGCACACATGAAAAGCCAGCATGACAGGGCATGCCTGCAGTACCAGCCACGTGGGAGGGGAGGGCAGAGGCAGGAGGATCCCAGGGGCTCACGGGCCAGCCAGTCTAGCTGAATCAGTGAGCTGCGGGTCAGCGAGAGACCCTGCCTGGTAAGTAAGATGGAGAGTAAGCGAGGAAGACACTGTTGTCAATTTCTGCACCCCCTAACATGAACTCTCACACACAAATACATACACACCAAACACACACACAGGAAGGAGGGAAGGAGGAGGGAGGGAGGGAGGGAGGGAGGGAGGAGCATATCAGAATGGTATGTCTCCATCAGTTTCTTCTTCATGCCAGTCATTCAAAGTCCTTGCGGGGACCCCTTGCTGAGCATGTGTCACAGAAACTTGTATGAAAGTGCACAGTCCTTGAGAACAGAAGAGGTAGATTGAAGTGAAACTCGTGAAAACGGAATGTGTCACCGGCTCTCCACTTTCCCGTCATGGTGTCACTAATTCAGAGAAGGGGTGTGGGGGGGTGTGTTTGTGCAGGTGTGTGCATGCACACTCATCCATGCTAGGTCACTAATTCAGAAAGGGGACAATCGTGCAGGGGTGTGCATTCACGCTCATCCATGCTAGGTCACTAATTCAGAAAGGGGACAATCGTGCAGGGGTGTGCATGCATGCTCCTCTGTGCTCAGTCACCCGGCTGGAGAAAACAGAGAAGGCAAGGCGTATGAGTGAGAGTGCAGAAGCAACAGGCAGTGATGGGTGACGGCTGAGTTAATATAAACAGAGCAAAAAGAGAAAGAAAACGGAGCACAAATACAGTGAAATCTGCCCTAGGAACGCCGACTCTGTTGAATCAGCCAAACTTCTCTGGAAATGCAGTAGAGAATATGTTCACCCTCTCTGTTCTGTCTCGCAGCTGCGAAGTGACTAGTATCCACCGGCTGTTGTGTGGAAAACTGAGTGGGATAGAGGCGTGAAAAAGAAAGCGCAGTGCTCTAAACAACGATGACGTTGACTTGCGAATGCTGACTTGAGAACTAGCTTGGAGCTGCCCTTCTCTTCCCTGACAAAAGCTGACTTACTCTGTCTTACAAGGACCCTGTGGATTCTTTGGTGAGCGAGGTCAGACTATGATGCATCAGAGTCAGAGCCTGTGAGGGGTTATAGCATTTAGAGCTGTTTCCCCCTGTCCTGGAGTATAATATCTAGGAGAAGTCCACAGAGCCATGAACATTGCCCAATCGGTGGGAAAACACACACAACTTATAAAAAAAAAATCTATTGCAGTTGTTTTTCCTTTATTTGGAGTGGGTGGTGACAACAGCTGTAGTGACCGTAGATTGAACACACCTGTCATACACTTTGCAAAATGCTGACATTCTACAACTTATTTAATTCCTTAACCAAGCCCGAGAGGTGGGCCACCTGTACACAACTTACAGAGAAGGACACACAGTCAGAGGTAGTCAGGACACAGCCAAAGCCAATGTATTGGTTAGCTTTTGTTGGTAGCCACAACACATAGTGACTTATAAAAACACACATTTTGTGTGCGGGTGTGGGGGTGCGTGTGTGTGTGTGTGTGTGTGTGTGTGTGTGTGTGTGTGTGTGCACAGGAGGCCAAACATTGATGTTGGGTGTCTTCAATCTCTCTCTACCTAATTTGTCTCTCACTGAACCTGGATGTCATTGATTAGGCTGCCTGACCTGTGAATCCCAGGGGTCCACTCTACTTCCCCAGGCTGGGATAATAGGGGCTTTCATACGGATACTGAGGCTTGAACTTAGGTCCTCATGCGTGCCCAGCCATTTCTCCGGCTTGTCTCTCAACAACACACTTGATTATCTCACAGTTATTGTGTTAGAGACAGAGGTCCGTCTTTGTTGGGTTTTCTCTCAAGCACGCCAGCCAGGGCTGGGATCCCATCAGAGGGCTTGCTCGGTGGGCTCCTATCCACCTCAGTTATTGCTCATGGCATTGTTGGCACAGTGGAGTTCCTTGAGGGAAGCTGGACGTGCTTCAGCATTTCCCGGCTGACTTTTGGCTAGAGGCCACTCTCAGTTCCTTGCCACGTGGGCCTCTCCATCAGTTTGCAAACTGTGCAAGTTGAGGAGGCAATTAAAGAGTCTGCTGGAAAGACGAAACCATGATCTTACATAATCTAATCACCAGCGTGGCATCCTCTCACCTTTGCTATGTTTTATTGATTAAGAGCAAACCACAGATCGTGCCTGCAACCAAGAAAAGGAGATTCTACAAAAATGTGAAGACTGAGAATCTGGGACCTTGGGGACATCTCAGAGTCTCCCCAGCATCCCATTTGGTTCTAGTAAATGACCCTACCGCCATCCTGCCTTCCGGCTGTCTCTTCTAGTTGTCACCTTAGCAGCTCCTTCTGTTCTCAAAGGCCCTCAGCTCCAGCCATGCCTTCCTCCAGAAAGCACACCCAGCCATTCCAGCCTTCTTTCTCTGCTCTTTCCTGTGGACCCTCTAACCTTTACAGGAGCAGACATGGAAATCACGAAGCATCACTGTGATTAACCTGCTTTGTGGACTCTCGAGACATATTTGTGGGATACATCTCAAGCTGTAAACCATGCAGCTCCAGGACTCTGTGTGGATTCTTTAGGGCTCCTCTAACTGGGTGGAGAAGGAGGGTACAGTTATGAGCTCAAGGTCACCATACTCACTGAAACATCACCCTTATCAGTTTTATGATGGAGTTTAAGCATCCACACTCGGCAGAAGATTAAAAGCTATGTCAGAGAAACAGTGCTACACACCTTCATTAGGTCCCTCCATCTTGTCCACTATTATACTATTTCTTTGGGGAAATGCACTGAAAAATTTAAAGTTGACCCTATGGACCAAAGAGGAGCCCCAGATAGTGCTGACATGAGGAATAGGGAAGGCAGGGAAGTATATTAAATATGCTACCTTCTTCAGTGAAAGTACTTGTTCTTGTGCCTTCTAGACCTCACCCAGATGCATCCCCCATTCCATTCTCATTGCCTCAACTTTATTTCAGGTACTCAGGCTTCCTCATCTGAAAACATCAACAGGCTCACATCTGGCTCCTCAGTATCTGGCCTCTAGGGCACCAATCCATTATCCACTGTGTAGGACTAGTGATCTTCTGCTACGCAAGAGAGTTTTCATAGGGAGACACAGCACACACACACACACACACACACACACACACACACACACACACACACGCACACACATACACACACACAGAGACACTTATAGTCACAGGCACATGAATCATCTTATAGGTAGGATGCAGATGTGCACTATGGATCTTTCTAATAATATTCCTCCAGTAAAAGCAGATGTTGAAGTGGGATGAGAAAAAAAAAAAAAACATGCCCCAGCATACCCCAAAAGATCCTCTCCTGTCAGGTCCACCAACAGAGTACCTGCTTCTCCTGGGGTAGCCTCTGATGTCCAAATCAGGATTATTGGACACTAGCCACCATGCCGGTATAATGAGATGTGTGTTGGTCATGACTGCATAGTTTCTGACTACGTGTGTCTAACTCACAGTGGAGCCTACAATTTGTCATCAGGAACCCTGACTAAATACAAGGTCTTTCACGTCCCTGTTCTAACAAATGTCTTCAGCTTCCTTCTCGACACTTCTCTCTGTGTTCTATAGTGTGAGCTCACCGTGTTACAAATATTGCAAATCCACCAAATGTCTCAGTTTTCCTCTAGCTCTCGAGGTTTTCCACAGCATGTCCCCTGTGTCTAGACACTCAAAGCTTTTCCTTGTCCATCTACATCACTCCTGTTCAGTTTTCAGTCTTAAAAGTCCTTTTAAAGCTCCCTCTTTGAATCACACTTCCTGCAGCGCATGGCTGATTGCATTTTAATTGGCAATTAACTCATCTATAGGCAAGAAATTTTTTGCTTTTGTTGACCATTTGCTATGGGTAGCTCATGTTTGGCTTGTATATAAGCTTGCTTGCTTTTATGCTAGGAAACCTCCTAACTAATTCAATTAGGTACCGTGAGAGTTGCTATACTTCTGGCTATTCTCACTCCCCGCACCCATTCTCATTGGTTGATGGGCGAGAGTGCTGAGCCCATCAGTCTCTCATTAGATTCTTAAGTCTAATATGTGGGTCCAAAAACTTTGGGAGCCATGTTCATCATGCCACTTACCTGCTTTTTGACAAGTTAGCACAGAATTAAAATTATTTAAAACAAATGCCCTCCCTGTTTCTTTGAGTCAGGAATATGATGCAGCCTTCCTGGGACCTCTGCCTCCAGGTATCATCAGAAAACTATAATCAAGAAGTCAACTGGTGTCCCCACCTCATCTCAAGGATCAAGTGGGGAGGTTTATCCTGCCAAGTCCATATGAACAGGCCCTATGGTCTTTGTGTGTTGGCTGCTGTTGGCAGCGAGATGCCTCCAGTTCTTTACCTGATTGTTGGCCAGAGGCTGCCCTCAGTTCCTCACCGCATGGACACCTTTAATGTGTCCACTGGTTTCATTCAAGCCAACAAAGGAAAACATGTCATAGTCTTTTAAAAAAGAATTGCTATGGCTATATACTGTATACTGAGCACAGTCCTCCAGTCCTATTAGTCCTGTCCTGTTTGTTCCTCAGACAATTACACTTCTACTTTGGGCACACACACACACACACACACACACACACACACACACACACAACATATATTTATATAAAATCTAGGAACCACAAATATGAGAAAGCATCTAATATTTGTCTTTCTGAGATGTCTTAATTCACTTACTCTGATTGTATACAGTTGAATTCATTCCCTTGTAAATGGTTAATCTTCATAGCTTCCAAAAACTTGCACTGTGTATATATGCCACACTTTATCCATTTCCTCTGTTGCTGGACATCATAGTATATGGAATATGAGAGTTGGCCTTTCATGATATTCTGTTGGATCAAATCAAGAGTGTTCAAATCCTTGGCATATGTTCAAAGAGTTGGAAGTTCAAAGAGTCATCAAATTATTAGATGTTGGAGCTTTTAAATGTTCTCATTTTATGTTCTGAAGAAGTTAAGAATGAAAAGGAAGTGAGTATTTTGTCCTTGGTCTCACAACTAGTGATATAAGGACAGCACTACTACGCGGTTTTAAATTCTAACTGTGCTTGGCCAGCCCAGATGACTCCAGGCCCTGAGGTTGGAAGGGTGTATCAGAACCACAGACAACAGCACAGCGGTTTTGGAGGGGTGGTTTTTCCACCATGAACAGAGGCCCCACAATTCCCTCATCCCTGAGGGGTTGGGGGAGGTGGTTCAGCACCGCGGACAGCAGCCCGCCAAACACTCCAGGAATGTTGTTCAGCACCATGGACAGGAGCTCTTCGGCACCTCCAACTCTATGGGCCTGGGAGGATGGGTCAGCTTCACTGACAGAGACCCACCTCACCTCCATCTCTGACTCACTAGGTGGATAGCTCAGAACCATGGACAGCAGCTCAATCGTCACCTCTGTGAGGCTAGATTAGACTGGGATGATCGGCATCATCTCCACCCGTGAGGTTATTAGAAGGTGGGTCAGAGTGACAGACAGTGGCATTTTTGTTTTGCACTGCATTTCAGTCGTAGCTAGCCAATGGCTTCTGAGTCCATGATTTAAGGATTGAAATAAAGACATCTGGTCTACCAAATAAAGACTTAGAAGGGTGAGATTACTTTTGAGGTGATTTATACTCTTGATAAATATATGAGAGTATTCCTCTTGTGACTGCGAGGGACAGCATCTCTCAATGTTTATCAGAAAAGGAATTTAGTTTAGTTGCTATTTTTTAACAGGCATTCAATAATTCTTGAGAATCAGTTTGTTTCAGAAAGAAATCAGCATTCTTGCAGCTCAATGATCTAAAAATATGCTGTGGGAAAAATTATTTTATAGCCTAATGCAGAATGCCTCTCTCTCTTCCTTTTTGCTGAATAATGGTCTTTGATCCTGCAGAGTCATGTGCTTCTTCCCCCACTGGTTTGGTTCACACAGTCCAAATAGTTGAGGCATTTTGCTTGCTCTTTTTAATACTTGAAGGCTGTCAGCATGCATTTTGGCATAGCAGGAAGTGGCCCTCAAGGGGCCTCTCTTACTGGATCTGAAAAGGAAATCTTTCAAATTTGCTATTTGCAGAAATTTGAACATAAATACTTCCAGGGAAAAAAAAGTACCCATTTAAATATCCCTGATACTGGATTTGAAGGCTCAGAGCGAGACAGTCATCTGTCCACATTAAAGGCTAACTGTCCTTGTTAGAAGTGACAATGTTATTGCTTTAACACAGTTTTGGGGTGTTAGGAAGCAGATATGCACTCTCCATAAGACACACAGTGAAAGGCAGGTGTAAAGAGGATTAAATTTGAGTTTTGAGGACAAAGGCTGGGGAAAGATTGCTCCACACTAGTTGGGGGTCACACTTGAATTAATGGTTGATCTGTCTTCCCCACTGTTCTGGTCTGGTTTTCTGTTGCTGTGATAAAAACACTCTGACCAAAAACAATTTTAGGAGGGAAGGGTTTCTTTGGCTTACACTTCTGGGCTGCAGTCCATTATGGAAGGAAGCCAGGGCAGGAACCTGAAGCAGAAACCAAAGAGCAGAAAGGTTTCCTGCCTTTCTTTCTCTGCTCCGTGCTCAGCTAGCTTTCTTTTCAACCCAGGATCACATTTCCAGAGCCGGCACTCCCCCACAGTATTCTGGACCTTCCTCCATCAATCAACAATCAAAACAATTCCCCATAAATATGGCCACAGGCCAGTCTGATCTGGGAAATTCTTCAGTTGAGGTTTCCTCTTCCCAGATGACTCTAGGTTGTGTCAAGTTGACAGAAAATACTAACCAGTATGGCCACCGTAAGCTGCAAACGCTATGAAGTCAGGAACATTGCCATTCATCTTAATGTCAGTCCTGTCCCTGTGCCAAGCTCTAGATTCCCAATAAAGATTCTGTGTTTTGAAAGGAATAACTCAAATGAAGCAGCTCTGTATCAGACAAGGACTGAATCTGCCTCCTTCCACCAATTTACACTGTTGCTTTCTCTTTCTTTTCGTTCAGTTTTTGTGAAATATCAGCCATTGGACAATGCCAAAACAAAACTGCTGTAACTCATAGGGAAAGTCTTGGAGACAGCAGCAGTGGAGAGAAAGCACAATGAGGGAAATTATTTTATTGTGCCACGTAGCATTTAATTAAAATTATAATCGAGGGAATTCGGATGTAAGACTCTATCTCAGATGCTTCTAAATGGAGCCCCACTTGTCAAAAGCTTCTAGCGAGTTGACGCTACTCACCCACAGTGCTGCTGCATGAACAGCATCACCTCACTTTATTCTGGAAATGTCCACATGATGCCATACTGGCTTTATTTCTTCTCTCCCCAACCATATCAGTTCTGCAGACAGAATCCCAAGAAAAGAGAAGATGTCTTCACTCTGCCTTGGGCACAAGATCTACCCGAGTCTCAGCTCCATAGGCTCATCCCAGGGGCCTCTTTCAAGAACCAACAGATCAATGTGAAGCCCCTTTGTAATCCCTCCCTCCCTTCCCTTTCTCCCTCCCTCTTTCTTCCCCTCACTCCTTCTTTTCTTCTTGTTTCTCTCCCCTCCCTTCCTTGCTTACAATGATTGGTGTGCTTCAGTAGACCAGCTCCTGCTCTAAGTAGTGAAAAGAATAAAGAGAAGCAGGACCCGAGTGGATCCATGGGCCCTTGGGGCCTCCTGGTTTGCTTCTGTTGCATCAGCACTGCTCCTCTGCTTTCTTTCTTACAGCACCTGCTGTGACCTGCCCAGGGGTGACACTGTCCACAATGCCACATTAACCTTTAGTGAAGAAAATGCCCCACAGATACTCCCACTGACCGATATGATAGAGACAATTTTTTTTTTAATTGAGGTTCCATCTTCCCTAGTGATTCAAGTTTGTGTCAATTGGGTGAAAACATACCAGCACATAAGGAAAACCCTTTCACGTCAATGTCATATTCCCAGGGCAGTGTCTAAGAGTGTGTTTTATATGCAAGTAGCTGGAAGCAGCCGTAACTGAATCCCATCACTGACAGAGAGATGGTTAGGAATGGGAGCGCCCCTTCTGTTCCTGCACTCAGTGCTTATTCCACATCTGTTATTGCCTGGCACCAAGGCTGGGCCATTGAAGCAGAATGAGGCAGGATCTGAGTCTTGTCCCTAACAACAATAAATTGAAAAGTGCTTCAGTTGAAAAGATGGGTGTGCATTGGTGATGGGTTGGATTGTGGATTGGATATTTCTTGCACGTGAATTATCTCTATGTTGAATCTAGTGTTTGTAGGAGTCTCCAACTTTTATCTTTCTTATTTTTTTTGTGACATTTGCTGTTAATTGCTGGCCACAGGAAACAACACACCTGTGACTCTGCAGATTGCTAGAAAAGTTCTGACCTCATTGTCCACCTCAGAGCCACTGGTGTCTTTCCAAAGGAGTCAACAGAAACACTTGGGGTTTAAGAACTGGAAAGTGGCTTAAAGCAAATGTATTACAACTTCCTCATCTTTCAGAAATGTCAACCAAAACCCAGAGAGGCTGCTGTATGACAAAACTTTTCCTGGGAAGACACAACACATGTCTCTACTCACTCCAGAGAGGGACAGACCGAAGTACAGATGCCACAAATGCCCAACTTGGTGGATCAGTGAGTTTTATTGGGGTACCTCCGAGGAGCAGAAATGACTCAAAGACAGCTGCATGACCAAATCCACCCCAGCGTGGGTGACAGACAGCTCACAAAACACAGACAGCTAAACAGGTTGGAGAGTGTCCTTTGCAAGTGACTGATCTAAACCTCTTCTAGTCATTAAGTTTGTGACCGAGTTGGGCAGATAATCCAGGGTCCTGCCTAAAGCTCTTGTACTCATCTAGACTACCCCGGCTCTGAAGTCAGACGGCCTCCCACGCTGTGCACAGCTTTGCCCTAGGGCATGCTCCCCAGTCACCCCTAGGTGGTGATGTGAGGTTAACTTCCAGAAGATAAATGAAATGAAAGACTGAGTCTAGCATCATGGGAAGACGTGGTTATGGTTTGGGGGTGTGATTTCTATTTGTTTGGGGCATTCCAGAAACTTTGAAGATGCAAAGTGCAAGGAATCATGCTTAGGAAACAGATGGATTCCAATGGTAGAAAGTGGTACTCACACAAGTACTCACTCATCCATCCGTGTGTCCCTCTATTCATCCACACAACCATTACATCTCCACCCACCCACTCATCTGTCTGTCTACCCATCCATTCATCCACCCATCCATCTAACCATACATCGTGTACTCACTCATCCACCTATCCATCTATCCCTTTATCCATCAATCCACAGAACCATCATTTATCCACCCTGCCACCCATCCATCCATGTACCCACTCATCCATCATCATCTATCTATCCATATATACATATATACACCCATCCTCTACCTCATTCATCATCCATTCATCCATCCACCCACCTGTTCATCCATCCATCTGTCTAGCTACCTGTCCACCTACCCATCCACCCACCAATCCATCCTATATAAATACGTATACTCACTTATCTATCCACTCACCCATCCATCCTTCCACCCATCCATCTTGCTAATAGGTATTTATGGTGACCGAAGAACACAGAGGTAAAATGACAGGACTTCAATAAGATCACAAGCAAGAAGAAAGGCTTAGGAACAGCAAGAGTCTCTTTGTGCTTGGTGCCAAAGTCTCTGTATGAAGAAGCAGTAGTAGGAAAGTCTGGAGAAGTGGGTAGGGACTCATCTCCAATGGAAGCACTTCGGATTGGCCACAGCAGGTTGGTAGCTTAGAGGGAAGGAAGAGGGGAGCTCTTAGGAAGGGCAGGGAGACATTGTTTACAGTGAGTGTTTGGAAACTAGTTCTGGGTGAAGTGTGAAGGGCTAGTTGGGTATGAGGTAGTAAAGGCAAAAGAACCAATGAGGAGGCTGTCACTTCGGCCAGAGGGTCAGAGCAACTGGGCAAAGGCCACAGATGAGCAGAGAGGAAGCCACAAATCTTATTTTACATGCTGTGGCAGTTTGAATGAGAATGATCCCACAGGCTCATATGTTTGAGTGCTTGGTACCTGCTAGGGGAACTGTTTGGGAAAGATTAGGAGGTGTGATCTTGTTGGAGTAGGTGTGTCCTTGCTGGAGGAGCTGTGTCACTGCGGGTAGTCTTTGAGGTCTCTGCCTGCTGCCTGTGGATCAGGATGTAAAGCTCTCCGGCACCATGTCTGTCTACTTCCCACCATGATGTTTATGGACTCACCCTTAAAACTGCAAGCAAGCCACTGATTAAATGCTTTCTTTTATGAGTGTTGTCTTGGTCATGGAGTCTGTTCATAGTAATATAATAGTAACTAAGAAACATGGTATTTTCACAAGAGAAAGTTGAGAGATAACAACCTTTGCCCATGGCCACAACCCCGCCCAGAATTATCCAATAGGTTGTAAATGTTTGTTGTGGAGAAACTAGCCTCTGTGCCAAATTTCCAGAGAAGCATGCCTCATTGTCTTCATCAACCATGGCTGGGACTTGGGCTGTCAGTCCTCCGGCTTCACTTGTGACTTCTGTGCCTGCCCTTTGACCTCTGTGCCTGCCCTTTGGGTGTCAAAAGCAGGTGTTTGCCACATCTGCTTGTTCTGAGGATGTTTGGGGTCTTGCAATGCGGACAATTTTCATAGCCTAGCCCTCTAGAAAAGACAAAGGCTGAAATGTCAGGGAAGCTGAGAGAGGAGGAGATAGGGCTGACTTGAGCAAAGTTGAAAAAGTATCCCTCTAGCAAGAGGAAAGACATGTGGAGGGGGTGGGACACTGTTGCCAGGTGCTGCAGCTGTCCAGACAGTGACTGCCCACTGTGGATGGTGACTATGGGGGACACCAGCCATGGCTGTAAGTTGTTAAGGTGAAGACCTCTCTTACTAGGAGGCCTGAGCTGGTTGGGAGGAGAGGCTGGAGAGGGAGTTATCCCAGCAGCCTCTGCTCTCGAAAGCCTTGACAGTGACCATTTTACTATATGCTTGGAACATTGGCTTGTCTGTAATCCAAGTCTTCCTCAGACCTTTGCAGTCAAGGGTGAGCCTGTGGAGATGTTGTAAAGAAAAGAGGCATAGAAGTCCTTGGCATGCAGTAGGTGCCCAGTAAAGGCTGACTATGGGGGTGTGTCAGGAGGTCTTGGGTTTTCTGGCTCTTGGAATCCAGAACCCCCTACCATCGTAGATGCTGTGTTTCCTGGTCACAGCCTCTTCTTGTTCAGCCTTATGCATTTTGTATGACCCCCCCCCCCCCCGTCACAAAGAGGATTTTCAAAATCAACGCAATTTAGAATGACATACTTTCCCCCTCACAGGCTGCCTCTCCTGTGTGGTTGGAGGAAAATGAGCCAGGGTTTCTCACTGCGTGTACTGGGCTGTGGAAATCCTTGGGCTATAAATAGCACGTGTGTGTTTTTTTAATATGATGGACTCATTTTCTCTGATCATAAAATCTATGGCTTCTATTTATAGCCATAGTGCTGCTCCCAGTACTGAGGAACTGTAAAAATAGGTTTCAGGAAATAGATGTGCTTGGCCAGTCTTCCCAGCATGGAGACAGCAGAAGGGGCTGGCAGATGGGGGCCCCAGGATTCAGGCTCTTGGCATTAACCCCATGCTGTCTGGGAGTTGTTCTCAGTTCCAGGCCCCTCAGGTCTCCAGCCTTCAGCTTGAATTGCATTTGCTTGGATGAAGAGCTGTGTTCATTCACTCACTGAGAGCCTGCTTCAGCGGCTGGAAGGCTCCTGGGAAATACACGCATTTGTATACCACAGCAGCTAGCTGACTGAAGCCGGAGATCCTGGTGCCCAGCATGACACAGGTGCGGTGTGAATGAAAGCCTGGGGAGCCTCCAGAGGCTGCCTCGGTGCTGCCCAGGGAAGCCCTGGAGCCACCTGTGAGAGACAGAACAATGGCCCTAAAAGACAGTCAGTCAGGTCCTAATTCCTGGAACTGTGGCACTATATGGCATGTCACTACGGGTGTGACTGGATCCAGGTCTTCAAATGACCTGATGGAGCTTTAAGATGGAGCAAAGAACCACGAGACAAGGAGCATAATTCTAGAGACCACGTTCCCCCAGAACCCTCCAAGGGAAAGTCTACCCTCTGGACACTTCAGTTGTACTTTTGCCTCTAGAGCAATATGTGATTTTTTATTTTTTATTTTTTATTTATTTATTTATTTATTTATTTTTTTTGGTTTTTTCGAGACAGGGTTTCTCTGTGTAGCTTTGCGCCTTTCCTGGAACTCACTTGGTAGTCCAGGCTGGCCTCGAACTCACAGAGATCCGCCTGGCTCTGCCTCCCGAGTGCTGGGATTAAAGGCGTGCGCCACCACCGCCCAGCTGTGATTTTTTATTTTTGTCTTCACACATGCTAAGTAAGTACTGTATCACTGAGCTATGTCCCCAGCTCACATGGCTCCCATTTCCCTCCAAATTGTATTTGGAGGCAGAATCTACCTCACCTAGGCCAGCCTTAAAGTAGGTTTGACCAGTCCAAGCAAGTCTTGAACATGTGATCCTTCTGCCTCAGCCTCCTAAGTCCCTGATGATGGGTGTGCCACTGCACACAGCGAATCTGCGTTTCCAGCTGCCCAGGTGGCAGTTGCTTGTTTTAGCAGCAGTGGAGACAAAGCCACCTGTCAAGGTGACACTGGAACTGTCTAACTGTCAGGATCACCTAACCTTCGGAGGTCACCCAGGGTCCAGTGGCTCCTGTCGGGACACGCACCCCAGTTGTGTATCCAGCACCCCTGCCCTGCTCAGCTCATGCTTCCGCAAGGCTGCTTGTCCTGGGGTGCAGGTATTTGCTTTATTGAACTAGAATCTGCAAGGATCAAGAAGATGCCCAGGGGAAGGCTGCTGGCACAGGAGGACCAGAAATATTGCCCCCAAACCGTGACACGCAGTGGAAGTGTACTTGTGCAAAAAATTATCCCAGAAGGCAGAAAGAAGCCCTGAGCGGGGAATCTGTGACCTAACAACTTGGAAAACCTGCATCTCAGCACCAGGGTCATCTGGGGTCAACCTCACAGGATACCAGAGATCAAAGGGTTCAGCCTGAATCCTAGAGGGAGAAGTTGCTTTAATCCTATGCATAGCCTGGGTTTGATAAAGTCTGCAGATGTCATTGTTATTGAACTCAGGGGTCACAGCCTGTGCTCCAAGCCAGGTTCAGCTACATACCCTTAATAAGACAATTAAAGAGTTAGTGGTGGAAAGCAGAGAGCTAAGACTTAGTCAATGTGGTTACATTGATGGAAAAAGGCTGTGGCCTCAAATTCAATAGCATCATTGTGTGTGGCAGGGGGTGGAGTAATGCAGCCCGGAAAGGATTTTTCAGTCACTGACTTTGACATGCTGCCCTTTGTGTCACACTCAGGAACATGTGAATGCTCCTTCTGACATGACAGGAGTCAGGCAGGAAGGCAGGTGCTGAGGAGGCCGGCTTCCCTAAGTGCATCTGTGTGGTATCAGACTGGGAAAGCGGTCTATTCTGAGCCACAGCTCCAGAGAATAAGGGCTCTGCATCTAGTGGGTGTGACCTTCGGTCAAGTGCAGGTGACAGGAGGGGACTCACGCTGGGGCCACTCACACAGGAAGGCTCTGTGGCCTCACTGTGTGTCTGCTGATGTCTGTCTTGGAATTTCCTACTTAAAAACAGCCTGATTTAGAGAAGATGGAGAGGAATCCAGATTTAAAACAACCCTGCACTTCCCAGCCCTCCTTCCTAATAGTTTCAGCCAATGAGACGGCAGCAGATTCTGGAAAGTTCCTCAAAGAGGGCAAATTCTCTTATGTGCCTTTTCTCTTCATTGATGTTCCTGCCTGGAACCCAGATGGAACACTCTTGGTCTTCTCCGGTGCTCAAGACAGCGTAATGTAATTCAGGGTGAGTCTCCCACATGGTTAGGGTCGATGTTTTGGTCTTTTCTTCCCCATGTTGGCGTTGCCCCCTCTGAAAGTCACAGAGTCTGACCGTAGCTCCTAAGCCACTGTCACACAGCCGAACCAGAGTGTCCTTCATTAACACAGTCAAGCACACAACTCCTTAAGCCAGTGGTTCTCAACCTTCCTAATGCTGTGACCCCTTAATACAGTTCCTCATGCTGTGGTGACCTCCAAACATAAAATTATTTTCGTTGCTACTTCATAACTGTAAATTTGCTACTGCTATGAAATGTAATGTAAATATCTGTGTTTTCCAATGGTCTTGGGTGACCCCTGTGAAAGGGTTGTTCACCTCCTAAAGGGGTCACAACCTACAGGTTGAGAACCACTGTATTGAGCCCTGGTGTTCTAGCATGTTCTAATAGTCTGACCCACTTCTTTTACCTGCAATTTGCATCTACTGCACGTCTGACCTGTGCATCCTCAGATCTGTGTTCCAGGACTAACAGCACTCTACCTGCAGGTTAGCTCCCTGCCGCACACACGGCTGCTGTCTGGGACCCTCCACACCACAGATGTTCGCTTTGGTCTTAGTCCATGCGCCCCCTACAGCTCTGTCACCCTCCAGCCTTTAGCGGCTTTTGTTTTAACATCGCCCCAGAATGGAATCTCTTTGAAGACATTGCAAGTGACAATTAGGGATTCAATTTAAGATAAAATTCAACCCTAGGTGGTACTGCCAAGTCAAATAACTCACAGGGGGTGACAGCACCTGACAGGCAGAGGCCACACTGGCACAGGAGACGCGTTCCTTTTAAAAATCAATGTTTGGCTGCTGCAACGCAGGACTGTTGACATTGGAAAAGACAGGATCTTATAACTGGAGAAATACAGTGCAGAAACTGTCAGGTGCCATTGGCTCAAGCTAATTCTTTCCAAACGCTACGTTAGATACGGGCGTGACTCAAATTGCTAACCCTCTTAAGGCCTCTCCCCGGGACTTTCGGTTGTCTTTAAAGTCCTCTTGCTCTGCTGGCTCTGACCTCCATCTGGCAAAGATGGCGGAGAGGTCTGTGATTCCTGCTTTTCCCAGCACTGTGGCTGCCACTCAAGCGACCCCCAATGAGTAATACTTGATTGGCTGTCAAAGGATACCTCCCCACCTGGATTAGTGATGCTGAGATTCTGTCGCTGATAGGGGTTTGAAAGCTGGGGAGAGGCCTGCCCCGTTGTTAAAGCACTTACACGTGGAACTGAGTTTGATCCCCCTGAATCTACATGAAAAATAATAAGCTGAATGTGACAGGAACTGGCACCTATGATCCTAGCCCTGAGGAGGCAGACACAGAAGGGTCCCTGGGGCTCACTAGCCAGCCAGTGCAGGTGAATCAGTAAGCTCTAGGTTCAGGGAGAGACACTGTCTCAAAAAATAGAGAGTGATTAAGGTGGTACCCAGTGTCCAGTCCTGCTCCCTACCCCACATACTTGAACATCCACACACAGGCATTCACACATACGTATGCAAAATAGTGGTTGGAGCAGCCGATCCCTAAGGTCACGAATTTTAGCTTGGCTAGCCTTGAAAAGGGAGATAGGGTAAGTGGAGTACGGTGGGCAGCAGAGGGGGTGCATCTTGGGGAGGGACAGTTGTCCAGCCAAAAGAATGTCACCAAGAACAAGCACAGAGAAGCAGTGCTCAGCAAGGCCAACTGAGGATGTGCTCTTATTGAGGTAGAATGTTCCAGAAGGCTGGTGTAGCAGAAGTAGCAACCGGAACAGGACTTTCTCTGCTGCACTTCAGGAGAACAGATCTGCCCAACACCATTTGTCAGAAATTTCAGAGTTCTGAGGTATTTGACCTTTATCTCATGCCATTTAAGAGGGCTTTCATACAATCAGACCAATGCAGGCACTGGAGCCAAAACGGACTCTTTCTTTTCTTTAATTTCAAATGAGCCAGCTAGAATATCACTTCTCACCTTAAGTACCAATATGACATTTTGTGCTAAACAAACTCCAAGTCAGGCTGTAATTACCACGACGCTGCCCTTTCCAGCACCCCCGCCTCCCTGTGACACCACACACCGCCTCGCTCCCAGGTCTCGGTGGCCTCCTGCTCTCTGATTCTGATGGCTTCTAGGCATGGTTTGCAATACCTGGGGCCATAATATTGGCGTAAAATGGCACGCATGCTTGGCCAAATAGGACTCACCTGCCTTAGCCAGCCTCTCCCAGTCTTCCCCTGTTAGTCTGAGTCTGTGCTGTGTAACTGGACACGTGACCTGGGGTGGGCAAAGAGGCTTGGGAGTCTAATGTGAAGCTGCAGGCATCAGGCTGTGCGTGTGTGTGTGTGGGGGGGTTGTGCTGAGTGACTCCTAGCTCAGGTGGAAGGGTGAGGGAGTGAGCAGGGGGGAGGACAAACTCTCCTGTAAACAAGCTCACCCTCTTGTTAGTACCTGCAGCCCTGAGAACCTATCCCCTACCTGTTCGTGAGGACTGAGCCCAGTGACCTGAACACCCCATTAAGGCCCTGACTGCAACAGTATTCCTTGGGGGAGTGAATTTCCAACACATGAGCCTCAGGATAGTGAAGGATGTTGGATTGAGTTCCCCAAAGGCTACATTAAAGTCTCAGTTCTTAGTACCTGTGAATGTGGCCTCATTTCAAAATAGACGTTGTACTGTTTTATGTTTTAGGTCAACTTGACACAAGCTAGAGTCATCAGAGAAGAAGGAGCTTCAATTGAGAAAATGCCTCCGTAAGATCCATCTGTAGTGCATTTTCTTAATTAGTGATTAAGATTATTGGGGAGGGCCCAGCCCATGGTAGGTGGTGCCATCCCTGGGTTCTATAAGAAAGCAGGCTGAGCAAGCCATGGAGAGCAAGCCAGTAAGCAACACCCCTCCATGGCCTCTGCATCAGCTCCTGCCTCCAGGTTCCTTTCCCGTGTGAGTTCCTGCCCTCACTGCTTTTGATGATGAACTGTTACATGAAACTGTGAGCGAAATAAACCCTTTCCTTCCCAAGTTGCTTTTGGTCATGGTGTTTCATTATAGCAATAGTAACCCTAACTAAGATACAGATTTTCGTTGATGCAATCAACTTAAACTGAGGCTATATTTGGTTGAAGCGGATCCTAATCCAATGCCTTGTTCCCTTATTAGAGAAGGGGATTTGGAGACAGAAAGTGAGATATGGGAGAGAAGGCCTTGAGAATAAGAGGCAGTATGCTAGGGATGCCAGGGATGGCCATCACCTGGAAGGGATCTGATCCCTCATGGCCATCAGAAGGAACCAACACTACTGACAATGTGACCTGTGGAAAACACATTTCTGCCACCTCAAGCATTTGGTGTTGGTCATGGGGAAGTAATTCAGTCAGGGACCCTCTGAAACAGAGTGGCTCACCCAATATCTTAGAACCTTGCTGTCAATGCAGAGGACCCAGTGCTCAGATGTCCTGGTCATAAACCCAACTCAAATGACAGCAGGTGTTCACCCTCTACCAAGTTTCACAGATCCCTGTGCTGATGGGAGGACCAGGAGCTGTGCGGGTGACCAGCCACTACAGGTCTTCCTAGCTGGCAGGACACTCCTCTCTCATCTCCTCGCTCCCTGATCTCCACGGTGGTCCTGAGCTGAGGAGCGCAGGGCTCGTGATCATGGTGCTTCTGTGAACTTGGGGTTTTGAGCCACTACAGTGGATTGCTGCCTCCACTGCTTCCTTTTGTACCCAAGAAAGATAGAAGCAGCCTGAAGGGGTGGATGGGGGCAGATAGTCCCAGATAGAAAGTGACCTGAAGGGGGCAGATGGGGCGGATAGTAACAGATTGAGAGTAACTTGCTTACACGGAGCATGTAATACATGCCAGCTGTGCTCCTAGAACGTGATCAGGAGAAGTGCCAAATGCTCGCTCTGGGCAGACACAGAACTCTCAAACCCTGTACACCCGAACCCCAAGACGCTTTGCACCAGGCATGCAAAGCCGGTCTTGCCTACTTTCCAAACAGAATTGAATGGTGGCTGTGCAGGGAGTGGACAGCAGAGGCTGGGGGCGGAAGACATGGAGGAGGGAGATGTCACTGACACATCTCACAACTTCTGATTGGAGGAATAAGCTTTGAAGACCTGCACGGAGTGCTGGGAATGTGGCTCAGCAGCAGAGTACTTGTCTACCAGGCGTGAGGCCCTGGGCTCCATCCTCAGTACTCCTCAAAAGTGGCTGTCACTAATAACAATGGACTATATATTTCAAAAATATCGAAGTAAAATTTCAAATGTTGTTACCATGAATAATGGTAGTGTGAGGGAATAGGTTAATAAGCTCGATTTAATCATTCCATGTGCACACAGACTTCAAAATACCACACTGGGGGCTGCGGAGGTGGCTCAGTCAGTGAGGTGTGTGTTGTACAAACAAGAAGACCTGAGTTTGGTCCCTGGAAATCCTGTAAAGTTTAAAAGAGGTGCTGTGTACTCATAATTCCAGTGCTAGGGAGGTGGGAACAGGCAGATCCCTGGGAACACTGGCCAGCCAGACGAACCTAGTAAATATACCCCAGATCCCAGGGAGAGACCCTGTCTAAAAAATCAAAGTAGACAGCTCCTAAGGAATGACACTGATGTTGACCTCTGACCTACACACACACACACACACACACACACACACACACACACACACACACACACACGCCTATACGCTCCACAAACGTGTTGCGCATACACACAAAAACCCTTTACATTGTACCCCATAAATACACACAGTAAGTCAACTGGTTTCGTCCTCAGCATTGGGCATCAAACCTGGGGTCTCACACATGCCAGGCTGGATATGCTCCTGAGAGATGTTCCAGCCCCTTTTATACATTTTATTTTGAGACAAAGTTTTCAACTCTGAAGTCCAGGCAGGCCTTAGACTTCCCATCCCCCTGTCTTAGCCTTCCAAGTGGCTGGGATGATAAGCATATGCCGCCAGGCTCTGGGGAAAAAAAAATTAGATACAAAAATTTAAGAGGACCCCTCCAAAAAAAAATTCCAACTATGCCATCAGAAACTAAATGGTGAACATCACTGGTAACTGTAGTAACCAGGATCTAACTGCAGTTTGATGTGGTGAAGCTAGGCCACACACCCTGCCCTGGCCAGCCCTCACTGTGGGATTCCTATTGTCCCAGGCACTGAGGTCAGACAGTCATTCTGATGCCTGCTCCTACCTTTATGGTGGGGGGAGAGGGAATCCCTTACATAGAAGGCCCAAGTCCTTTATAGGCAATGTGGGAATAAAAATATTAGGCTTTCTCAAATTAGAGAAAAACTTGAAACACTTTTAAATTAATAATTTTCTGCATCAATCTTACCCAGCATTAAAAACCGATTTATAAAAATGACTAGACTAGTGCATAATTAGAAACTGTGTGGATTGCAGGGAGTCCAGAGTAGATAGGGGAACTTAGAAAATGATAGACAATTTCATGGCCCTTTGTGTGAGTTCCTGATGTATAGCTGGGATTAAAATGGCTGACAGAACAATGTGGGAGCTGACATGGCCCGTAATTCAGAGGATTCGGGTGCATCGAGGCAGGCACTTGAGGCTAGGAGGTGTTTGTGGTGGTGGGAGTGTGTGCTGCTGCTTTCCATGTCAAGGCAGATCACCAGCTGAGTGTGAGACAAGAGTCCTGGGCCACAGAAGCTTCAAGACCTGCCCTTAATTACCTATTTCCACCAGCCAGACTCCACCTCCCAAACATTCCTCAGCACCCCCAAAATGGTGCCATAGCTCAGGACCAAGCAGCCCATACAGGAGCTTGAGGGTGGCATGTCAGGTTCAAACTGTAATAGGAAGGGTCTGGTCCCCTTGCTCAGTCTCAAGCACTTGGACAGACCATCAGGGTGGTGGGAGCATGTAAAGCAGAACTGATCAACTCCAAGGGAACAGTCTGGGGGACTCCTTATAGCCTTCAAAAGCCTGCCAAGGACCTCTTTGCTCCTGTAGGCCCTGCCTCCCCAAAGTCTCTATAGCATCCCCAAATGGCATCATCAACAGTTAGGGACCATGAATTCCAAACACAAGACTGTGGGGGACAGTTCACCATCAGTGGAGGATGGAGGAGATTTTTAATGAATGATTATCTGGGATAATGAACAAAACATCTGGGGGAAAAATTCCCTGTGTCTCCTTTTACACCAATGTTATCCCAGATGGTTAAAAAAAAAAAAAAAAAAAAAAAAGGCAATGTAGAAACAAGACTCATAAAACCATTCCACCAAGACAGGGCTAAGGAGATCAAAACCAGGCTGATCCTTGCCCCAGGCATATAGGAAGTGCTTAGTGAATATTTGTGAAATCCCTGCATGCAGTGTGTGTGTGTGTGTGTGTGTGTGTGTGTGTGTGTGTGTGTGTGTGTGGTGCCAGATTCTCCATAACATGTTTTCCATTTTTAAGCTTATTTAATCCTTATACTGCGACCATGATTGACCATGATAGGGAGCAATACAGATTCAGAAACAGAGGCAGGGAGAGGTCCGATGACCCCATGAAGACACCCCACCCCAGCGACATGATGGCGCATCAGCAAAATGAAAAGAAGGGGAAGGACTAGGGGAGGTGTGGGCACAGTGTCTGTTGGACCCATGGACTGTCTCAGCCCACACAGCACCTCACCCATGCTCAGTACCTACCAAGTAGGAACAGAATAAATGAATGAATTGTTCCTGGCTTTGTGCTCAGCCTTGACCTCGTTTCATGACTGTGGCTGTGATAAAATGCCCTGACCAAAAGCAGTGTATGGAAGAAAGGGTGTATTCGGCTTAGAATTCTGAATTGAAGGACCTTGAAGCAGCTAGTCACATCCACACTCAAGAGTAGAGAGAAATTAATTTGGGCTTGCTCACTTATGCTCAGCCCTAACTCTACACTTATACAACCCCAGGACCCTGTCCAGGAAACGGTGCCACCCACATTCAGGGTGGGCAGATCCCACCTTGATTAATTCCATATTAAGAACACCTGTCACAGGCTTGCCCATGGGTGCCAACCTGAGCCAGACAATCCTTCACTGAGCCTCTCTTCCCAAGTGATTCTAGGTGTGTCAAGTGGACAACTAAAACCAATCATCACATACCCCATCTCATAATTCCCCCTCCTACATCCTCTGTAGCCAAACGCAAGACACATGGTCTTCCTTCACTGTGAATCTGTGCACTGAACTTTGACTCGCTTTGGTATAGCAGGGAAGCATGCATGGCGGCTGGAGCGGAAGCTGAGACCTCACATTTTGAATTGCAAGCAGGAAGCAGAGAGAATGAACTAGAAATTGAAGGAGTCTTTAAACACTCAACACCCACCTCCGGTGACACACTTCCTCCAACAAGGCTTCACCTCGGAAGCCTCCTCAAACAGCATCACCAGCTGGGTACCAAACATTCAAGTGCCTGAGACTATGTGGGACATCTCACTCAAAACACTCTATTCAATATGGTGGCACATTTGAGAAGTAGAGGCAGGGAGATCAGAAGTTCAGGGCCATCCTCAGGTACACAGAGAGTTTGAGACCAGCCTGGGATACATGAGACATTGTCTAAGAAAGAAAGAAAAAGGAGCAGACCTCTGGGGATGTGACTAAGCCTTTGGGTCCCTTCCAGGCCCGAGGCCCAAGTTGTGGTTGGTGATACATGGTGTCTAACCCAGCTCTCCTGCACACCACCTGCCTAGTCTTGAACAAGTAATCCCACCTCCCACTGGCCCTGCTTGCTGTTGCTCATCTGCAAACTCAAGATGATGGAAAATGGTACCCACCCATCCAGTGGAGGCATTGGGAGAATTCTGTGTATTAACATCCACAAGCAAGATTCTGAAGGGAGCTCCTAGAACACAGTGAGCCTGTCATCAATGCTCGCTGTCCCTGTATGAATTAGTAATATGGGGTAAGCAAACCAGTGTGGTGTTTGTTCAAGAGTGCTGTTAAAAGGATATCTCCAGCAAGTGACTAGATGGACAAAAATGGGAGCATGTGGATGGCCAGCTGAGTCACAGAGCTTCTGAACCACGGTTAACAGCTTTGACCTTTTTTTCCACGTGATGGAACTATTTCACGGAGAATCCCTTTGCCTTAAGGTACCAAGAATATGTCTGGGCACCGTGGCTTTCCAATACGGTGGCTGTTGAGAGCATGGGGTCACCAAGGCATCAGATCCTCCAAGTTCCCATCTCAGGCTAGCTGTGGCTTATTTCGGGAGGGAATCCCAGCTCTGACCAGCTGAGCATGAAGCTTGGGGGCAGCTTGTTTAGCTGAGCAGGGGCGGGAAGGCAGGCGTGAAGCTAATGACGCAGGGAGACAGAAACAGAAGATGCTCGCTCTCTTGTTTCCCCATTCTCTGCCTGCTAGGGGCACGGTGGACTTTGTACTACCTCAGGGCGCCAGAGGTGAGCGCTGCCTTGGGAAGACGCCATTCCTTCTGTCACCATCCAGCAAGTACCTATGTGCCAAGTGCTGTGCCCGAGTTTGACATCCCAGAGATGACACTGGTGGAGCCTGTCTGCATCACGGAGAAGTGAAGGAAACAGAAAATAACCTGATTTCAGAATACCCAGAAGGGGTGCAATGTGGTGAGGACCCCTCCCCTAGAGCTGCCTCGCAGGGTGAGGAAGGCTGTACACGGGAAAGGTCATTGAGCTAACCCTCAGTAGATGAAGAACTTACTTCTCAGGAAAGGTGTCCCGCCCCCAGCAGCAGACCCCACACTTGTGCAAAGGATGTCTGGAAACCAACTATAGCCTCCGCTACAACAGCAGTGAATACCTATCCTGGCAAATGTGGGCTCATTCATCCCTGGAATGAGCAGGGCTATGGGGGAACTTACAGTCTATTCCGCCCCTCTCACACACAATAAATAAATAAACACATTAATTATTAAGTAAGTAAAAGAAAATTAAGATCACAGGATGACACATGATATGATGCTCGAGATATTTTGGGGACCTCCTACAGCAGCTGTAGCTGTTGAGAGGGTGAAATCTTACTGCCGTTCCCTGCTGGGTCCTATCTTGACTCAAAATAATTCTGAAGGTAGCATGGATTTTCTAGAAGGACCCTCAGGCCATGTGCTCAGATCTCCGGATTAGAGGTCGCCTGGGACACACTGTATTAGATTCCTGTCCTGTTGCCATGTTAACAGCCTGGCAAAAAGCAACAAGGGAGAAAGGAACGATTCTGTTTGCAGTTCCAGGTTACAGTCCATCACTGGGGGGAAATCAAGGCAGCAGAAAGTTGAAACAGCTAGTCACATACACAGTCAAGAGCAGAGAGAGATGCATGCATGCTTACTACTCAGCTTGTTCTCTTCAGTCTCACACAGTTTAAGATCCCCTGCCTAGGGAATGATGCCACCTACAGCAGGCAGGTCATCACACCTTAATGCACTCAGACAATACCTCATCATGCCCACAGGCCAACATGATCCAGAAAATTCCTCCTTGAGATTCTCTTCCCAGGTAATTACAGACTGTGTCAAGTTAAAATTAAAACTAACCATCATATGCATCCATCTTTGTTTGCCAAGGCGGCCGGAGGACCATCCATGGCGACCTCCTCCTGCAAACCTACCGATGTGGCCTTGGCATTCAAGGCAGCACGATGTCCCTGGGATGGATACCCTCGAGTTATCTGGGGCTCTAATTCACATTTCATGCTCACTGTGCTTTGCAACGGCTCCTTTTGTTTTCAGTACAGCAGACACAGTGGAAGAGGAACATGGAGAAGAATGTCAGGCATCTTAATTTGTAGCAGGAGACGGGCTTCAGCCAAGCGCTGAGATATATCTCTGAACCCAGGGATACCCTGCCACAGAGTCTCTCCAAACCTGCACTTCAGCAGCTTCTGCCTATAGTAAAGCAAGAGGCTTGGGTGGGGTCAGATCGTCAGACAAATCGGAGAGGAGAAAAAGAGACACCCGATGGGCTCATGTAATCAGAGGGCAATGAGCCTCTTCTTAAATGTCCAAGGCCTTTCAACTCTCTTCTCTGCCTCATGACAGTGGTACTTAGCTGTCCTTTATTTTATCTTTTAAATTTAATTATCACTATAATATTACATTTTTTGGAGATAGAGTCTCATGTATCCCAGGCTGCCCTTGAACTCATTAGCTGAGGGTGACCTTGAACTCCTGATCCTCCTGCTTCTGCCTCCCAAGGGGCAGAATTGCAGGCATGGACCATCATGCTCATCTTGAATATCTCATTTTATTTTTAAATTAAATGGAATTTATTATGATGACTGCTGTTGCTAAGACAAGGTCTCCTGTATCCCACACTGTCCTTGAACTTGATATGAGGCCAAGGATGATCTTGAGTCCTGATCCTCCTGCCTCCACCTTCCAAGCTCAGGAATTACAGGCCAGTAATTTCACCCATCTTTCATCTCCTTGGCAGTCCCTCCCTGTCTGTCTGTCCTTCCTGAGCCCTCCACCCATCTGGCCACATTCTAGTGCCCTCCAAGGGTCAGGTCTGGGCCACCCTTTCCTTTCTGTCCCTCCTACCTTCCTAGGACTCTGTCCTTCCTCATGCTGTCTCCAGAAGAATGGCCATGAAGCAGTCTGGTTTTAACCTTCCTCCCAAGACCACTACTTTTGTTGTCGATGTTTATTTGGAATTCTTCGCCCTCATACCGGCTTCTCCTGAAAGTTAAACACTCATAATAAAACTCTTTCCTTCCTAAAAAGTGCTTCTCCAACCCCCACACAGAAAGCCAGGAACTTGAAACTGGCTGATTTGTGCACGTAGGGTGGTTCCTCAAGCCTCAATTTCCTAAAACAGGGCTGATTATACATGTTTGAAAATGCAGTGACAGAGACGATGGCGGTGGGGTGCTGCATAGGACATGTTGAAAAAACAGCCAAGTGCGGTCTAACCTTTGACAGTTTGTATAACTGTTCTTTCTAGCTCAGGGCCTGGACCAGGAGGAGGTCAGTGAGCCACTTGTCTTAGGTGCAAAAATAAAATGGGTATTGGAAGACATAGAAGTCACAAGAAACACCATCTTAATGTAGGCTGGAGCTGGGGCTGAGTTGATCGAGTGCTCACTTAGCATGCACAAGGCTGTGGACCGGTCCTCACCACTGCATAAACAGGATGTGATAGCAAATATCTGTAATCCCAGCAACTGGGAGGTTGGAGGCAGAGGATCCAGAGTTCAAAGTCATCCCTAGTTATGTAGGAGTTTAAGGCCAGCCTGGGCTATATGAAATCCTGACTTTATAAAATTGTACTGCAAGATTCTGTGTGCATGTGTGTACGTGTGCATGTGTGTGTGTGTGTGTGTGTGTGTGTGTGTGTGTGTGTGTGTGTGTGTGTGTGTGTGCGTGTGTGTGTGTGTGTGTGTGTGTGTGAGAGAGAGAGAGAGAGAGAGAGAGAGAGAGAGAGAGAGAGAGAGATTACATCATCAGGCAGGCAGCCAGAGCACCAGAAGAGGGATGTAGGGAATGTCCATGTGTCCATGCTTGCTCTTCTTTATATTTTATTTTTCTTTATTTCTTTTTATTTCTTTCTTGGGACAGTTTTGCTATGCAGCTCAGGCTGGCCTGGAACTCGAAATCCTCTGCTGTGTGGATGATGGCTACACCTGCTCTCCCTGGTACCTAAGAGCCTCTCTCTCCAGAGGCATGATTAGCTGCAGGGCTATCCTACCCTAGCATCTATGCACAGGGTCCTGAAGGGAGGGAAACTGAGGCTCAGAAGTGAGACAGCGCTTGCTGAGCTTTCTGAAGACCACTACAAGTCCTGTGGGAAAGGCTCCGGGGTCCTGTGCTCCTGGGTGGCAGGACCTTTGTTGATTGTCCCACAGATGCTGAAGGGGAAGAGGAGGAAGCAATGCTACCTGGCAGGTACATGGGGGAGGGCACTCCAGGAGAGGACAGGAACCCTCCCCACTGCTTCTCTGTCACAGAACAGGATCTAGAAGACTATCTGCATGATGACGTTGAAGCTGGAGAGCTGGAGCCAGAGTCTGCAATGGTGGGGAAGCATTCTGTCCTAAACAGGAGGCTCTCCATGGGGGTGGAGTGTTAGCATGGTGCTACGGTTTCCAAAATGGGTCTGCTACAAAACTCAGTTCTGAAATTCAATCCCTGATGGACCATGGGAAGATCCATTGCAGTCTTTGTGGGGTGAGAACTCTGTATGTTGGGGAAATCAGGTGCCCATACCAAAGCCTTTATCCCCATGTCCCTTTCCACCTTCCGCCATTGGAGTTCCAGCACACATGGATTCATTTACCTTGGAAGCCAAGGACAGCCTGCTCCAGGCAGCTCTCTGGATTTTGAACTTTGAAACCTGAGAACTGAGAGAAGTAAAAGTTTGTTCTCTCTCTCTCTCTCTCTCTCTCTCTCTCTCTCTCCTTCCCTCCCTCCTTTTCTTCCTTCCTGTGTATGTGTATGTGCACGCATGTGTGTGTGTGTGTGTGTGTGTGTGTGTGTGTGTGTGTGTGTGTGTGTGTGTGTATGTACATGTGAAGGTCAGAGGACACACTTAGGTTTTCATTCCTCAGATGTTGTCTTCCCCTTGAGACAGGCCCTCTCACTGGCCTAGAACTGGTCAAGTAGGCAAAGCTGGCCACTTCCCAGGTGCCAAGGATGCTTCATCTCTCTGCCTCCCAGCACTGGGGTTGAAATCCCACACCACCATACCTGAATTTTATGACGTGGGTATTCAGGTCTTCACACTTTCCCACCTGTGCCATCTCTTCAGCCCCTTCTGGTCTTCATAAATTCTCGGGGTGTGCTGTTCTGCGGGGGCCTCACAAAGCTGGGGCACCCTGCGGAACAGGGCTGACCTGTCATTCCTTCCGTGTGGCCACAGTCCCAGGCTACAGGGCCCAGGCTCAGGTTCCTCATCCCTGCCTCACCCCAGGAGCCTGGGCAGCATCCGGCTCACTGCCAGAACAAAGGACCTTCCTGAATGCTGAATCTTCAGGGAAATCACGGACTTCTGAAGTGTGTGAGCAAAGCCCCACCTCAATGCAGCAGAGCAGAGGTGGGGGTGATTGTCCCCATTTCCCAAGTGGGAACACCGAGACACATAATCACAAACACAAGTCTCTGAGCTGAATGAGCTTCCTCCCCTCAGCCCCAGCCACCTGTAGCCTCTTCCTGTGTTACCCCTCCACCAGGCTCTACCTCAAGCTCCAGAAGACTCTAAGTTCACTTATTGAATGTAGGTGATGTCACAAGTCACATGAGTGATGGGTCCCTGGTCCAGCCCAAATGTACATCTTTTTATTTGGTATCTGCTCCCTCCCTGGGGAGCCACTGGAGACACTGGAACTCTCCTTGCAACACCCATAAGATGAGGGGCTCAGCCTAGAGCTTGCAGAGCAGAGAAGAGTGTGGCCCAAATGAGAGGTAGTGGACTGCAGGAGGGAAGTCAGCAGGGACACTCCAAAGAACCCCTTGTTTTCCATCAGGGACAGATGCCCAGGCTCAGACTGCCTCTCGGCTGGAAGAGAGGGAGTGATATTGTCCAGTCTTGTGAGTGGAGACACATAAAGGTCACCCATGCACTACACAGAACATCTCTTGTTTCTCTCATCCCAACCACAGTGAGGTCTATATAGTGACCTTCCTTTTGGGATGAGAAGGCTGCTGAGTAATTTACCTGAGACCACACAGAGCACCTGGAATCAGAACCTCTACTCTGGGGCTGGAGAGATGGTTCTATGGCTAAGAACACTTCTCTGCTCTTCCAAGAGGACCTAGGTTCAGTTTTCAGCACCCACATGGAAGCTCACAACCATCTATAACTTCAGTTCCAGGGGATCCTAGTGCCCTCCTCTGGCTGCTTGGGGAACTGCACACACATGGTGCACAAACATACATGCAGGTAAGATACATTCACACTTAAAATAAAAGTGATAAGTCCTTTTAAAAAAGAACTTCTACCTTTCAATTTCTGGGACTGAAGATGTGTCCTCTGCCCACCAGTCCACTGTCTCCATAAGCAGTAAGACAGCAGAGGGAAGGAAGGTACCTCTGTGGGACATGCTTTCTTCAGCACACACACCTTTGCATTTCAGCCTGAGGGCTGAACCACAGCTTACCAGGAAACCTGTGTCTTCCCAAGGAAATAAATCTGGGAGTTTTCTCATTCCACTCAGTGCTCTCTCTCTCTCTGCAGACTCCATCATGGGAACCCTGGTGGGCAAGGGACCAAATGGGGGAGTTCCAGCAGTTAGTCCACATTGTGCCTCCAGTGGCAGGTATCCTTGTGTTTCCATGTTGAAGTAAAGTTCACCACAGCCACAACCTCACTCAGAGTGGAACCGGCCTCAGATTCAAGACTCCACCTGGCATGCTGGATGAAGGACTGAACAAATGCTTGGGGGACATCTTTGTGGCCTGTGAGTCCTGGTATGAGTGTCTCCATAGCTTGCCTTACTGCAAGTTGACAGTAATTACATTGGAATGAACTGAAGGGTGGCACTCAAGGATCCATCTCTGCAGAAGCCCATGGCTTTGATGCACTTCTGGCTTTTGTCCCCAGTGACAAAGTGGAGTGGCCTGGCTGTTCACTGTGAAGTTGGGGCAGGGACCAACAAGAGCAGACAACTTTGAAGCTGAAGTTTTCCCAAGTGTAGAACTGGGCTCTTCCTGAGATAGCCAGGAAGGACCAGCCAAAGCTCTGCTGTGTACGAGCAGGGGCCATAGAGATGTTGTGGAGAGTGTTGTCTTTGTCTAAGTTGTTCTATTACCAATAAAGACACAGGAGTCATACAGTGGGGTGAAAACCTACCAGATCAAAGAAATGGTGGAAGAGTGACCAGCTGACCTCCTCTCCACCCTTCCCAGATGGAAGAGACCACGCAATCTCTAAGTCCCTCCCTACTCCTTCCTCCTATCTGTGTCTTGGGTCCTCCATATACTCTATGACTAATTCTTGTCAACTAGTCCCTGGCTCCAACCCCTGATTCAAGGTTAACTTTATTAACACAGTCTTGGGATGTCACAGTGCAATCAAATTTCCTGCAACATTTCCCTCTTTTGTCTAAATAAAAAGGAAAGGTTTTACCTCTCACACAGTATAGTTATATACAATAAGAACAATTATCAAATAAGAATTATATTCACAGTGTCCAGTCCATTCATATTTAGCAAGTTTAGAGAAAATACTCTATTATCTATCCTATCTTGGAGAGTCCAAAGTTTTATACCTAAACCACTTGCTAACATAACTTGTATTAACAACCTCAAAATATCTTTTTAGACCTTAAAACATTTTATTAGACAAACAACTTAAATTTTTATGTCTCTCAACCTTATAAACTTTCCATCTCTTTTGTAAGTTTCTTTTCTGAATTTGGTAACAAAGAAAACAGTATTAACTATCTAGTCCTCAACCCCCATCAGAGACCCAAGAAGGATAAAAATATTACCTGAGCAAACAGGAAGTGCAGAGAAAGCAACTTCCAAAACTATAGAAATGACAGAAACAGCTGGCTGTCTGGACAGTCACCCAGGGTTGCTCTGCAATGTTGGGGCATCCATCTTTGACCTATAGACCTAGAATATCTGACAAACTTTTCTGTGAAACAAGAATTTTAAAGGAAAGTCTTACTTTGTCTTAGCAAAATTTGGCAATCACCTTCTTTTGTGTCCTGCTTGTCCAATTTGAACAGCGTACTGTCAGCAGTTGAGGCAAGGGAAGTTTCTTGCCCAGTGGCTAACTTCACCACAGTGGAAGAAAACTCCATATGGAGGTTCTTTGATGCCCATGATCTTCTCTGAAGTAGATTGGTGCTGCCAAGAGCAGACATATCTCACTGTCATGAAAAGCCTTATGTTACTATAACATCTTAAATGCCAAATTCTGTATATCTCTGAAGTGTTTGAAGATGACCTATCTATTGAAAATACATCTGTTTAACATTGACTACAAGTTTGATTGTTAAAGATGACTACTAACCTACATTTCTTAATTATCTCAAACAGTTTGTAATAATAGCCTTTAAGGACTACATTGCATTTTAAAATGAGCTGTGTCAGTATAATACTTTAAACAAGAGTAGAAACATATATAGTATATTAAAACAAAAACACACTCGGGAGGCAGAGCCAGGCGGATCTCTGTGAGTTCGAGGCCAGCCTGGACTACCAAGTGAGTCCCAGGAAAAGGCGCAAAGCTACTCAGAGAAACCCTGTCTCGAAAAACCAAAAAAAAAAAAAAAAAAAAAAACAACCTTAAATTTGTATCAATATACAAAAATCCATACCAAGAAAGAGATCCCTGAATCTAACCTACTTTGTTTAGTCTTTTTACCTGACCATGACCAGTAACAACTTGCAACCAACCCCCCTAAATGGTTACAAACATTTATAACCCACTGAACAACCAAAAACAATTCATTCCACCTCTTGGGAATGTGAGTGTTGTGTTCTCTAGACTGCTTCCTGTTGTCTGGGGTTAGTGACATCTTTAGGGAACCTTGAGAAAATTGGGATAATGGTCAAGTCCTGGGAGAACTAGCTGTTGTTCAAACTCAGTGTGATTGGCAAGTGCAAGGCTTATCTGAAGTCCTGGATTGAGAAGTCTGCGAGGCTGGACTATCTCACCTAGCAGCTTTGAATTTGTTCCAGGTACAGAATTTTGAGGAAAGTGCAACAGAGGCATTCTGAGAGGCTGGATCACTTGGGCTACTTATCTTCATTGGTGTCTGGTCCCCCGCTTTTTATTTTCTGAAAACACACAAACTTTTAAAGGTAAGATTATATATATATATGTGTGTGTGTGTGTGTGTGTGTGTGTGTGTGTGTGTGTGTGTGTGTGTGTGTGTGTTTACACATATATGCTTACATATATGTGTGTGTGTATGTACATTAACACAGGTATGGAATGTGTGGTGTGCACAAGTTTGCTAAAGATTTTTGTTTTATGTTTGAGCATGTAAAAGCCATCTGGCAACTTCATAAGTCCATTTGGACTGCATAACCAAACTGTAATATAAATCTCCATCCATGCCATAAGAAAGACTGTCATGTAATAAGAAATCATGATGACTCTAGCCAACAAGATTTATCATGTCTCATCCAGTCTCAGAGCTGTTCCTATGTAGAGGGATCAGCACAAACATCACCTGTCCTGGGTCTTTCCTGGCTTCCTCCCTCATATCTGCAGCCAAGAGCCTCAGGAGGTCTCCCCCAATCAAATCTGATCTTTATTAATTTTGAAGAAATCCATAGCTTTTTGTTTCCTGTGGAAACAAAAGCAAAACCTTTTCCCCAATGTAGCATATTTTCAGACTTCCATTCTGAAGTTAAGACATTCCCAAAATGTACAGGCTGGGTTCAGTTCAGCCTCTCTTTCCACAATGCAGCTGCTGCTTTTTTGCTCATTAGCATTTAAAATGTTTAAAGTTAACAAAGTACTTTATATGATCCATATCTAAATTATTCTATTATTAATAAGAACTCAGGAGTCAGATATTGGGGTTGAACCTGAAAAATCCATGGAGCGACAGAGAAATGATTAGCTGACCCCTGTTCTCCACGCTTCCCAGCTTGAAAAAGCCACACATCTCTCTTTGCCCTTCCCTATTCCTCTCTGTCTCAATATCCTCCTAGTCTGCCAAAAAACTCTGTGGTTCATTCTGGCCAGCTGAGCATGGACTCTGCCCTGTGAATTGAGGTAAAAAAACATTATTGGTTGTCTGAGTGGCGTGTGAACAAATCTCCCACAGCACACAGTGACAGCAGAGCCAGTGCCCTCAGGAACTCTAGGGGACAATCTGTTCCTTTTCCAGCTTTGATGGCTACTGACATTCCAGGGATTGAGGCCACATTGCTCCACACATCTTCATCTTCATACTGCCTCTGTGTGTGTGTGTGTGTGTGTGTGTGTGTGTGTGTGTGTGTGTGTGTGCATATGTGTGTATGTGTGTGAGTGTGTGTATGTGTAAATGTGTGTGTATTTGTATGTATGTTTTCTGTACATATATGTGCACACACATATGTGTGTGTTTGCTCACACATGCACACATGTGATCTCTCTCTACTCTCATAAAGACACTTGAGATTGCATCAGCATAATCCAGGACACCTCCTTGACCCCATATCTTTGAGTCACATCTACAAAGACTCTTTTTAAAATAAATGTTGAGCATTAGCAGGCTCCAGGGACTAGGGTGTGAGCCTTCAGGAGGTCACCATCCAGTCATACAAGGTACTTACTAGAGAGACATGTAGAAGAACCTTGAGCATCTGCTTCGGGGCAAGCCTGTCTCCATGGAGGAAAAGCTGGCACCTGTTTGCACTGGTATGCCTCTTGGCTGATCCCACAACTCTCAGGATGCTTCCAGGGGGTTTGGGGTCTGTGGAAGTCCAGCATACATGTGCTCACCCGTCATCTCAAAGCTCATCACTGTGACACTGTGTGAAGTGCAGTCCCTTGTTACAGAAACCCTCCACCTGGAGGGCAGCATGCATGTGGAGAGTTCAGTCAGGAGCGTGAGTGCAGGCTGCCTACTCCAAAGTATCTTGGAGCTGGGTCTTGGTGGGAGAAGAGGATTCTGGGAAGAAGGGACTGGCCAATGGAAGGCAGGGCCCTGGAGTTGACTCTGGAAAGCCCACAAGTCTTGCACAGGCACAGTGAAAGCTGGCTGGAGGAGAGGCGGAGCTGTAGCAGTGGTCAGAATGTGCCCTGGAAAGGCTCTCCTGTTGGGAAGCTCAGCTCCTGAGCCTTGGAGCCTTGATGTGAATGAGTTCCCTGCTTCTTCAACAGCTGTATTTTCTGCCTTAAGTATGTCTTCCTCAGGGAGGCGGTTTCCCTCTGTTGTCTGAGCCAGTGGCACCCCACATCACATTTGCCAACACTCATCCCGTGTGCACACATGTGAGTGGCAGCCTGGCTCGCAGCATAAGCAGAGACTTTGGATTAAGACCCCGTACTTGCCAAACAGGTGATGTGCTGGGCTGCGCCCTTGCCTGCCTCCACAGCCCTTCACTCCAGTCGGTCCTATCTGCAGCATGTCTGGCCCTGACACTCTTTCTGCCCCTTTGTCTAGGATCCCTGAGCCGTGGGAGGAGGAGGTGTGATGCAGATGTCCCATTCAGGGATGAGCATTCTGCACTCTCCGGTTCTCTATCCCTTGCTCAGTTGTGGAACTGCCAAGAGAAGCTTCTCTGGGGAGGGTTGAGAGAGACATTAATCTATGGATGTATCAACTGTTAAAATTAGATTTTGTGGGACGGAACTCTTTGGTTTGTGAGAAAGGAAACAAGTCAAGGAAGTTAAATGAAAACTGTTTATAGTCACAGCTTTTGAACATCCACGCAGTATCCAGCTCCCCTGACTTTATCCACCGTGATTTTGTCCACAAAGCTCTCATGGAGGAGCCCTTCCCACATGGAAGACAGACGCCCATGTCCCTGTATTTTGAAGCCTCAAAGGGCCTTAGGGGAAATTCATCAGCCTATGCAGCTGTGAGGGGCGAGGCTCTCCGAGCTTATGTTCACACTTGGTCTGAAACCCTGCCTTCACCATTAGTGCCTGACACGTTTACTCTCTCTCTTCCCGTTTCTCATGCCTGGGCTTTCTGTGATGTGCAAGGAGACTGGGTGCTAAGTTCTCCATAACATTCGTCATAGAAGACAGTCACCTGCTCTCTTCACCTCTCAGTTATCAGATCCTAGCAGTAGAGAGAGTCAAAAGGCTGGTGCTTAACAAGTTATGTGATGAATGAGTGAATGAACGAATGAATGAATGAATGAATGAGTAGTAAGTATGTATATATACTTACTGGGGGGGATGGGGCATCCTGGTTTTCACAGATGAGGAAGGCTAAGCCAACCCACTTGAGAGCCATTACATTATTAATGATGGCTTGAAACTGGCAGCGTCAATAGCCCTTGGGTTAGCTCACAGCACTCTATGCCTTCTGAATTGCCCAGACGTGAACAACTCAGAAGTCAGAACTGATGATGATTGTTTTGTTTCCTGGGCTAGGGATGTGGGTCTCTCTGTGTGTGCACCTGCTAAAACCCTCTCTCGACTCTTGTTTCAAATGCCCCGAAGTCCTCCAGCTGCCTCCCTGGACGCCGAAAGACAAATACTACCTAGAGCTTCCTGACAGTTTTGGGAAAGAACTTGGAATCCCATCAACACCTCTGCGCATTGGCTCAGACATGCTCTGCACAGCAGGCATTTTCAGAAGGGTAGTCGCATGCGGAGCATCATGCTGAGAACTCAGAAGCCCTGGTCCAGACTGGAAGAGGTCCACTGCCCTTCAAGGAAGAGAAGATGACTAACGGCCCTGTGGTAGAAGATGTTGATCATGGGGGGTTGTGACATGGTGTCTGCAAACCCGTATAATGGATGTCTGTCCCTGCCTGGGGGACAGGGAAAGATGTGTCCAGATAAGACCCTTAGAAGAACAAATAGATGTTATCTGGAAGCTGCAGATGTGGGAAGGCATTGTGGCCAAAGGGATCAGCATGGCTGAGGAGTAAAGGTTCGAGGATGCCTTTGGGGAGCCACGAGCATTAGGCAAGAGGTGAGGAAGGAAACTGAGCACAAACCAGGCAGGGGTGGCACCTGGGACTTTTCGGTGTCCTAAGAGGGTTGAGGTCTCTATTTTGTGGCTTCCAACTTGTCCTTGAGGTGTTTTAAGTAACGGAATGTTAAGGTCAGAGTTATGGCATAGGAAGAGGGCCCTGCCTGTGCTGTCAAGTGTCAGAGGCACAGGGTACCATGTTCCCAGGACATGAGTCCTCTGTCACCTCTCAGCCCCCTCCCCACTTTCATTTTCCAGTCTTGCATTTCTTCTTAGCAACTCACATTGGTTCTCAACCTCTGCAGTGACCTTTTGTGTTCTCCATACTCCAGGCTCCCCGTTTTCAAGTCAGCGACAGGCAAGGGGAGGGGAGACCCCTAGAAGTCATGTCCGCCTGAGCTCTGAGGACTGTGATCTGGAGGAGTAGAGGATGAGATAACTAAACTGAGGGCCAGGGGCCTTCGTGTGCATGGCGGAATGCTTATCAATCCACTTGAGTCTCTCTTCAATGAACCACCAATGTGGTGCAGAAGGGCTCCTCGGGAGGACTGGCCTGGCTCCATGCATGCAGAAGCCTGCTTCTGGAGGAGACAATTCCTCAAACCAGCACTAGTGAAACAGAATTCCCAAACACAGAAAGAAGAATCACAAATAGGGTGGATTTGGTTTTGTGCTGAACCTACAGTTGAAAGTCTCTCACAGTGGAGAGAGAGACCACTGAGCCTGAGGAGAAATGGCTGGAAAAGAAGAAACTGCAGGGAAGGGCTGGCAGAAATGGAGATTGTATGAGGAACTCAGATGTATTGCCCTGTCACCAACACAAAGACAGCATGCAGCATTCTGGCTGTGAGTAGCTACAGGGACGCACCAGGCAGATGACCCCCGCTGTGCACTCAACAGGACTAGGGACAACATGGGGGGCATGTTCTTGCTAAGATGACATCAGCAGATGACTAGGTGTTCCCCCCATATTCTATTAAACTATACATTAATGTGTGCAGAGCCCCTAAGCTTCAAGGGTCCGAATGGAAGACACCTTCATTTTCTAGATGTTCTATAGCTGACGGTAAACATTATGGGCTATGGGCTGGAGGGCATGTCAAGTTTATTGTGCATCTCCACTTGGAAAAGCCCTAGCTGGAAAGATTTGTCCCCCAACTCAACAACTGTACCAAACATGACCTATCTAGTGGGCTCTGGGAAATTTATACCTGACCCACCCACTTCCTTCCGGCCCTCCAAGCTCACTGAGGCTCCCCCTGGGAGCAAGGAGCCTCACTCAATCTCCGGTGACCAGTCTTGCAGCTCCTCAGAACACAGGGAGGCCAGGATGGTATGTATCCAAGTTCCTCTGGCTGGGTGAGCAATGGCTGTAGATGCCAGAGGGGTGGATGGAACGTGGTCATCCAGAACTGGGCAGATGGTCCTTCTGAACAGGCAATCTGTCCCTCTGAGAGATGCTGCAGAGGCAAGGTACATAAACAAAGAAGAGGTTTCCATCCAAAGCCTAGCCGGGCAACTAGCTGTTTGCTTATGGGCATGTGACTACTCAGACCTGGGCCTGTTTAATGTCTACATAGTAAGGGGTAATGGTGCTGTCTTTGTGTGCTGTGGTGAAAGGTTCTTGAATCCACATGCCAGGACTGTTAAAGTCTTTGAGATCCAGAAGCTGCTCAGTAGTTACCAGTACCGCCTGCTTGTTCGCACATTCCTATCCCTTACGTATCCTTCCCTGAACAAGACTCTTTGCACAAACGCAACCTCCTCTGTATCCTACAGCCCTTTGAGGGTGGGAGGCTCCTTCTTTGTGGGTATTCTCAACTGTCCCAGAGATGACTACTAATCTGTATCTCATACGCAGGTGTTGGGCTCCCCAGGACTTACAAGAGGGCCTCTAATTGGCACATCCTCTCCTCCAGGGCATTTCTGGACAACAGGGTCTCTTCCTACATCCCTGGTCTTCACCAGCCCTGAAAAGTGGAGTCATACACTGGAGCAATTTCCACGCTGTGGCCCAGTTCACCCCTCAGCAGCCCAGTTCATCCCTCAGCTTCATCTTGTCATTCATCTGGTGCTGTTCCCCAGCCCAGTCCATGCTTACACTCCTCCACGCTGTGTTCCCGTTGCTCTGCTCCCTAAATACACACACACACACACACACACACACACACACACACACACACACACACACACACACCCCTCCATCTCAAAGGCTCTGCTGACCTCCGGGATACTCAGCAAACACAATCACTGCAAATCTTTGGAGCCCCACGGCCATGTTCTTTTTGTCCTCTGTCCCTGTAGAACAAAGCTTTTGAAAGACACTGGGGGAAACGTTCATCCCCTCTAGCCAGATGAAATATTCCTTTCCCCTTGCAGTCTCTCATGTAGGGCTGCCGTGACAAAATAACAGGTCCCTGCATTTCCCCACGCTGCTGGAGGCTGGAGGTCCAAGGTCAAAACGTTGGCAGCAGCTCCTAGGGCCAGTCTCCTTGGCTTGCAGCTGGCCACTGTGTGTGTCACTGTGACCTCACATGCTTTGGGTTTCATAAACAGGAGTCCCTGGCATCTGCATTAACTGTCCAAACTTCTTCTTGTTAATAGGATACCAGGGAGAGTGGATTAGGATCCTCCCAATATGGCCTCGTCTTAGCTTAAACACATCTTTATCTCAGCACTCAGGAGGCAGAGGCAGGAGGGTCTCTGTGAGCTCAAGGCCAGACTGGCCTACAGATCGAGTTCTAGGACAGCCAGGGCTAGACAGAGAAACCTCATCTCAAAAAACACAAACAACAAAACTCTAAATACAGTCACTTAAAATGTGGGGAGTCCAGGATACAATTAAGTGCGCAACCTCACCTGTTATGGGTTTTTTGATCCTTAGTGTTGTGTCCGGGGTCACACAATAATGGGGGGCAGACCACCAAAGTCTATTAAACCAGAAGCCGACTTTATTCCAGAAAAAATTAAAAGAAGAAAAAAAAATCACCGAGGAGCACAAAAGTTTATCAGCTAGCTGAGACCACAGTCAGAGTTCAGGATTCTGAGGCTGTGGTGAAGGGGGTGGGTTTCAAGCCCCTTTTTATAGCAAAAGTAAGCATCAGGCCTGAGGTGTATGCTAGGAGTCATGTAGAAACATCTATTAAAAGTTAACTTTGGGCCGGGCGGTGGTGGCGCACGCCTTTAATCCCAGCACTCCGGAGGCAGAGCCAGGCGGATCTCTGTGAGTTCGAGGCCAGCCTGGACTACCAAGTGAGTTCCAGGAAAGGCGCAAAGCTACGCAGAGAAACCCTGTCTCAAAAAACCAAAAAAACAAAACAAAACAAAAAAAAAAGTTAACAGAGGAGCAGACAGCCATTGTTAGAAGTTAACTTTTAGAGCCGATCACTGTCGGCTTTTATTTTTTTTAGGTTTACAAGTTTGTATTTCTATATTCCTAGACCCTTCATTAGAACCTTAATCTCAAGTTCATTGTGCCTTAGACCCCCCTCACCTTCTGTCAGACTGCCCTCCCAGAGCACACACAGCTTACTCTCTTGTCCCTGTAAGTGGTGATATTTGGGGACAGAATTTAGGAAGTATTTGGTGCTAGATGAGGTCCCAAGGACGGGGTCCTGTTCCCACAGGTGCTGTTATTGGAAAAGATACAGAGAAATATTCCTTCTCCATGAGCAGAGGTGAAAGGCCATGTGAGGACAGGGCGAAGCTGAGTGTGAGTCCCACAGAGAGCCCTTCCCAAGGCCTGTCTTGACCAGCACCTTTCAGGCTTCCAGGTCTCTGAGAAAGCAGCTTCTGCTGTTTGATCCATCCCGCCTGTGGTGTGTTGCTTTGGTGACCTGAAATGCCGAAGACCAAGATCCATGCTCTTCTTCTGCTGGTCAAGTACTGAGATACACATCATATGTCCTGTAAGTGCACCATTGTTTTTAGATATTCAGTTACACAAGCATCACTACGATCAACATTACAACATTTCACATTCAGAAAAAAAGCCTCTTGCCCATTAGCAGTCACAGCTTTTCCTATCAAAGCCCATGCAGCCTTACACAAACCACCACACTATTCCATATCTTTGTGTGTTTGCCCCTTTTTTGCATATTTCACATCAGCAGACGTTGTCTGGTATGCCAGGTAGTCTCTGGGGCCTGGAAATGCATTCAATCAGCATTCCTGGAATCCCCCTACTGTGCATGGCTACAGGACTCTGCGTAGGGAGAGCTATCTAGAGGTATCTTGGTGACATTAAATAGGCACCCTTCCCTTGGTGCTGAGAACCACAGGGTATGGGCCTTTCGATGTTGACTCCAGGCTCAGGGTTCAGATCCTCTCTACCCACAGGCCTTTCAATGTTGACTCTGGGCTCCGGGTTTAGATCCTCTCTACCCACACAAGGTCACCAGGCTGGAACTTGTGAGCAGGCTCAGACGTGGGCAAGGGTGCAGCCTCTTGAACCATCTGAAAAACAGTCATCTGGGTCTGTGGCAGGGCCTGTTAAGGCCTTGAGGAGGGAATGGTTTGTCATTTTTGCTTTATGAACCTTCTGAAATGGGTGCACCAGGCCCTTAGGAGGGCAAAGGGTAGGAGGTTGGCCCAATTTTCACCAGTCTCAAGGATGTATTTTAAGTTCTTTTTAGTTACCCTTTTTACCTGCCTTAAGCTTTGTGGCCTCCTGTAGATACAACGCAGTTTCCCACAAACATTTAGGACCTTTGTTAGACTTAGGAAAATTTGGGCCATAAAGGCCAGGCCACTGTCAGATCCCAGGAAGAGGGCCACACCAAATCCTGGGATTAACTCTTGGAAGACTCTTTTGGTGACTATTGAGGCTGTCTCCATTCAGGTGGAATAGGTTTCCACACATCCAGAGAAGGCATCTATGAACACTAACAAATAATTATATCCAAGGACCATGGGTTTGATCTCCGCAAAGTCCACTTTCCTGTCTTCTGGGGATGATTCCTCAGGCACAGATTCCTTTTGGAGCTGTTTTTCCCCCTCCGTTGAGTTTCACTGGCGCATTAGGACACAGTATCCCCGACAAGATTGTCTAGTTGCGGGATGGAATATCTGAGCCTAAACAACTCAGCAGTCTCAGTTGCCCCCAGATGGGTGGCCTGGTGGAGTTTCATGGCTCTTTTAATAGCTGCAGAAGTGGAGGTGTCCTGTATGGCAAGAACCACAACCCATTTGCCTCCTGTTTGGTGTTTTCCCTGTTCTGTCCATTTGGTTTCTTCCTGTGTCTAGGTTGGGTGCTGGAGTAATTCAGGTTCAGGCAGGGTATCTGGAGAGGACCCACTGGTTCTGGGGCTGCCTGTGAGCAGCCAAGCCTTGCCCTGTTCTCTTGGGCCTCTGGGGACTCCCTTCTGGTGCCCTTTGCAGTGGACAATGGCTGCCTTTCTTGGCAGTCATGTGGCCTCCAGAGGTGTCAGGGTTTCTCCTTTGTTTTTCATTTCTGTTGCAGCTGAGGTGAGGAGTCCCCTCCCTCTATAGAGGGCCAATGGACATGGACTGTGGCAGATGCATACAGACTGTGTACACAGCGATGGCTTTGCCCTCCCCTCCCCCCACGAAGTGCTTGAGTAAACGTCAGAAGCTCAGCCCTTTGTGCTGAAGTCCGTCAGCTGAGGGACTGGCCCCACACCGTCCTGCCCAAGGTGACAACGGTGGCCCCAGCATACCCGATTCAATCTTGAACAAAATTGCTTCCATTAGTGCACAGGAACTCTTCCATGTCTCATAGCAGTACATCTTTAGGTCAGGTCTGGTCAGATTGGACCATTAATTCCAGCTAATCATGGAGAGGCTTTGTTGGGTTATTGTCTGGCAGCGGGCTGGCTGGGTTGATGGCTGAAGTTTTACAAAATCTGATATGGGACTGGTCTAGGAGAAATGCTTGATAATGTGTTCCTCGGGCATCTCTGGGATCTCTCTCAGGAGGGCTTCTCCAGAGATGCTCCTGCATCCACCTCCCACGGGCTAGGATTCCAGGCGTGTGCCACTACATTCAGCTAATGTGTATGTTTGTGACAGAGAAGTGGGTTTCACCTCTTATTTCCTGGTCGGGGGGGCAGACAAGCAATAAGGAAAAGAACGCAGATCTTCCCACTTGGGAATCGACCCAGTGTTTGGTGGATCCTTCCTATCGGAACAGAATTAATTGTGTCTGATTGCTTTAGTCCACTTCCATCATTATTCTAACAAAATACCTGACACTGAGTAATTTATGAAGTGCAAAGATTTATCTCTCAGTTCCAGAGGCTGGAAGGCCAAGATCAAGCCATCTGTACCTTTGGTGTCCAGAGAGGGCTCAGTTTCCACTTCAAAGCAGTATCTCAAATGCTGTCCCTCCAGAGGGACCAATGCCATGTCCTCTCCTAGATAGGAGGGTGAATTCATCCCCTCAAGTCCATTAAAGAGGTGCTAACCCCCTCCCTGAGAGCGGAGCCCTCATGCCCTAATGGATTTCTAAAAGGCTAACCCTTTCCATGCTGTTGAATTGGGGATGATGTTTTGACCTAAATCTTGGCAGGAATGCAAACATCGGAACCACATGGCTTGCTTTTTCTCGACGTCTGTAGCGCTGGCGTTATCTGCTTGCTTGTTTGTTCATTAATGTATCAGTTCATCTCCCTCCCCAGGACAGAAGCTCATGGAAGCAGAGTCTTATCTCCTCTGTCACTTGCTCCCAGTACTGAGGACAGAGCCTCCCTTGTAAGAGGCAAGCGAAGTACATGTTGAAAGAAGGGGTGTGTGGTGCATCTGGTACCCGCAGCATCCTTGTTCAGCTGGGAAAGCACAGGATACTGCAAAACCAAAGCCCAGAGTTCCATGTCAGTTCTGCCTCCATCCTTGACTGTGGGACCACAGACTGAGACACACGTTGGTGTGAGCATCGATTATTTTTCCATGTGAACAAGTGGGATGTCAATTTAGATTTCCTCTTCATTCACTTCTATCTTGGATGACATCGGATGAAGCTGAAGACTCCCTGTACTGGAATTTCAGAGTCTGCCACACCCTCCAAATGACCCCACCTCCTCAAGCAGCAGTCTCGACCCCTGTAAGGTGACTCTCTTTTTGAGAACAGCACTTTGGGTGGGCGGCTCGTGCCAAGATGGCAGTAAGCTTGGGAGGAGCTGGGGAAATAGTGATGCCAGCCCCTTAGAGACATGAGGGCCTCACATGCTACCATCCTCCCCTGATGGTTTGAGTCTTGAAGATCATGAAACCTCATGTTTCTATAAATATGACATGGGGAGGCAGTCCCATGTGCTGGGTGACAGGGGTCACTTCTTCAAATATATATTTAACTCTGCAATTGTATTTCCTGTGCCACTTAAGTTATTTGCTATGATATCACCAGGAGGCAGCGTCTGTTCTGAAAATGGAGAAGGGTTTTCAGGACCATGGGGGATCACCTTCAAGAGGAACTGTCGATAAAGGTCCTAGTTTTCCTCATTCCAACTGGGAGTCCTGCCTGTCCCCACATTCTTGGTGGCTTCTTGGGTTTGACTGGAGGTCAGGAGAACCTGTTAGCTGTCTACAGAGAACTTCACAGTTTGCAGTTTGTATTTTCGCCGACTCTCCCTGTGTAAACGTTTAAAATTTGTATTTATTATTATTGTGTGTGAGCATATACATGCAAGTGCAGGCATGTGTGTGCTATGGTGTACTTGGGGGGCGGTGTCAAAGGATGCCTTTCAGAACTCAGCATTCTCCTTCTAAGGAAAAGAGAGCAGGGAGAGAGGAGGGAAGGAAGAGAGAGATGAAGAAAAGGGGGAGAGAAGGGAGGAAGGGAGAGAGGGAGGGAGGGAGAGAGGGAGGGAGGGAGAGAGGGAGGGAGGGAAGGGAGAGAAAGAGTGAGGAAAGGCAGAAAGGGGGTAGGGTGGGAAGGAGGTAGGAGAAGGTGGAGAGGGAGGGGAGGTGGAGAGGGAGGGGAGGTGGAGAGGGAGGGGAGGGGAGAGAGGGTGGAGAGGGGAGGGTGGAGAGGAAGGGAGGGAAGAAAGAAAAGAAGCAAAGGTCCAAGAGTTGTTTCTGTCTTTCAAAGTGTCTCCTGGGAACCTACCTTGGCCACACCCACTAATTAAAACCATACTCTTCTTCGGTGGGGAATAGCGTCACTCCTGTGTTGGCGTCGATTCCCTCCGCCGACACACACACACACACACACACACACACACATATATATATATATATATATATATATATATATATATATATATATATATATATATGAAAATGAGGGAAGGGAGAAGAGGAGGGAGGAAGGGAAGAAGAGAGGGATAAGGAGGGTAAAGAAAGGAGTGTGTATTGCCCTGCACCGCCGATCACAGGATGACCTCTGTGGTTCCCCTGTCAGTTCTAAATTCAATGATTTCAATATCCGTGTCCCTGCCAGAATGCCTTTCATCCACTAGAGCAGCATAGTGGCGTAGACACTGCTGTCTGTTTGCTTCTTAAAACAGCCTCTTTCACAATAAAGCCACCCCCAGGCACACACAGGAAGGCAGGCAGGCCATTTGTTACTGCGCATAAGACAGAAGCAGCTGGGACTGCTTTCTTGGAACAAAACAAGAAGAACGCGTGGCGTGGGTTTTAAAGGGATGTCTTCCTTCAGCCGTTGTTGGCTCTGCTGTGCAGAAACAAAACAGAACAAATCCAGGGGAACACCTTGGATTCAAGGGTCTGTGAATTAAAAGGTAGGATGTGTTAAAAAAAAAAACAAAGCACTTTCTAAGGAAGAGAACTCAGAATCTGAGTGACCCTGCTTCCTTTTGGCCAATTGTTTCTCAGACCTCAGTTTCTCTTCTAGAACGGAAGCCGGCTGGGGTACAGGGGAGCCTGCGAGCCTCATCGCCGCCATCTACTGCTGTGTTGGCATTCCTGATCTTCAGCCCTAGCCTTCACTCATACTGCCCTCCTCTCTGCAGACACCCCACCCCCGGGCTATGGGAATGCACCTCATGGGGAAGTCTGTATCCAATCCCAGAAGGAGGGGACAGCCTTCAGCCAAGAGCAAACCGACAGGCATGTCAGTCCTGTCTTTATCTCAAGGTGGGCCCAGCTCTGGTTTTGAGCTCCCTGTAGGATGAGTACCCGGAGAGGCACGACCCTTGCTTAGCTCCACCCCTGCCCTGTGTTCTTTCCCTCCATGCCTTGACCCCTCAGTACAGTATGTGTCCAGAGTCTCCATCTCTGCTCCAGACTTCAGACACCACTGCTTTCAGCTGCTCCCTGGGCTAAGTTCTTGATGTTCAGGACTTCCCACGGGCCTAGGGCCTTCCTTTCTGACTTAACCAACTCTCTTGGGAAATTCAGAGGAATTCCTAATCCTGTTTCATAAATCGGTGGCAGTGGGGTGGGCTGCTTCCTCATGGTCTCACTATTGGTGAGCTGTGGGACCAGAACCTAAAGATTTCAGTTCTAAGACGGAAGTTCTTTCACTGAGATCCAAGGTACAGTTACGTCTGCCCCGCCCAAGTCGGAGGATGCACAGTTCCTCTCTCTCCCTTGACATCTTTGAAGATGCACAGATACGCAAGAAGCATCACACCCCTTCTTTGGGTCTCTTGGAGAGGCATTTCGGTACCCTGCTTCCTAAGCAAGAGTCCACTAAACTCCTGCCAAACGAACTGGAGTAAATGCTGAGTGTCACAAGCTGTAAACGCGGCTCCTCCGAGACTCTTGTCCCTCACTGGGATGTGAACGGGAACTGCTGTAGGTGTTACTGCCAGCAGATGGGCTGTGTCAGGGCCTGGTCTCAGCAGGAGCTCACTGCTCCTGGGATCCCACGGACTTGTACCCACACTCCTGCCAGTGGCCCTGCACCATGCTCTGTGAGTGAGCCCAGAAAGTCATTGGTTCTCCAAGGTGAAATTTGGTGGAATTGTACTTTCATTGTCAATGGAGCCCTATGAGCAGGGGAAAATCAGAAACAAGAGCACCTGGCACTGGGGTTTCCAGCTTCCAGACTATAAACTAAACAAATGTCTGTTGTGAGTTATCCACCTTTGGACAGGGAACTAAGACACCTGGAATGGGATTCATGAAGGTATAACTTCTCAGTGGCTGCTTTCAGAACACTTTTGGCCAGCACTCCACCAGAAAATGCCCACTGTCACAGTCAATGAGAGACTGCCCTCCTTGGATGACAGATCAGTTGGACAATCCCTCCACATGCTAGATATGAAGCCCTAACCTGAGTCCCCTTAATACATCTTGCAAGCCAGCATGGAGTGGACTTATGTAAATAGACACATGACAGGTCCATCAACCCTATGGTCAATAGATTCCCCAGGCATCTATCACATGGCCCGTATTACACTTGAGGCTGGGGGCGAGAGGCACACAAGTATGAGAAACTGGACACTAATGATAAAGTGGGGGCTAGGAATGAGTTCTGGATGCCCTAAGAACCCAGAGGAAATAAAATTCACTCGGGCTGGGATGGAGAAGGTGCTTTGGTGACCCGAGTAGTCACTGGTGTTGTGCATGGTGAGATGTGGAAATCTGGAGGTCCTCAGGGTCAGCCTGGGGAGTCGGGAGGCTGTATTGAGACGTATATAAAGAGATCAAAGGGACCTGGATGAGCTTTGTGTCACCGGCTTCATGAGGGCCACCAATGGACCAGATTGTGTTTGATGGATTTAGATTAAATTCCACAGTTCTTTGTGAAATGACCTCAGTCCTGGGCTGGGAAGATGGCTCTGCCAGAAAAAGCATTTGCCATGCAAGTGTGAGTATCTGAGTTCATACCCCAGCAGCCCTGTAACTAGCTACTGTGGTGGCGAGCCCTTGTAACAGAGTGCTGGGGAGCCAGAGACAGGATCCCCGGGGCAACCTTACTGGTTGGTCAGCGGAGCCTACCTGGTGAATGCGAGGCCCGTGAGAGACCCTGTCTCCAAAGAGGTGGATGGTGTTCCTGATGATAACACCTAAGATTCTTCTCCAGCTCTCACACACATGGGCATACATGTACGTGTGCACACACACAAACATGTGCACATGTGCAGGCATACACAGGTATCAAAAACTGCCCTTAGTCTTCTTTTCTTAGCCTTCCCAGCTCTGCTCAGACCTCCCTCCTCTGCAAAGACTTCATCAAGTACCGGAGGACTCCTTACCCCTGTCTGGGACCCTTGCTGTACCCACTTGTTCCTCAGTGACAGCAGAGGCCTGAGAAGAGTGAGCTTCACAGGCTCTAACTCCCTCTCTAGAGCCCTGGCCCTGTCTTGGCTCATCCTTCGCTCATGCCAGTGTCCAGTGCCACACCCAGCACACAACAGAATGTTACATTAAGTCAAATCGCGGGGTTTCTGCTGAAGTGGGGCAGGGAGCAGTGGAAATTTCTAGAGCCCTCACCTGAAGCCTCAGAAGAAAACCAGCCAGGCCACAGCTCTTTCCCTCAGATGCACAAATGAAATCAGGCCTGGAGGAAGGAGCCTTGGCACCACGTCCACCTCTCCAAACTGTCTGCCTTCAAGGGCTTTCCGCTGTGAAGGAGGCTGGCCCCTAAGTGGAGGTGACAGGAGGCTGGCTCAGGCTACCCATGGATGCAATCTTGGCCCGATTTCTATGGCAGGCAGAATTTGAAGTCTGAATCTGGGCACGGGGGCAGCCCTGGGACAATCCGGAGCATTGAGGCTTAGCTTCCTGCACTTCAGTCTGGCTCTCTCTGTCTGGCACCGAGTTTCCCCTCCCATCCCCCCACCCACCTCACCCACCACCCGGGCTCAGAGTGCCCATCTGTCACCATCAAGCTGCCTGGTTCCAGGGTAGCCAGTGTAGCTGTCCTTAAGTCTTCACATCGGACTTAATCCCTCTCCTAACATTAACCGACGTGCCACTCAGCAAGCCCTCCTGAAGCATCCTTAAGTCAAACTCTAAGCTTGAGCCAGGCATCCTGCAAGAGTGAGGGCCTCACTACACCCACAGAACACAAAGTCTCCATCCATCCCAGGGTCCAACATGTGGTAGATGTTCAGGGAAGCTTGTTGAATAGATGTTGGGTGCAGGAATAGAACACAACAGCCTCCATCCTGGAACAGACTGGGATCTGGCAGACAGTGGACAGGGCCTGCTGGTGACTTTGGTCCCTGTGTGCCTCAGTTGGCTCACATCTGCCTCACAGGGCTGCTGAAAGGATTAGTAAGATGACAACTGAAAGTTGCAGCACAGGCCAGGCCTGCAGCAGGCCCTCGAGAGACCGAACACGTGAGTGAGGGATCACAGAAAGAGCAGCTATGCTGTAGGACATTATGTGTGCAGGAAGTGGTCTTCACTAGGTGGAGCTGAGGAGCCAAGCCAGCCCTCCAGCCCAGGCAAAGGCAGAGGCAGAAGAGTGTAGGGCAGTGGGAGGGAGACAGTGGCTGAGTCTGGCTGCAGCCAGCAGCAGAAAGGAGACATAGTGTTAAGTGGACGAGACCCCGGCCACATAGGGATGAACAGCAAGTGTGAAATTGTCGAAGGAGATCTGCCTTGGAAGGGGATGATGCCAGAACAGGAAGCTGGTGCAGCCAGAGAGCCACAGACAGAGCCCAATGCCAGCCCTGACTTCTTCACCCTGCCTCCAGGCCCTTGGCAGAAACATCCTCGTGAGGACAGACCAGGGTTGCAGCATTAAAACCCTGCATGGCTTTTCCATCCAAGCCTTGGTGCATGTTACCATATCTAAGGTTGACTGGTTGTAGAGGGTTCAGCAGCCACCTCACCTCCTTCTCCCATTCTGTGAATGAAGAACCTAGAGGCCCAGAGCAGTGACTTGCTTGAATGTAAACACTAGAGGACTTGGGTCCCCTAGGCTCTGATTTCACTTTAACTTGCCAGCAGCACCTGAAGCAAAAGATGTGAACACCCTACCCATGATTCCAACACCCATTGTCCTATCTTTGAAAGGAGAGGGGGTTAATAAAATTCCATTGTGCATATGGACCATAGAGTTGCTGACAATAAACTGCATGGCCTGTCTAGAAGTTTGCTCCAGCCTGCTGACTAAGTCAGGCTGAACCAAGTTCATTCTCACCTCTTTGAAGATCATTTCCTTGTCTGCCATGACACCCACAGGGCTCCCACCCCAGCCAACTTTGTTTCTTGTCTTTTAGATTTATTTTTTTATTCATGTGAATATATGTGTCCCTATGTGACTTTATGTCTGCCATATGCATGCAGATGCCCATGGAGGCCAGAGGGCATTAGATCCCCTTGCACTGGAGTTCCAGGCAGTTGTGAGCCACTCGATTTGAGTGCTGGGAACTGAACCTGGGTCCTCTGCAGGAGCAGTGAGCACATTTAACCTCTGAGCCATCTCCAGCCCTCATTGTCAACTTTCTGTCTGTAACTTTTTTTTTCCAGGTCCAGCTTCCCCTCAGCCTGATGAGAACAGTTGGTCTCGGTTCACATAGATCCATGTAACCTGGAGAAGGGGGTCTGCCAGGGCCAGGGCCTATTGGAAAGGCCAAAGTGATGTGATTTCTTGTCCAGTACCATAATTTCAAGAACTGACTTTACGGGGTGGGGTGAGAGGGGAGTTACCTGTCCAAGGTGCTGATCCCTGAGGCCGCCTGTCATTCAAAGCAGCATGGTGCAAGCCTTTCCTTCATTCATCTCTCTTCTGTTCATTTGTGCATTAAACAAGTGTTTCTGGACACAGCACTGCAGTGGCTGCCAGAACCTGCCTCACTTCCACAAGGTCACAGGACTGGTACGGTATATTAATTCTGACAATCATTTCCACCACCCCTGAGCTTCAGCTTTGTCACGGGTAAAGTAAACACTCCAGGTGCTGCATGTTGCATTAAAACAGATCGTGTGTATAAAGGGCCCTCAGTATCCCATAGGCAGAGGCTGTGGTGTGGGCTCCCAGCCTGGTGTGTACAAGATACCTTGCTCATGTGCATTTTTTATTATCACCCCTCGCAAGCTCCAAGGAAGATCGAGGTTCGGGGGGGGGGGGACTTAATTATTTCCTTCTGATAAATATCACAGGCCATAAAAGCTGACAGCAACAACTGGCATGTCTGGCATTTGAAGACATTGAATCTCCTTGTGGAAGCATGGCTTGATGCTCTGTGAATCAGGAAGTTAGGAGCCTGGCCCCTGCTGCAGGTAGGGAGGCGGGAGCTGTGACAGCAGCCATGATGTGGTGATGGATAAGGTATTGTCACAGCCCATCCGCTGCTGTGCTCAGTTATCGGAACACTTGGTTAAAAATATCAAACAGTTTTCCCCATCCTGAATTCATCAAAGGCAGGGTGGGGGGCAGGGGCAGGGGATAAACAGAGAGGATGTTCAAAACAATGGCAAATATGTTCTTGACGTGATCCAGTGGGCTTCCTGGGTTTCACGGTACTGTCTTTCTTTCACCTAATCTACTGAGGGTATTGGGTAAGAGCCATGGGTAAACCAGATGGCTGCGGGTGGACCACTCAACACACTAGGGCCACAGTCGTCACCCAGAACTAAGAGTCTCTGTCTGACCTTTTCATGAGGGTTCAGTTATGTGAGGAGTTTATGTTTTTATGTTGGGAGAACCTCACAGCTGGAGACTCTTCACCTCTGCTGAGTGTTAGACCCAAGTGGGAATTATTAAAAACTACCAGACCCAGGCAGCACCTCTGGGTACTTCTCTTCACTTGCTCTGGGCATCCTGTTTGTTAAAGGTGATGAAGTCTGAAGCCAGAGAAAAGAACTCTGATGTGGGGCCAGTGAGGTAACCCAGTGGGTAAACACACTGGGCATCGAGCCTGGCAACCCGAGTTCAAGTCTGACCATCCACATAGTGGAAGGAGAGAGCCAGCAAGTTGTCCTCTGACCCCCACACATGTGCTGTCACACACACACACACACACACACACACACACACACACACACAAGTATACAAAATAAAATAAATTAAAATTAAAAAGAACCCTGATGTTGAATTTGCCTACAATTGAAAATTTTGAAGTTGGAGGAGGTATGACAATTAACCTTCAATGTCGATTTGACTAGATTTAGAATTGCCATGGAAACACCTCTGAGTGTGTCTGAGAGTGTTTCCAGAAACATTTTACTGGGAAGGAAGACTTAAACTGAGTATGGGTGGCACCATTCAATGGGCTGGGGTCCCAGACTAAATTAAGAGGAGAAAGTGAGCTGAACACCATTATTCACCTCTCTCTGATTCCTGACTATGGATGCCATGTGACCAGCTGCCTCACACTCCTGCATCGATGCCTTCCCCACCATGATGGACTGTACCCCTCAAATTGTAACTCAAAATAAACCCTTTTCTAACCCTTAAATTATTTTTGTCTGTTTTTTTTTTTTTTTACAGAAATGTGAAAAATACCTAAATCAGGGGCATTACAGTCTTATTGATGCCTTAGAAGGATGACTGTGAGGGGGAAATGTAGAGAATCAGTGGGCTGAGCCAAAGGAGGAAGACCAGCTTCCGGGGACACTGACAGGTGTCTTCCACTGGACATGGGGTCCACAGGGCACCAGTGACAGCCTTCTTGTTGAAAATGTGACATCTTAGGACACACCCAGAGATAAACCTGACTGACAGTGTACACTTGAACCCCTTCCCAGATGACATAAGTACATTCATATCTTGGAGGCCTGAATCAGAGAACCAGATACTGCAAGGATCTAGTACAGAGATGGTGAGGACCGATCTCAAACAGGAGAGTGAGAATTCGGAGTAGAAGATAGTTATGGTGGAACTGACTGCAGAGCGAGAAACGGGAGCTTGGAAACGTTCTAGGGAGACTTACTTGGTGTGTAGCATCCATACAAGCATCCTTGCTCTGGTATAGTTATCAAAGGGAGGGTCTTAATATGAGTTTTCACATTTGGAAACAGGCTGGAGGGAGTTAAGTACCTGCTTCTGGTCCCACACATAGGATGCAGAAGAATGCAGCCTGATTGCCAATCTTCTGGTTTTGAGCCTTGGGCTCCTTCTGAAATCTTCATAGTATAGTTGTGTTGGTCACAGTGATGTCTGTTGTGATTATCCGTGTGCTGCTTAGGTGTCTCTTTAAGTCACCTTCCCTGGTAGAGCTTCTGTCACAGCCATGGGCCATTTAAGGCTCAGACCCTGAAGATAATATGTACGTGTTTAACACAGAATAGCTCCGGTCATTAAAATGTACAGAGCTTTTCCCACACCCACTAATTCTCTCTCCTCATCATTTGTCACCCACCAGACCTGCTCACAGGTCTTAGAAAACATTTCACTTATTATATTTGCCCACTCATTGTAAAGGATTAAGACTCAGGTACCAACAGGTGGAAGAGGCACTCAGAGAGAGGCTGAGGCTAGGGAGGGAGCAGAGAGCACCATGCCTTCTTGGGATGCATACCCCTTCTGCAATACAGGTGTTCTCCAAGCCCTGTAGCCCAGGAGGCTGCATCATGTAACCATGACTACTGTTAGCTCCACCTCCGGCCCCCAATCCTTTTGGGGGAAGACTCTGGAGACACCTAATATCTGCTCTTTCTGGCAATATCCTCATATAGAAGGCCACCAAGAGTTACTTCAGTAAAACAAAAGATGTCTGTATCACCCACGAGGACTCAAGAGACCTGGCATAAAACCATATATTAGAAGCAGACTCACCTAGTCTTCCTACAGGAAAGTAAGACTTGGGCCAAGGAGGCGGCTCAAGGGGTAAAGGCACTTGCTGTTACGACTGGCCCCAGGGACCCACATGGTGGAAGGAGAGAACTGACTCCTTCAAGCTGTATTCTGACTTCCACCATTGCACATGCATTTACACACACACACACACACACACACACACACACACACACACACACTCACATAAGCAAGAAAGTTACAGGACTTCCAAACACCTTGTACTTTCAGGGATGAAGAGGCCACAGTACTCATGTGACAGTTAATCTTCCTTGCCAACCTGACTAAACTTGGGTCACCCAGGGAGCACACCTTTGGTATGTTTGTGAGGACATTTCCAGAGAGGTTTAACTAGGAGGGAAGACCCGCCCTGAATGTGGGGTGGGTGTCCAGCCTGAGTAATAGGGGGAGAAGAAACAGAAAATGTGAAGACCAGCACCCCGACTCCTCTGCTTTCTAACTGTGAGCACAATGTGATCAGACGTGTCAACCTACCATCACCAAGCCTTCCCTGCCATGAGGGGCTGTACTCTTAAAACTGTAGCACAATAAATAAATAAATCTGCCCTTAGGTGAATATTAGTTACTTTCCTATTGCTGTGAATGGACGCCATGACCATAGCAATTTAGAGGGGAAGGAGTGTTTGGACTTGCAGTGAAGTCTGGAGCCCATGATGGCATGCGGCTGAAGAAGCTGAGAGCTCACATCTGGAACGTGAAGCGAGAGAGAGAGAGAGAGAGAGAGAGAGAGAGAGAGAGAGAGAGAGAGAGAGAGAGAGAGAGAGAGAACTCATAACACGGTGGGTTTTTAAGCCCTTACAGTCCACCTCCTGTGGCACACTCTTCCTCCTCACCTCTTAGACCTTCCAGACAGCACCATCAACTGAGACCAAGTGTTCAAATGCCCGACTGTATGGGAACAGCTCATTCTAAGACCAACGTTGCCTCTTGTCAGGTGTTTGGTTATGGCAATGAGAACACTAGCTAATACAGTATATTTCCTATTATGAATAACATCACAGATAATGAACCATATCATCCCTGTTTAGATGAAAGAAACATTACTCATGACAAGACCTGCAATGTTAGAAGGATGCTAATAATGATAGAATTGCATGAAAATATTTTTTAAGAATGAAGCAGGAGTCAAGGGCAGACAAAGGTGGCCATGTGACGATGAAGGAAGGTCCTAACCCTGCCTCTGACACCTGCCGCTCTCTAACTTGGGAGAAGCTTGCTTGTCTCTGGATTTCCACCTCCTCTTTGTGAAATGAAGGCATCTCAGCTCTAAATCACTGGGTTTCTATTAGACATTGGTTGTAAATGGCTTTTTTTCTTTTTTTTTTTTAACACATATTAACCAAGAACATTATATAAAGAACAATTCGTGGGAGGTGAAATATGTACAGTAAATAAATGTCTAGGAAGTGAGCCAAAATACAAGAGTGGGCGCTCTCTGAGAGCCTCATTCATTATGAGATGGTGGAGAAAGATGTGGAGAACGCTCTGGGCTCCAGTGGGCAAATGCAAGGTGGGTGGGGGGAGGGGGAGTGTGCTCACCCGTGCATTGATTGGTGCTGAATATTCCTCGTACAGTGAGGAAACAGAGGAATAAGGTTTCACCTTTTGCCTTCAAGGAGTTCCCAGTCTGTGGCAGGAGGCAGAGCTATGGACACTTGAATGATGTTACAGAAATATGATCAAATACGAGAGGGGAAAGGAGGAGATTGGTCTTTTATGAAGACATGGAAAGAAGCTGCATAAAATGTTGAATTTGGGATGGCATTTCGGGGCTAATTGCCTGAAGAACGGGGGGCAGGATTCTGAGTAGAGAACAACATGGGACGAGGCAGGCAGATAGAAAAGGGAGGCCCAGGAAGAAGTGTGGTGAGGGATTGAGGCATACCTGAACGTGAAGGTCAGGAAGGAATGGGGAGGAGAAGATGGGGGACAGAGGGAATCTTCTATGCCATAGCAGGAGTGGAGTGGCTCTATTAACAGCATGTTTACCAGACCCGTGCCTTTAAAAAGATCACGCTAGACAAAGGACAGGAATACAATGACATCAGGATTAAAAGAAAAAAGCAAACCTGTCTGAGAAAGTGCAGCGGGGTGCGCATGTGCGTGGGGAAGGGGGTGTTCACGGTGGAAATGAAGATAGTCCAAGCAATGTCCCTGGTACTGAAGCAAGAATAGAGGCAATGAACCGCTCAGAACCACAGACAGCTCCCATGTCGCAAGTCCTGTTACCCTACACTGCTAACAACTGTTTTTAAAATGGATTTCATTTGTGGAATGCCATGAGATTTGCATAAATTGTGTCTTATGACATCTCTATATGTCACCACTGGAATGGCATTGAACGTATCTTAGCCCCGCTTCCAGGCTCACCAGGACCTGGGGTCTTAATGGTGGGAACAGGGGCCATCAGAAAGTGAAGACTGAACATCTTGGTGGCTTGGGTTCTTCATGAGTGGGTCTTCTCCAGGAAGTTGAGGAAACATTCCATCCTGCCCCTTCTTTCCTTATCTTAGGCACACTTCCTCTTATTTCCATAAAGTTAAACCTGTAGTTATTTTCTATGGCACTTAAACCTGTCTATGTGTGCAGGATGGCTGTGAGACAAATACCTGCTGGAACTACTGCCTTGCAGACCACGGGCATGTTCTGAGAACTTACTATTCAAACGAGGTCCCTATCACAGTGTGTGTCTTCCAACGCTCTGTCTGTTAGGTCAGAGTGTGGGCCTTTTCTGTTTGGTCTGGGACTCTTACCCGTCTCAAATTTCTCCCCGTTGCCATGTCCCACATTTAATGCCTTCTGAAGGGCAACATTCAATAAAGTTCCTGCTTCAAGGCTCTCACTGGTTTCCCTATTGCCTCCCAATATAGTTTATGGTCCTTAGCTGGGGAGTCAGGGTCTCCACGGGTTAGCTCATCCGGCTCTTCTACCCTGGTATCCTGCTTCTTCTTTCCACACACATGGTCCATCCACGTGAGTGTGGGTATCATTCCAGATGCACAAACTGCTCCATCAGTGTCGTCAGACAGGCCTCCCAACATGGCAATTGCTTCATCAAAATGACCAAGGGAGGGAGTCTGCCAGCCCAACAGGAGTCAGAAGGTATTACAGTTTTATCAAGGAGGTGACATGTCCTCTTCTCCTTAGAAGAGAGTCCCTCCAGAGGAGAGGAGAGCAGGAGGCTGGAAACACGGGGAAGTGGGCATCACAGGCACCACATTAGAAGCCAGCTTTGAAAACCACATCAAATCCTACTTCTCAGCAGCCTCCCCATGCATCCCACACAGAATGGCTGTCTCTCAGTCTGTGACACCTTCATTAGCTGACATTGCTGTCCGAAACTATACCAAAGATGTCTGCTTTCACTGGGGACCCCTGGGGAGGTGACAGGAACTGTCTCTCTCTCTCTCTCTCTCTCTCTCTCTCTCTCTCTCTCTCTCTCTCTCTCTCTCTCTGCATTTCACACAGCTATAATGACACACAAGAGATAGGTAGCAAACTATGTTTGTGGAGCGAACCCTCCATTGCTTGTGCTCCTGTGGAACTAGCCTTTGGCTTTCCATCTCAAATAAAGACAGCTCACCAGGAAGGTGCTGATCCTGGATGGTAAGAGAATGGATGCTGTTTGGGTTTCACAAAATCCAGCATTTGACAAGGTAAGACATAGGAATTTGCCAGACATGGGTGCAGAGAGAAGCAGGTTTCTCTGAGAGCATTCCCACAGACAGCATATAATGCCCGACACACTGTTAAATAACAATCTACGCATGTGCATGGCAAGGCCTCTGTGCTTCACCTGCCTTGTATCCACACCACAGTTCCTGGGTCTTAGCGAGGTCATCATCTCTACTGTGCACATGAAGAATGTCAGATTTAAAGAGGTGGGTTACCTGAGCAAGTTAACAGAGGCTAACTTTAAAGATTGGGTGCTTCCCCACCCACTCCCCTACCTGCCTCCCACAGTGACTCTCCTTTCCCCTCCCCTCCCCCCCATTAGAATAGAAAGGTGACCATCTTATCATAGTGACCTCAGAATCGTATCAGCTCTGCACATATTCCCCACATCAGGAGGGTTGGGTTTTTGTCTGCTATTTCCCAAGCTGGCAGGATCACTTTGAAAGAAGCAGCTTATCTTCTCAGTCTCATTTTTCTCCCTTCTGAAAGATGAATGTTATGTGATCCCTAAGGCTTGACACAATCCTTACAGTACATGAGATTTCGTTATAAACCATCATGGATAATTTAAACTGGCTTGCTAAAACACGCACCAAAATCATTGTTTCATCCCCAAATCCTTCTTTTGCTTCTAAAAGATAAATTTTAAATGGGCAAATGGTTTAAAGGTACATTTCAAAACTTCATCATGGAATAAAGAGAGTAAGTATTAGTTATATCATCTGGGGCATTTTTAGTGAGTCCCCTTTTTCAAAAATATTGTCTGTAGGTCATAACAGACAATGTTCCCTATTATAGACCCAGAGGGTCCGTTCTGCACCATTTAGAAAGAATAAGGAGCCCCCTCTTTTGGGAAGGGGGTGTTCTCAGAGTGTCTGGAACAGTGTTCCTCAATATACGAAAAGAATACAGCATTTGAGCTAGTGAATTTAAAAATCATCACAATAGTGACACACACAGAGATGGTTTAATGCAGGGTTCTCAACTTCTGAGTCACGACCCCTTTGGGGGTCAAACAACCCTTTCCCAGGGGTCACCTAAGACTATCAGAAAGCATGATATTTACATTAGGATTCATAACAGTAGCAAAATTACAGTCATGAAGTAGCAATGAAAATAATCTACGGTTGGGGCTCATACAGCATGAGGAACTGTATTAAAGGGTCACAGCATTAGGAAGGTTGAGAACCACTGCTCTAGAAGATCATATTAAGCATGTGGATTACTCATTTTTGGTTCCTAACAGTGTATTAATGAATCTAGGAAGAGAACCATCATTAGCATCAGAATGTGTTGTGGGATAATGGGCACAGTCCACATTTTCATCCTTCTCCTTCTGCCTGGGAGTAAAAAGAAAAAGATGATGGGGCTGGCTTCCCTCCTAGCACGCTTGTCCTCTATCTGTGTCAGGAAGTTGTGCACCACCCTGGGCATGAGCTGTGGGGGCCAGTGTGTGAGGCCCAAGCCCTGACAGTGCCACTCACCTTGTACAAATCACAACTGGCTATGTCTGGCCCATTTCTTTATTTATCAAAGGAACTTCAGGGACTGGGGAGATGGCCCAGGGGCCCCGTAAAGTGGCTGCCTCACAAGCATGAGGATCTGAAGCTCAAATCTCCAGTACCCTTGATAAAAACTGAGTGTGGTAGCACATGCTTGCAACCCCAGTGCTGGGGTTAGGGGTTGGAAACAGGAGGATCCCTGGAGCTCATTGGCCAGCTAGCCTGAAAGTCGATGAGTTCAGTGAGTGATACTGCCACAAAAGATAAGCCGGAGGGCCATTGCGGAAGACATCAGATGTTGACTCTGGCCCCATTCATGTGCACTCACAATGTACACTCACACACACTCACTCACACACACACACTCTCATGTACACTCACACACACTCACATACACTCACACACTCACAAACACTCAAACACACACTCACACACTCTCACACACTCACACACATATACACACTCATACATGTACATTCACACAAACTCAAACACACACTCACATACATTCACACACACACACACACACACACACCCCTGGACCAATGGATTTAAGGACATGCTGACAGATCTCTGGGAACCTCTCTCTGGCCTGTGGGGATGCTGTGAGGTGCTGATTGGTGAAAAGCTCTCAGCATGGCCCCCATTCTCCTCTCCAGTTACTTAAGTTTGCGGGGTAAGTGGTAGAAAAATGCTGATATCAACTCTTGTCTTAAGTTTTTGGAAGAAATGGTTGTTTCATTTTATGAAATTCTGAAGTGCTTATATGCTTTGGTGGCTGAAGGTAGGTGTGAATGACTACCACACTGTCCAAATGTAAACTTTAGAAGTCTTTGGCGTGAATGCCATTGCAAGATCCCAGAGCTTGGAGGGACCAGAGGGGATTCGGTTGAGAAGAAAACTGAGGCTCAGAGGTCACATGACAAAATGAGGATAGAGCTGTGTTTAGTAGTGCACACCTGTAATCTCAGCACTTGCGAAATGAGGACAGGAGGATCAGGTGTTCAAAGCCACCTTCAGTTACATAGCAAGTTCAAGGCCAGCCTGGGCTACACGAGACCCTGTCTATATAACAATGAAAGCATGGAGCCCAAACCTAGATTTTCCATCCCCGTGTCCATGATGCTCTGCGCTACCCGACTCTTCACCCTTCATTTCACAGCTGTTGTGCATTGCACTAAGATCACTGTGGACATGCCCCACCCCCTTTCCTAAGCTGCAGAATCCCTGGGTGTCAGGCATTACCTGCCATAGCTCCATGCTATGTGTGTTACCCGCCATCTTCTGATGGAGCCGTGGGCATTCATCATCATGAGGAGAAGAAAAGGAAGCCCTAGGAAGATAAATCACAATGTTCTGAAACTGGAGCCAGTCTCCACAAACCACAGAGCAACCTCCCAGTGTGTCATCTCCTGCAAGAAGAACAGCTCTGAATTTTCTAGAAGAGCTATTTAAATCGGGCTGTCCATCCACTGGGCATTGATCAGTTCTTCCCATCCAGAGCCTCACATAAGGGGTTAGAGACAGATCGAGGCATCTTCTCTCAAGGCAGGTTAGTTAGGTTGGTTCACATCAGCTTTGTTGGTAGACAGATACTTACTAAGTGTGTGCTATGTGCCAGGTATCACTAGAGACAGAAACATAAAGACATGGGGAAGCATAGGTCTTCATGCAGCCATTTGGCACTGTTGTGACAATGACTATACATTTAGTGACTCACAATGCCGTGACTATATTTCCTCCCAGGTTCTGTTGGGCAGAAGTCTAACACCTCACTTGAGACCAGGAGTCACAAAGGTCACATTCCTTTACTGGAGCTGGGGGAAGAATTCACTTCTCTACACTATCTGGTTGGCCTAATTTATCTCCTTTGATGTTGCAGGATGCAGGTCTCCATCCCTTGCTGACCACTGGGGATGGTGAACTTCTTTAGGCTTCCACAGACTCCCCTCTACAAGAGCAGTAAATTCAAATGGCTTAATGACCAAGGCAAGACACCAATCTGTCTTGTATGTATAATAGGGCAATGGTGGAGTTTGTGACAAACTAGAGTGTACAAGGCAAGATGTTCAAAGCCAAGTTTTCCAAAATTCAAAAGACAGGCCAAACAAAATGCCTTTGAAGGCAGATATAACCAAGAGGCTTAGAATTCTCAACGAAATGAAAAATGTACTTGGTGCATGCTGCTGAACCACAAAAAAGGGAAGGCTACAAATGATTTCACCAAAAATATGTTGTTTACACTAAGCCTTGGTGGAGGAAAACAATTGCCCAGAGGTGGAGAGGTGCTGTAGTCACAGAGAGAGCAGTGTAAGCAAACAGGTGCGGATCGCAGAGCTACCACACCTGCTGTGCAGTGGGCAGGAGCACAGGGTTCAGGCTGCAGCTAGCAAGTAGAGGATCCACCCCAAGAAGCTCTGAGTCAGGAGGACAGCTGTGCCCACTACGTGCTCCCAGGTCTGGTATCATGCATGGGAAAACACATGCTGGCTGCCTAAGATCAACCAGAGATCCAGTCCATAGTCTATAAAGCAGTTTCCTTGGGAGGGGCTCAGAGGAGTGTGGCCAGAATGACTACGTACAACAGATGGGCTGAGCCACACATCGGGTCCCAGGTTGGAGGAGCTGGTCTCCTGGAGACCCAGACACCTGCTTCCCCCCAGTTCACTGATTCTCATAAGTATTACTCCGTAAAGCTCTACTTCTGTTACTGGAATTCTTGACACTCTGTAGCTGGAAAGCTTCTCTCCAGGTCCCACCAAGTCCCCACAGTCCCACAACCCACATATAAAATAATCACTCAGATGCTATAAACTGTATGGCCATGGCAGGCTTTTTATTATCTACTTCTTCTATCTTAAATTAACCCATTTCTATTAATCTATAAGTTGTCACGTGGCTCGTGGCTTACCGGTACCTTACATCTTGCTTGTCATGGCAGCGGCTGGCCAGTCTCTCTCTCTGCCTTCCTGTTTCCTCAATTCTCCTCTCTGTTAGTCCCGCCTATACTTCCTGTCTGGCTACTGGCCAATCAGTGTTTTATTTATACAGAGCAATATCCACAGCAACACTCAGGCAAGTATCACCCCTTAGAGCTGAATCATAGTAAAGCCTACAACCTGCTCAGTGTCTGCCTAACTGAGGAGCCTGAGGGAAGAAACCGGGCTCAGTCCCTTGTGAGTCCTTGTTGAAACCCAGTTACTAGGTGGGTGCAGTTGTATAACTCACAGGTAAAATTTTAGACATCACATGAATCAGATGAGCCCACGGGACAGTGCCCACGGGAGAAGGGACCACCTGCTAAGCAGGACATGAGGGCTAGTCCCATTGCCTCTCTGATGCAAATTCCTGACATCTGAAGAATAGTGTCCTTGGGCTATTTCTTCCCAGGCCTGTCTTTGCCCGCTAGTTCTAATCTTAAGTATGAGTCTGAACTTCCGGGGATTTTTAGGTAAAAAAGAATTTCTAACCCCAAAGACTTGAGTCTTCTAGAGGCAGCTGGTGCAGGATTAGAAACGGCATAAAAAGGTCCAGATGCCAGAGCAAAGTCAGATGAGCCTCAAACTCAGAGAGAGGCTCAGATGCCAGGCATGGGGAGGCCAAACCCTTAGCTAAGAAAGACAAAGTTCGGACAAATGACTTGCTCATGTGATTCATGTGATTCATGTGATGTCTAAAATTCTACCTATGAGTTATACAACTGAACCTACCTAGTAACTGGGTTTCCACAAGGACCCAGAAGGGACTGAGCCCGGTTTCTTCTCTCAGGCTCCTCAGTTAGGCAGACACTGCCCACTTCTTTGCTGAGCTGTAAGGAGCCTATGGCACAGGCACCAGGAGTGTTACACTAGTGGAAGTCCTGCACAGAAACAAAAGGAATGAGTACAAAAGGTTCCCCCAAGAGCTGATATGGATGGATAACATTTACTGAATGAATAATGTGCTGGCCCCTGGCAGCATTATCTTGATTTCACAAGATGATCTCATGAGGTAGGTGGTGGGAAGTCTAAGATCAAAGGTCACTGTCCTAAGGACCACTTTCCTGGTGAGTAGTTGGCCAAGCTCTCTCTTTAGACCATTCACTGTTAGACTGGCTCCCACTTTCTAGATGAGGGACCAATGGGAGGCCCATGACCTCTCTGAGTCTTGGGCCCCTCATTTGTAGCCTCAGAGCTGAAGGCTTGGGTGAGCACCATGCAGCAGGAAGTGCTGGGTGGGGAGAGTGGGGTTTTTTTTTTTTTTTCAGCAAATGGTGCTGGGAAAGTTGGATATCCACATGTAGAAAATGAAATGATAACAACATCTATCACGCTACACAAAAAACAACTCCAAATGAATCAAAGACCTCAGTGTGAAACACAAAGTGTAGAAGAAACTGCTAGAAGAAAACACAGGCAGTACCCTAAGGGTCTAGATATAGGAAAAGGGACTTTCTGAATAGACCTCCATTCATTCAGGAATTAAGGCCAACAAATAACAAATAGGACTTGTCTTAGAGTTTCTATTGTTGTGAAGAGACACCATGACCACAACAACTCTTATAGAGGAAAACATTTAGTTGGGGTGGCTTATAGTTTCAGAGGTCTAGTCCATTATCATCATGATGGGACATGGCAGCATTCAGGCAGACATGGTGCTGGAGAAGGAGCTGAGAATTCTACTTCTTGAACTGCAGGCAACAGGAAGTGAATTATTTGTCACACTGATTGCAGCTTGAGCAAAGGAGACCTCAAAGCCTGCCCCCACAGTGACATACTTCCTCCAATAAGGCCACATCTACTCCACAAGCCACACCTCCTAATAGTGCCATACCCTATGGGGGCCATTTTCTTTCAAACCACCACAGGACTTTATAAAATGTAAAAGCTTCTATCAGCAGAGGCAGAAATCCACTGAGTGAAAAGGAAGCCTACTCTACATCTTATACAGGATTAATATCCAGAACATATAAAGAACTAAAACAACAACAACAACAGAAAATCAAGAAAATAAATGACCAAACTAAAAAACTGAGATATAGACCCAAACACAGAGTTTTCAAAAGAAGAAATAAAAATGGCTAAGAAATATTATAACATCTCAAAAAGTGCTCAACATCCTTAGCAATTAGAGACATGCACATTGAAACTGCTTTGAGAGTTCCCCTTACCCCTGCCAGAGTGGCTAAAATAAAGAAAACAATTGGCAATAAATGTTGCTGAGGATGTGGAGATACATTCACTACTGATGGGGTGGCAAACTTGGTGTTGCCACTAAGGAAATCAATGTGGAGAAGTCTCTAAAAGCTAAAATGACCCAGCAAATACCACTCCTTGGTGTAAGCCAAAAGGACTCAACATCCCACTCCACGGACACTCTCAGCCATGTTCATTGCTGCCCTATTCATAAGAGCTCAGAAATGGAAACAACCTAAATGTCCAGCTGATGAGCAGAGGGGAAGGATCGGCCAGTGGTTCAGATCCCCCACATTTACATCTGAATCGCACACATCTCCATGCACATGGTTGTTGTTAATCCAGCAACAAAATGCTCTGTCATGGTCATTTGCTTGTTGTTGCTGTTGTGAGTGTTCTGGGGACCCTAAACTTCCCACGCTAGATTCTGGAGGTGATATATGGCTTCAGTAGCCACTTAGGGGATACGAGATGAGGTGGGCAAACTCTATTTTCCTCCTCCTCAACCTCACCCTTCCTTGTCATCCTGGATTTCCATCTAGAAGGGCACCCACCACTCTTGGAACATTTGTTTCCCTACCCATTTTTCAACACGTTAGTGGAAGGCTGTGATTTATTTATTCACCATTCAGCCCACCATGGAACTCACTGATTCCATAAGATGAGCAGATGATAAAATGAATGGACGGCTGGGAAGATGATTGATCTCAACAGAGCCAATCGTCTGGCCCCATGCAATGCCAGGTATGACCAACAGAGGGTGCTCTACCCTGAGATTGATACAAGCATGAGTGCTGGGTGGCTTTTGGTATGCCTTATTTAAGAGTCTGATTCGAAGCTTCCCAGCAGCTAACAATGAGCTCCTAGCATGATGTTTGCCGTAAAGCAGGCTCCCGTTTGGATTGGGGGAAAAATGGTTTCTTCATTTGAAGATGGAAGTGAAGGTCCACTAAGGCAGTAAATGATATAACTCCTTAGCAGATATATCAGAGTCCTTAACCAGGCATTAAGAGAGGGAGTCAAGCCGGGCAGTGGTGGCACACGCCTTTAATCTCAGCACTTGGGAGGCAGAGGCAGGCGGATCTTTGTGAGTTCAAGGCCAGCCCGGTCTACAGAGCAAGATCCAGGAAAGGCGCAAAACTACACAGAGAAACCCTGTCTCGAAAAAACCAAGAGAGAGAGAGAGAGAGAGAGAGAGAGAGAGAGAGAGAGAGAGAGAGAGAGAGAGAGAGAGAGAGAGAGAGAGAGAGAGAGAGAGAGAGAGAGAGACTGACTGGCCTGGAGATCCCAACTCTGAGTTCACTTATGTAACACCCTGGATGAAAGCCTCAACTCCCTATCACATACTCACTCATTCACTTCATTTATTACTCACCTAAGCTGAAAACCAAGTCCTTGTCCTTAGTCATCTTGGGGACTATGGGTCGACACAGGAGCACAGAGGAAGACCATCCACCCCATCCCCCGGCTGGGGTCAGAAACCGTTCCATAGAGAGACAGTTTTAGACTTTACCTATAAGGACAAATGAATGCACAGGTGTGGCAACAGCCCCCAGCTGGAGGATCAGCCACAGAAAACAAGGTTTGGAGCATGTGTCTCACCACAGACTTACAAGGGGCAGGTTCAGTGAAAAGCCTTCATGCAAGGTGTCTTAGGGTTTCTACTGCTGTGACAAAACACTGTGACCAAACGCAAGTTGGGGGAGGAAAGGGTTTATTTGGCTTACACTTGCACATCACTGTTCATCACTGAAGAAGTCAGGACAGGAACTCAAACAGGGCAGGAACCTGGAGACAGGAGCTGATGCAGAGGCCATGGAGGGGAGCTGCTTACTGGCTTGCTCTCTATGGCTTGCTCAACCTGCTTTCTTATAGAACCCAGGATCACCAGCCCAGGGATGGCTTCACCCACAATGGGCTGAGCCTTCCTCAATCAATCACTAATTAAGAAAACACCCTACATTGTAGAGCCTACATGCTTGCCAAGAACCAGATCTTATGGAGGCATTTTCTTGTTGAGGCTCCCTCTTCTCAATTGACTTTAGCTTGTGTCAAGTTGACATTAAACTAGCCACCACACAAGGTCAGACACCACAGAGGTGTGTGCTAAGAGAGGCACCTCTTGGCTACAGGTGATAAAAGATTTTTAAACAGAGGCATGGCAAGGCCAGGTTTGAGGGGGTGGGGTGTTCGTGTGTGTGTGTGTGTGTGTGTGTGTGTGTGTGTGTGTGTGTGTGAGATGCTTGTGTGTGTATGCATGTATGGAAGCCAGAATTTAACATTGGATGTTTCCCTCAATCATTGGCCACTTTATTCTTTGAGACAGAATTTCTTACGAAACCTGGAGCTTACTGTTTTGGCTAGATTGGCTGGTCAGTGAGCCCTGGGGCTACGTCATCTCTGTTCTACATGCTGCCCTACCTGGCTAAGGTATGTGAATGCAAGCACAGATCCTCATACTTGCACAGCAGACACTTTACCCCTCAGCCATCTCAACCCGCATTTGAATTTTGAAAGAGCACTCTGCCCACTTCAGAGAACACGGGTGGAACTGGGGGCAAGGCAGCATCAGATCTCACTGAGCTTCAGTTCCCTTACATAACTGTAGCTTTGGTTTTCAGTTTCCTCTGAATTGAAACATTCTATTAGACTCAGGAAGTATCTGAAACTTACCAGACCCAGGAAGCTCCTGAAACTTACTCAGTTAACAAGGCCCCTCCCCAAGATTGTACAGGCAAGTGGCAGCTGCTTAGGAAAGGATAGCCTCTCACTCAGCTGCCTTCAAGTTCTGCAGGGAGCTCCAGAGATGTGGCTTTCCTGAGTCACCACCTATGCTGGGGTGGGCTTTTCCATGGTACAGCTGCCGCTGAGCTACCCATGCTCCTGGAAGGAACCTCTATCAACTCATTATTTGCTAAGCTAGACTCAGGTGGGACTGTTTCCTCAGTCTGTTCTCAGTATCCTGTGTGGGATGAATAAATGTTGGCTCACATCTCCCCAGGAGAAGTCATGCAAAACCTGGCATGTCTGAAGGAGGGAAAAGTGGCTTCTGGGGTCCCTTTGATGTAAAATCCTATTTTCTGCAACTAGAGATAGACGTTGTCCTTCAGAGTGGCTGGGGGTTATTAGAGTCACATTAGCAGAGAGTGGGGAAAATGGTCCCCAGAAAGGATCTAAAAATACCCACACCTAACTGCAGCCCATCACTGCCCTCTCCGGGATGTCTGACATGGTGTCAGGAAGCTGGTGTCTTTGTCAATCTCCAACTCCAGTTCAGAGATGACTGCAGGAGGTGCTCCTCTGAGTGTCACTCACTCAGCTCGACAGCTGTTCCACTGGGACAACTCTGCACAGCACCCAGTGGCATGTGAGAGATGACTCTGAGACGGACAGCTGGCCCTGGTTTCCTGAGACAGCGTGGCTTGGGCTGGTAAATAGAGCTGGCTGGTAGGGATCCTGCCTTCCCCTAAGAATGCCGAGGAAAAGGATTCAGGAAAAAAAATCTTTCCCACTCTCCATACCTTTCAAGGAGACTCTGATCCCTAAACCGATGCCCAGAGATGACCTTGACAATCTTCCCAACTCAGCCTGCTGATTCAAATGTCAACCTCATCTAGAAACACTGAAGGTGCCCAATGTCTGGGCACCCTGTGGCTTACCCAAATTGACGCACAGAATTATTCATCGCAACACAGGACATCGCATTTTTTGAGCTCAGCTATTTCTTCTCCTTTTTTTGTGTGTGAAGATGAGAATGCTGGTCATTTCAGCAGAGCCACGGGTGTTTTGTCAATAGTCTTTGACTTCATCTATGTTCAAGGACAACAGAAATAGGGCGCCAAGAAATAGAGAGCATTTTAGAAGTGGAAATGCCATATGGTTAGCTCCTGGTATCAGTATCATGCTTCAAGTAGGCTTGAACCAACAATTACTTGGGGGAACCACCATCGGCAAAATCATAAGTCTGGCCTAAGAATCCCAGCTGAAGAACTGCTTGTGGCCCCCAAAACATCCCAGTAATATGTACATGGTCATCTACCAGATAGCACATGGATACTGTGGCTTTGGCCTCTCCCTGGACCTCAAAGTTCTCATTTGAACCATAAGGACCCAAATAAGGTAAGGGAGTACAGGACCCTTGTAAACCTACACCCCCCAAAAACTACAGGTAAGTACCCTAAGTCTCTGAGCCTTGGTTTCCTATTGGGAAACAGAGTTACCAAGCATCGAGGCCAAAGAGTTGTAAATGCTCATGAAACAGTATCAGCAGATGGCCAGTGCCCGAGACAGGTACCTGAAGAACTTTCCAGGTGCTACTTTACTCAAAAACTCATTCACATACTAAGTGTGAATTATCTCAGGTATTCTATGAACAGGGGCTGCGTCGAGGGTTCGAGAAACAGCAGCAATGAAAGAAAAAGTCAAGGTGTCTCCTCCTGAGGTAAACAAGGCAGGGCCAGCCACAATGAGGCTTAAATGGCAGCTAAGACAGGTGTCATGTAGCTCAGAGAAAGAACACCAGCTGCAGTTGTGTGATGAGCATAATTTAAAAATGTCTTTTACATATACCGAAATAGCTTAGTCAGGAACTCCACCACACCCAAGGCTGCACCTGATAACCAGAACCCAGTGACATTACTTCCTCAAAATAACCAGTCACGAGACTGCAGAGGACTCCATGACATCCACTTGACGGTGTAGAAGCAGAGACCAAGAGCAATGAATGCATCGCTCTTCACCTCTCCTGGACTGCTAGGGACATTGGAGAGATGCCACCTGTCTGGAGGGTCTCCCTTGGGATCCTGACCCTCAATTTGGAGACTACTGTGACAGATTGAACCCAACCTTTGGCTAAGATATGTCACACAGGTAAGCAGCCGTGGGGAGACAGGCTTAGGACCATAGTTAGGAACCTGGAACATGAGCCTTGTTTGCGATAACCCTTGGCATAATAAAATATAACTTATGTTATACCAACTATGGGTACCTACCTACTTGCTCATGACAAGCTGGGTAACAGTCAAGGTCTCCCAGAAACAATGGCCATGGATGGGATTATCACTGAGTACAAAGAGGGTTAGGGCCTGGGAGAAGCATGTTGTGTTAGCTGTCTGTCCTTTCTCCTTCCATGGGTGTAGAGGTGGCTATCTCCCTTCCCTCATGCCGACCTCTGACATTCCTAATGACCCCCTAGGGCCCTCTGAGACTCACAAGGATGCCTAAGTATGTTCAGTGTCAAACAGTTCTTATGTAGGTCTTTGCTCACTTGGAGAATGAAGAGCTAAGGGCACAAACGAGCTGCTCCCTCTGACAGCCAGAGAGCATCCTGGATGCATTCAAAGACACAGAGATGTGCGGAAAAAAATCAGTGTTACACTGGAGGGACTAGAATGAATATTTATCAAACATCTGGAGAGAAAAGACTCTCTAGATGTAATAGTAATGGAAATGGGAAAAAAGGCCCAATAGAGAACAGCAGGAGAATTCCAGTGACATGTAAAGCTTCTACACTGGGGTGAAGTAGGGAGCAGCAACTGATTAGGAAAATACTTGCAGTGAGACACTATGGCACACCCCTGCAAATGCAGCCTACAGAAGGCTCTGGCCCCAGAACTGGCTGGAGTCTAGATGTGTCTTAATCACTGTTTTATTGCTATGAAGAGACACCATGACCAAGGCAACTCTTATCAGAGAAAGCATTTAATGGGGGGTGGGGGGCTGGCTTATAATTTCAGAGGTTTAGGGCATTATCATTAAAGCAGGAAGCACGACAGCATGCAGGCAGCTGAAACATGCAAGGTGATGGAGAGGTAGCTGAGAGGTCTACATCCTGATCCACAGGCAGCAGAAGAGAGAGAGAGCTCCTGGGCCTGGCTTGAGCTTTTAAAACCTCAAAGCCCAACCTCAATGACCCACTTCCTCCAATAATGCCACACCTCCTAATCCTTTTAATCTTTTCAAATAGTGCCCCTCCCTGGTGACTAAACATTCACATAGATGAGCCTATGGTGGCCATTCTTACTCAACCCACCACAAGGAGTTCGAGGCTACCCAGGTAACATAGTGAGACCTCATCATAAAAACAAAATCCCTTGAACAAAGAAGTATTATCTTTATTCTATAAATAATTCATCTAGAAGGGTGGAGAGCATGCTCAGTTAGTAAAGTGACTCCCACACAAGAAAGAGGCCCTGAGTTTGATTCCCCTCACCCACAGAAAAGGCTAGCCATGGGGTGTTTGTGATGGCAGTACTGGGAGGTCATGACAAGCAGATCCTTGGGCCTTGGGGGCCAGCCAGTCCAGCTGAATCAGTGACCTCTATGTTCAGGGAGAAACCTCATCTGAAAACACAAGGTGGAGAGCCTCTGAGGAAGGGCACTCAAGGATGGCCTATGGCCCCCACAGGAGGATGCACACAGGCACCACACACACACACACACACACACACACACACACACAGAGAGAGAGAGAAACTCATATAGGATAATAAAAACAAAACCTTTGAACTTTCAGATCCAGATGCACAAAAGACACAATTTCTAAAAGAAAAAGACCTGCCTGGGGAGACCTGTGGGAAAAATGTACCCCCTTTCTAAGCAGTGGGCTAACATAGAGGTACCACTCTGCACTTAGTAGGGCTGTCACATCTGGCCAGTTTCTGGGCTGGCAAATATGGAGCCATGTTGCTTCTCTGCTGGCATGTTGGAAGGGCATTGTATTTATCTAGAGACCCTGGAGCAGCACATTCTATAGGGAGGGCTTTAGATGGCAGCAATTGGCCTAACCAATTGTTCCTCTACAACTCAGAGGGTATATGGTAAAAAGGATCAGGCCCTCTGGAGAAGTGAGACAGTCGATTAGCTTGAACTGTTTGGGAGGCCCCCAGGCAGTGAGACTGGGACCTGTCCTTAGTGCATGAGCTGGCTGTTTGGAACCTGGGGCCTATGCAGGGACACTTTGCTCAGCCTGGGTGAAGGGAGGAGGGGACTGGACCTGCCTCCACTGAATCTACCAGGCTAAGCTGAATCCCCAGGGGAGTCCTTGCCCTGGAGGAGATGGGAATGGGGGTGGGTTGGGGGGAGGGGGGGCAGGAGAAGGGAGGACAGGGGAATCTGTGGCTGATATGTAAAATTAAATTAAATTATAAAATAAAAAATTTTTTTAAAAAAGGAAGCAGGGTCCTGCTGAGGTGGTCCATGAATTCTTTCATACATTCCACAGTCATTTATTGCGCTTCTACAACATGCAAGGTGTGACAGGGGCTCCGTTGGGGCAGGAAAGTGGGCACAATGTCCCTGTCCTACGTTCCTATTCAAATGTTCTGCAGGGAGGTGGCAGGGAGATGGTTCAGCGGGTAAAGCGCTTGCAGACAAGCACGAAGACCTGAGTTGGATCCCCAGAACTCCTGGGAAAGCCTGGCAGGGTGGTGCATGCCTGCGATCCCAGCCCTAAGGAAGAGGGGATGCAGGAGAATTCTAGGATGTTTGCTGGCCAGCCAGTCTAACTGACACCATGAGTTCCGGGTTCAGTGAGAGACTCCGATTCAAAAAATTAAAGGGGCCGGGCGGTGGTGGCGCATGCCTTTAATCCCAGCACTCGGGAGGCAGAGGTAGGCAGATCTCTGTGAGTTCCAGGCCCGCCTGGGCTACCGAGTGAGTTCCAGGAAAGGTGCAAAGCTACTCAGAGAAACCCTGTCTTGAAAAACCAAAAAAAAAAAAAAAAACAAAAACAAAAACAAAAAAACCCCTAAAAAACTAAGGTGGAGATTGGTCAAAGACACACGGTGTCCATCTCTGAGCCTTACATGACCACGCACAGGAGAGCATACATACATACATCACACACAGACACCACATTAAAGGAAAAGAAAGTGTTCTATGAAGAATGTCCAGCTTTGCAGGGGATCCCGGAAGAGGCAGAGGCATTGGTCTTGCAAAGCCAGTGGTAACGGGGGCTGAGTCTCTCTGCACTTTGGGATAAACAGACTCCTTGGGGACGTTCACCTAGTAAGAAGGCATTTACCCTGCAGCCCTGGGAGACCAGTGGCCTGGATTCTTGTCTTGTCTTGTTCTTCCTGGCTGTGGTCTAGCCATCAGGCTGTCCACAGGGACAAGAGGTAGGAGTTCAGGTGCACTGCGTGTGAATGCCACTTGATGGACAGTGGATGAGTGTCTGTCGCTGGGGCTGCCAGGGCTCCTCTCAAAACAGCCCTGTCACCTAACACTCTGGAACCTGCTGGGTCCTTTTGGGCCTCAATTTGGAGGCAAGCGCTGGGCTTCAGTGGCACTCACAGCCCTGTGCTTAGAGGGAGACTGTCCCACGAGGTCACAACTCCACATTTCCTTCAGCAGTTACAGAATTCTAAGGATCTGACGGCTGATTTGTCTGATTCATATATTGCTTAATTTGGATTTTTTTAGCCTAGAACAGATGGCCATCTCCATCCAATCATGATCCACATGCTCCAGCTAGAAGCAGCTGGTTTGGGGAAGTAGACGGCAATTCGTTTTCTGCATGTCAAAATGAGCCACGAGGAAAGGAATTCAGATGGAGGTAATGTGATTTGTTCCACTTAGTTTATAAAGTTAAGGGCTTGTTATGAGCTTTTTTGTTTTTCCTTGGGCACTTAGTAGGACTTCACTGTGGTTCTCGCAGATCTTCAGCAGCTGGGGAGGAGGGAAACGTGGCCGCTCCTGAGGAGCTGATGGAGTGGGCAGGTGTGTACAGCAGGCCAGATGCCCAAGGCTGGGGAGCAGCTGGACAGCTGGACTGTGGGGCTACACTGACTGTGCTGTACTGAGATGCATATTCATTACTCTTAGAAATTGTTCTTGCTTTTTATTTACTATTTGTGGGTATGTGTAGGTGTTTGTGTGTACATTTGTATGTGCAGGTGCATGCATGGCAGGTACATGTGGAGGCCAGAGTTTCACTTGCTCTCTCTCGCTCTCTCGCTCTCTCTGTGGCCAGGGTCTCTCCCTGAACCTAGGCTTCATTAATTCGGCTAGATTTGCTGGTCAGCAATCCCCCACACCTTCTGTCTCCTCCTCCCCAGCAGCAGGGTCACAGGACCGCTCTACTACACACACCTGCCTCTTGCATGGGTCCTGGGGATCTGAACTCAGACTCTTGCTTATACTACAAACACTACCCACTGAGCCATCACTCCAGTCCCTCATCTTTACTTTTCATTATTTTGCGTTGCTTTATGGATGGCAAGGAAGGTCACTTGTCCAAGATCGCCAACTGGTTCTGGTGAGATCTGCCTTACCACCCAAACCCCACATCTCATCTCAGGAACCCATCCGCCAGCCTCTGCATCACTTGGGCACCAGAGGGGCCACGAAGCTCACTTCCAGTTCCCAGCCTGTGGACTCAGGCACTGCTTTCAGCTAAGGCCCTCAGTGACCAGTGCACTCTTGGGTTTAAGGGGCCTATAACTCCACACATCCAGCCAATCTTTGCCTCACCTGCTTCTATCGCCAACACTGTGTCTTTGTTCAGTTCCTTCTTTCAGGACACAAGGTCTGGAAGCCCTGTGGGGGTGTCCTCCGAATGTTCATAGCACCAGGCTTCTTCTTTCCCAGACCTGGAATCAGCGTGCATCCAGGAGCTGGCCAGCGTTCCGTATTCTGAGTGTACTATGTAACTTGTCACTGTTCCGTGACCCTCACCAGCCCTCAGTGATTGTGGGCCATTCCATCTTCACACCACAGTTTCTTTGTGATACAAAATGGGTATGAAAGCAGGGTAACACACATCAAATGATGAAGTTTACAACGTGATAATAAACGACACTGGCCATTACTAGTTTGGGCCAAGCAGCCTTGTTAGCTCTGGGGCCTTCCTACCTGGAGTGCCATGGCAGAAGGTTCTGACAGTGAACAAGAAGCACACACGGCAGCCACTTCACACATCACCATTTGTCAGCCTGCTGAGCACGCTGCACTTGTAGGGGAAAGTCTGAATCACAGCTGCAGGAACATCGAAGGTTCTGCATCTTAAATGGTAAGATGTCCTAAGGAACTTGTGACACCTAGACTCCTCCAGGGCAGAGGGGCTGCACTGTCCTCTAACACACTGTTCCCTGCAGCAGAAATGGTGCTGTGTCCACTCCTGTCATCCTTCCCGGGAAGCACCTGTGCCTGGGATGCAGGGACACATCCCTCTGGAGGACGACCTGGGTGTCTGATAATCCCATCAGGATCTCAGATTCCTTTGCAAGTCTCTCCCAAGGGTTCCTCTCTGGCCTTTCCTGCCTCATTTACTGTTTAATATCCCCAGCCTTGGCATCACCACGGTAATGACTTTGTAAATAGCAACAATAGCCTGTGCTCTAAAAGCTGCTGAAATCCAGCCAACTGCTTCTCTGACATCTTCTCCCCTGTGCTGCATGTCAACTTGGAGGTGGGGAGGGTGGGGGTCATGTCCCTTTGTATAACCTTGGGTACAGCGGTACACTGTGGGTTCTCCACAAGCCCCCACGGAGTGAGTGAATAAGGAGTGAGTGAGGAGTGAGCAGTGAGAAACGAGTGAGTGAGTGAGGAATGAGCAGTGAGTAAGGAGTGAGTGGGAAGTGAGTGAGTGAACAAAAAAAGGCACACTACTGGCCCCAGGGATGGAGTGGGGATGTGGGTGTGGGGGGCTTTCAACCCCCAGCTTCTTCTTCCTCCTAGCGGGGGTCTCTTCCTCCCAGTGGGCTCTCCTTTGCCGAGAGAGGAAGACTTCCAGGACACCGTCACACTACATCTCCATGATAGTTAAACAGCACTGCCGATTTGACTGGATTTAGAATTACCATGGAAACTCACCTTCAGGTGACTCCAGGAGGGTCTTTCCAGAAAGGTCTCAGGCAGAAAGGCCCACCCTGAATGGGGACAGCAGTATCCCGGAGGCTGGGGTCTTGGGCTGAATAAAATGAGAAACAGGTGGTGAGCTGCACAGAAGCACTCATCTACTTCCTGGCTCCGCACGCCACGTGACCTGCTATCCAATGCTCTAGACACCCTGCTTCCCTGCCATGATGGACTGCACCTTCAGCGTGCCAAAATAGACTCTGCCTTTTTACAACTGTTTGTCACAACAGTGAGAAAATTAACTAGTTAACTAGTACACTTCCCCAGCTCCCATCCCATGGAGCCTGTGGTGGTTTGGATAGGAATGGTCCCCATAGGCTCATATATTTGAATGCTTGGCCATTAGAGAGTGGCAGTACTTGATAGGGATTAGTTGTAGTCTTGTCACAGGAAGTGTGTCACTGGGGGTGGGCTTTGGGGCTTCAAATGTTCAAGCCAGGCCCTGTGTCTTTCTCCTCCTGCTGCCCTTGGCTCTGGATACAGAACTCTCAGCTACCATGTCTGCCTGTGTGCCGCCATGCTCTCCTCCGTGAGGATAAAGAACTAAACCTCTGAAACTGTAAGCCAGCCCCCAAATTATTAACAGCTTTCTCTTGTGTAAGAGTTGCCATGGACATGGTGTCTCTTCACAACAACAGAACACTAAGACAGAGCCCTAGAGGTCAATTCTGGGAACAGTCATCTGTCATTGTCATCAATTTACCTTTTACAAACGACATACTTGGAGATCAGAGAAGGTCAAAGGCCTCTTCAAGGGAAACATCACTGGACACCACAGTCAGCATCAGGACCCAAGGTCTCTGATTCTCACGCCATCTCCTCATACGTCCTTAATTTATCCATGGTAACCTGGTTTCACAGGGGCATTTTTCAGAGAGATTTCACAATGCCTCTCCCATCCCATCTCTGCCATGTTCTGCAGGGGGATTACCTTCCTTCTTCTTCTTCCTCTATTACTCTCCTTGGAACTTTCCTTAAACCTCACAGCTAGGCATTAATAAAAGTAAGCAGTGACTTTTTCTTGGGACACACTCTGGGTTTGTATTCTGCGCTGCCTTTTCACACTCCTCCAAGTTCCAGCCGGAGCAGCAGGGATTTGGCTGCGGAAGCCAGAGCTCCGAATGACTGTTGGATCCCCTTCCTGCTTCATCTGCTGTGTGAGTTCAGTGAGTATGGAAACCACAGTATGATGGATAGGCACTGAGCAGGTGCCAGCTGGTGCCAGTGGAGCGGCCCGCCTCATCATCAGGACAGCCCGTTTCTTGGCCGGGAAGTGGTAGCCAGAGTGTTTTTATGACCCAACTCCACAGAAAGTCATTGGAGGGTCTGATCTGCTTCAGGCAAGCAGGAAGAAATTAAATAAGCAAATGAATGTGACAGCATTTCTAAACTGTAAAGTGGCTGTGAAAGCACTTTCTAAACTGTAAAGTGTTATGTAAACGTGGCCGAGAAGGGGAATGGAAGCCAGCAGAAGATGCTCCCAGGGTGTGGTGAGCGCCAAGCACAACTCTGATATGAACAATGTATTCGTGACTTCGGGCTGGCCATTCTGGCCAGTGAATGCCACTTCAGAACTTGGTTGTAGCATGTGCTGCCCTACTGTGTGACTTCTGCTGGAAAGGATATGACAATTGGGAGGGAGATTTCCAGCCCTGCCTTCCTCAAAAGCTGATACTCCATGAAGTAAGGCAAGTGAAGAAAATCCCAGCAGACAGAGCTCCCACCAGGCAGAACAGTTTTATTAAAATGCTTGATGTTTCTCTCCTCAGTAAGTGATGCTGGTGATTTCGTGACTGAATTCATTTGCCAAAACTCACATATACGTGGTGAATTGTACTGTGGGTAATCTATATTTCAATAAAGCTCATTTTTTAATAGAACAGAGATAAATATCTAGGGACACTTTGGTGGTTTTTAAACAATTGCTGTTGGTTAAATTTAACCTAATATTTTCCTAGTATTGTACGGCGGGGGAGGGATATCTTTTCCTTGCTCACTGCTAGATTCATGGCTGAGGTCCTAGTGTACTAGAAACTGTCCTTGCTAAAAAGCATTGACTCTTCACTGGGGCCCACAAGGGAACTCAAAAATCAACATCCTGGCATCGGGCTGGAGAGATGGCTCTAATGATCTTGTACAGAGAGCTGGATCCCAGCATCCATGTGGGATGGCTCACAGCAGCCTGTAACTCCAGGTCCAGGAGATCTGCTGCCCTCCTCAGGACTCTGCAGGCACCTGCACTCACGTGTGTGCCTTTGCACACGCACACACAGGCACACAGCATTACAATTAATCTTTTAAAAAAGCCTGGCATCTGCCTTCATTCTGAATGCCTCTATTTCTTTGGCTCAGACTCTGAACAGGCCAGTCAGACACTCAGGGAGTGTCTCTCTGACCTAGCTCACTCACCTGGAGTACCAAGGCATGAGATAAGCCATTATCCTAAACCTGCCATCACCCTGGATTCCAGGACTAGAACCCCACAGAACTCACACCCCTAGAGGGGACAACTGCCTGTGACAGTGAGGCTACACCCTGGAACACAAGTTACCATCAGGCAAGGGCAGCGGGGATGCCTGTGGACCACCCTGCAGGATGAGACTCGAGATTCGACAGTGACCAACAACACGGTCAGGCCTGGCCAGGACTGCTTAGCTATGCGCACGTCTCTTGCACCAGTTCTTCCTCTCAGCCTAAAGATCAGTACCTCAAAGGTAGACTTAGGGGATCCCTTTACCTCTCTAACTCTGCTCCAACCATTAAGAAAAGAGTACAATTAACACAGCTCCTGAAACCTCCTGTTTCCTTCTATACGGAAGGAATGGTGCTAATGGCCTCTCTCTGCTCCCCTTTACTCAAAGTCTCCAGGGGCTGAAGTGACTTCTTTGTTGACAAATACAAGAAAACCAAGCAGGTAAAATCAGAAATTTCCCGTCTTCATCTTGAGAGTGCACCTGCCCATGGAAGCCCCACTCCACCCATGAATGAAGGCTGACTGGGAAAGCACTCTTGGAAGGCGTTCTTGTCATAGGAAAGATTACAACACTCTTGGAGTTCTTTCACATCACAGACACTGAGCTAGTTGCCAAGGCTGGCTGATACTGGGGTTTAATTTCAGCAAGTCCACTTCCAAGAGGACATGGACACAGAAGGGGTCGCCAGTGTTCCTGGTGTTCCATCCTCCTTTTCTGGACAGGAAAGGGGTTGCCACAGTCCCTGGTGTTCCATCCTCCTCTTTCAGACAGGGAGGGCATTGCCATAGTTCCTGGTGTTCCATCCTCCTCTTCTGGACAGGGAAGGGGGTTGCCACAGTCCCTGGTGTTCCATCCCCTCTTTCAGACAGGGAAGGGGTCGCCACAGTTCCTGGTGTTCCATCCTCCTCTTCTGGACAGGGAAGGGGTCACCATAGTTCCTGGTGTTCCATCCTCCTCTTTCAGACAGGGAGGGGGTTGCCATAGTTCCTGGTGTTCCATCTGCTCTTCTGGACAGGGAGGGGGTTGTCATAGTTCCTGGTGTTCCATCCCCTCTTCTGGACAGGGAAGGGGTTGTCATAGTTCCTGGTGTTCCATCCCCTCTTCTGGACAGGGAAGGGGTCGCCATAGTTCCTGGTGTTCCATCCTCCTCTTTCAGACAAGGAAGGGGTCACCATAGTTCCTGGTGTTCCATCCTTCTCTTTCAGACAAGGAAGGGGTCACCATACTTCCTGGTGTTCCATCCTCCTCTTCTGGACAGGGAAGGGGTCGCCATAGTTCCTGGTGTTCCATCCCCCTCTTTTGGACAGGGAAGGGGTTATCACAGTTGAGCTACACCCACATATCACAACACGATGATATGATAAGGAATTCACCATTCCCTGACTTTTGCGTCCTGCCGCTTAACCAGAGCGACTACTGAGTGAGCTGCTTCTCAGTTTATCAGAGTCTCACTTGCAAATCATGGGGATAGGAACACCAGCATCGAGGGGCAAGACTGAGCATCCAGAGACGTCGCTGATGGGGACAAAGCTTGGACATCTGTGATGGGCCGTGCCTGTGACCTTGTGACAAGGTCTTCATCATACACGGGCAGCACGCACATGCATGCAGAGATGCAAGCTGTTCACAGGGCATCTGTCCACTTGGCGCCTCACAGATCACTGTCTGCTTTAGAGCTTTGGCTCTGGGGTAAGCTGTGAATGAGCCTCCATAGCAGGTGAAGACATGACTTTGCCGGGCACCACGTGAATGTAGTGAGGTGACTCAGCATGGTACCAGCATCCAACAGAATTAACTTCCAGCTCAAACACTCACCTCCGAGGTATCTGAGCAAATTGCTTCGCCTGAATTTGTCTGAAAAGTAAAGATCATAGTCAACAAGGCTGATAATGGAACCTGCCTTGAAGGAGTCTTGCGGATCAAATGAGCCCGATTTACAAATTCAAGCACATCCCAGGCACTCATTACGTATGACTGGGCATGGTGATGTCCACCCATCCCCACCCCAGCACACAGCGTAGTGACCATCCCCAGGCTGGTAGGTTTCCCCCAGGAACTCCCTGTCAAAGCCAAGCCTCCCTCCTAACTTCTGTGGACCACTCATGTCAGCACTACAAATGCATTTCATTCCCGGCACAAAAAAAAAAAAGCCTACATGGGTTCCTATGTTGTGCTTGGATATAAAGTGTCCCCCCAAAGGCTCATGTGTTGAAGGTTTGGTACTCTGATGATGGAGCTATTGAAAGAACACTGGATCATGAGGGCCCTGATTCCAAGGGATAAGATAGAACCTTGTTGGAGGAAATAGGCCATTGGGGTCATGCCTTTGAGGGGTGTTCTCCATCCCCACACCTTTTTCTTATCTCATTGACCCGCTGCTTCCTAGCTACCATGAGGTGAGCAGCTTTCCTCCGATATACCCTTCTGTGAGGCACTGAGAGAAGAGAAACCACCTCATATACCCTACTTGGCCCCAGCTCAGGGGATGGGGGCTCATCCATCCGTCTATTTCATTCACTCATTCACCATCCAGAGCATATTAATCACCTCCTCCAAACCAGGCTCTGAGCTAAGAAGTGGAGGCCACAGGGGCCAATGGAAGGGCACAATGACCCTCACTCCACAGCTGGCTGTGGGGGAACAGCTTCAGACAGGCCGTGCTATGTGGCATGGGGCACAATTCCTTCTTAAGAGATCATGTTCTATTAGAACTCCAAAAGCAGGTACAAGGGAGTACTTCCCAAACACGGGGGAGATGAGCAGCAGACAGGAGAAAGGACTGGAGAGACGGCACAGCCGTTAAGAGCACTTATTGCCTCTCCGAGGGTCTGGGTTCAGTTCCCAGCACCACATGGTGTCTCAGAACCAGGGAATTCAATGACCTCTTCTGGCTTCTGTGGGCACTGCAGGCACATGGTGCATATACATGTGAGCAGGAAAACACTCATACATATACAATCAAAATAAAAACTTTAAAAATCAGACAGAGGGGCTGGAGAGATGGCTCAGAGGTTGAGAGCACCGGCTGCTCTTCCAGAGGCCCTGAGTTCAGTTCCTAGCAACCACATGGTGGCTCACAACCATCGGTAATGAGATCTGGTGCCCTCTTCTTACCTGCAGGCATACATGCAGGCAGAATACTATATATATAATAAATAAATAAATCTTAAAAAAAAAATCAGACAGAGGTAAACCAAGGCATGGAGGTCTAAAACCACAGGAGTGTAGGAGGAAAGAATATACTAACTCAGTATTTTCTTTGGGAGGTTGGAAAGAAATGTCCAAAAAGGACTTCAGAGTCAGAGTTCAGGCTTGACAGCTGAACCCACGGCAGGCTCTGCAATGCCCCAGATTTCATGCGAGCCCCTTCATATGCTAGAAGAGGCCAGTGAAGGTGTCTGAGTCAGGGGGTGTGGAAATGAGGACAGCTCCCAGGACAGTGCTCACAGCAAGGAGGGAGGGTGGACGGCAGTGAGGTGAGGACCAGAAGCCTTCTGAAGGTGACAGGCAGCAGGCTCCAGTCACTTGTCATGCATTCATCCCAGAAAAGGCTTTTGAAGTCCCTGTGTCGAACAGCAGCTATATCTCTGTGAGGGATGCTGGAACCTTCCTGGGACTCCATTTATTCACATAAGAAAGGTTGTCAGGACTCAGGTCAGGCCAAGTCCAGAGCATGGGGTATTCCTGCTGCTTCGCAGCATCTGCTACAGCCTTCAGGAAGCACTTTCTGCCACCTTACTCTGCCCAACCAGCCCTTCTGAGATGAGATTAAAATACGACACTGGCCATTCCCAAGCTCCTCTAGTTATCCACTAAGAACAGAGGCAGACACTTCCATGTCATGTGGACATGCCTAGCAGATGCTTGCCTAGAAACCGAATGTCACAGGAATGTCAACATCCTTTGAAAGGGCATATTCTCTAGACAAGAGCAATCAAACATGAAAATGGGAGTGTTTGTGTATTGAACCTGAATTCATACACAGATTTTGTGGTTAAGGTTTTTAATGGCTTTCAGTTAACCTTCCAAGGATCCTGGGAAATTGGTACTTGAATCTTCACGTTCCCAAAGAACAAGGGTCAGGGGCTGGAGAGATGGCTCAGCAGTTAAGAGCACTGGCTGTTCTTCCAGAGGTCCTGAGTTCAATTCCTAGTAACCACAGGGTGGCTCACAAGCATCTGTAATGAGATCTGGCACCCTCTTCTGGCCTGCAGGCATACATGCAGGCAGAACACTGTATACACAATAAATAAATCTTTAAAAAAAAGAATGAGGGTCAGGGTATCTAAACAAGATATTTCACTGAAGTCCCAGACCAAGGACATGACTGAGCCAGCACCACATGTCGATAAGCTGACTCTTAATACTGAGTTCTTCCTGCCACACCTCACCTTAGAGTCACTGTTATGAATTTGCATGTGTGGGGGATCCCCAGCTGGCCAGGCCAGGGTATCCCACTCATGCAGGGAACCATGCTGACATGCTGGGCAGACACAGCAGCAGGCTGGCGGGTGACCCATGCCATGTGGGCATGGCGGCAGGGCAGAGGCCGTCAGTCATTCACGATCCAGATGCTGCATCCGCGTGGAAATGGTTTATTATAATACAGAGACGAAGAGAAAGATAGGAAAGAGGGAGAGGAGAGAGAGAGAGAGAGAGAGAGAGAGAGAGAGAGAGAGAGAGAGAGAGGTGTCAAGGGGGCACACCTCCTGGGAGGAAAAGCAGAAGAGAGAGAGGAAGGGGGGTTTCCTTAAAATGGGGCTTTTTACATCAGGACGGAGGGCAGTGCCAAGGGACGGGTCAGAATACTAACACAGGTTTCCAAGGGGCAGGTCAGAATACTAACAATCACACTGGTCCTTGCTGCTACCCAGTACCCCTCACCTCTAGGGATTTGAGATGGCCTCTGCATTGCTGAGGGTCCTTGGCATGATGGCTCTCCTCAGCTCAAGGAGTCCAGAGCTACTGTGGCAACATGATTCCGGAAGGAAATACTCTTTAGTGTATCTCATCTATCACCTGCCCCTGAAGAAAAGACAAATTATTAAATGTGCCCTCTGTGACCTTTCAGAGCATGTGGGGAGACAACAATTAAACCTTTTTGTTGCAGGCATTACCCTGGGGACAAATGAAAGGAAATTGAACGTGGAAATGGAGGAGAGCTGGATTTCCAGGCGAGGGTGGGGGGAATTGGGACTCTTCAGTACTGCCCAGAGGAATGGTCATTTTCCAGAAGGCTAAGCCAATAGTCTTTCAATGGAAATGTCCAAAAGCAAGACCAGAAAACTCCTGGAGTGTTTGGTGAAATGGAGCTTTGCTTGATAGGAATCATAACATCAGTCTGTCTCTATGTACACACCAACACTTGCTCATAAAGGTACTTTCTGGTCTGGGGAGATGACAGAATCAGCAAACTGTCTGCTTTGCAGGCATGAGGACCTATGCACCCCCATTACAGCTGGGCACAGTGCTGTGCACCTCTAATTCCAACACTGAGGAGGCAGAAACAGAAAGCTTCCTGGGGTTGGCTGGCCAGCTGGTCTGCCATGATCAGTAAGGACCAGGTTCAGTGAGAGACCCTGTCGGGGGCGGGGTGGGGGTGGGGGGATGCAGCGGAGGGTGATAAAGACACCAGACAGTGATCCCTGGCTTCCTTCCACAAGCTTGTGCACACACATACTCACCTGCACGCAGCACATGTGCACACACAGGCATTCCTGAGGGTTCTATTCTTGTCCTCTTTCCCTTGCCCTGTCATGGACTGCTTCCCTTGGAAATAGTCCTGGGCAACATCCAACTCACCCCATTCCATTTCTTTTCACATACTGGCCACTGTGAATTGGAAGGAAAAGGAATTACTGACTCCATGACTGTCACATGCCAGGCAAGTGCTTGTCCTGTCCACCACCCAACCCCCCACAGCCTCATTTTATTCTCACAGTGACACCCACATTCACTATCACTGTCCTGGACACAGGGTGAGGGGAACTGAAGCTCAGGTGAATTCAAGAGACTGACCCAAGTCACGCAGCTTCCAGATGATGAAGCCTGGACACTCCATTTGTCCCTGACAGACTGACACCAAAGTTTCCAGCACGCCCAGATGGCTCAGAGCGTGACGGGGCTAATGGAGCAGGCACCGGCACCGACCAGAAGCCTAGGCAGAATGTCGCAACGGTAATGGGTTTAAAGAACGCTGAGACCTGAAGGGACTTTCCTGACTAACCAGACAGAATATCAGGCTGATTAAAGGAGTGAGATCAGACTGCCTGCAGTGGTGGAGGTAGAATTTTAAAGGCCATCTTGAGGGGGGTAGAGCAGCAGGCGAAGGAAAGAAAAAAAAAGAGACAGAAACCCCCAGAGCCACAGACAAGGGATACATTCAGTTAGCTGGAATTTGGGGCGTGTGAGTGGAAGACAGGAAGTTAAACTGGAAATGAAGTTAGAAACAGACACTGGAGGGTACCAGAGACCTGCTTCAGCTGGGGTTTCAGGTCCCAAAGAGGATGTGTGGAGTCAGCCGGGGAGGGGAGGGGGGATGGACACCATCTGAGGGTGAATCAGGAGGATGGCCAGCAGTATTTAATTGAAAAGAGACTACACGTCACAGGATTAAACCAGAGACAAGGGGCACGTGAGCTGGGGTGTGACTTGAGATCAGGGGTTGAGGAAGCTAGCATTGACCTTAATAGGCACCAGTCATATGTTAATGAAGGGCCACAAATTCCTCAGGCCAGAGAGAAGAATGACTGCTTTATCAAGCAGGAACTTTCCTCAAGCCCCTAAAAGAATGGAGACCCTTATCCAAATGCCTGACCTTGGGAAAAGAACTAGGAAGCAGACACTATACTACAATTTCTTAGTCTTACTATATGGGCCTGTTCCTCTCATAACCCTCCCAAATGGAAGGTCCTGATGTCTTACTCTTTTCCCATTATACCGGAACGTTCTGATTTCTCCGTATTTATTAACTGAACTCTTACCTTTAATGGCCTCAGGCTCTGGATCTGAATTGTAGGCATTTCATCCTTGGGATCAGGTGTGTCTAGTAAATCTCTAACTTTCCTGTTCTTGGTATAATTAGGAGAGCACATGGGGATTCCTGGTTCCACTATGGCAGTAATTTTTTTTTCCAAAGAATTTTTCTGTTTAGGGAAGCTAAACACCCTTCCACCTGGACACCCCTCCACCTGGACACCTTCCACCTGGACACCCCTCCACCTGGCCCCCCCCACCTGGACACCCCTCCACCTGGACACCCCTCCACCTGGACACCCCTCCACCTGGACACCCCTCCACCTGGACACCCCTCCACCTGCCCCCCCCCCCACCTGGACACCCCTCCACCTGGACACCGCACTGGCTCCCCAAATTTAGCATGTCTTTTCCTTGGCATTACATCTACCTGGTGACACTTGGAAGTCATCCTTAATCCCTCCCCCTTTTATTAATCACACCCAGCGGATCCCCAGACTCTGATTATCTGATATAAATATCTCCAAAGTCATTTCCTTCATCTGTATCCAGTACCTCCTAGAGTTTGAGATGTCCTGAGCACTTTCCCCTGGATTCCTGTAGCCCTTGTCCAGGCACTTTCCGTATTTGGCCTTATAGAATTTATATCCTACAGAATTGCTCTCCCCTTTCACATCTTCCAAGGACTACCCTGCCTGTGCGTGGTATTTGCCAAGGAAGTGTTTAAAGACGGGCTTTTCGTGCAGTTAATTTTCTAAGACATGTTTCAGAACTTGTTAGTCTACAGGACAGGGTCAGAGCTTCAGAGCACAGCATCTAAAGGCCCATGATGCTGCCAGAATCTGAATGTTGTCTGCCAAAGGCTGGTGTGGTAAAGCTTGGTTCCTCAGGTGCTGCTATCGGGAGGTGGTGAGGTCACTGGGAGGTGGGCTGAGATGGAGGTCTTTAGGTCACGGAGGGTGTTCACTTGAGGGAGATCATGCCTCTCCTTACTGTTTCATACCACTTTACTTTTACTCCCTATCTATGAGGTGACTGGTTCTGTTCCTCTGTGAACACCCCACCTTTATGTATCACCTCATCACAAGTACCAAAGTGACAGGAATCAACTAATCCTGGACCAGAACTTTGAAAATTATGAGCCCAAGTCAGCCTTTTGTTCTTTATAATTACCTCAGATATCTGTTGAAGGGACAGAAGGGTGGCTTCCAACAAGCCTGACCCCCAGCATCCTTGCCTTACCCCTAGAGTGAGGGAGCAGCAGCTGTGTGCACAGCCCACCTCACTCCCTCTTCATCCCTTGGTGCTGCTCATGAGGTGTCCTTCATTAGAACTCTTCCCTCAGTGTGTCCTAATCCATCACAGCCAAGCAGGCTCTTCCAGGAAGCCCACAATCTCGAAGTAAACACAAGTTAGGTCTATACAGCAGACACTTACCCAGGCAGACGGAGGACAGTTGGGACCCATTTCCTCTGTCAATCATAAAGAGAGCTGAGAAGGGTCCCGTGAACCATTAAAACTGGCTTGGGCACCATCTAGGTCTGCTTCTCCTCTGAGGGACACGGCAAAGGGAAAACTACCTTTAGAAGGATGGTCTGGGGGCTGGAGAGATGGCTCAGTGATTAAGAGCACTGGCTGCTCTTCTAGAGGATCTGGGTTCAGTTCCCAGCACCCACATCGCAGCTCACACCTGTCTGTAACTCCAGTTCCAGGGATTCTGACACCCTCACACAGACATGTAGGCAAAACACCAGTGAACATAAAATAAAAATAAATTATATATTTTTAAAAGGAAGAAGGATGGATTAATAGAAAGGCCCAGAAAAAAACTTTATAACCAAATTCAATCCCTAACCCAGCCTTCCAGTCCCCCTCAGTCCATCTTATGAGCTACAAGAACAGTGGCTAAAGATGGGCAGGTCAAAGCAGGAGGTGGGGGTGGCTTTCCAGTGTCCCCAAAGTCAGAAGTTCATTTGTGGGTCAAGAGAGAAAGATCACCAAGAGAAAAATGGATTTCCCTTACATGAAATGTATTTCAGATGAACTGTATCAGGGAAATGGACCACTTCAATCCATCAAAAAGGTTATACAGACTCTGTGACCCTGCCCAACTACTGACAACAGCTAATGCCCTCAGATTCTGTTTGTGGACCCAAGGGGAAACAGCAAAGCCTGGTGTGGACCAACATGGCCTCTTCCTGACTTTAAGGGATGTGATTCCAGGAGTCTCTCATGGTGAGTTTTGTCATCATTGAAGTTAGACAAGTCCCTGGTACTCTTCTTTCCCATTTTCCCTGAGAACCTTTTGGCTATGCTAGTTGGAAGGTGCCTGGACCAACACCCAGCCTCCATTTCTCCTTTTCAGCATGATGTGGTGCAGCAATGTCCTCCAACTGAAACATTTCCATCATAAATGGAGGTTCCTTAAGACTCAGAAAGTAAACTCCCAAGTCTCAGTTCTTAAAACTTACAAGATTCACCAGCCTCTCCCCCTCCCTAAGGCTATTAATAAGCAGTGGGGATTACTGGGCAAAGTGGAGATTCTTGCTGGAAGTCCTGGGATGTGACTTTTGTGAGTCAACACCCATGCTGGGATGGTGTGGCTGCCTTTGAGTCATCCGTGCTCCTGTAAGCAACCCCAAGTCAGGCTCTGGTGGAGTTGTTTCTTTAGTCCCCTGTGAGTGCCCTATGTGGGGTGAGCATTTGTTCACATTACTCCAGAAGTCACACAACCATGTGATGACCAGCACTCCACTCAGCCACCTACTTCTTGGGGGCTCCACCTTCTGTTCACTGTTGGGCCCCTTCCTTCCTGGTGCTCATTCCTTTGGCTCCCCCACCTTTCTGATTAGTCTCCATCCTCCTCCTTGCCTTGGACCCTCCACAGCCAGATGCGGAGTGTCCCAAATTTGTGTCTTTGGCCAGTATGTCAACAGTCGGTCTCCCAGCACAAGGCCAACATCTGTCCTCCACCTTAACACTAGCTTCCAGTTACCCACCTCTTCGGGAGCCTATACAAAAGGCAGGCCTTTCGTACTACTCTGCCAGCAAATGTCAGCTTCATTTATGTTTAAGGCCTTTCACTGGAACATCTGGGTCCCTATTTATCCATCTGCTAGATGGGCATGATAACATACCAGGCACGAACTGTGGTAAGTATGTGAAAGGAACTTCTGTACTGCGAAAATCCACATTGGGTTCGGTGAAGGTGTGGAGATGTCAGGCTTTTCAAGAGGTAAATCTTCCTCACTGGCTTATGAGAGGACTAAATGGAAGGCAAAAATTCATACAATGCTCACTGCCCATTGACTGAGGAGAGCTCCAGCCCGGCCCCCATCCTTCTGGTTAACCATACATTCCTTCCATCCCCCTACCTCTGGGGCTATCAGGACACGGGTGACCCTCTCCCTCCCTCTAAGCTGGATCCCCACCCTCTGTACCGTCTCTTTATTTTATCCTCTTGCCAGTTCATGAGGCTATAATTGCTTGTCTTCTTGAAAATGGCTAAACTAATAAATAATAATTCTTCTGAAAAAGAAGGAACCACTCTCCAAGCAGGGAATATTCAAAGGCATCTGAGGCCACATTTGTAGGCAAACAGCTCAGTGGGGGCCATCTCCTCTCTGGAATCACGGAAGTCTTTATAGATTTTAATCACATTTCTCCAAAATGAAAACAAGACTTATTCTCCCATGAGAGACTCAGCCCTAGTTTATGGTGAACAGAGCCAGCTGTGTTGAATAGCAAAGAAACAAAACCTGCAGGGACAATTGGAGCTCACGTGCAGTGGGGCATGAACCGTTGCCAGACACCGTCGTGTAGACATTGTGTTGTCCTCCCCTAAGAGAGACAGAGCTCATGGCAAAGGACCGTGGGGGACCAACAGCACCAACCCCCCGTCTAACTCAGCCTTCATTTTAAATCTCATCTTTCAAGAGTGGAAAGAGCACATAGACTCCGTTGGTCCATGGACCATGACATCCACATCCATAGGAAAGTCACTGAGCCTTGGTCTCAATTGCCTCCCCTGTAAAATGGGAACAATGCTCTCTCCATTCTGATAACCTCCTCCGAGGCTGCTGCATGCAATCCGGAGAGAGAGCAGACGGGACACATAAGCCCTGCACAAGCGTCACTTTCTGAAGTGTGAAAGCTATACTGTGTAATGCTGTCTTCCTACTCAGTGGGAGGGGTGTTCAGAGAATCCTATTGATGCTTCCAATAGCTACGGGGACCAGGCGGGACACTGGCTCTTCTACCTCATGACACTGGTGAGGTCTCTGTGACTGCCTTCTCTCTTGTGGGCCTTCGTCAGAGAGACCTGCACTTGAGACTAGGACACTGCTGTGTCTGCTGCCAGGTGTGACAGGATGAGTCAACCTTGCTGGAACTTGGAGCAACCTGAACAGCTCACCCCGTCCCTCCAAGCTGACCTTCTGCCTGAGGGTGGGGGTGGGGGCCAGTGACAGCTCCAATACAATTCACAGCCATGCTTCCTTTAACCATAACTGAGGCGCAGGCAGACACCTTGTCAGAAATGATAGTGGCCAGTGATCCATGCTTGCGCGGGGGTGGGGGGGGTGGGGGGGTGGGGGGGTGGAGGTGGGGTGGTGAGAGGGAAGGAGGCGGTATTGCCTGCTCCTACACTCTCCATCAGGGGATTTCCAGAATAAAGTTTTCTCACTTCAGGGTAGAGGGAGTGCTCCCCAGAGGCATTTAGCTAGGTCTGGAGAAACTGATTTTCTCCACAGGCTGTGCTCTTGGCATCTAGTTTATAAAAGTCAGGGGTGCAGCTAAGCATCCTACAGAGAACGGGGCAGCTCTCTGCAACAAGGGAAGATCTGGTTCAAAATGTCAATGGTGCTAAGGTGGGGAATCCTGGCTGGATGGTAGTTCAGGGATTCCAGAAATAATTCATAGCTATCACAACCACTAGCCTTTACTTCTCTTTCTGCTAATGGCCCTGGAAGGGAGTTGTTGACCAACCACAGTGGCCACTGTGAGCCTAGTACTGGGGGGTCATCACCAAAGAGAGGGCCTCTAGAATACGGTTGTGAGTGATGCATTTATGAGATTCATGCTGAAATAACATGCAGGCGCATTCAATTCTATTTTGCTATCCAGTGCAGGACATTGCCAAGATTTGCCTCAACTAGATGTTCCTTCACTTCCAAAGTCTCTTTTCTTTTCCATGTTAGAAGTCTTTATGTTCACAAATCAAGCACTACATTTACGAACCATGAGGCCAGCTCAAGAGTATGTTAAGTTTGAGTGAGATCCATCATTTGTATACTCATCAATCTGTCAAGAGAAACATGCTGAGTACCTTTTATATCCGAGACCCGAGGCTGCAGCCTGGAATTCCAAGTGAGCTCCAAGAGGGTACACAGACGGGAGCAGACAGCTGCAGAACAGCAGCTGCATGGTGGGGGATGACTTGGTATGGAAGCCAGTGGCAAAGGCTGACTAGCAGTCCCCAGGGCTGTTCATACACACACACACACACACACACACACACACACACACACACACACACACACACACACACAGAGAGAGAGAGAGAGAGAGAGAGAGAGAGAGAGAGAGAGAGAGAGAGAGAGAAAGAGAGAGAGGTGCTATATTCTGTTTTCAGGCCCTCTGAACATTGGGCTGTGAGCCAGACGGGATGAGCATCATTGGACTTACCCTATAATAGCCTCCCGTGCTTACCCTCTGTCCTTCCCTGATTCCTATCCAGATGCAGGGGATCTGGTATGGGACCCTGAGATCCTATGGGGTTCACAGCTGCATCGTGAGTGAGACAGTGCTTAGATGGCCACTGGATGTATTCCTCAATTTTAACACATACTGTATTGGTCAGGTCTGGGAGAAACAGAATGAGGAAGATGGATGATGAATGGATGGGCAGATGGATGGGCAGATGGGTGGGCAGATGGATGGGCAGATGGATGGGCAGACGGATGGGCAGACGGATGGGTAGATGGATGGGTAGACGGATGGGTAGACGGATGGGTAGATGGATGGGTAGATGGTTCAGAGGCTGAGAAGTCTCATAATCCACTCTCTTCAAGGCAGAGACAAGTAAATCTGAACATGTAATTTGGCCCAAGTCAGGAGGCTCAGACCAGAGGATATGAACAGTACAAGGTGTAGTCTAAAGGCCTGACACCCAGAGTGTGAATCTCCAGGGCCAGAAGATCTGGAGAAAGTGGATTATTTATTTATTTATTTATTTATTTATTTATTTATTTATTTATTTATTTATTTTTTCTCAGTCTACTGAGTCAAATACCAGTCTCTAGAAACACCCTCAGACAATCACAGAAATGGTATTTTACCAAATATCTAGGAATCCCTTAGTCCAACCGAGTTGATACATAACATTTACCTGCCCACATTGGAGTGAGGGATCCGTCTACACTATGTTAAGCTACTGACATGTGGGGCTTTTTCTTTGTTACTGTGACTAGTGTAACACGTACTAGGATGACACTTGTCCCTAGGCCATCATTCCCAGTGAAGCTGTTCTCTGTGGAGTCCTCACTGCACAGGGGAGGTCTGTCACACTCACATGTACATCTTCCTGAATCCTTGTCATGGTTGCCCCAGACCATCTAGATAGGATAGGCTTGAGGATGCCAATCTTCCTGGGAAGGGAGCAAGGGGACTTGTCTCCTTAAACACCCTGCAAAAGTACAGACTCACCCCCCATACACATACAAAAGAGTTCTACAGATGCTTACAACACATGGAATGGGGGGGGGGGGGTTGTCCATCATTCCATTTCAAAGATAGTATAAGGCCTTCCCCTCCCAAGCCACTGTACAGTAACTGGGTGTCTTACTTTTCTACTTCTGTGATAAGACACCATAACCAAGGCAATTTAGAGAAGAGTTCTGGAGGGTTAGAATCCACTGAGCACCATGGCGAGAAGCATGGCAGCAGGTAGGCATGCAGGCAGGCAGGCCAGGGCACTGGAGCAATGGCTGAGAGCTTACATCTTGATCATAAGCACCAGAGCTAACTGAGAATGGAGTAGACTTTTGAAACCCCAGAGCCTGCCCCCAGTGACACACCTCCTCCAACAAGGCCATGCCTCCTAATCCTTCCCAAACAGTTCCACTAGCTGGGGACCATGTATTCAAGCACATGAGCCCATAAGGCATTCTCATTCAAACTACCACACTGGGAAGTTTGATTCTAGGCTTAGTTTAATTCTAGGCTCCGAAATATGTGTGGTGTTAAGCAAATTACTGGTGAGAACAGGAACTGGAAACAGGTTTGAAAATTATAGGTTAAAAAGACCACTCCCAAAAAAGAACAGGTTTTCTTTTTCTTGGCTAAAAGCCAGAAAGGTCCCCAGGCCTGTGGGAAGATTTGTCTTTGCCAGAGCCAGAAAGGCTTGAAGTGTTTAAAGCCAAAACATCCCTGGTTCATCCAGGCCAGAGAGCCTGGGGATGTCAGAAGAGGGGGTCTGTTCTATATTTACCTCTTTTCCCCCAAAGAAGCACCCCCTTTCCTGGAAACCATCCTGAGGACATCAGTGAAACTTCAAGGCAGCTCATCACCTGAAATGGAAGCAGGACCGACCACCCCATCCCCCACCCATCCAAAAGAACCTTCACAACTCAAAAGCCCTCAATGCCACCCCACTCCTAGGGACCTCTCCTTCTGTATAGGATCTCTGCCTCTTTCCTCCTCAGCTCTTTATAGTAAAATACTTCTTTCCGAATCTCACCCTCTGTGGTCTATGAATTCCATTCTTTATATCTGGGAGCCAAGGACCTAAAAGACACTAGCTTGGGTTTTGGTGGTCATTGAGTTTCTGGGGACCCTAGTTCCCTGAGCCAAGTTCTCCAAGACCTAGGAAAGGCTCCATTGCTCTCAAAGATACCCCAATATTCCAGTATCATTACATCATTGTGCCCAACCTGATTCTAACATGAGGGCACCTTCTTCACACATTTTCTACCTGAAGAATGTTGATCCCAAGTCCTGGTGCTTAACGATGACCATCACCATTATCATTTCCAAACACTCAGCATTTAGCATAGTGTCTCAAAGCAGAGAGTTTGTTGATAGAATGAATAATTCATTAAAAATTATCCAAGGCAGAGAAACACAAGGGGAGAGAGATTGCTCACCCAAAGCTGATTCAGCTACCATAATTAATTCTGGAGATACATTCTGTTGGCATCTTTTCAGCGAGGATTCTCCCCTAGACTTAATTAGGAAAGCAAAGTCAACATCTTATCAGAGTGCTTATCCTTTTTCATGCTCTTCTAAAAAAAAAAAAAAAAAAAAAAGGCTGTGATGGGTTTTGTCTAGCACAGCAAAAGTATTACCCTGGGTCTTTGCAAGACGAAGTACCAGCTAGCTGTGCTGTCTGCTTCTAAAAGGGAAGCAGAGGACAGACAACCTGAAAGATCCAAGAAACAATGGGAGGTACCTGTGAAATGATGGGAAGGCTCATGGCCACTAAAATAAGGACCTAGGCTGGTGTGATGGTGCATGCCTTCAATCCTGGATCTCAGGAGTCAGAGAAAGGTATATCTCAGTTGGGTGCCAGGTTGGTCAGGACTATACAGCAACCAAGGGTTCAGAGGTTAAGAGCATTGGTTACACTTCCAAAGGTTTGATTTCCAGCACCACATGGCCACTCACAACCATCTGTAACTCCAGTCAGTCTCAGAGGATCTGATGCCTTCTTCTGGCTTTTACCAGCACTGCATGCACACAGTGCACAGGTATACATGCAGGTAAAACTCCCACACACATAATAACAATAAGAACCACCATAGGAACAATCTCAAGTTTAGGGAAAGTAAGGCCCTGGGCAGATTCAAATCACCCAAGGTTTCCAGCCAGGAGTCAACAGCTACTCCTCTAAAGGCATAGACCCCAAGCACCTCCCTGGGGAACCCGTGACCATGCCCAGGTTTTTCATCAGTACCTCCCTAACCCAGGATCCAATGCAAACACAATAGTTCATCCTGGCACCTCCATGACTGGGCACCAGAGTTCTGTGGTCACATTTTAAAGCCCAGATGTCATATCAGAAGATTAATGAACCAAGGAGCTGGGAAGAATGCATGGCAAATGTTTCCACTCTTCCAGGGCGGGGGGAAAAAAATCTTGAAAGAACAGTCAGATGTGTCTTCTAGTTGCAAAGGGTGAGAAATCAATACTACCCTTTGGGATCAAATCAGTATTATAATGCTCTGGACTTTCACATTGCTGGTGAAATAACTCAGGGCTGGTGTGAAGATAAAGTGATCAGCACAACCAAAATCCTGCTACATGAGCTACAGCTTGGTAATGTAACGAGTCCAGTTCCATCCAGCTCCAACCCACTGTCCTCTCATGGGCAGGGGCCCTGCTACTGAGTCCCAGTACCTGGGCCATGATGCTTGCTTCCTTTTCAAATCCCGTGCTCTCATTGGTCGGAAATCCTAAGTAGGTATGAGGCAGCTCTTCAGACAGTGCTGGGCCCTGGGATGCTGAAGGCTTATGAGTTGAGATGATGGACTTGGAGACTTAGAGCTCTAACGCAAGAACTAGAGACTTGTGTGGCTCCTGGCCTCACAAGCCAAGGGACTTAGAGCTCTAAGTACTCCGGGGGAAGGCTTACTGCTGAGTTCTGACTGTCAGCAGCCTGGCACTAGGCAGCTAGTGAAACATGAGCTGCTCGGCTGAGCATCAGCTGTGACAGCAGCAGTCAACACTGGAAAGTGCTGCACCTCCTCCGTCTTCCAGTGTGTGTGTGTGTGTGTGTGTGTGTGTGTGTGTGTGTGTGTGTGTGTGTGTGTGTGTGTGTGTGTGTGGCGGGGGGCAGGGCTGGCAATATCTCCTTTGCCATCCTTTGCCTTCCGCAGTCTTGACTGGCTCTTCTGCCTTCTCTTTATGCCTTTCCTTCTTGTCCCCTTCTGTCCTGGGACACCCCTGCTGCTTTTCAGCACACGACCAGCACAACCTTCTCTACGTGATTTTGCAAGTGTATAAAGAAATGGAGCACCTTATTTGGCCCTGTGTTGTTTGGCTTACTCAGAAACTGAGCTGTCCGTCCTGGTTGTGTAGCCAGGAAGAGGGTACAGCGTTCAAATGAGGGATTGTATTTACACCAGTCACTGGCCTCTTGCTGTTACTGAGGAAGCATTCCCCTTCCTGTCTTGAGTAAGAAAACCTGCAGGTTTACCTAAGGTTCACAAAGCCTGTCTTGCCCGGGACGCGGCCTTCCAAAGGCTGTCTGCAGCAGCTGTGACTGAGGCACGGCCTTGTGGAGTTAGACGGGGCTTCCGCTGCAGTGGCTCTTGAAGCTGTGATGATGTCGGAGTCATCAGTGTCCCAGACAGCTGGACTTCCACGAGGATCCAGCCAGTTCCAGAAATGGGGCCGCTCAGCTAACTGTGACCCACTCCAGGCTGTTAGGTAAAAGGAAGGGTCTGACCATGGCCACTCAAAGGCCAGAGTGGCCCACCCCTGACAGTTCCCTCACTTCCAGACAACAACAAAATTATAGGATACTTACACCTAACCATCATTCAAACAAAACTAAGAGCATGTAAGCATTATCAGCACCATCTAAGATTAACAATGCTTGTCCCCTGACACAGTACCCTCGGGACAGCTGGGTCCCCCTGCCTCATTCCTGCCTTATCAGTGTGGATGAAACCACCTTGTCAACACCTCCGCACAAAGAGCTCCAACTACATACAAAGGTGTTCCTTGTGTACCTACTTCTTTTGATAATTCTAAATACTTCAGAATGTTTGCAACCTGGGCTGGGCGTGGTAGCTCATGACTTTAATCCCAGCACTTGGGAGGCAGAGGCAGGCGGATCTCTGAGTTCGAGGCCAGCCTGGTCTACAGAGCAAGTTCCAGGACAGCCAGGGCTACACAGAGAAACTCTGTCTCCAAAAAAACCAAGAACATTAATAATAATAATAATAATAATAATAATAATAATAATGAACAACTCTGTGTCTTGTTTGTGCCGCCCAGCAGCTTTCAGCTTTCAAGACTATACCATCCTTTCTTCATCTGTGAATGAAGATAATCTCCTCACAGGATTTTTGTAGGGCTTCAAAGAGTGAATTCATATGAAAACCTGGCACAGAAAAAATACGTTTTCAGCAATTAGCAACGCCAGCACATAGCCTGGGTGAGTAACTGAGGAGTTTGACTCTCTTCCCGATACTGAGCACTCCAACCTCTTTTCAGGCTGAGCATAGTCTTTTTGCTGTGTGCACCGCACCCCATCTTGCTCACTTTCTGAGATGGCGGCATACAGTGTTCTAGGCCTCATCTCCCCAATCCAGTTCAGGTGGCCATTCCTCCAATGTAGTCGTCATTTTCCAATGCTGTGATAAAACCCATGACCAAGGCAACTTAGAGAAGATAGAGTTTGTTTGGACTTACAGTTCCAGAGGGAAAAGGGTCCATCACCATCATGGTGGGGAAGTGTGGCAGTAGGCAGGCGTGGCACCTGGAACTGGAAGCTGAGAGCCAAGAGCTCACGTCTCTGCAAACGGGAAGCCATGATGCACTGGGAACAGAGCTTCTGAAACTTCAAAGCCTGCCCCCAGAGACACACTTCCTCCAGCCAGGATGTAGAGGGTAGCTGTTCCAGCTTTGACCTTGAAACACTGCCCTTAGAGGAACAGCAGGTAACTGCCACAGCTGCCTATGACCTGCCCCTGGGGCCGACCTGTCCCTGGGGCGTGGCTGAGAGGGAGCCCCTTATAACTTGAGGTGCATGCGTGTTTGACCCTTCTGGATACCTCATGGTCCTGGAAGCTGGGTAAGACACCAAGCCAGAGTTCTCACCAAGCCAGAGTTCTCTGCTGGATGGTACCTCACATCTCCTGGATCCTGTAACCAACCCCTATTGGCTGTAAGAAATAAACCTCTCTTGATTACCAGATAAATTATGTGGAATTGCCTCGTTAATTACAATAATACCAGGCCACCTCCTAACCCTCCCCCAAACAGCTTCATTAACTGGAGACCAAGCAGCATCTGAATCTATGGGGGACATTCCCATTCAAACTACCACATCCGAGCTGCCACTGACTTTGTGACTTTGCACAGGTACCATTCAGTCAGGCCATGTGACTCTGGTGCCCTATCCCAGGACTGGTCTCAGTGCTCACAGTCCTAGACATTGAGTCCTGCACAGGCAGAAGCGTGGGGAGTCAGCATCCTAGGAGCAGCTCTTCACTAGTAGATAGGTGAGGACCCTCTCCCATCTTCCCTCTGTGAGAGGACTAACAGATTAATAATGCCTCCTTGCACTGAATTATCTACTCCTTTTGTTCCCATGGGCCCTCATTCTTGGCTTTTGACATTGTATTTATAAAATGAAGAGCCTCCTATGGGTCTTTCTCTAAGGACTTTCTCCATTGCTTGGTAGGGGGTATGGAGAGGTAAGGCAAGCAGTTCTTTCTCCTACATTCTCATTCCAGGAAATGGCACCTTCAGTCACAGTTTCTAGGAAGGACTGCAGGGACAGAGTCTCCACTCTTCCTTTCTGGACCCATCCTCCGCCTATTCAAGCAGATGCTTTTCTTTGTCCTGTTTATTCTCCTTCCTGGGAAGTTCTCTACTTCCCACTGAGTACTTACTTCCTGACTAGATTTTGGAGTAGCTCATTTCTTCCCCTCTCAGCCGGCCCTCCCTGTCCTTGCATGGGCTACCTACCATCTTCCTCTTCTTAGGGGACAGTGGCCACGACCGGTTTCCCTGGTCAGTACTTTCTGATGAGAGATCTTACTCAGTGTTATATAACCCACTCTGCGCTTGTGAATTATCCTAAGGGCAGTGGCCTGCCAGAGTCACAATTTAAAAGGTCTCGCTGTGATGTCAGGGATGATAAAGACAGTAAGAAAATTTAGACAAAACAAACCTAATTTAGACCAATTTTAGGCTACTAAAAGATTGCAAAGACAGAGCTGGCAAAAATCCCAAGCAGCAGTGGACTTGGCAACTTCTCTCTCTCTCTTCTTCCCTGGGATTCCTGCAACTCACCGGTAAGCACCTCCAAGAATCCCATGGGAGGGAGCAAGCTTGCCTTCTGACCAGCCAAGCACTTTCAGCATCAGGGGACGCAGGAGCCCACTGTGAGCTGGCATCCTGTCCTCAAGTGAAAGTGCTGCTTCATCTCCAGACGGAGCACCAAGTAACCAAGGGGAATTAAATTAATAACAACGGACAAAGACCCGCTCGCTCCTTTCTGTGAATCACTCCCCACCGATGCCCTCAGCTTCTGTGCTGATTAACAGCGGCTCTCACCTGGGGACAGGAAGCCTGATGTCTGTTTGTATAATTATCCTTGTCATCCACAGGCATCTGGAGTGGAGGAGGTCCAGGAATGGCTTGTCTACAGCGAAGCCTAAATTATAATACAATGATTATTCATGGAGTATTCAATCGCATCTGGAGCTTTTTTTTTTTAATCTAGCATTTTTATGGCAACCACCTTATTTTGTTTTCACAACTCTCTGAAGATGAAATCATTTTTTCCCCCAATCAACAGATGAAGAAAGTGAGGACCAGAAAATGAAGTGGTTCCCAGATGGTCATGCAATGGCTGCTCCTCTCCATAGCCTGACATCGCATTGATCTCCTTGAAAAAAAAATCACACTGCACAAGTCGGAAATACTTCCCTGGACTGAAAGAAGGGGCCATCATCATTGGCCTGTGCTTTCAAAGGTTATTTCTTGTCTAGACCTCTTCTTGTTCATTCATAGCTTTTCTGGTTGACCAGCATGCTGGTTCGGGGACCTCCCAGGCCACATGATCACTCTCGCCTCCAGTCTTTTAAACCAATGACTATCCTCTTTCTCATAATGGGCAGCATCCCATATGTCTTTAAAAAATGCTCAATAGTCCTTTCACCTTAACAATAAGGTGGCATCTTTGAATTAAATGACAACAGACAAGCAGTAAAGGGCCGTGCTGTGAGCACACCCATGCTGAGTTCCCACAGACAACACTGTTGGCTCGTGTGAACAAAGCTACTGTCAATATCTGTGTACGTATATTTACATACATGTACACCACACAATAGAAATCTCCCCCGAACTCGGCATCAAACTAAAAATCCTAATTTCCTCACCCATACTTTCAGGGCCAGGCTTCGGTTTCTCACCGTGGTGGTTTTGCTCATCTGTAACAGGGGGATTTGCTTCCCACTTAAGTGTGTGGTTTAGGCAGGGCTCCGATTCATCTCTATTTCACTTGCTCTCCCCCTACACATCCACATGAACACCATTCATTCCTTCCACTCTGCTCAAAGAAACAGAACAATGCAAGGGTTTAGGAGAAACTCTTTGGGGCAGCTTTTGCCTCTGACAAGACTGTGAATCTAATTTCAAATGCACGATGTTCTTCATGCAGCAGCACTATCCCTGGCTCTGGCTTTCTCTCAACAGAATTGATTCTGAGCTCTCCCTCACCCACAATACCACGTACATTTGGTTAGCTATGCTGGGTACCAGGCTGCATGAATTGTCACATTTTAGTTATGCATGATTCATGAGACATCTATAGAATTCTGAAGAAGAATCTTGGGTCATAAGAGATAAATGGGGGCTGGAGAGATGGCTCAGTAGTTAAAGGCACTGACTGCTCTTCAAGAGGTCCTGAGTTCAATTCCCAGCAACTACGTGGTAGCTCACAACCATCTGTAATGAGATCTGGTGCCTTCTTCTGGCATGCAGGGATACATGCAGATGGAGCACTTATACCTTAAAAAATACATAAATAAATAAACTTAAAAGAGAGAGAGAGAGAGAGAGAGAGAGAGAGAGAGAGAGAGAGAGATAGCCGGGTGGCGGTCGCGGCGGCAGTGCACGCCTTTAATCCCAGCACTTGGGAGGCAGAGCCAGGCGGATCTCTGTGAATTTGAGGCCAGCATGGTCTACAGAGCAAGTTCCAGGACAGGCTCCAAAGCTACAAAGAGAAAGCATGTCTCAGAAAAAAGAGAGAGAGAGAGAGAGAGAGAGAGAGAGAGAGAGAGAGAGAGAGAGAGAGAGAAATGTTCTAGTAGAACAACATATAGTCTCAGCTATTGGGGAGGCTGAGGCATCAGGATCAAGATTCCAGGTCAGCCTGGGTTACAGAGAGAGTGCTCAAGGCCAGTCTGGGCAACTGCCAAAACCCTATCATAAAAGAAATGGTTTGAACAAAAGGAGCTTGTAAGAAATGGGGATATAGCTCTGTAGTGAAAGTTAAAAGGTCCCAGGCTCAAACCTCAGTATATATAGTAAAAAAAAAAAAAAAAAGCCAGGTAGTGGTAGCCCATCCCTTTAATCCCAGCACTTGGCAGAGGCAGGTGGATCTCTGAGTTTGAGGCCAGCCTGGTCTACAGAACGAGTTCCAGGACAGCTAGAGCTACAAAAAGAAACCCTGTCTTCTGTCTCAAAAAACCAAAGAAAGAGAGAGAAAGAGGGGAGGGGGAGGAAGGGAGGGAGGAAGGGAGGAAGGGAGGAACAAAGAAAGGAAGGAAGGAAGGAAGGAAAGAAGGAAGGAAGGAAGGAAAGAAGGAAAGAGTGGGGCTGAATAGTTAAAAGCACCTGTTCTTACAGAGGACCCAGATGTGGTACCCAGACCTATTCAGTGGCTCATAACCATCCACAACTCCAGCTCCAGGATCCAATGCCATCTTCTGACCTCCATGGGCACTGCATGCACATAGTGTACACACATACATTCAAGCAAAACATCCCATACACATAAACTTAAATTAATTAAAAAAAAAACTTTAAACCTAAGTATAGTTTTCCCATTTGAGTTGAAATCCCTAAAATGCCCCTTCCCCCACATAGCAACACCAACATTACAGGCACCAGCACTGTTGGAGCACACCATGTCCCAACATGGAACACCATCAGACAGCTTAGGCTTTGCTGTGGGATGTCTTTCTGTATGCTGTGAATATGTGTTGCTCTCATTGGTTGATAAATAAAGCTGTTTGGCCAATGGCGAGGCAGAATAAGGTTAGGCGGTACATCCAAACTGAAGACGAAGATGAAGAAGGGTGGAGTCAGGAGAAGCTGAGAGTCACCCCAGGAGAGGCAAGATGTGAGAGAACAGGTAATGCCATGAAGCCACGTGGCAAAATATAGATTAATAGGAATGGATTGAATTAAGTTATAAGAACTAGCTGACAATGAGCCTGAGCCATAGGCCATACAGTTTGTAATTAATATAAGCCTCTGTGTGTTTACTTGGGACTGAGCAGCTGTGGGACCAGGTAGGACACAGGAAAACTTCCAGCTACAAGGCTTTCTTCACCTGACAGGAGGGAGTTGATGCCATGTGGCTCTATCCATTTGTGTATTTTTTTTTTTTTTTACCTCTAATAATGCTGAATTCCTTCACACAGATTTAGTGGGCAAACATATCTCTTTTGTGATTTTCCTGTTCAGTCTTCACCAGTACTCCTCTTTCTTGAACAATTTGCCTAAGTTCATGGTCTGTCCCCTGTGTTCATGTAGAGACAGTATTGCACACATTTTCTAATATATGAATTATTGTAAAGCCTGGCTCATTTTACTTTTTTAAAAAACAGTTTTCAATTTAGCATCTTTCCCATTAGAGCTCATAGATCTTAGGGCTCAGTTTTGAAAAATGTGCTTCTTCTCCATGGCATAGAAATACTTTTACGTCTTTAAACTCCCAATGGGTTTTAAACTGTGTTCTTCACTTCCTCGTCCCCATGAATGAACTGTGGAGATAAAAATATAATTCCTGAAATGAAAACTTTTCTAGGTGTGATAAGTCACGGAGCAACTAGTGATGAAGAGTTAATTACTAATTGAAAAGTCAGTTAAGAAAGTCTCCTGGGATGCATCAGCTAAAAGACAGAGAAGGACAAAAACTAAGATACGGAGGCAAGACTCAGCGGTATCAATGCTCCCTTGATAAGACTTGCAAAAGGGGAAAATAAAGAGATGAAAGAAAGAGAATGCTTGAGGATGTAATAGCTAAGAACTTTCTGGATCTAAATGAAAAACCATCTTGGGTCTCACAGGCTAGAACCAGCATGTGGCTATCCCCCAGCAAGGACTGCCTTACACAGATCAGGTTTATCAGGGGTTTGGGGAGGAGTCACCCTCGTTCTCAGATACATGAAGAAGTTGGACATTCACCATGCCCTCGCAAGAATGAGAGCTCTGTGCCAAGGAAGAAGGGGCAGCGAGTGCTGGGCGGGCAACCTGAAACACCTGTGTCCTGTGACTAGGGATTGATTTAACAGATGGAGAAAAGGCACTGAGAAAACACAACACAAATTAATGGGGGAAAAGGACAGAAAAAAAGGGAGGGTGGGAACCTAGAAATGAGAGTATTCTTTAGTCTAACAATGTGCTGTCTTCTCAAACTTATGTCTAGCATTGTGCTTACTGGTTATGTTTACTTATTTCTTTATTCATTTTGAGACAAGGGCTCACTATGTTTCCCAAGGCTTGACCAGAACTTGCAGTCCTCTTCCCTCACCCTCCCTGGGAGCAAGGACTGCGTGTCTAGGCCATCCTGCCCCAGCAGTATTCTTACTAAAGACAGACGATCCCAGCATGGACCCCTGCTATGTAATGGACCCTAGCAAACAGCAAAGGTCAATGAGACAAAAAGAGGTGGACAGTAAGAGGTGGACACAGGAGGATCGTGAGATTTGCTGGCCAGCTAGCTTAGCCCAAATGGCGAGCTTCCTGTTCAGTGAGCGTGAAAGGGAAAAATCAGTAGCCATCTTGAGAGATGTTCCCCCCACACAAAGGTATTTGCTGGCCAGCAGTTTTAGAAGTGACTAGAAGTTGAACTCATGGGAAGATAAGGCTGAAACAATAAATCTATATATCCTGGACTTGGTAAAACAGGATATGGGGAGTAATGGACTCAACTGACCAGAAATTGAACTTATGGGAAAATAGGACTGGAACAATAAATCTGAATGTATATACCCTGGGTTCAGCAAAAGCAGGACATATAGAATAAAAAATTTATGTCTCTGTAGATACCCTGAATCCTGTCAGCCATCAGTAACCTCATGCTTATAGTTCAGCCAGTAACTTCAAAGAACTACCTCACCCCTAGCCCCCTCGTCCAATTCCAAGATACGTAACTCTCTGGGGGTAAACCTTTACTATATAAATCCCTTAAAGTGAGTGCTCCGGGGCATCCTCCTCCACCCGCTATGTCGAGTGTTTGGAATATGGACCAAGCCCCAGGGCTTGCTTTGTTATTAAAAACCTCTGTGTGCTTGCATTGGATATTGGCTCTGTGGTGGTCTTGCTTGGGGGTCTTGTGATGTGTGCACAACAAGAGAACCTGTCTTAAGGCAATACAGAGAGGAGCAGAGCAGTAGAGGACGACACTGGATGTCCTGCTCTGGTCTCTGCATGCACACACGTGGGTATACACACCTTTACACTGTGTGTGCATGCAACACACACACACACACGCACACACCATTCACAAAACTATAAAATAATAGCACTATGCCAAACAAAAATACACCACTTTCAGGAAGATATTATAAAGTCCCAATAAAGACTAGTTTCTGCCTGGTGTATTCAGTAACATGTTAGCAAACTCCCCCAAACACTAGAATAAATACAAAGATGCAAATGTCCATAGGCAGTTAAAATCATTTTGAAAAAATAAAAAGGGCAGGGTCTCCCTGGTATTTCAAATTCATAAATTATTTTACAAGTGTGGTTTATCATAGAAACAGAGTAGAACAGACAGAGCTTAGAAAGAGACCCACAGAAAATTGATGTTTAATAACGGTGGTAGAACAATTCTCGACCAAAAAAGACTGAAATATTGAAAAGACTGGAGAAAACATGACCCACCTAGGTTGCTCCCTAATGTACATAATATAATACATTCGTATACCTCAGATATAAAAATAAGTCCTACCCCCTATAATTGACTAGAATTCCATATAAAATAACATTGAAATAACAAAACTAGCTCAAGAAATATCTGCCCTTGCAGAAGACCTGGATTTGATTCCTAACACCCATGTGGCGGCTCATAAACATCTGTAATTCCAGCTCCAGGGGGTCTGTCACTCTTCTCTGGCCTTTGTGGAACCAGGCACACACTTGGTGCATAGACATACACACAAGCAAAACACCCGTACTCCGAAAAAAAAACAACAACAACAAAAAACTTTTTAAAAATCCAAACTCTTAAGGCCCACCCCAATTCTCCTTAATTTAGAATTAAGACTTAATTCTAACTCTAACTCAAATTAGAATCCTCATTTTAACAAGATCCATCTATGCACTGAAGGATGGTCCCTCACTAAAACTTCCAGAAAACTCTTTAAATTCAAATAGACAGTAGCTTAGTAGGCAAAATGTAGTGCCTGCCTCTACTTGGAACATCCTCATCCCAGCCTGTCCAATAATCTAGAGACATAATTTCAACCCCTGCGATAAAATAGCTATACCCTGAACTCACCTGATCAACAGTTTCCATTATCTCACCCCACTCCAAGCACAAGCATGGAGCCTGGACACACCTACACGTCAGGGCTTCTGTGTTTTATTCGCTGGCGAGATCTCAGACCTTTATCGTTCTAATAAGTGTGGTGTGTTCTGGTTCCCTGGCCATGAAAGATCAGAAGCTGCAAATCTAAAGTAGGGCAAAGGGAAAGGAGTAAAATACGCAGCTCGAGTGCCGTCTACAATGAGGTGTGACTGTGGAAAGAAGAGCTTTGACATTTTCATGGTTATTTAGTTTTATAAAGCTGTTCACACTTCAGATCCTACAGGAGTGCTCATCTCTGCTGAATCACCTCAAGTGTCCTTTAAACAAATAGAAAGACAGACAGACAGAGTGACAGATTCTACTCAACCCTCAGTCTCCCTGATTCCCATTCCCTTGGTCTAGTGTAATGGTTCTCAACCTGTGGGTGGTGACGGCTTTGGGTCAATTCCTAACAATGAAAATACATCCTGCATATCAGATATTTACATGGTAATTCATAACAGTAGCAAAAGTAGTTATAAAGAAGCAAAGAAAATAATTTAATGGTTGGGGGTCACCGCAACATGAGGCACTGTATTAAAGAGTCGCAGTGTTGGGAAGGGTGAGAACCACTGGGCTAAGGTGAGTTCCAGGCTCTTGTATGTGACTCTTAGTGGTTTAGGGCAGGTCAGTGCAGGGCCCAGGGGCCTGGACACCTGAGTGGCTTCTACTTAGGCCCTTTACAGCCTGAGGCATCGCTGGGATGGTTGGTTATAGAGTGGCCTCGATTACCAGGATTTTCTAAGAAGAAACACCTTATGTATACGTGAGTATGGCCCCAAACAAGAAAACTAAATGTCACAGGTACCTGTACCTAAATCCTGTGTCACAGGGACATGCAAAGAGCTTGGGGCTACGGGCAGACACTTGCCATCTCCCCCTTCTGAACCAACCCCAGAACCCCACCTACTACCCGACCCCACCCCATCCCAGACCCCCGTTGAATCACCAGGGGTCCTTGTTCCAATGCAGTCTGACTACAGAGGCCTGGATAGATCCCAATCTACATTCTATACAAGCTCCAGGTGATGCGGCTAAGGTTAGCCCTAAGGACCACACTTGTAGTCAGGAGACTCTAGAACAGGTCCTCCTTTTGGGCTCTACTCACGCTCAGAATCCAGGCAAGGAGGATGGCCTGAGTAGGCAGAAACCCCCAGTTCAAAACTACAGGGTTTCCTGAGCCGGACGTCAGGAGTTTCCGTCTCTCAACCAAGCCCTTATGAAGCAGCCTTATTGGAGGATCGGAGACTGCAGATTGAAGCGCATAGAGCAAGCAAGAGCACAGCTTGCTCTACTCATCCATTACAGAAACGGAGCAGGGAGGCCAAGCTGGCAAGGGACTGACCAAGTTCATAAGTGGTAGCCATCAAGTGGAAATGAGACCTGAGGCAGGACGCAAAGGCATTATCCGTTCTGGGGCCTTTCAGGATCGCTGCTTTGAAAAACAGACGCGCTTATCTACAGGGGAATAGGAAAATCTAAAGCTCTGCCTGACAGGCCAGGAGATACCAGGCCTGGAGCTTCCGGCGCTGAGTCCACACAATAGCTACTGTTTCCCCGCCTGGGTTGGGGAATTTACATAAAAAAAGTATCAAAGCCGCCACTTGCCCCAATCCCATCCCTTTTTCTTTTTTCTTGTTCTGGAATCCTTCTGAAACACCAAGCAAGAACGGAGTCTACCCTTGCTCAATATTAAAAAGCCCTTGTGCCAACTTACAGAAATATTTCCAGAACGAGGAGGAAGGGAAGCGTATTCCTAGAACTCTCACCTCACAAATGGATACTGTTTTCCGACACCTCCTAGGAAAGCAGGGAGTGCAGAGATAAAAGCTTCAAATTCAGGAACATTCTGGCTCCTGGGGCCATGCATGCGCCTGGAACCCGCCACCCTGGCTCCTGGGGACTCTACCCGCTTGTCACAAAAGCTGGGCCAGCAGCACTATTTACACTGGACTTGTGGGCCTCTGAGAAGGCTCCGAGGGTGAAGGTGTTTGCCACCAAGGCTGACAACGTGAGCTCAATCCCAGGGACCTACAAGGTGGAAGGGGGCAACTGACTCCACAGTGTCCTTCTCTGACCCCCACATGTCCTACCTGGCACGTGCCCTCCAAACACAATAATAGTGAATTAAAAATAATACACTAGGCTCATTCTCGCACTCACCCAGAACTTCCCCACCAAGCTTATTCCAAAAATCTTCACCTTCCTATGTAGCTATCTGGGTCTGGAGACAAAGAGCCAGCTACAGGGAAATCAGCCTGAAAGCCACCAGTCTGAAAGGAAAGGCTAACACCTCTAAGAGCTGCACTGGTTTTGCTGGGCTCAAGTCTTTTCTTCTCCTGGATAATCTGAATGCACCTTGGCCGACCTCGGGCCATCTTGGCGCAGCTGGGGAATTTGTCCAGGTGTCCACACTTGATCACTCATTGACCTTCCAAAGACCGCACATGGCTTCCTCGGCGCCCCATCCTCAGAGAGAGGGGAAGAACAGCTAGCTGAAGGCTTGTTTGAGCAACGGGCCTGGAACTTGTTTTACATGTTTTTCATTAATTTCTTAATTGCCTTAATGGACACTTGTTACTGTAAAATAAAGGGAAGTCGTTTTTCCTTATTGGCTTACAATGAGACAGTTTTGATTGAGCAATTCAGAGACTTTCCAAATCCATTACTCTTGGGGTAGGAAGGGTTTCTTTTCAAGCATGGGTCTGGAATGGTGTGTTCACTAAGTCGGAGCACAAAGACGGAAACCCATGTTTTCAAAAGTATGTGTCACAAGACCTATTAGAAGACCACAGCCTCATCAGAGCCATGGAAAAAGTCATGTGGGAAAGAGGGAGGGGACACGAACTGTACTTAGCAAAGGAAATTGCTTCTGACACCCAAAAGGACAGGCTCAAGGTGACAGGGAGAACCCTGGAGGGTCCAGAGGTGGGCCAGGCTCTCTCGGGTCTCTGATCTCAGAAGTGAAGAGGAACCTCGCCCTGGGTGGCCTGCCACCGGGTGTGGCTTGTGTAGCCACACACATAATAGCTGCCTTGGACTTTGGGATTTCACCATAAAGGAAGAGGAGGGCAGTGTCTCCTAAGACAGGACCTGGGTACCTCTGCTGCGCCAGTGTACCCAGAGGAGGGCAAGACCAGCTGGAGCCTTGAAGAAGCCCTAGGTCTGATGGCATCAGGCCTGCAAACCTAGACCCTGCCAGGCAGGGTTCGAGAAGTCCACCTGGTTGCCCTGCCTACCATCCTTGTGGTTCGCTCCACCCATTCCGCCCTTGCAGCCCCGCCCCGCCTCTCCTCGCTCTAGGGGGCAGAGGCGCACACCTAGTGGTAATAAATAGCCCAGGTTCTCATCGCCTACCACCAGGGAGTAGTTTTTTTTTTGTTTTTGTTTTTTTTTTGTTTGTTTTGTTTTGTTTTTATCAGAGATTGCCTTTGCAACCTTTTGTTTCTTCCTCCAACGCTCCAACCGGATGCATTAGTTTATGCCATGGCTGAATCGCCGCCTCAACAGCCGGAGTTGACACCAGAGACACCTGAAAACCCTGAACGCCTGTGGCTCTGGGAGAGGCACGTGTACTTGGATGAGCGTAGACGCAGCTGGCTGCCCGCAGTCGTCAAGGTACCAACCACCATGGGGCCAGCATGTGGGGCAGGAGGGGTGTGCCCTGCCTGGGCCTGGGAGTCCTTGGTAGCTGGAGACCAGGGGACAGAGGGTCCCTTGTTCCAGAAACAGGAGGGCTAGGGAGGCTGCAGATGAAAGTACTTCGGGTTGGGCCTGGTAGGCCTGGAGGAGGGTGGGCAAGGCCCTGTCACATCTGGCCTGGGGTGTGTGACCATCATTTGGGGTGAAACAGGGTTTTCCTAAGCCATAAAATTGGAATATCTTGAAGGTAGCTAGTAGTATCCATATGGGTGATAAGATTTAACTTTGTTTCGTTTATGGAAGCCTCCGGATGGGTCTTAATGAATGTATGGGTCTTAATGAATGTTGGCAAACTCCCTTTTAGAAGTATTTGCCGGCAGAAATTATTGAAGTGCGTTCCACTTATAAAACCGATGAAGGCTATAAAAGCAAAATTAAAACATCGTGTGATACGCTTGCATGCAGTTAGGAACTACGGACTGTCTCCACTCCAGAAAGTTAGGGCTTATAAACCTCACAGATTTGGGGTGCTGCTAGCAGATGATGCAGCCGAAATTCTAGGCTCTTAAATTTGCTGCTGTTTTACAACATTAACTTTACATATCTAGGTTTTTTTTTTAAAGCAAAGTATTTTAAGTCAGATATGTGAAATATTTCTTTTTGTTACTAAGTTGTACAAATTTCTTGTAACAAATTATTTTTTCTTTTTCTTTTCCTTTTTTTTATTTTTTATTTTTCAAGACAGGGTTTCTCTGTATAGCTCTGGCTACTCACTCTGTAGACCAGTCTGGCCTCAAACTCAAAGAGATCCACCTGCCTCTGCCTCCTGGGTGCTGTGATTAAAGGCGTGCACCACCACTGCCCAGCTATATTTCTTTTTAATATCAGGTTAACAACTATCTTTTAACCCAAACCATGAACCAGAGAATATTTCAGAGTTGTGGGTAGATGTTGTCTGAGCAGGTGCCTGGTAACAAACTGCAACACAGGATTTACTTTTCATGACTGAAAGAACCAAGGCTGTACCATATAATATATATAATATATATATATATTATATATATGCATTCACTTATAGTAATAAGGGAAGAGAATAAAGCCATCTGTAACAGTGGTTAGACTATTGACCAGTGAGTTCTGGATACTAGAGTGCTTACACACTAATGACTAGTTACCAGTTCTAATTACCAGTTATCTCATTGGCGGAACATTTCACAAAACTATTTTCACCTTGGAGAAACCCTCCTTAAACAAGTGTGCGTGCTTATGGTCTACACCAAGCCCAGGTCTGCACTGAGGGTTTGCAGCGAATGTGGTGGAATGCAGTGAGTGGGAAGGCGGTGCAATGGGAGTTGGGGGGCCGGACATAATCATGAGGCTGGGGGAGAGTCCTGTGGGAGAAAGAAACTAGCGAGGGGGAGGGAGACAGTGACTTGTTCTGTACTGAGTTTGGGAACTCGGTTTGTATTTGCATGACGTAATTTTGAGTCCTTTTGTTTGGAGTTTCAAATTGCCCCCCCCTCGCCCGCCCCACCTGAGTAGGTGCTGAAGAGCAAACCCAGGGCCCTCTATGGGTTAGGAGAACGGTACTGCAGAGCTCTGGCCCAGCCATTTATACAATGCTTATCAGTTTCGAAATCTGGTCTTAGTTGCTTAGGTTGACCTTGAATTCCCTTTGTAGCCCAGGTAGGCCTTGTGATCCTCCTGCCTCCGCTTACTGAGGAGTGCATTGCAGGCCTGTGCCATTTGGCCCCACCAGGTCTTAACTGGAGTATCTTATAAAATTGGATTGTGCAGGGTTTGGAGGGGTTTGTGTGTATGTTTAGGTGGTGAAGTTTTTTTACTTTGGTTTTTCATCCCAAATTGGTGGATACAGCTCATTTTCAGGAGCTGGTGAGATGGCTGAGGAGGTAAAGGTGCTGATGATCTGAGTGTGATTCCCAGGACCCACATGATGGGAGAGAACTGACTCCTGCAAGCTGTGGCACGTTCACACCTGTGTGGTGCACGCCTTTCATTTCAGCACTTGGGAGGCAGAGGCAAGTGGATCTCTGTTTGATCTCTGTTGGAGGCCAGCCTGGTCTACAGAGTGAGTTCCAGGCCAGCCAGGGTGATATGGTGAGACCTTGCTTCAAAACCACAAATTTTAACTCATTTCAGTTAATAAAACTGGGGGTTTGGTCTCTACTCTACCATTGGTTTGGGTAATATTTGTTCTTTATAGACAGACATTTGAACAAAGGACTGCCTCAAAGGAAATTACCTTTTTTGTAGATTTGGGGAGGCTTGCTGGAGACAGGGAGAACCCGACACACAAACAAGGCATTGAGGCTAGACGGAAGTAGAAAGTGGTGAAGAGAACAGTGGGAGACAAGGGAGACAGAGACACTCTTGTGTATGTTTTGTGGACTTCTATGGGTCCTGGACTCACTCTGCCCTTGAGGAGAAGGCATCAGGAATCCAGCAGGCAAGCATGCCTTTCAGATCCCCACCCTGGTGTCTAAAGACAGTAAGTGAAGTAGTTGCCACGGCCCAGGAGAGCCGTGGTAGTGATGGAGAAGTGTTGCCTATCACTAGATTCACAGTGTTAGAAATGGGTGTGTGTGTGTGTGTGTGTGTGTGTGTGTGTGTGTGTGTGTGTGTGTTGCGGGAGAGTGTCTCAAGAAAATGACCACACAATCCCAAGCATCTCAACAAGACAGAAAGTTGTACTTCTGCAGGTTGTGTAGCTGTGACAAATGGGGTCCTGAGTCCTCCTCTGACTGGTCTAGAGTTCACAGTTGAACACCAACATAGAGCTGTGCAGTTAGTTGATATGCAATGTACAACTTTGAACACAGGACGAAACCTTGAGCACATACATGGATCTTAAGAAAATGCCGACTGGCAGAGGATTTTTTTTTTTGCCCCACGGTATCATGCCATCCTCTTTAGACGTGGGGCCTCATCTCATTTAACCCTCTGAGAGAGAAGACAGTGCATTCCATTTAAGTTCCTGCAGGGGGTCCACAGACAGACACCTCCTTTAAAAAGAGGGCATTGAACAAAATCAAAGTCAAATCCTCGACAAGGCAGGGGTACAGTTGGTAAAATGCTTACCTTGCAAGCATAAGGTCTTAAGTTCAATCCCCAGAGATCAAGTTGAGAAACCCAGTGTGGTAGACATTGCTAGTGATCCCAGTACTTAGGAAGCAGGGACACTCAGATCTCTGGAGCACAATCACTATGCATCCAATGTATCGTGTGTGTGTGTGTGTGTGTGTGTGTGTGTGTGTGTGTGTGTGTGTGTGTTATGTGCGCACACTCCAAGCCAATAACAGACTTTGTCTTAAATAAGTAAACAAAGAAATGAAAGAAAAAGTGGATGATGTCTAAGAAATGACACCTTGAGGTTATGCTCTCTGCTCTACATGCACGACCCTACCCACATACCCACGGGGCAAAGCTGGAAGGCTCAGTGGCTTACCCTACCGACAGGAGATTGGCTGGAAAAAGGTAACTCTGAAGGATGGCTAGACCTTGTCAGCATCACTACGACTGTGTGCAGCCCGTGGAGTTGAAATCAAGGACATTAACTGTGCTCAGTGTATTGGGTCAGCCATGGCTGCCAGTGAGAGAATGGACACGGGGTATCATGCCTGGGGGAGCCTGGCTGTGGCAAGCAGGAGGTGAAGGTGTATTCTATTTTTCCTCTGCAGACTGATGGAAAATTCCAGGTGCTCTTGCGCCAGGAAAGCATCCCCTTGGGGCCTGCTATGACTCCCAGACAGCTGGAGGCATACGAACTGCCTTTAATGTGGCAACTCTACCCAGGGAAAAAGTACCGAGGCAGTGACTCCATCCTCTGGGAGATAGTGTACCACATCAAGGCAAGCACAGCTTACCCCAGGGACTGAGTGAGTGGAGTAATCTGAGTGGTCCTGCTCTCCCCCTAGGGCTGGCCTGGGCAAGCTCTATATCCCTCCATCCCAGCACCAGAAGCTAAGCTAATGGAAAGGGAACTAACTGCAGATATGGTTTTGGTTTGTTTTGTTTTAAAGCAGGTTAGAGAGAGAGAAGGCCATCTTCTGAGGTCTCGGCCAAACTCCTGGGCACAAGGAGCCCCTGTGGAAGTCACTGACTGAGACCAGTGGAGAGGGCTTGTACCCTCACCCCCACTCAGGTCCCAGTGCTGCCCCAGGCTAAAGAAAGCTGAGCCAGAGTGGAAGAGGAATTCTCAGGGCTGGGGCTGATCACTCTTGTCTCTCTCCTTCCCCACCCTCAGTTCAATGGCGTAGAGGACATGTTACTTGAAAAGATGGAGACAAAAGAATATCATCCGTGACATGGTGAGCACACCAGGGCTCCTTCAGGAAGAAGGAGTGCCATTTTCTGTGAAATCTGTGCCAACCCCTCCCCAGCAACTGCCCTCAGAGATGTGCAGGGTGGGACAACCTTCCCACAAGTGTCCATGTCACTTCCTTTACCACCTTAGGAGCTCCAGCTACAACCATGTTCACAGGGCCCACAGGTCACCATTGTTCACTATCAGTCATCTATCAAGAATGGGCTGCTGGGCCATCCCACCAGCTCAGCCAGGGAGCCAGAGATGTGATGTTGAAGCACTGGGTGACTTGTACAGAGGCAAGCTGCTCCATCTTTTCTCACCCACCTCTCCTCACATGTTGGTGTTCTGCCCTGGTATAAGATACGAGGCTCAGCATCGGGAGCCAACTGAGCAGCCCCCCAGCAGCCCACTGCCTGGCTTCCTCTGTGTCTCTGACCTCCCTTCTCATCTTTCCCCAGGTCCTGCAGCTCCTGTCTCCCTTGCCTCCCCCAGGCCCACAGGAGAGAAGTTTGTACTTATGTTCACTTTGCCGGTCCCCTTCTTTCTTCTCCACACTGGGCTCCAGGAAGAATCACTAGCCAGAGGATGCCCCTGCCCATGCTCTGTATTCCTCTCAGCTACCTTGGTTGTCCCTCAGCTCTACTGCCTCCTGGGCAAGTGGCACCTGAGAAGAGCCTGGTTCTTACCATCTTCCCTCTGTGCCCAGTGATCACTGTGTCCCTGAACTTCTCAGCTGACTAACTGCTCAGCCTCTCTCATTGACCCTCAGTGCAACCAATGTCTGCCTTTTGACCTTGCCCATCCCTCATTGGTCCCTCAGCTACACATGTACTGTGAGGGGCAAGGCCTACTCACTTGACTCTGGCCAGGCCCCAGATCTTCCATCTCTTAAGGTGCTGTGCCTGTACCCATTTGACCTGTGAACCCCCACTTACCCAACAAACTTAGGCTTGGTTGTAAAGCAGTATAAGGCCTGAGAGCTGCATGCCCCTCCTCAGATCCCAGGTGCTGGCAGCCAGGCATATGCAAACCTAGAGCCATGGTCCTCACTAGAGCAAGAGGCCACGCAATGGAGCTGGTTTAGATGAACCCTCAGATTGTCCATTTGTGGAATCCCTCCCTTCACATGTACCCTGTGCCTGGGTGTTCAGATGCTTATTTAATGTAAATACTGTATGTTGCTGATTAAATATGTTACATAACCTGTGCTGAATAGCTTCCATCCTTGGCCTAGTGGCTAGTACATAAGGGAGAAACTGGGGTCATTAAGAATACTGAACGGGTTGGGAAAGTTTTCTTCTACGATTTTGTTGAATATGTTTTCTGTGCCTTTGAGTTGGTATTCTTCTCCTTCTATCCCTATTATTCTTAAGTTTGGTCTTTTCATGGTGTCCCAAATTTCCTGGACATTTTGGGTCATGATTTTGTTGGCTTTAGTGTTTTCTCTGACTGATGATTCTATTTCCTCTACCATATCTTCAACACCGGAGATCTGCTCTTCCATCTCTTGCATTCTGTTGGTTATGCTTGCATCTGTAGTTCCTGTTCGTTTACTCAGATTTTCCACTTCCAGCATTCCCTCAGTTTGTGTCTTCTTTATTGTCTCGATTTCAGTTTTCAAATCTTGAACTGTTTCCCTCACTTGTTTAACTGCCTTCTCTTGGCTTTCAAGGGTTTGAAAAGCCAAGTGTTGCTCTACCGGGAAGGGACAGCTAAGGGTACCTTGGGTTTCTGGGTTGTGCCTGTGTTTGCCTACCTCTCCTGGAGCATGCTGGCCAACTAGTCTAGCCAATCAGTGATCTCCAGGTTCCGTAAGAGACCCTGACCCAAACTGATTTCTTCCCATTTTTTGTTTGACTTTTTCTCGAATTCTTTAAGGGAATTTTTCATTTCCTCTTTAAAGATCTCTATCATCTTAAGGTTGAGATTCTGCAGGCAGGGGACGTGGAGATCATGATGGGTGGAAGTGCAGAGATGACTGGCCACACTAGTGGAAGCCCGTCAACTGTGGACTGTTGACTGTGGAGCCCCCATGAGACTGGACTAAGCCCTCTGGATATGGAAGACGGTTGGGTTGTTTGGCTTGAACTGTTTGGGGGCACCCAGGCAGGGGGATCAGGATCCGTCCCTGGTGCATGGACAGGCTTTTGGGAGCCCGGTGCCTGTGGTGTGACGCCTTGTGCAGCCTTGGTGCAGTGGGGAGGGGCTTAGTGTGCCAGGCTCTGCTGACTCCCCATGGGAGACCTTGATTTGGGGGATGTGGGGATGTGGGGTAGCTTGGGAGGGAGTGCTGGAGTGTGGGAGGAGGGAGGAGGAGAGATCTGTGGATAGCATGTAGAGTGAGTAGAAAATTCCTTAATAAAGAAAAATGAAAAAAAAATACTGAAAGGGAATGTCTGGGGATTTCCTGTGCTTCTACTTTGGAGATAAGGCTGGACTTAGCAAGTTTTACACAGTTCACTTCTCCATCCCAGTGCTTTTGGAGTTATGATTTGAGACCATTAGAGGCAACAACCGTGAAACATCATTTTTGGTCAGGCCTGGTCCCCTGGTCCCCTTGGTATCGTCTGACTTTCTCCCTGAATGCCTTCTGAATGCCTTCTGAATGCCTTCTGAACACCTTCAGCTCCAGATGCCCTGCTGTCTCCTGGAAGGCACCAGGTGTGCCATTCCACATGCGGATCCTGTTCTCAATCCCAGGAGGTCTCCCCCTTATAGGAAACTGCCTCCCATTACTCCAGTCCAACCAGATGCCCTCCCTACATCCATGGCCTGCAGTCACACCCTAGCCTACCATGTGTCCTGTCCCCTCCTGGTTTTCATGACCTGCTGGTCCTCATGCCTTGTGAGTAGATCCAAGAATACAAGGGACACCATACAGAGAAAGGACTTAGTATCACCCTGCTCCCCAGCTCCACATGACTTTAGTCCACAGGGCCGTCCTGAAGATACAGTCGGGTAAGGAAAGTGACATGCTCTGAGCATCCGACAAGAGAGTTGTGTAAGAAATCCACCTCCTCCTCATTGCAGTCTCTCATCCCTCTCCTACACTGGATGGATTCAAAGCATGGCCACCTGTGGTCATTAATTTGATTGTCACCTTGATGGGATCTAAGTCACCCAGGAGACAGGCTGTATCAGGGTTCTCTAAAGGATTACTGGAACTGATCGAGTGAATGCAGACACATATAATATATAAATATACATAGGCTTCATTAGAATGACTTACAGGCTGAGGTCCAGGTGAGAACAGGACAGGAGCAGTCCTTTGCAGGAAGGACTCTTTTCTTTGACAGCATCCGGCTGCCATGAACTGCACTGGGTGCTGTGGCTGCAGCAGCCGGTAAAACAAGGGCTATGAACATGCAGGTTCTGCTGGAAAGATAAGTTTAAAAATCCAAAACCCCCAAAAACACTAGAACAGGGTGAGGTAAGAGCAAATGATTCTGGTGTGAAGGTGGCTTCACATGCATGTGTGCTGTGCATGCACCTGTGTGTGTGTTCAAGTGCATGAGGCCAGAGGTCAACTTCAGTGTCTTCCTCTGTCCTTTCCACATTCCTTTCTAAGACAGGGTCTCTTACTGAACCAGGAGATCACTGATTGGCTAGACTAGTATGCTAGCATGCCCCAGGAGAGGTAGGCAAACACAGGCACAACCCAGCAACCCAAGGTACCCTTAGCTGTCCCTTCCCAGTAGAGCAACACCGAGCACCTCCACACCTGTGAGTAATTTGTGGTCAGGAACTTCTTGCATGAGGAATAAGGCCTACCCAGGACAGTGTGTTTCACAAACTCTGTGAGTCAAGTCTGTCCTTGTGACCTGTTAGGCGGGGAAAAACAAACTTATTTACCATCTCGTGCACGCATGATAGGGTGTACATTTACTTAAAATTATATATGGCCTATGCACGTACACACATGTCATGTAAAATTATATAATACCTCAGTAGGCAGGGAATCACCCATTGCCCCCACCTCACATGGTCAGCTCTACTCAAGAAACTACCCACTCAGGCCTCTGGAAGGATGAGTTTTCTGCAGCCCATTCCTATTCTGTACAATGCATCCTGTGCTTCTTCAATGTCACTCTGTGTCTTGTCCAGTTTGCCATTTGAGATATCAAAAACCTGGACATCATGTCACAGGACACCCTGAGACATGGGCTCTTCCCCCTGCCCCTTCCAGTGCTAGGATTACACATGTGTCCTAATGTGCCCAGCTTTTGATGTGGATGCTGAAGGTCTGATCTCAGGTCCTCATGTCTCCATGGCAAGGACATGACTAATTGATCCATTTCCCCAGCCTTAAACTTATTGTGATAAAAAGCACCTGATGTGAAATCTACCTTTAGTCCACTTCTGAGGGAATGGTAAGATTTTGTTACTTTTATGAACACTGCTTTACAGAAGGTTTCAGGAACTTTTTCCCTGCATGTCTTTTGAATGGCTGCTACCCACTTCCTGCCATCCACAGCCCCTGAATCACTAATTTATTTTCTGTTCCTAAGATTTGCACAGCTTTAGGGATCTTCTATAAATAGAATCATGCAGGCTTTATCCTGCTGTGACTGACTTGTTTCACTTAGCATGATGTCTTTAGTGTTCTGGCCTCTGACCGTGAACATGTGTGTTCACACCTCCTGCACATATACCACACACAATTATTTTAAGTGATTACAGTGTGCTAATTGTACAGTCATTATAGAGTATCTCCTTCAAGCCTTAACAAAGACATGAGAAACTTGCAAGAGGCTTTCCTTTAGGATGGACTCCTGTGGAAGGTCACCTGACTACACCAGCATGGGGTCACTCGGGCTAAAGTGGGCAGCTGTAGCTACATTGCTTTGCAAGAAGTCAAGAAAGAGAAGAGCCAAATCTTCACACAGGTGTGATGAGGAAGTCTCTTCCAGAAGTCACTGAAACTGCCAGTCTCCTTGTTTCTGAATTCTTCAGCCTATTTATGACCATAAAGCCAACCTCTCATTCTATCCTAAGAACCAAGGGTAGACTAGAAAGATTTCTCAAAGGTTAAGAGTACTGACTGCTCTTCCAGGGGACCTGGGTTCAATTCCCAACATCCCCATAGTAGCTCACAACTATCTGTAATCCAGCTCAAAGTGATTTACAACTTTGTACAGACATAGATGCAAGTCAAAACACCAATGCACATAAAATAAAAAATAAATCATTAAAAAATAAAAAAAAGAACCAAGGGCTTCTTTGACTCTAGAATCATCAAAGCCAATTGCAATCTTTAACTCTTGTAGTTTGGAAGTGGGGTACACTTCTTACCCCCAATTTCCTGATGAGAATTCTACCCAAAGACCAGCAGCAGTTATTTGCCCCAGGGTCCCTGGGGGTCTGGCCTGCGTGTGGCTAGAATCTGCCTTTCTGGCTAGCAGTGTTCACTTGCTGGGTTCTGCCTTTTGTTCAGAGCCAAAAGAGAAGACAGACATTTACTGCATGCAAGAAGAAAGAGCTGTGGAGGAAACAGAGCAGTGAGCAGCACCCCATGAAGGCCTCTCTGGGGTGGTAGCACCCATGTAAGGAGGGGGGATGTGACATCCTGCAGCCAAGGGTCAGCCCCATGCCTGTTGGACATGGAGCCTGGAGAGGGTAAATACAGAGTCAGGCCTTGATGGTCAGAACAAAGATTTATCCTAAGAGCCTCAAGAAGCCAGGAAGTAATGGGGTCTCAATGACCTCCAGCTGCTGTGTGGAGGATGGACCCTGAGGGGACAGGAATGAAAGAAGAGAAACTAAGTTAGAAACCTAGAGCAAGAATTGGCCAAATTTTTCTATAAAGGGCCAGATAGTAACTATTTGAGGCTTTATAGGACATAAAGTCTCCATTGTAGCTATTTGATTCTGCCATTGTTGTGAGGACCATAAGTAATACATAAATGCTGAGTGTGTCTGTCTTCAAAAAAACTTTATTCATAAAAAACAATGCCTGACCATATTTGGCCTGTGAGCTACAGTCTTTGATTCCTGGTCTAGGTATTATATACTAAGGTACAAAATTACCTGCAATGAAGCTCTTCAGATAAATGTGTTTCAGAAGCATGTGGGCTCAGAGTCTGTGCCCTGGCAGCCTCCTAATAAGCCAGGCTCCAACACCCTGCTCCATAGACCAATTAATACCTAATAATGAAAAGCCAAAAGAGGAAATCCAGTATGTCCGCAATTGAGAAGAGGGACAAAGAGATTTTGTGACAAATTGAATTGACCTGGGAGTCCTAGCATGGGATTAAGAATTATATAGAGACAAGAGGTGTGCATAGCAAACAGTCTCCAGTGGGGTGTATTACATAGAGACTAGAGGTGTGCATAGCTAACAGTCTCCAGTGGATGTGTTACACTGAGACCAGAGGTGTGCATAGCTAACAGTCTCCAGTGGATGTGTTACACTGAGACCAGAGGTGTGCATTGCTAACAGTCTCCAGTGGATGTGTTACACAGAGACCAGAGGTGTGCATAGGAAACAGTCTCCAGTGAGGTGTGTTACATAGAGACCAGAGGTGTGCATAACTAACACTCTCTGGTGGGGTGTGGTTCTGTCCATCAGTCTGGTCAGAAGGTGGTCTGAAGATGTTTGGAAATGCATGAAACCTTCCTGCAGTCTAGTTTCTCTTCTGGTTGGCACCAGGCTCATGGCCTTCTCCTTCTGCCAGCAAGAGATTGCTGGGAGAATGTCAATTCCTTAGGGCTCATTTTGTTTTAATACTTTGATACCCAAAGGGAGGGGGTACTGTATCCCCAGAATGCCTTTATTCCTGCTAGCACAGTTACAAATGGATGAAAAACATGTGATATGTTTATTTGGGTGTAAGGGGTGTTCATTTTCTAATCCTTTGATATCAGCTTAGATTGCAGAAGCACATGAGTATATTCCTTCACAGAAAAATCAAGCAAACTCCAAATGAAGTCCCTTTTGGTGAGACCGAGAGATGAGAAGAGCCTCTTGCCATCTGTGGTGACAGAGGGAGAAGAGGCATGCAGATGGGGCAGGCAGAGGATCTGATGAGGAAATAGCAGTGGGGTTCTCAAAAAGGAGTCATTAGACTGCTTACACAATGTGGGTGACCAAACAAAGTCTGGCTGCTCTCTGGAGGGATGAAGAACCCAGTGCACTCAGTCTATGAGGTTGGATGTCTCCACAGTCCCAGTGTGATGGTGCTAGAGGCCAGAGGATTCCTGGAGAGCTGCTGGTCTTCATTCCATGTTGGAAGGCTGAAGCTGCAGGGTTCAGAGGGCAGAGGAGGATGGCATCAGCAGGACAGCATCAAGGTAGATGCCCTCACCTGGGAGGAGCAAAGGTGAGCAGGGAAAACCAGCAGTGCTTCCCCTCGGACTTTTTTTCTTTCTATATAGGCCTGACCATCCTGGACCTTGCCATGTAGACCAGGCTGGCCTACAAAGCCACAGAGACTGACATACCTCTGTCTCCTCAGTGCTGGGATTAAGGGCGAGCCACCCACCATGCCCGCCCTTCCCCTCAGACTTTATATCTGAGCCACTACCAGAAAGTGTCAGTCATTCTAGGAACAGCCTTCCCCAGTTAGCTAATCCTTCTGGGAAATTCCCCCGCAGCCCCACCCTCCCAGAGATGCATCTCTTAGTTGATTACAGATCCAATCAAGTTGGCAACTGGAATCAGCCATGGCAGAAAAGACATGTCTGTTGTTCATAGGGTGAAATTTTCACCAAATGGAGGAGGAAGTAGAGCCATGAGAGAAATGATCCAAAGTAGTCTCAGGGAGAGTGGGCCTGAATTGTGTGTCTCCATCCATAAATCCAAGCCTTCGGGGGCATGGCCCTTTATTGGCCATTTACATAGCACCCTCTTCTCCCAGATTTATATGTCACAGGTGTTTCTCAGGTATACTTTATTCCTCAGGGGAAGTCAGGTGGAGGAGGGGTCTCTACACCTCCTCTGATAAGGGGCTGCTTTCTATAGATTTTGATGCTTCCCTCTCCAGTCCACACTCTGCTGTCACAAGTCTGTGGCACCTAGTAGGACAGTCCTGGGAAAATAATTCAGACTATGGAAGTCGTGAATTCCAGAGAACCAGCAGACTTTGTGAAGCAAGGTGAGGCATGGACCAGTGCCCTGCCCGGAGCAGTGGGGGCTGCTGCTCATGGATACCACGTCTCTTGTTGCTATGGGTTACTGAGGTGGGTGTTTCTCAGACATCACTTAAAGAAGGTGGTGGATACATCCAGACAAGCTCAGGTCTCCAGTGGTGGGAACATAGACTCTCAGTTGAGTCTACTGGGTTTTAGCAAAGGGTTTGATGGATGGGCATGAGGTATCTAAGAGAGGAAAGGAAGGGGCCATCTGAGACCTTATAGAAGTTAAACATACTAGCAAAACCACATAGAACTGCAGGGACTGCGGCCTTCTGGGGCTCTCAGTCAGGAATTCAAAATGAGAACATGATTGTCGTTTTGTCTGCTTATTATCCTTCTGTCTAGATTAGAAAATAAGGCAAACTGGGTTCTGCCAAATTTGGCACGTTATTGGTAAGTAATTCAGAGGAAGGGGCATGAAGACTGTGTGTGCAGAAGAGTGGTGGGGGCTGAGGGCTGGAAGGGATGGTGAGGTAGGAACCTGGCAAGGAATTGGCACACTGTATTCAGGGGAGAAATTCATGAAAGCTCTATCCACATTTAGTGTTTGTCCTTTTACTGTGGCTAACTTGTTTCCGGGGCTTTTACATTTTTTTAATGTTTGTTGGTTGTTTTTTTTTTCTTCTTGCTTTGCAGAACAAATTTCATTTTTTTAATACACTCAGTCACAAGTTGCACATGCTTGCTTTGTGTGGTCCATGTTTAATGTTCTAGGAAAGGGGTTCTCTGTAATTTGGGAGTCATGTTTTCATAAGTGCTTTGTAATTTCTTTTCTTTAAATCATTAGTCCATCTGTGATTCATTTTCATATGAAAAAATATAGTAATATAACCATATAGCCAAGTTGTTTTAAATTTTTGGCTAGCCATTTCTTACTTTTGTATTTTCTTAAATCAGGATCTCACTATGTAAGTAGTCTTGGTTAGCCTGGAACTCACTATGTAGAAGAGGTGTTGGCCTCATACTTCAGAGAGTACCACCTGTTCCTGTCTCTGGAATGCTGGAATTAAAACTAGCCAGTTGTTACACATTATATATTGCTTAATGTATTCTTTACGAACACCTTGAAATGCCACCTCAATTGTATGAGGGAAACAAAATATCACCTCAAGCCTTTTAGGGTTGGGCCCTCCAGGAGAATTCAGTTGACACAAAATACATTAATAAGAGAAAAGCACACACATGTATTTAATGTAAGTCTCCTGTGAGGCAGGAGACATCATAAGGAAATGGAGCCAGGTAAACAGAGGTGAATAGTTAAAGTTGGACTGAGAATTGGAAATGGTGGAAATGTAACAAGCCAGGTGCCTGGGCTGGGATAACTGATTGCAGAGGAGACTCATAAGGTGGAGACTTGTAGAGATTTCTCAGCCTGTGGTCTGCCTTAAGGATGAAATGTACTTCACAGGCTCACGTGTTTAAGCATACTCAGCCAGTAGTGCAGTTTTGCAAGGCTGTGCAACCATTAGGAAGTAAAGCTTAGTACACAAGGGGTTTTTCAGAAGAGGGAATGCCTTTGGGTGTCAGAGTCCAGCCTGCTTCAGCTCTGACCTGTTTCCAGATCCACCAAGATGTGAACAGACAACCTCACATTCTTGCCACCACACAGCCATGCGCCACCATGCCTTCATACCACGATGGACTGTATTCCCTCAATCTATGAGCCATAACACCTTATAGTGTATTTTAAGTGATTTTCCATTAGCTTTCTTTGCGACTCTGTATACAAGTAAAGCTTGCATGTTTTTACCTTGAATTATTATGAACATAACTTGCTGGGTTCTCTTATGGGTTCAGTATTATTTGAGGTTATTTTCCTCATAATAAAACACACAGCTTTCACTACATATTAGAGCATCTTGTACAATTAGCAAATTGCTCTTTTTGCTCAAAACATCTCTCAAGCCTCGCCATCGGGGGGAAATGGGACTTGGTTCCTTCTCTCTAATCATGATGGTTTCTTCTGTGACTGGATTCACCTCACTTGGGAGACTGAGGCACACCTCTGGGGTATTTATGAGGGGATGGGGGGGCACACACGATGAATGTGTATGCCATCCCATGGGATGTGAAGTCCAGTGTGAATAAAAGAGGAGAAAAGAGAAAACAGGTGTGCATTCTCTCTCCACTCCCTGACACACCATGATATGAACTCACATGCCCCACAGGAGCCAAACAAGTCCTTTCTCTTTTGTAAGACATTTCCATTGGGGATCTTGGTCACAGTAGCAGTGAATTAATGCAGGCCTCTGATTCTTCTCTCTCACCCCTGGATTTGCTCTGTCTTATTTATTCTAGCAGAAGCCATTCTTCTTTAACATATTCTTAGATCTGTCAAGTCCAGGCTTGAATGGACTACTCCTCCACCAGTCTCTGTGTTCCAGTTTGTTTCTGAAGAGGTATTTAATAGTACAACCCCCAAGTCTGGGTAACACCATCCCTTGGGCAGGACATCCAGGCAGTAGGATCCTGCAGTGAGGGAAAGCTCTTCACTTCATGGATGACCAGGAAGCAAAACCGGGGAATGCGGGATCTCAGCTGAATTTCTCCTTCCTCTATTCATTCTACCAGACCTGCAGCCCATGGAGAGGGTGCCACTTACAGTGGGTCTTCCCCTTCAGTTCTCTTTGAAAACATACTCAAGACACAGCTTGATATGCCTCAATAGTAATCTAAGTGATTACTAGAGTAGGTGAGTTTCTAAGGGACTAAATCAGCTTCTCATAGGAAGGGTAGTATCATCCTTCAGTGCTTGGTACTCCTGCATGGTACCCTTAGGACTCCATGTACCCTCTCTGTACTGACCTCTTTCCTGGTAGCAATCTCAACTCCCAAACCCCAGACATGGCATTGTATCTGGAGACGTGTAGTCCAGTGGGCAGATGTCAGGGATGTTGCTGTTCACCCTGTGTGTTCACTCATGACATCCCAAGACGATGCATGATCTGACTGAAATGCCCTTGGTGTCCACTTCAGAAACCCTGCTCCAGGTAAGGCCCAGAAAGAGCCCAAGATTGTTCTTGAAGCCATCATACATCTCCCTATGTACAGAATTGTCCCCATCATTTCTGCCCAGAACAAGGGGAAACAGCTCTGGGTTTTAAACCTGCCTTCCTCCTCCTTTGTCCCTGTCTCCACTTGTGTGAGTTGCTGCTCTCTCATTTTCTGTCCTCAGAGAATCCCTAGTCATTTGTGAACTTGTGACCCAGTGCTCATCATACAGCCTGCTGCTATTGTCTTGTTTGGGACTTCCGTCCCCAAGAACATAAACATATTTCTCTATACTTCCTACAAATACTTTCTAAAAACAAGGTCTAGGCCGGGCAGTGGTGCTGTGTAACTTTAATCCTTTAACAGTACTCAAACTTTAAAACTGTTAAAACTTTAACAGTACTCAAGAGCCAGAGGCAGGTAGATCTTTGAATCTGAGGTCAGTGTGGTCTACAGAGCGAATTCCAAAACAGCCAGGGTTACACAGAGAAACCCTGTCTCAAAACACAAACTCAGAGTCTCAGCCCAGGCTCTCTTTGAACTCACTACATAACCAAGGATCACCTTAAACTTCCGATTCTCTGGCCTCCACATCTCAACTGCTGGAGTCCCAGCATGTGCTCACACATCTTGTTTGACACTCTGATTTCAAAATACTGAGGAATCAACTTAGAGCATTGTGTATACTAAGTAAGCATGTGACCAACCGAGCTCCAGCCCCAGCCCTCTAAGGGCCTTCATAGACTCTCTCTGTAAAGTTGTAGCTTCCATCTGCTGACAGTTTCTTCTTGCGAATTGTGTCAGAGTGGATGCCCCTCTTTCCTGTGGACCAGCTGAAGGAAGGACATGTCCACAGTACCTGGCCTCTGCCCCTCTCTGCTACACCCTTGACCATCTGGTATCTTCATGTGTAAGGATACTTTCTCCTTAACCTCTGCAGTGGATCAGTGTGCCTCCTGCATTGACACTGTAGGTCACTGACCACTCCACCTTCCTCCATGTGATGCCATAGCTTCTCAGCTTATTCTCAGCTCAGCTTCATCCAGCTCCCACACAGCCTCCCTCTTAGACGTTCATCCAGGTACCCTGCTGCCAAAATGGACCAGTAACCACTCCTCCCAGTGTGGAAAAGTCTAGAAGAGATCAAAAATGTTCTGTAATGTTTGGGTCCAGCATCCACTTTCTGCACTAGAACCCGGATAAAAACAGACCAGCCCAATATAGAATCTAAGTAAAATCGGTAAAGTTTAATTAGTTAAAAACAAGATTGGGGGTGGGGGTTAGGGTCAGCATCACTTCTAGGAGCCAAGAACTGAACTTGTGGGAGAAGCACACCAGATGTTCCCTGTACATATCCCAAGGTGCCTTCAAGCTACTGAGCACAGCATCCTCTGCCCAGCACCAGGTCAACTTCTAGCCAGTGTTGGTATCTCAGAGATCCACAGGGCATGGAGTCCCCATCCATTCCTGCTCCAGAGGCACCTCCAGGTCAGAGACACCTGAGGTGCATGCTGCACTGGGAGCCCAGGAGAGGGGTTGAGGGAGGAGGGGTCTTTAGAAGGAGCATCAGAGGCAAAAAAAAGGAGCAAGAAAGCCACAGCTGTACCCAGCAAGGGAGAAGGCTCAGGACCCAGATGGGCCAGGCTCTTAGAAGCAGATCATCTGAAGTTCAGGTCGCTGCATGTGAGGAGAAGGTACCAAACAGGATTCCTGATGAACAAGCAGAGGAGTAGATACAGAAAAGCTTCACCAAGGGCCCAAAGGGTAGGGTCTGAAGGTCTACCAAGACCTAGAGAAGTTCAGGGTGAGACTGCTTAGGGAATCCTTGCAGAACTGAGTGCTGGATCCAAAGGCTGTTTTCCAGCCAGTCCAGCTCCAGCCCTGCATATGGGCCAAGCTCTACTGAGCCAGGTATAGCTGCTATAAAGCTGGGGGAGATACCCAGTGGGTCCTCTTGAATGGATGCCACACAGCACTCCAGTGTGATAAAACTTGAGAACCAAGGTCACTAGATTCTAGTCTGATCACTGCCTTTCCAGGATTCTGTGGTCTTAGGACCTGCATTCCAACACCTGAGCCTGTTGGCTTGACTGTGAACTTGTGTGGAACTCTGTACACAGGGAACTGTTTCCAGGGCTGAGTCGTGACTGATTCAGTGAGGTCCTATGCTTACTGTGGGGGTCAGCTCACAACACTTATGTCCAAGGAGAAGGGTGAGGGGTGGCCACACAAGGAAAGTTCAGGGAGAGAGACCAGCACTGCCTTCCATTAAAGGGGGAAAGCCTGCTGGTGCTTGACTTACCGACATCACCGTCCATGTTTAGGATCAGTTGCTCAGTGTTGCCAATCTGCAGGAGAGGGAGCAGCCATCAGGATCCTGGGTGACACACATCTAGCCAGCTCTAGGACAATGACCCATTCAGACTTGAGAAAGCAGAAAGAGGTAAGGGGCAGAAGGGGATCTGGTCTGTGGATTCTGTAGTCAGAGGGAAGCATTACTTCCACACCTGCCCCACTGGGAGAGGTATCCACATGCATGCACAGATGCATTCTCTCTCTCTCCCTTTCTGTCCCCCTCTGATGTACTTATAGCTTCCTCCTTAAGTAGGGAGGTCACCAACACAAATATCTTCAAGAACTTCCTAAAACTGACCAGATTCACTAGGCCCCTCCCTGTCAGAGGAAGCAGAGCCAAGCCCCAAAGACTCTCACACAAGAGTATCGACCTTGAAGAAGCAGAAACCAGCCAGGCTGCCTGGAAGGGTTTAGCCCAACTGAGGCACCTGGAAAGGACACCCTGTAACCTGCTGAGCTGCCTGCAGGCTGAGCAGTGTGCTCCAGGGTCCTGGCTTTTGTGAGCTGTCTGTCACCCATGCTGGGCTGGGCTTTGGTGATGCAGCTCTGTGAGTCATTTCTGCTCCTGTAAGTGATCCCTCACCCAGATTCCTATAAGTAACCCCAATAAAACTCATTGCTTCACCAAGATGGACTTTGGTGATATCTGTACTTTGGTCTGTTGTGGGTTCTCTATCGGGGGTGAGTAGACTAGTGTGTTTCGTCTCCCCAGGAAAAGTTTTGTCACATAACAGCCCTCCCCAATCCTCCACTAGAAGTGGGCCCTCTTAGATCCCTTGAAGGAAGATTTGATTGAAGAAGAGGTAAGAACTTTCCTGGGGAGAGCTGGTTCTGTCCCTCATCAGATGCAGCACTTGGGATAGTGACCCCTATGCCATACTTGGGCAACACAATCTGGCTGACCCTGAAGGTGTAGGTGTGGGAGATCTGACCCTGAGGATCTGAAAGCAGGAGACCTGGCCCCACCCCTTGCTCATTGCTGCAAGGGGAGAACTAGCCAGAGCAATGCAGGAGAATTCACTCTGGTGGAGAGGACAGGGGAGAGCTGCTGGACTGACTAATCCTACAACTACCCAGGCCCAAAACTTTTGGGTTCACCCACCCCAACATCCACCCTATCTATGATCTCCTGGAGCACCTGTAAGGAGTGGTCCTTCAGACCCAAAGCTGCAATGTTTTCCAGAACACAGGGTAACAGCAGGATAACCCAGAGGAGTTCCAGAGAGGGTCCAGCATCGATAGTGTAGCAGAAATTAGAGCCCTTGATCCAGACCAATGACTCTTTGCAATGAACACTTGCAGTAAGGACATATGGATAAGAGTGTTTACTTCGTGACTGACTGTGTCACACTACAGCTTCCATGATGAGACTGATTTTTCTTTTTCTTTTTTTTTCTCTCTCTTAAATTTTATTTTATTTTGGGGGGAAAGCTGCAAGGGCAGAGGTAGATATGAAGGGATGGGGAAAGAATGGGATGGAGATGCATGATGTGAAAGAAACAAAGAATAAATATAAAGGAGAAAGTGAGGAAAAAAAAGAACCTCCCTGAGGGTGGGACAGGATGAAAAAAATGACAAAAAAGCATTTGCCATTTGACACCCTACCCAATGCAGCTTTCACCATGAGGAACCAAACACTTACCTGGATATGGTTCACCAATTTCCAGGACCTTGAGTCTGTCCCTGAGTAAAACATCTCGGAATTTTTCTGCCATTTCCAGGGAAGACATCTCAAACTCAAGGAGAAGGGGGTCTGGGGATTTAAGTGGGACCTGCTTACCTGCCACAAGTGGACAGTCAAAGAGGCTCCAATCTGAAGGAGAAGAGGGGAGAGGTCCATTAGGGACAGGTTCCAGCAGCCATGGCTGGTGCTGGCCTGGGTTTTTGCTGCAAAGGTCAGGATCAGAGGTATATGTTCCAACAGCCCTAACCACAGCATTGTCCCCAACACCTAGGTCTTCCCCAGGACCCTGATGTCTGCTGCTCTTCTGCCTGCTCTGACACAGTACTCCCTCCAGCATCCCTGCTCATCCCCAGTGCATCTCCCACACTGCAGCCACAGTCTCCAGCCACACAGCACCTTTCCTGGTACTGTATTGTCCCCCGGGGCTCTGCCTCAGCCATTTCCAGAGTTTTCAAATTTCTCCTTTGAAAAATAAGACAGACACTGGGGAGATGGCTCCATAGGTAAGTGTACTTGCCGCACAGACGTGAGGACCTAAGTGTGACTCTTCAACACCCATGTAAAATGTCACAGTCATACATGTGGTGGTGCGGTGGAAAGCTGAGGCAGGAGGATCACTGGGGTTTCCTGGCTGCCAGTCTAGCTCCAGATTTGGTGAAAGATACTGCCTCAGGGGGATAAGGTGGAGAGAGTTAGAGCAGCTCACCTGAACATTCAACACACACGCACTGCCCACACATGCACACAGCAGGGCCTGAGTATTGGCTTTACCAGAAGAAATGCAATGTAGTGTTGATGGAGAGCTTCATGTGTCTCTAACAAATGCAAACCATAAACCTGAGCCAGCGTAGAAAGCTGCCAAGTGAAAGAGTCACTATAGCCAGCGGTGGTGGCGCACGCCTTTAATCCCAGCACTCGGGAGGCAGAGCCAGGCGGATCTCTGAGTTCAAGACCAGCCTGGTCTACAGAGTGAGTTCCAGGATGGCCAGGAGTATTACACAGAGAAACCTTGTCTTGAAAAAAATGAACAAAGAAAAAAAAAAGAAAGAAAGACATGCTATAAACCGTAACCAAGTGCCAGGTGTGACCACAAAGCAGAAAACATGTCACAGACTCCCTACCAATGTCCTCCTGTCTTCCTGAGAAATCCCTGCATTCTTACAAGCTGAAGATGCTCACCCTCACCTGTGACACTGTGGCAGATCACTTCCTGATTGTTGCCCTAACTTTTGTGTGAGATTTGCCCCTCTCTGTGTATTCTGACTTAGGTTGGAGGGAAGAGGGATAGCCAAGAAGGGACAAGGGACCACACTGACTAGACACCTGCTTTTGCAGTAAATAAAGTTTTATTCAAAACAACCATTGTCTCAGGATGCTTTGTACTGAGGTGGCTCAGGGAGTGTTCCCAAGTCCTCAGTGCCTGCAAAATCAAAGTTTCCCTCTGAGGCCTCTGAATGAAAAAGCTGCTGATCCTGGCTGAGATCATACTGAGAAGGTCCTGTCCCAACCTCCAGTGTATGTGAAAACTCATACACACACACTCATACTCTCACTCATACACACACTCATATACTCTCTCACAAGACATACACACACTCACATATTCACACTGACATGTGTGAGTGTGTGGATGTTGTGGGTGAATATGAGAGTGTGTGTGTGTGTGTGTGTGTGTGTGTGTGTGTGTGTGTGTGTGTGTTAAAGAGTATGAGAGTATGTGAATTTGAGTGTGTGAATGTGAGAACATGTAAATGTGAGAGAGTGTATGTGAGACAGTGCTTGTGGGTATGTGTGAGAGAGTGAGAGAATGTATCAGAGTGTGAGAGACAGTGTGTGAGAGAGTTTCTGTGAGAGTGTGCGTGAGACTGTGAGAGAGTGCATAAAAAAGAATGTGTGAGAGTATGAGAGAGACTTTGTGAGAAAGAATATATGTGTGAGAGTGTATGAGAGAGAGAGTGTATAAAAGAGTTTCTATGAGAAAGTGTGAGAGTGTGAGTGTGAGAGTGTGTGTGTGAGTGTGTCTGATAGAGTGTGAGAGTGTGTATGAGAGAGAGAGTATGAGACAGTCTGTGAAAGAAGTGTGAGAGAGAGTGTGAGAGATTTGAGAGTGTGTGAGATTGTGAGTTATACAGGTGAGAAAGGAGGCGGGGGTGGGAAGGGTGTAGGGGGCAGGAAGAAGTGCAGGCCCTGGGCTGGAGAGTTCAGGGTAGAAGGCAGGGTAAGCTGGCTGTACTCAGTAACAGGTAGGGACTGCGGGATGCTGGGAAAACCTAGAGCCCAACGTCCACTTTGACATGATAATGGGCACATCATCAGTTTGTTCCAGGTATAAAATAGAACACCCCTCACCCTGGTACCATGGAAAGGACCCATACTTTCTGCCATACCAAGAAAAAGGCTTTGCTCAAGTGACATCCCTGGTCCTTGGGGAGCAGTTTTGATGCCTAGAAATGCTTTTACTGCTTTACAGAGCATTTTAGCCTCCCAGGTTCCATCGTGGTCTAAAGCCACAGCACAGAGCAGTTTTCAGAGTGATTATCTATGTCATCAGCAGATCCACTAACCCATTTGGACCTCCTGCAAGGCCAGTCAGTTTCCAGGGTAAGGACCCTTATCTGTTAAATGCTTCCCCAGGACATTCAAGTTTGGGGACAACAGCAGCAGGTGTGTCATTATGTGCAGAAAAATCAGAAGCTAGTGCTTTCCATTCCCATCTGCTCCTTCCAAGTGTGTGCCTTGTTTCTGACCTGGAGAACTCCTACTCATCCCACAAAGCCCAGCCTTTCAACTCTCCTATCTGTAAGCTTTCTCAGCATGCTCCCTCTGACTGGGCCCTCTACTGGTAAGTCAGGCCTCACCACAAGGGCCCCCTCCATCTGTGGATAAGCTTGTGCCTGTGGGGACTCCAAGCAGGGGCTCCTCAGGCTCGTGCATGGATGAGGACATGATCCTGTTCACAGACCAGTATCAGCTATTTTCTGACATGATGATAACATCCCCCCAACACACACACCCTAGAACACAAGGACTATAGGCAGGGTACAGCCTCCCTGGAGCCCCCAAACTCACCATTTTATGATCTGTTTGAAAGGGTCTAAAGCCCAGGTATACAACCATCCAGAGTCTCATGTTCTCATCCGTATAGAAACCAGGACATACACAGCACAGACGGATTGGGCAAGGCTTCCCTGGAGAGGCAGCCATAGTGCAGAGCCCTTTGAGCTGCAGGGGCAGGGTGCAGAACTCATCCCAGGTTGCAGCAGGGGTGGGGAGAGTGAGGCATGAGACACCCAGTTCCTCTGCAGCTGGGCCAGGAGCTCAACTCCCTGGAAACAGCTGCCCGGCTTCACCAGGTGCCCTGTGTCCTCAGGCTAGCCCGCTGCAGGACTCTCTCTGTGTGCCCTGATCACCTCCTCTCCATCAGGTGTCCATCAGGAGCGTGGCTGATCTCGGGCTGTGGCTTTCAACCTTCTGAACACTGCAATGCTTTAATACAGTTCCTCATGTTGTGGAGACCCCCAGAAATAAAAGCATTTTTGCTGCTACTTCATAACTGCGATTTTGCTGCTGTTGTGGATTGTAATGTCAGTACTTTGGGAGACAGAGGTTTGCGAGAGGGTCGCAACTCACAGGTTGAGAACCAATGCTCTAGGGGTGCTCCAGGCAAGACATACCTGGACTGAATTTCTTCTCCTGGAAATAAGCCCACACCCCTTGGTGTAGATGTAGTTCTAAACAGTCTTATTAAATGAGAAACACAGAGCCAAATGCAGAGTTAAAAGCCCAAAGATCTAGCAGCAACCAAGAGCTAAGACCACCTTCTTACCCCTTGCTGTTGCTGTCATCCTTCCCCTGAGAAAGAGACCTTCTTCCTGTGTCCTGCCTTTTTTATTGCCTTTCTGTTCTGCCTTCTCATTGGCTGTAAACCCAACCACATGACTTCCTCGTCACTGCCTGTCTATACAAACCTCCAGGTCTCTATGGTTGGTACTGAGATTAAAGGTGTGTGTCCTTGAACACACAGACTCTGCCTGCCATGTGATCAGATTAAGAGCATGTGCCACCACTGCCAGACTTCTGCTTAATGGCTTGCTCCTAGCTCTGATCCCCAGGCAACTTTATTAACATACAAATAAAATCACATTTCCACACAAATAAAATATCACCATACCTCAGATGTTTGTGATCAAGATCATATAAACCATGACTGAGTCTGGCAAGAGAAGCTGGGTCTTCTGGCTAACCTTGCCCTTGACCCTTGAGTCGGAGTACCCATGGGGCTATGCCCTGAGTACATCCCCTCAACTTTTCTGAGGACAGTCATAAAGTACCCCCATGATGGCAGCACCCTGTGCCCTGAAGACAAGGTCAATATGTCCTTTTTCTTTTTGAAAACCACAAGCCAGATTCTTTTCTTCCCACCCCAGAACATGGGAACACCTGTGCCATGTCAGCCATTTCTCTCCCTCCTCCTCCTCCCTCCCATCCTTCCTCCTTCCTTTTTCTCCCAGAAGTGTCGCCTGAATCCCAAGTTGCCTTCAAACTCACTTTTTGGTTGAAGATGACACTGATTTCCTGATCCCCCTGCCTCAGCTTCTCTAGTGCTGGGATTCCATCAGCATGCCCCATTCTATGTGAGGCTACAGATCCAACCCAGAGCTTTGCACATGCTAGGCCAGCATTCTACAAACCAATTTCCACCTAGCCCCATGTCAGGCATTTCCTGGCTAGTTTTATGTCAACTTGACACAGGCTGGAGTCATCTGAAAGGAGGGAGCCTCCACTAAGAAGATGACCCCCTAAGATTGGGCTGTAGGCAAGCTTGTCGGGTATTTTCTTAATTAGTGACTGATGGGGGAGGCCCCAGCCCATTGTAGGTATGGCTGGCCCTGAGTTTGTGGTCCTGGGTTCTGTCAGAAAGTGTTCCAAACAAGCCATGAGAGCTACCCAGTAAGCAACACCCCTCCACAGTTTGCACCTCTCCTGCCTCCAGGTTCTCACCATGTTTGAGTTCCTGTCCTGACTGTCTTCAGTGATGGGCGACAATGTGAATGTGTAAGCCAAATAAACCCTCCCCAACTTGCCTTTGATCCTGGTGTTTAGTTGCAGCAATAGTGACCCTAAGCCACTAGGTACTGCATCTTTAGACTAGAGACTGCAGACCCCATTTCACAGATGAAGAAACTGAGGCATGAATGGCATGGCCTGAGTGAGGTGGGTGGCAGTAGAAACCTGTGACTCACCTATTCTTGGCTCTGACACTTCGCTGCCAATCTTAGCTGAGTCCCTAGAGTTGCTGGGGGCCCAGGTAGAGGCTCAGAATGTCTGCCTGGGAGGAAAGGATGGGCTTTTGTCCTCTAGCTAGTCTTTGTCCACATCATGGCTGACAGGTCCTGGCTAACTTGCCCTTCTCAGCTCCCTGGCATGGGAAGATTTTGAGATTCAGCCTTCTCTCCTTGGTGCTTCTCTTACCCAGAGATGAGCTCTGCCCAGCAATTCTGTCCTCTCCCAGCAGAGGGAGCCCTTCCCAAGCCCCAGGTAGTAAGCACAGCTGCATCAGCTAGGGTGGGGTTGATTCCAGACCACACACAGGGTGCTGTGCTGGCCTTGGAGACTGAAGGAAGGGCACTGTGCTGTTGGCACATCTTGTTCAGCCACTCCAGGGGACCGGGCCAGAACAACAGGCAGATGTGAGGTAGAGAGTCTAGAGCAACAGGGTGTGGTTGGACGTGAGACTGAGGAAGCATCCACGAATGAAGACACAGAGAAGGAACTCAAGGGGTTTAGAGACCACACAAGGATGGGGTGTCATCAGGCTCCTGTGACAAAGTCTCAGACAGTGACCTCGTGCTCGTGCTCAGGTAAGGAAACACTACTGAAAGCAGGAGGGCCCAGGTCAGCTTGTGAATGCAGGAGTGATGTGGACACACTGAGGAATGGACACACTGACAAGGATGACTATCTACTGCCTGCGGAAGGACTGACTGAAGACAGGCTACAAACACTGCACATGAGACCTTCCCATCCATCTGCTATTTCAGGAACCTGCCAAGCCAGCAGGAAGAGGAAAGAACACTCAGACTGACCACAGAACCCACAGGAGGACTTGGCACTTTTTCCTTTCTGGGGCACCAAAGATGTGCTTTGTTTAGAGCTTCTTATCACCACAGTTGTTGGGGAATGTTATTTTAAGGTGTGTTACTTCTGTTTATGTTGCATTTGTTTAACTCTGTGAAACTGTGTTACTGTGCCTGTCTAACACACCTGAAGGTCTAATAAAGACTGAATGGCCAATAGTAGGACAGGAGAGAGGATAGGCAGGGCTGGCATGCAGAGAGAAGAAATAGAAGGAGAAATCTGGGGAAAGGGTAGAATGATAGAGATAGCAAGGAGGAGGACTTATCGGCCAGCCACCCAGCTAAACAGCCAGACATGGAGTAAGAAGGAAAGAAAAAGCATACAGAGATAGAGAAAGCTAAAAAAAACCCCAGAGGCAAAAAGATAGACGGATTAAATTAAGAAAAGCTGGCTGGAAACAAGCCAAGCTAAGGCTGGGCATTTATACTTAAGAATAAGCCTGTATATGTGATTTATTTGGGAGCTGGACTGTGCCCCCCCCCAAGAGTAAAAACTAACAACATCTAGTTGAGTTTCTAGTAGTTTGAATGAGAATGTCCCCCTTGACTCAGATATTTGAACACTCAGTCCCCAGAAGAGGCACTATTTGGAGAGCCTTTGGAGCTGTGGCCTTGCTGGAGGAAGCAGTCACTGCGGACAGGGCCTGAGAGTTGAAACCTGATCACTTCTAGGTCTCTGACTTTGCTTCATGCTTCCTGTTGAAGACATGAGTTCTCACCTTCCTGTTCCTATGCCATGCTTTGCTGCCATGATGGAGTTTTATCCCTTTACAACCATAATTCCCAAATAAACTCTTCTTTTGTAAATTGCCATGGTCATGATATTTTATCATAGCAACAGAAAAGTAACTAATACATCCAGATATCCAGTTAGCTTCATGCTATTCCTAAAGCCAGGGCCTTCCCCGCTGTGCAGTGTTTTCACTTCCATGGTAAACCTGGAAGCATACACACCCATGTCTGCCTCTGGGCTCTATTTCTGTCCCAGGCAATCATTGTGCTTGTGTTTGAGCTGACATTTAACTCTGTAACAACTACAGCTTTAAAATGGGTCTTGACAACTTACAGTGTTACCCACCTCCCCAAGGTTTGCTATTCTTGTAGATCACCTACTAAGGTGGCCAAATTTACCTGTCAACTTCGAGGTGGGGGGAGGAATAATCACTCTTGATTCGGACTTGGTATAACACTTATTTATTCACACAATAAGATTACAAGCAATAATTATCCTATCTTCCAAGTGGAAGAGGGAATACCTCTCTGGGTGTACAGGTCGGGACTCATCACGTCTGTTTCTCTGGATCTCGGGTCAACCTCCCTTTTGCATCTTCGTCTGCACTGAGGACAGGATCTTTTGTCCCTGGTGGAGAAGAGTCCTCTCATGAGAGAGTCTGGCGAGCTCTGTAGTGTGTCCGAGGCTTCATCTTTTATACCCTTTCTGGCTAGGTTTCTAGTCCTATCACTATTTCCACACATAGTTTATCACTACTTCCATTCATGGTTTACTTACGTCAATCTGTTGCTTATCACTCCTGATCAGTGTTGTTCACTCTAGGTCTTACATGTTTCTTACATTTCATCCCCTGATGCCTGAAATGTCTTCAACCTAAAAGGCATCACATGAGGTCACAGCCTGGGAATTTATAATATATTATTCTAGTTTGTTAATCCTAGCATTCTTGCTCTTCTCTTGCAAATTCTTTGGGCAGTTTATTTTTATGTTTTTTCTCTTTATATGCATTATATAAATTCAACCAAGTGCTTTAAGCTGCAAATTCTTTTAACACATCTATAACAAAATTTCTACACAATATTCTAGTACATTTGCTTTGTAGATACATTGGTTCTCCTGTTTCTCACTGTGGGTCATTCAGGAAATCTTTATCAATGCTTATTATTGCTTCATCAGGATTATGTTTTAGCCATGTTCTATATGTTTCATATATTCTGTGGCTACTGCGACCCACATATGTTGCAGCTAAGTGGCGCTTGTATGTAGGGCTGCATCTATGTTGTTTCTATGTATTTTATACATTCCATTCACTTTATATATACTAGATTGCATGGTTCCATAATATCTCATATATCCACTTCCAAGTAATAGTATATCATGTATACATCCTTCTATTGGAAAGTGGAACGTTAAGTGCATCAAGAGCATTGGGAGGTTGTCTACCTCACCTGGTCCTGATAGGTGAAACATTGCATATTTATGGGTGCAGTATTTGCATCCTTGTATTGTTCCTGCCATAGATAACATACCTATTCTATGGAAAATATTAGACAATGGTTCCATATATTTTTGGTATGTGGTATATAGTAAATTACACCTTCCATTTGTACTAAGTAAATCAAAGCATCTGCCTGATGGATTCCAAAGTGGGTTTTCCATTACTTGATTCCTGTAAGACATCTTAAGCATGGATTTATTATCAAGCATTTAATTTTTTCAGACAAACATAGGGCAATACTTAAGCCTAAAATTACTGAAACCCAAAAGGTTGCTAACTTTATCCAATGCCACCATGTGTAAATTGGTGTGCATATTAGGTCTAATCTGGCTAATCTGCCTAAATAATCCCCCAAACTGCATTTCTGTATCTGTTTCGCCCAGTCCTTGTGTATGTATGTATTTGTTCTTAACAGATTCACTAGATTGTGTGTTTGTGCTTGTGATGTATGTATGGCTGCATCTTGTTTCTTAACTTTGTTATGTACGGATTCTAGTTGTTTCTGATTTAAGTCTGCAATGTGTTGTAACTCCATTGCTTGTTTTTACAAATGTTTGGTGATATTCTAATTCTGTTGGGTCATTGAATAAGTGTGAGCCATCTAAATAATGTTTTTCTTCTAGTGTTAATGTGGTTGCTCTTTGTGTGGTTACGTTTTTAGCATCATAATTGGTGAAATTCATTTGTAGGATGCTACAGTTGTGTATCATATAGCATCCTGGTTCTGTAATATTGAATGTTGTAATATCATCATTCATTGTGATTTCATTGAGATTTATGCAGCTAACTAAAGTAGGTAAATATTTAGCACATACCAAGAAAGTGTAATCTCCTGTATCTTCTAGTGACTGTATGATAGTAGTTACTGCCCATTGACTAGTTTCAAGTGTGCTTTCTGGTAGATGTGGATATATGTATTTGCTCCTAGTGATATGGAATCTTCTAATGGTACGTATACTGGTATATCATTCATATTGGTCCATAAGTAATGGTCTATGGGTACTAAGTATTGGTGGTTCCGTTCTGATACTCCTGTTCTTTCAGTACATAGGTGTGGTATCGCCTTGGAATGATATGTTGAAAACGGATTTTGTAAGAAGATCTGCACTAAATGTATATTGCATAATCCATCTGTGCATGAGCTTTCATATTCAGGGTTTAGTATGCTTTGATATTCTCTTGTTCTTCTCCCTAACCCTGTGCTAAATAAACTATTTAATTCATTATTCGTATTACTGATTTGAGTTCAGTACATTTGACACATCATCATGTTATGGTTAGTATTAATAAGTTTTGCTTGATGGGAGAATTGTTTCTTATAAAAGTCTTGTGACATTTTTATCTCACCTTGCATAGTTTGTATTAGTGTATGCATGCCATCTATAGAATTTGATATAGCTGCTAAAGCTTCTGCTGTTTTCTTATTTACTTCTTGTATGTGGTATTTTTCTGCCTTTATTGGTTCTATCATTGCTGCTGATACACCTCCACCCATTATTCCACCTAAAATTGCTCCTGCATAAAAGCTGCTACTGCCATTACTTCTAGTGGCTTTCTTCCTACTCTTGTTGGTGATGAGTAGTCTAAATCGAATCTAAAATTCACATCACTACAATATTCTTTAGGTGGTTTCAGTGCTGTCAAATCTATTGCAATTTCAAATTTTTTAATCCTAGGGTATAAACTAATTTAGCTGGACTTTTTAGGTCTGGTATGATAGCTGGTGCCTTGACTACTGTTGGGGTTCCTTCTGGTAGTATTAGGTATCCTTTTGGAAAATGAGCTGTATATAATCCAATATAAAATTTTCTTTGTTTGGTCTGGTCATATTTCCTCTAAATATATTCAATGGTGTGTTGAAATGTTCGCTGAGAAAATTCTTACTTCTTGATATTGGGAGATGAATATATTCTATCCCAATATTGTGTATGTTATTTCATTGATCCTCTAGGTTTGTGTGCTACCCATTCGGCCTTATTCCATTCTTTATATTGTGGATTTGGCATTAACATGTAGAAATAATATGGGAGATTATGGATTTGGCATTAACATGTAGAAATAATATGGGAGATTATGGTGCTGTAATTCAATTACTCTATCCATTTCATAATCCAAAGTCTGCCCAAAACTACCTGATCTAGTTATCTCATTTTTGTAATGTACCATTAGGTCATCCGGATCCATTACTTTATTCATCCTCATAGCTTTTGTCATTTGTACATATGGGATATATTCTGCCTCCCTATACCTGTGAAATTGTATGTCTTTTGTTCAATTGACCTGTTAAATATGAAGATTTTTTTTGCTGCTACTTCATCTGTAGTAACATTGGCACTGACTTCACAGGGTATGGGCATGTCCAGTAAGTCTTTAGATTTGTGAAATCAGCAAACTGATATCTTACTACCACCTAGCATGTTATGTATTTTATGTTTTGGTTCATGAATCATGCCTATGGTTAATATTGGTGTGATTTCAAATTTTACTAACGACATATGTTTGTTTGTTATGGTAATCTTACACAAATATATTCAAATTTATTGTTGTTGTCGCTTTATTCATGGTGTAGTTAGTCCGTACCACTGTACTGTTTGTTTTGGTAAGGTATGATAATTTGTTTTTCAGGCTTGTGGCACCTTGTGTTAGTGATTTTGCTAAGGTTAGGTTAAAAAGTCCCAAATTACTTGCTTGTGTGAAATATGTTGGATATGACTGCTGGGTATTATTGAATCTCATTACTGCCTGGACCTGTTTAGTAGCTGTTATATTTGCAGTACTCTCCACAAAAATTCCTAGCCATGGCATTTCCTGGCCTATTGTATCTGTGATTGCTATTAAATCTTGTACTGACCTTGATGTTCTTCCAGTAAATAAAGGTCCTACATGTAGGTCCACTATGGTCTTAGTATTGTTGTTTTGTCTAATGTTTGTCTTTGCTTCGGACATGTTTATACATGCATATGCAAGAGTGTTTTTCCCTGTGTAATGTGGAATTTACTGTAAGGATGCAGATGTGTGTTGTGGTGTCTGTGGTGCAATCATATTTAGGTTTCATTGTATGTATCATTGTAGCCCAAGGTTGTTGTATAATATCTGTAAGTATGATTGGAAACCTCCAGTGTTCTACTTCTAATTGCAATATCTTTGTCCAGTCATCCCATTTCCATTCTTTGTCTTTTACTGATGGATTAACTTGCTACATAATACAGAGAAATTACCATAGAATGGTAAATTGGGATAGTCTGCTCTGCATGACCAGTTAGTATTATTTTGTTCTGGTATGTTTAATTTATGTTTTTCAATGTATTTCCATAAGGGTTTGTGCAATGGTATTATTCCAGGTACTATTGGCCGTGGTTTTACCATTTCACCATTATTGCATGCTGTCTAATTCATAGGGTTGCATGGGTTTGTAGGTGTTGTAGTTACCTTAGGTGTTGTTGAAAGTGTGGGTGCATGTGTGTAAGGTGTTGTTGAATATATACTAGTAGGGTAATCATCATCATAATCATCATCGTAATTACACACTTGTTCTTCCCACCTTTCTGATGTCTTATTATACAGCATACCTATCTCCTCCATTTGTTGTGCTATTAATGGTGCAAAATATTGCCTCACAAAGGAGCTATTCATGCCTAGTTCGCAGTCAAATTCTGGTTCTGTCTCTATTCCCATTGTATTGGTTCTATTTTGTGAGTTTACCTTTAACGTGTTTGTTCTGATACGTGAATTCTTTGTCCAATACATGTTGTATGTAGCTGCGTGATTGGCAATGTTGGTCCACAGTTCATTGTAATGGCATTTTAATGGGTTCTGCTCGTGTATGTTGGTGTTATCACCATCCCCTGATTCTAACATATATTCTTTGTTTGGATGGTATATGCTAAGTGCCATTCTATATTGATTGCAACCCTTATACCAGGTATATGTTAAACATGCTGCATATTTTTTTGCCAAAAACTACATGTTTTTTCCTATATAATGTGTAAATCTTCTCTCTGCTGACCTATATAGCAGTAATTTGCCTTCTAGATCATAAATTGTTGGTGTGGCAATGGTATTCTGTTTCCTAGTGCCCACTTGTATAGCATGTGGTATGGTGGTGGGTAGGTTGTGGGTGTACTGTTGCTACTGGTGTTGTCCGATGGTGCTGGCGTTGGTGTGCTGTTGTTGCCATTGCATCTGCTAACCTGAGACAGAAACATGAGCACACAAAGGTCCCCATAGCATATAGCTTGCTTGCCTTTAATATGTACATCACATTTACCATTCTTATTGCCTCCTGTGCAGGTAGTGTATCCAGCATACCGTGAAGTTGGCTGCTCTGGATGCTGCAGAAGCGTATCCAGGATTGGTATTGTTGACTGTGTTGTGTGAGTCGTTTCTTTGGTAAATGATGTTACAGAAGGGAAAAACAAATTCTAAGATTGGCAGTACTATGTATACTGCAATAGCTATTAGCCAAATTGTCAGGAGGGTTGCCCTTATGAATATTACTTCCCTGACACACATTTATGCTATATCCTCCAGCCTGGCTAATTCCAAGTCCTTTTTACCTTGAATTATTTTTATCCACATGTTGTTTCCTGTTCCTGGTGCTTTTATTTCTGCTGGGGATAATTTGTTATTCTTCCGGTTCCTGTAAAGGCAATTAGGATTCCTTATTACGTCTCTATCTATAATTGTAGGATAAACTATTGTATGGTGTTTTGTATAGTTTCTTCTATTGGTGACTTCCTATTTATTCTGGGTCTGGTATTCAATTCATAAGTTTCTATTTTTATTGCTAATGACAGTGGTATTCCCTTATGCATCTCTAGCTGTTTTTTAATCATTCCGTTCTATCTTTCTATTGCTCCGGCTGCTGTCGTTGTATAGGCTCTATGGAAGTCCCATTGAATGTTTAAATTTCTAGCCATTCTTTGTGTTTTGGCTCCTGTGAAATGAGTTCCTTGGTCTGATTGTATTATATCAGGTGTTCCATATGCTGCACAGCATCCCCAGACTCTAAGTATCATTGTGTTTTGGTCTGGGTGAGTGCTTTCTCGGGCCATCCCGAGACCTGTCGTTATGTCTACTAGGGTACAGCAATATTTTCCTTTGAAGCTGTTTAACGGTCCTATGAAGTCTATTTGTAGGATTCTATTAATATCCATTCGGTGTCCTATTATCCCTTGGTAATTGTGTGTTAATCTTGTCATAGCCTTTGGGCAATTGTTGCAACTATTGATTGCTTTCCTTATTGTCTGCCATGTTATCTTAAGATTTCTTTTATCGAACCAACTTTTTAGTGCATGTGTACCTATATGTCCTAACTGCTCATGGATTTTCAGTATCTCTTCTGTACTTATAGGTATGTCCTTAGTTGATGGTCTTACCTGTATCCATTCTCTCTGTATTTTACCTTTTCCTGTTTCTGGATCAGTGTTTGCCTTCCGTGTACCTTTTAATTTTATACTTGACGCTGAAGCTAGTTTGTCTACTACTTTATTGTTTTTACTTGTCTCATCCCATTTCTTGGTATGTGCATCTACATGGTATACTATGATTTTGATTAGTCTGCTTGCTGCATCCAATTCCTGCTATGCTGCCTTTGACCATATGTCTTTACCATTAATTTTCCATCCGTTATTTCTCCATTTACCTGACCATACTGCTGTGCCATTTGCTACACACCATGAATCTGTGTATAAATAAATTTGTTTATAATTGTACTTTATAGTTTGTCTTATTGCCAATAGTGTGGTTATAACTTCTGCATGTTGGGCTGATTTATCAGTGCCCTGGTCTGTAATGACCATTCCATCCCCAGGTCTATAAGCGGCTGCTTTCCATCTCACTTTGTTGTTCACCGTGGTTGCTGATCCATCCATTGGTACCTGTTTCTGGGGAGGGGTTGAGGTTGAGAAAATGTATCCCTCTGAAGTCATGGGCCTATCAGACTGGAGTATCAACTCCGATATCACTGGTACCGACCGCTTTGCTGACAGAGGTGTTGATCGAAGGAACTCCTGAAGGTACCATTTCCATTGGAGTACCTTTCCTTCCATGGGTAGTCCAGCCCATGCCTCTCCTGGTGCCTTTACCCAGTCCAAAATGGGTATATGTGATCAGAGAGTCACATGGTTCTCTTTGAGCAGTGAGTGGATTGTCCTGAATGCCTTGTAAGGTGTCCATGTGATTCTTTCGAACAGTGAATATTTGTTCTCTGACCATGGGAATTTCTTGTAGTAGAAGCCTATTGGCATTTCCCTGTCTTTATTTTTTGAAAATATATTCCAATTACCATACCCCTGCATGTACAAGATGTCCACAAATACATGGTCACCAGGCTATATATAATATAGGTGGCTGTACTGGTTTATATATTCCAGTAACAGTTTAATGTCATTTTCTCAGTTTTGGTCCCATTCAAAATCCTGTGCTTTCTTTGTTCTTTTATATAAAAGCTGTAATATGATCTGTAGGTATGGCATATGTTGTCTCCAATATGCAAATAGGCCAATTAGGTGTTGTACCTCGGTTTTATTCTGAAGTCGCTTAATTTGTTTTAATTTGTCTATTACTGTTGGTATTGTTGGTCCTTTTGTAGTCCGATGTACCCCTAAGAATTTTACTTCTGTCCCTGCTTTATTTACTTTTTCTAGGTTTATGGTCCAGCCTTCATTTCTGAAATGTTGAATTAGTTTCTCTAATGTACTTTGTACTTTTCAATGGCTTGTCCTACTATCATTATATCATCTACATAGGTATATATGTTACAGTCTGATTCTGGTTCGAAGTTATTTAATGTAGTTGTTAAGGTGTTGTGTGCAATAACAGGACTGTTCAAATACCCCTGAGGGAGTCTCAAGAAATGATATTTGCTGTTCTTGCCATGTAAATGTAGTAAGTTCCCTAGATGTTGGGTGTAATGGGATTCCAAAGAACATATCACTTAAGTCTATAGTTGCCATTGCCTTTGAAGACAAATTTTTAATTCTGAGAAAGATGTCTTCCACATTGGGAACTTGTCCTGGAAGTTTGGGTGTTTTTTCATTTATTCTCCTAAAGTCAACTGTAAATCTCCGTTTTCCATTAGGTTTCAACACCGGCCATACTAGGTTGTTTTAATTGAATGATTGATATTTCTCTATAATGCCTTCTTTTAGCAAAGTTTGTATAGTCTCTGTTGTTTCCTTAATACCTCCTTTGATAGGGTATTGTGCCGTGAAGGTCTGAGGTGTGTGTGGTAATTTAATAGGTTGTATTTTTACTTCTGCTAGATTACATCTGACCTTAGCTATTCTCTCATTATTTAGAAAGTCTGGGAATAATTTTCTTATTTCTTTAATGTCTAGCATATTACAGGGTGCATTGAAGCTAGCTGCTTCAGTCTCATATTCCTTATTATATAATTTGAGCCTCAATTTTATTATTGGTGCTTCCGTTTCTGCTGCTACTCCCTGTATTATAATTCTTTTGTTGGTTTTAAAATGTTCTGTAAAATTCCATTATTATACTAACTTCAGAACCAGTATCTATTAGCCATTTTACTATTCTCGGCCCTTTGTTAGTTATTATAGGTATAGCTATGAATGGTCTACCAGCCAGGTTGATCAAGTCCATCTTGGTATGTAGCGTCTGGGGGGTCCTGCTCTTGGGGGCCTGTGATTGTTCTGATTGAAAAATTTTGGTCTGAAATTTGGTTTGAAATTCCGATTGCCTAAAAAAGGTTTTGGTTGGTATGTCTGTCTCCATGGGTTGCTCTGTGTCTCTCTCCATGGGATATTTTTCCTTCCTGTCAACCTTCTAATTGGGTTCCATGGTTTGTTTGCATTCTGTCTTATGGGCATTTGATTAGGTTTCCCAAATGGTCTTATGTTCGAAAACCGTGGTGTAACTTTCTTCTTGTCCTGTTTCTTATTAACATTAAATGATACTACCTTGTCTATTTCCATTTCCCTTTAAGATTTGAAGAATTCTCTGGCATCTGAGATAGTTTGATATGCCTTCAGGGGTCCAGCTAGGCTCATTTTAAGGTGTGCTGGGGCTCCTTTAATAATGATCTTTTGAAATTGTGGTGTAAAAGGTGCAGCTTGAGGTGTGGGTACCTGGTTGTATACGAAATATAATATACCTACTTTTCTACATTGTTTTATGGCTTGTGCGTATGTTGTCCACTGTGCTGCTGATTCAAATTGCGTGAGGTCTAGTGTTGGAAATGCGAATCTCCAAGCTGCAATAATCCAATCTAATAGTGGATGTGTATCACCTTTTGATGTCTCAATTACATGCTCTAGCGTTTCCGATACTGAGGGGTTCTCTACTATATTTCTGATCTTCCTCATTTCTAGATCAGTTAACATGACTGTGTCAGCTCCCTTTTCCCACAGTCGGCACATATATTCTGCATCTTTCTGTCCATGTTGGGCATAATCTTTCCATAATTCTGAGACCTCCTGAGGAGTGTATGGCCTGATTTCCTCAAACTTCGTTCCATTTTCAAATTTGGGACAGTTACTACCTCCTCCAGTGCTGAAGAGGTTCAGAGCTGCTATAGTACTTCTAATTGGAGTTCTCTTACTTTGGGTAGAGACAGGAAATGATGGTACAGTGTTACGTCCGCTCCATCCAAGAGTAGCACCACATTCCTGTTCCTTCCTCACTATGTTTAAGGCCAGCCTTTTGCCCATTAATCTGTCCTTGTCCATATCCTGCACTCTTTTCTTAAGCAGTGCGGTAGTTTGTACCTTGCTACATCCCTCTAATTCTTGTTCTACCACATCTGGATTTGTTAATGGATTAGTCGCATTACTGATTTCATGCTGGTCTTATTTTTAACCTTCGAAGCTGCCTTTCCCCACTGTTCTTCAACCTCATCTTGGTATTCTCTACCTGTCATTGGGGAGATGTTAGTCTTCTTAAATTTCTTTTTTATTTTACTTTATTTTATTTTATTTTACAATACAATTCAGTTCTACATATCAGCCACAGATTCTCTTGTTCTCCCCTCTGCCGCCCCCCTCCCCTTCCCCCCTACTCTTCTTAAATTTCTTAATTAATTAATCTATTCATACCAAGTCGTACAAAAATTTAATTATTTTTTTTACTAATTTGTTTAGACTGATTCAAGGAACCAGTTATCAATTTTTCAAATTTTAAATCCGCAGTTCTTTCTATCCTTTTGGCCAGCCAGCGCCTCATTTAGCTCTTTCCCAGCACCTTCCGCTCTTCCCCAGGGGTCTGGGTTGGCATCAAGGTGTCCGGTAGTCTTTCAGTACTCCACACCCTTAGGGAGGGTGACGTTTCCCATCTGCTTCTGATACTCTTTCTCCTACCAGTTCTTCCTCCGTGGACCTTCAGATTTTCCTTGGGTCCTCAGAGTTGACTTCGAGGAGTTGATATCTCAGAGCGGCTTCGAGGTAGCTTGCTATTTTATTTAATTTCCTGTAAGTTGTTACTCCACCAGAGTAATAGCCTATTCTTTGTATTTAAGCAAGATACCACTTATTTTGCATTCCTCAGTACTCGGTGGTCGAGGAGACTTTAAGCCCAAGATCCTGCTGACTGTGCCAACTGTGGTTGTGAGTGTTGTGCCCACGTCACAAGACGTCCCCAAGCAAGACCACAATAGAGCCAATATCCGATGCAAAACACAAAGGGGTTTATTGATAACAAGCAAGCTTGGGCTTGGTCCATGTCCAATATCCAACACAGCAGGTGGAGGAGGACGGCCCAAGCGCTCACTTGAAGGGGTTTATATAGAAAAGGTTTACATGCTTCTTGGGATTGGAAGAGGGGGATAGGGGTGAGGTAGTTCTTTGAAGTTACTGGCTGAACTATAAGCATGAGGTTACTGATGGCTGACAGGATTCAGGGTATCTACAGAGACATAAATATTTTATTCCCTGTGTCCTACTTTGGCTGAACCCAGGATATATACATTCAGATTTGTTAGTCCAGTCCTACTCTCCTCTGAGTTCAACTTCTGGTCAGTGGAGCCCATTACTCTCCATATATTGTTTTCCTCAGTCCAGGATGCATAGATTTATTGTCCCAGCCTTATAAGTTCAACTTCTGGTCACTTCCAAAACTGCTGGCCAGCAAATACCTTTGGAGGAGGGGAAGGGGAAGCATGTTTCAAGATGGCTACTGATTTTTCAAGGCCTTTCAGTGAGCATATACCCCGGTTGCAGGGGAGGAATAATCACTCTTGATTCGGACTTGGTATAACACTCATTTATTCACACAATAAGATTTCAAGCAATATTTATCCTATCTTCCAAGTGGAAGAGGGAATACCTCTCTGGGTGTACAGGTCCAGACTTGCCACTTCTGTTCCTCTGGATCTCAGTTCAGCCTTCCTGTGTTCAACCTCGTCTGTGCTGAGGACAGGATCTTACGTCCCTGGCGGAGGAAAGTCGTCTCACAAGAGGGGCTGGCAAGCTCTGTAGTATGTCCGAGGCTTCATCTTTTATAAACTTTCTGGGTAGGTTTCTAGTCCCATCACTATTTCCACACATAGCTTATCACTACTTCCATTCATGGTTTACTTACGTCATTCTATTGCTTATCACTCCTGACCAGGGTTGTTCACTCTAGGTCTTACATGTTCCCTACACTGATTTCTTCAGCCTTTTCCTGACCACAAAGCCAAACTCCCATTCTGTCTTAAGAACCAAGAGTGGATTAGAGAGATCTCTCAATGGTTAAGAGTACTGGCTGCTCTTCCAGAGGACCTGGGTTTAATTCCCAGCAACCACATGACAGCTTACTAGTGTCTGTAATCCAGATCAAAGTGATTTTATACCCTCATACAGACAGAAATGCAGGCAAAACACCAAGACACATAAAATAAAAACTAAATCATTTAAAAAAAAGGAACCAAGGTCTTATTGTTATGCCCAGATTGGGACCCCAAAGACAAACCACCACAGACCTTAGGTTCAGAATGCAATTAGCATGGTTTATTTCTGTTTACAAGCCTCGGACAGGGAAGCTCGATCCAAAGCACTCACTCACAGTCGTGAGGCCAGGAGGAACTTGCTTTTTCTTTGTGTGGCTGGCTTTTTAAAGGTAAAATCCACAAGCCCTTCAGGGGGGTTGGGGGAGTTTTGCACGGGTGCAACTCGGATTGGTTTATCTTTATCTCTGTTCTCTTTTAATTGGGTGAGGGTATGTAACCTTTGAATTTACTGGTTGGTGGTTACAATTTATTACTTTGGGGGCAGTCCCAGGCTTTGTCCTTGAGCCACCATGGGGGCTGGCTGGTCAAGCACGTACTGCACATAACTCTAAGTTGGTGAGGGGCCCCAGAAAGTAAACATCTGGCTAAACTTTGAGCAGTCTTTTGTTCATGGCCCTCCCAGAAACTGCTTGCTCAAGTCTCAGGAAACTGAAATTGAGGCCTGATCTCTGAGAGGAGACTGAGCAGCCTGTTATGGCGTCTGCTTGGTCCTTTCATTATCTGATCCTAAAATCACCAAAGCCAATGGCAGTCTTTAACTTTGACATAGTTTTAGAAGCAGGGTGCCCTCATTACTTCAATTTCCTGATGAGATGCCAACCCTGAGACCAGCAGCAGTTATTTGCCTGGGGTCCCTGGAGGTCTGGCCCAGGTGTGGCTAGAATCTGCCTTTCTGGCTAGCAGTGTTCACTTGCCAGGTTCTGCCTTTAGTTCAGAACCAGAAGAGAAGACAAAACATTTACTGCATGCAAGAAGAAAGAGCTGTGGAGGAAACAGAGCAGTGAGCAGGACCCCATGAAGGCCTCTCTGGGGTGTTAACACCCATGTTAGGAGGGAGAGATGTGACATCCTGCAGCCAAGGGTCAGCCCCGCGCCTGTTGGACATGGAGCCTGGAGCAGTGAATAGAGAGTTGGGCCTTGATGGTCAGAACACAAATTTATCCTAAGAGCCACAAGAAGCCAGGAAGTAATAGGATCTGAATGACCTCCAGCTGCTGTGTGGAGGATGGACCCTGAGGGGACAAGAATAAAAGAAGAGAAACTAATTAAAGTTAGAAGCCTAGGGCAAGAATTGGCCAAATTTTTCTATAAAGGGCCAGATAGTGACTATTTGGGGCTTTATGGGCCATAAAGTCTCTGTTGTAGCTATTTGATTCTGCCATTGTTGTGAGGACCATAAATAATACATAAATGCTGATGTGGCTGTGTTCAATAAAACTTTATTTATAAAAACAATGCCTGACCACATTTGGCCCATAAGCTATAGTATTTGACTCCTGCTGTAGGTATTATGTACTAAGGTACAAAATTATGGGTAATGACAGTATTCAGATAAGTGTGTTTCAGAAGCAATTAGGGTCAGAGCCTAAGCCCTGGCAGCCTCCTAACAAGCTAAAGACCAATTAATACCTAATAATGAAAAGCCCCCCCCCCCCCAAATCCAGTATGTCCACAATTGAGAAAAGAAACAAAGAGATTCAGTGACAACCTGAATCTATCTGGCAGTTGTAACATGGTATTAAGAATTAAATAGAGGACCAGAGGTGTACATAGTTAAGTCTCTAGTGGGGTGTGGTCTTGCCCAATGGTCTTGGCTGAACTTGGTCTGAAGTTGTTCAAAATGTGTGATATCTTCCTGGAGACTAGCTTCCCTCATGGTTGGCACCAGGCTCATGGCTTTCTCCTTCTGCCAGCAAGAGATTGCTGGGGAAATGCCAATTCCTCAGAGCTATTTTGTTTTAATACTTTGATACCCAAAGGGAGGGTCACTGTATTCCCAGAATGCCTTTATTCCTGCTAGCACAGTTACAAATGGATACCATGGTGCTATGTTTATTTGGGTGTAAGGGGTGTTCATTTTCTAATCCTTTGATATCAGCTTAGATTGCAGAAGCACATGAATATATTCCTTCAGAGAAAAATCAAGCAGACTACAAATGAAGTCCCTTTTGGTGAGACCGAGGGATGAGAGGAGCTTCTTGTCCTGCATCGATGGTAACTGAGGGAGAAGAGGCATGCAGATGGGGCAGGCAGAGGATCTGATGAGGAAATAGTAGTGGGGTTCTCAAAAAGGACTCATTAGACTGCTTACAGAATATGGGTGACCAAACAAAGTCTGGCTGCTCTCTGGAGGGATGGAGAACCCAGTGGCACTCAGTCTATGAGGCGGTTAAAACTAGCCAGGTGTTGCACATAATATATAACTTAATGTATCCTTTATGAACACCTTGAAATGCCACCTCAGTTGTATGAGGGAAACAAAACATCACCTCTAGCCTTCTAAGGCTTTGGGCCCTCCAGGAGAATTCAACTGATAAAAAATACATTAATAAGAGAAAAGCACACACATGTATTTAATGTAAGTCTCCATCCAGTGAGGCAGGAGCCATCATAAGGAAATGGAGAGCCAGGTAAACAGAGGTGAATAGTTAAAGTTGGACTGAGAATTGGAAATGGTGGAAATGTGACAAGCCAGGTGCCTGGGCTGGGATAGCTGATTGCAGAGGAGAACATAAGATGGAGACTTGTAGAGATTTCTCTCAGCCTGTGGTCTGCCTTAAGGGTGAAAGGTCCTTCACAGGCTCTGTGTTCCAGTTTGTTTCTGAAGAGGTATTCAGTAATGCAACCGCCCACAGCTGGGTAACACTATCACTCGGGCAGGACATCCAGGCAGTAGGATCCTTCAGTGAGGGAAAGCTCTTCACTTCATGGATGACCAGGAGGCAAAAATGGAGCATGCTGGATCTCAGCTCACTTTCTCCTTCCCCCATTTTTTATTCTAGCAGACCTGTAGCCCATGGAGAGGGTGCCACCCAAAGTGGGTCTTCCCCTTCAGTTCTTTCTGTAAACACACTCTAGACACACCTAGATATGTGTCAATAGCAATCTAAGTGATTCTGAACCTAGTCAAGTTGACAACTAGTCTAACTGGGAGAGGAGAGTTTATTTGAGATCAACTCAGCTTCTCATAGGAAGGGGCAGTATCAGGCTTCAGTGTTGGTCACTCCTCCATGGTACCCTTAGGACTCCAAACACCCTTTCTGTACTGACCACTTGTCCGGAAGCAATTTCTCCGCCCAAAGCTCAGACATGGGGCGGTGTCTGGAGACATCTGTAGTCCAGGGGACAGGAATCAGGGATGCTACTGTTCACTCTGTGTTCTAACTCACGACATCCCAAGACAATGCAGGATCTGAACCAAATGCCCTTGGTGTCCACTTCAGAAACCCTGCTCCAGGAAAAGGCCCAGAGAGGGTCCTAGCTTGCTCTTGAAGCCACCATACATCTCCCTATGTACAGAACTGTCTCCAACCCCCCAACGTTTCTGCCCAGAACAAGGGGAAACAGCTCTGGGTTTTAAACCTGCCTTCCTCTTCCTGTGTCCCTGCCTCCGCTTGTGTGAGTTGCTGCTCTCTCATTTTCTGTCCTCAGAGACTCCCTAGTCATTTGTGAACTTGTGTCCCAGGGCTGGTCTTACAGCATGCTGCTGTTGTCTTGTTTGGGACTTTTCCTTTCCCCAAGATCATAAACATATTTCTCTATATTTTCTACAAATACTTTCTTTAAAAACAAAGTCTCAGCTGGGCAGCGGTGTCTCATAGCTTTAATCCCAGTACTCAGGAGGCAGAGGCAGATGGATCTTTGAATTTGTGGTCAGCTTGGTCTACAGTGCAAATTCTAAAACAGCCAGGGCTACACAGAGAATCCCTGCCTTGAAACACACACACACACACACACACACACACACACACACACAGAGAGAGAGAGAGAGAGAGAGAGAGAGAGAGAGAGAGAGAGAGAGAGAGAGAGAGAGAGAAAGAGAGAGAGAGAGAGAGTCTCATGTAACCCAGGCTGGCTTTGAACTCACTATATAACCAAGAATCACCTTAAACTTCCGATTCTCCGGCCTCTACATCTCAAGTGCTGAGGTTCCAGCGTGTGCTCACACACCTGGTTTGACACCCTGATTACACAATACTGAGGAATCAACTTAGAGCATTGTGTACACTAAGTGAGCCTGTGACCAACCGAGCTCCAGCCCCAGCCCTCTAAGGGCCTTTATAGACTCTCTCTGTACAGTTGTAGCTTCCATCTGCTGACAGTTTCTCCTTGTGAATTGAGTCAGAGTGGATGCCCCTCTTTCCTGTGGACCAGCTGAAGGAAGGACATGTCCACAGTACCTGACCTCTGCCCCTCTCTGCTGCTCCCTTGATCATCTGGTGTCCTCATGTGCAAGGACACTTTCTCCTGGTCCACAGTGGATCAGTGTGCCTCCTGCATTGACACTGTAGGTCACTGACCACACCCCCTCCATCCATGTGATGCTACATCTTCTCGGACTATTCTCAGCCCAGCTTCACCCAGCTCCCACACAGCCTGCCTTTTAGACCTTCCCCCAGGTACCCTGCTGCCAAAATGGACCAGTAACCACTCCTCCCAGTGTGGAAATGTCTAGAAGAGATCATAAAATGTCTGTAATGTTTGGAGGCCAACTTCCAAACTGGACTAGCACAGAATCTAAGTAAAAGCAGTAAAGTTTAATTAGTTAAAAACAAGTTTGGGGGTGGGGGTTAGGGTCACATCACTTCCAGGAGCCAAGAACTGAACATGTGGGAGAAGCTCACCAGATGTTCCCTGTACAAATCTCAAGATGCCTTGAACCTACTAAACACAGCGTCCTCTCCCCAGCACCAGTACAACTTCTAGCCAGTGTTGGTATTTCAGAGATCCACAGGGCGTGGAGTCCCCATCCATTCCTGCTCCAGAGGCACTTCCAGGTCAGAGCAACCAGAGGTGCATGCTGTGCTGGAAGCCCAGGAGAGGCATTTGAAGGGAGGAGGGGTCTTAAAAGGACCACCTGTGAGGTCACCATCAGAGGTAAATGGGGGCAGGAAAGCCACAGCTGTATCCAGCAAGGAAGAAGGCTCAGGACACAGACAGGCCAGGCTCTTAGAAGAAGATCCTCTGAAGTTCAGGTCTCCCCATGTGAGGAGGAGCACCAAGCAGGATTCCTGAGGAACAAGCAGAGGAATAGATGCAGAAAACCTTCACTTAGGGTCCAAAGGGTAGGGTCTGAAGGGCTACCAAGACTTAGAGAAGACCAGGGTGAGACTGATTTGGGAATCCCTGCAGAACTGAGTGCTGGATCCAAAGGCTGTGCTCCAGCCAGTCCAGCTCCAGCCCTGCACATGGGCCAAGCTCTACCCAGCTCGGGGAGATGCCCAGTGTAGGTCCTCTGGGGCAGATACCTCACAGCACTCCAGTGTGATTAAACTTGAGAACCAAGGTCACTAGATTCTAGTCTGGTCACTGCCTTTCCAGGGTTCTGTAGTCTTAGGACCTGCATTCCAACACCTGAGCCTGTTGGCTTGACTGTGAAGTGGAACACTGGACACAGGGAACTGTTTCCAGAGCTGAGTCGTGACTGATTCAGTGAGGTCCTATGCTTACTGTGGGGGTCAGCTCACAACACTTATGTCCAAGGAGAAGGGTGAGGGTTGGCCACACAAGGAAAGTTCAGGGAGAGAGACCAGCACTGCCTTCCATTAAAGGGGGAAAGCCTGCTGGTGCCTGACTTACCGCCAGGGTTCTCCATCTCTAGGACCATTTGCTCTTTGATTCCATCCTGGAGAAGAGTGAATAACCATCAGGATTCTGAGTGACACACATCTAGCCAGTTTTAAGACAATGACCGATTCAGACTTGGGGCAGCAGAAAGGGGTAAGGGGCAGAAGGGGATCTGGTCTGTAGATTCTGTAGTCAGAGGGAAGCATTACTTCCACACCCACCCCACTGGACAAAAGTACCCACATGTGTGCATGGATGCTCGCTCTCTCTCTCTCTCTCTCTCTCTCTCTCTCTCTCTCTCTCTCTCTCTCTTTTCTGTCCCTCTCTCTTATACTAATAGCCTTCTCCTTAAGTAGGGAGGTCAACAGCAAAAATATCTTCAAGAACTCACTGAAAATCACCAGATTCACTAGGCCCTGCCATACTAGAGGAAGCAGAGCCAAGCCCCAAAGACTCAGAGACAAGAGTAGCAACCCTGAAGAAGCAGAAACCAGCCAGGCTGTCTGGAAAGGTTTAGCCCAACTGAGGCACCTGGAAAGGACACTCTGTAACCTGCTGAGCTGCCTGCAGGCTGAGCAGTGTGCTCCAGGGTCCTGGCTTTTGTGAGCTGTCTGTCACCCATGCTGGGGTGGGCTTTGGTGATGCAGCTCTGTAACATGAATCTTAAAAGTTCTTATTAATAAAATCAAACCTGAGCCAGGTATTGGGGTGAAATGCTGGATGAACAGAACAAGCCACAGCTAACCTCACCTGGCCAACTTCTCAGCTGATCTTGTTTCCTCAGACTGGAAGCCTCTGTGTCCTCATATCCGAATGGCTCTCAGCTGAACTGTGCTATTAGAAGCCTGAAAGCTTAGCCAGCCAAATGCTTAGCCAGCCAAATGCTTCTAGTTTCTGGTCTTCACGCCTTATATACCTTTCTGCTTTCTACCATCACTCCCTGGGATTAAAGACTCGCTTTCTGGGATCAAAGGCGTGAGTCACCATGCTTGGCTGTATCCTTGAACACGTGGATTTCTGCCTCTGGAACGTTAGGATTAAAGGCGTGTGCTACCACTGCCTATCCTAAGTATCTAGTGGCTTTTCTTATCTGACCTCAGATAAGTTTATTAGGGTACACAATATTTTGGGGAACACAATACCACCACACAGCTCTATGAGTCATTTCTGCTCCTGTAAGTGATCCCTCACCCAGATTCCTGTAAGTAACCCCAATAAAACTCATTGGTTCACCAAGATGGACTTTGACGGTATCTGTACTTTGGTCTGTTGTGGGTTCTCTCTCTAGGGTGAGTAGACTAGTGTGTTTCGTCTCCCCAGGAAAAGTTTTGTCACACAACAGCCCTCCCCAATCCTCCACTAGAAATGGACCCTGTTAGATTCCTTGAAGGAAGATTTGACTGAAGAAGAGGTAAGAACATCCCTGGGGAGAGCTGGTCCTGCCCCTCATCAGCTGCTGCACTTGGGAGAGTGTCCCCTATGCCATACTTGGGCATCACACTCTAGCTGGCCCTGAAGGTGTAGGTGTGGGAGATCTGATCCGAGGACATGAAAACAGAAACCGGCTCCCCTCTTTGCTCATTGCTAAAACAGGTGACCTCGCCAGAGTGCCGCAGGAGAGCTCACCCTGGTGGTGAGGACCAGGGAGAGTTGACATGATGATCAACCCTGCTACTGCCCAGGCCCAGAACCAGGGTTTTGGGCAGACCCACCCTAACATCTACCTCATCTATGGTGTGCTGGAGCATGTGAAAAGATTGGTCCTCTAGATCCAAAGCTGCAGGATCTCTATGACACAGGCAACAGCAGGATAACCCAGAGGAGTTCCAGTGAGGGCCCAGCATCCACAGTGTAGTAGAAACAGAGGCCTCGAACCAGATGAATGACTCTCTGCAATGAACACTTGCAAGGAAAGATATGTGAATCCAAGTGTTTATTCATGACTCACTGTCTCACACTATGTCTTTCAGGAGATTGATTATTTTCCTTTTTTTCTTTCTCCTAAATTTTATTTTATTTTGTAGGGAAAGATGCAAGGGCCGAGGGTGGATACAAATGGATAAGGGATGGGGAAATGAATAGGAGGGAGATGCATGATGTGAAAGACACACACAAAAATAAATAAATGAAAAGAGAGAGGGAAAGCGAGAGAAAAAAAGACAGACAGAGAGAACCTCCCTGGGGGTGGGACATGGTAAAAATCATTTGCCATTTGACACCCAGCCCCTGAAGCTTTCACCATGAGGAACCAAACACTTACCTGGATATGGTCCACTAATTTCCAGGACCTTGAGTCTGTCCCCCAGTATAATATCACAGAATATTGCTGCCAATTCATCGGAAGACAGGGCAAAGTAGAGGGGAAGGGGGTCACGGACACCAGGCGGGATCTTCTCACCTGACACAAGGTGACAGTCATAGTAGCTACAAGCTGAAGGAGTAGAAGGGAGAGGTGCATTAGGGACAGGTTCCAGCAGCCATGACTGGTGCTGGCCTGGCTTTTTTGCTGCAAAGGTCAGGATCAGAGGTAAATGTTCCAACAGCCCTAATCACAGCCTTGTTCCCAACACCTAGGTCTTCCCCAGGACCCTGCTGTCTGCTGCTCTGCTGCCTGCTCTGACCCAGTACTCCCTCCAGCATCCCTGCTCATCCCCAGTGCATCTCCCACACTGTAGCCACAGTCTCCAGCCTCACAGCGCCTTTCCTGGTACTCGACTGCTCCCTGGGGCTCTGCCTCAGCCATTTCCAGAGTTTTCAAATTTCTCCTTTGAAAAATAAGACAGATACTGGGGAGATGGCTCCATTAGTAAGTGTACTTGCTGCACAGAGAGTGTGAGAGTGAGCATGTTGTGAGAGTGAGTGTATGTTATAAGTCTGTGAAAGACTAAGATGTGAGAGTGTGTGAGAGTTCAGTGTGAGAGTGAGTTAAGAGAATATGAGAGTGAGTTCTGAGAGAGAGAGAGAGTGTGTGTGTGTGACAGAGTGAGATTATATGAGAGGAGTATGTGTGATATGAGTGTGAAAACGTGTGAGTGTGTGTGATGCACATATGTGGCAGCCTGAAAAGGTCAAAGGAGAACTCAGGTGTCTGCTCAGTCACTTTCCCCTTAAGCCTTTGAAGCAGGGATTGTGTCGACGCCCCCACAGCACTGAAGTCACAGGCAACAAAGCCACAGGAGGCTTTTCATGTGGCTGCTGGGATCCGAACTCGGGCTCACAGGGCTCTGTTTTCAAGGTTTATTTATTTGCTTATTGAGCTGTGTGCTTGTTTGAGACAGGATCTCTGTGTAGACCTGGCTAGCCTGGAACTGGCTATATGGGCCAATGTGGCCTTGAAATTAGAGAGATGTGCCTGCTTCTGTCGTGTGTTTGTGTGTGTGTGTGTGTGTGTGTGTGTGTGTGTGTGTGTGTGTGTGTGTGAAAATGTTACAATGCAACATATTTCTTAGTATACTAACCAAGAGAGAGAGACAGAGACAGAGGTAGACATGCAGACAGACATGTAGACAGACAGACAGAAATAGGAGGGAATAAAAGAAGAAGGGAAGGAGGAAAGAGAGAAGTTCAATGCTGGGCCTGGTGTTGCAACCTGGGATCCCAAACTACTCAGGAGGTTGAGGCAGGAGGATCACAAGTTCCAGGCCTGCCTGAAGCACAAAGTGAGTTCAAGTGCCACTCCAGGGGGCACTTCCTGTGCATGTGTCCCTTAGCCACAGCTTTGCCTGGGGACCTCAGGTTCTCTCTCTCACAGCAGACATCAGATTAGCCCCGCCCCTTTCACACTCAGCTGTCAGCAGCTCTTCTGATTGCCACACCTGCCCCTCCATGCACACTTGGAGCCAATAGCTACTTTAACCCAAGATGGCGGGGAGGCACGTGACTCTATTTGAATTTAATTGACTACACAATGTTTCCCATGGAAGCCGCTTCATTTACATCCTCACCAACAGAATTCTTTTCTGTTTTTTTTTTTTTTTTTTTACTGAAAATATTTGGTCAAAAACCTTTCCATCCTTTACTTGGTATGGGTTTAAAGAAAAACACTTTTCAACTTGATTTTTTTTTTAGTGGTGCAATAGGAGAATTACCCCTTGTTAGGTTTCAAACCTGGGACAAACTGAGGTCCATTATCATATCATGTCAGCACCAGATGAATGGAAAAAAGAAAAAAAGGAAGGACATGACTGCTCCCAGGTATGGTGGAGGAGAAGGCTTATTGTAGATAAAAGGAAGAGCATAGCCAGAGGCAGAGACATCTGGAGAGTCCAGAGTGAACAGGACTGTGAGGCTGGCCATGTGAGGAGAGGAGAGAGGGGAGGAGAAGGAGAAGAGAGAGGAGAGGAAAGAGGAGATGCCATCCAAGTGGGGTGGCCTGGACCATAGACATAGAAGAAATGACTGAATTATACAGGGGACAGAGGAGGCAGGGGTTTGGAGGGAGGAGGGGTCAGGAGGAGGCACAGGCCCTGAGCTTGAGAGTTCAGAGTAGAGGACAGGGTAAGCTGGCCATACCTGGTAACAGGTAGGGATTGAGGGATGCTGGAAGAACCTAGAGGCCAGCGTCCACATTGACATGTTAATGGGTACCTCAGCCATTTGTTCCAGGTATAAGACCTCACCTTGGTACCAGGGAGGGGACCCATAGTCTCTCCCATACCAACAAAGGGCTTTGCCCTCAAGTGACATCTCTGGTCCCCTTATCTGTTAAATGCTTCCCCAGGACATTCAAGTTGGGGACAACAACAGCAGGTGTGTCTTTATGTGCAGAAAATCAGAAGCTAGTGCTTTCCATTCCCATCTGCTCCTTCCAAGTGTGTGCCTTATTTCTGACCTGGAGAACTCCTACTCATCCCACAAAGCCCAACCTATCAACTATCCTACTGTAAGCTTTCTCAGCATGCTCCTCTGACTGGGCCCTCTACTGGTAAGTCAGGCCTCACCACAAGGCCCCCTGCATCTGTGGATAAGCTTGTGCCTGTGGGGCCTCCAAGCAGGGGCTTCTGTGGCTGATGCACGGGTGAGGACCTGGTCCTGTTCACAGACCAGCTATTTTCTGAAGTGATAACATCTCTCCAACACACACACCTTTAGGCCACAAGGACAGTGGTCGGGGTACAGCCTCCCCGGAGCCCCCAAACTCACCTGGTTAAGAGTTGGATGGTAAGTTCTAAAGCCCAGGCTTACAACCATCCAGAGTCTCTTCCTCTCATCCTCATAGAAACCAGGACATACACAGCACAGAACGATTGGGGGAGGTCTCTGTGGAGAGGCAGCCATAGCGCAGAGCCCTTTGAGCTGGCAACTTCCTTATAATGCAGTCCTGCAGGGGCAGGGTGGAGAACTCATCATAAGTTGCAGCAGGGTGGGGAGAGTAAGGCATGAGAAACCCAGTTCTTCTGCAGTTGGGCCAGGAGCTCAACTCTCTGGAAACAGCTGCCTGGCTTCACCTCAGGCTAGTCCTCTGCAGAGCTATCTCTGTGTGCCCTGATCACCATCTCTCCACCAGATGTCCATCAGGAACCTAGCTGAACCCCCTGGATCTAGGGTAGTGGCTCTCAGCCTTCCGAATGTTTACAACCTTTTAATACAGTTCCTCATGTTGTGGTGATCCCCAGCCATTAAATTATTTTTGTTGCTATTTCATAACTGTAATTTTACTACTGTTGTGAATTGTAATGTAAATACTTTGGGAGATAATGGTTTACAAAATGGTCACAACCCACAGTTTGAGCACCCTAGGGGTGCTCCAGAAAAGACACACCTGGGCTAAATTACTTCTGGAAAACAACCCACACCCCTCAGATGTTTGTGATCAAGACCTGTAAACTGTAATTGAGTCTGGCAAAGGAAGCTGGGGCTTCTGGCTAGCCTTGTCTTTGGCCCCAGTGCTGTGGGATGTTCTGTATGGCAAATGTGTTGCTAATTAGTCAATAAATAAAACACTGATTGGCCTTTGGCTAGGCAGGAAGTGTAGGCGGGACAAGGAGGAGAATAAAGCTGGGAAGTGGAAGGCTGAGTCAGAGAGACACTGCCAGCCGCCACGATGAGAAACAGCATGAAGATGCCGGTAAGCCACGAGTCACGTGGCAAGGTACAGACTTATAGAAATGGATTAGTTTAAGCTGTAAGAACAGTTAGCAAGAAGCCTGCCACGGCCATACAGTTTGTAAGCAATATAAGTCTCTGTGTTTACTTGGTCGGGTCTGAGTGGCTGTGGGACTGGCAGGTGAGAGAGATTTGTCCTGACTGTTGGCCAGGCAGAAAAATTTAAGCTACACCCCAGAGTCTGAGTACCCATGGGACCATGTCCTGAGCACATCCCCATAGCTTTTCTGAGGGCAGTCATGAAGTACCCTCATGATGGCAGCTCCCCATGCCCTGAAGACTGGGTCAATATGTCATTTTACTTCTTGGAAATCGCAAGCCAGATTTTTTTTCTCCCCACCCCAGAACATGGGGAACACCTGTGCCATGTCAGCCATTTCCCTCCCTCTTCCTCCCTCCCTCTCATCCTTCCTTCCTTTCTTTTTCTCTCAGAAGTGTCTCTTGAAGCCCAAGTTGTCCTCAAACCCACTTTGTAGCTGAGGATGACCCTGAATTCCTGATTCTCCTGCCTCAGCTTCTCTAGTGCTGGGATTACATCAGCATGCCCCATTCTATGTGGGCCTAAACATCCAGCCCAGAGCTTTGACATGCTAGGCCAACATTCTACCAATCAATTTCCACATTAGCCCCATGTCAGGCATTTCCTGGTTAGTTTTATGTCAACTTGTCACAGGCTAGAGTCATCTGAAAGGAGGGAGCCTGAATTGAGAAAATGACTCCCTGTGATTGGGCTGCAGGCAAGCCTGTAGAGCATTTTCTTAATTAGTGATTGATGGGGGACAGCCCAGGCAATTGTGGGTGGAGCCAGCCCTGATCTTGTGGTTCTGCATTTTGTAAGAATGTGTACTGAGCAAGTCATGAGATCAAGCAGTAAGCACCACCTGTCCACAGCCTCTGCACCAGCTCCTGCCTCCAGGTTCTGGCCATGTCTGAGTTCCTTTCCTGACTTTCTTCAGTGATGGAGTATAATGTGGAAGTATATATCAAATAAACCCTCCCCCAACTTGCCTTTGTTCATGGTGTTTTGTCTCAGCAATAGTGACCCTAAGCCACTAGGCACTGCATCATTAGACTAGAGCCTGCAGACCCCATTTCACAGATGAAGAAACTGAGGCATGAATGGCTCTGCCTGAGTGAGGTGTCTGGCAGTGGAAACCTGTGACTCACCTGTTCTTGGCTCTGACACTTTGCTGCCAATCTTAGCTGAGTCCCTAGAGTTGCTGGGGGCCCAGGTGGAGGTTCAGGATGTCTCCCTGGGAGGAAGGGATGTGCACAGAAGGTGGGCTTTTTGTCCTCTAGCTAGTCCTTGTCCACATCATGGCTGACATGAGCTAATATGTCCTGGGCAGGAGTAAGGATAGGCAGGGCTGGCAGGCAGAGAGAAGGAATATTAAGAGAAATCTGGGAGAAATGTAGAAGCAATGAGAGAGGAAGGAGGAGGTCTTCAGAGATCAGCCACCCAGCTACACAGCCAGACATGGAGTGAGAGGGAAAGAAAAGGCATGCAGAAATAGAGAAAGGGAAATGCTCAGAGGCAAAAGATAGATGGCTTAAATTAAGAAAAACTGTCTGGAAACAAGCCAAGCTAATGCTGGGCATTTATAATTAAAAATAAGCCTCAATGTGTGATTTATTTGGGATCTGGTTATGCCATGTGTGCTCCCTCTTGAAGTAAAAGAAGGTAGTTTATTGTTGATATTGCAGAAAGACATCTGAGAGATCTTAACCTTTTTAAGAACAGTTTTTAAAATATTTAAATATATGAGGCTATGGAACATTTTAAGTTTATAAAATGCTTATATTGTTAATATTTGGACTTAAAAGACTAAAAATTAAGGTCACAGCCATAAGCACCAAATACTAACCAGAAACTGGGATGTTCATTTTTTGTGATGCAGCAAGACAGTGACCTAGGCAAAGGACTAGAACAGCTTCTGACTCTGTGAGTCTTGACTATTTGGGGGTTGAAAACATCTTTTTATAGGGGTACCCTGGGACCACCTTTATGTTAGATTATTACATTGAGATTCAACAATGGCAAACTGCAATTATGAAATAACATTGAGAAAGTTCAGAGCTAGTGACTTGGAGAATGTTTCTACTTACTCAAGGTCTATTCAGACTTAAGAATGTTGTCTAGCCTCCTTTTCTTTGCTAATTTGTTAAGCTTAAGCTATTTGGATAAACTAAGTCATATATCAATATCAATATTTTGATATAGTTTTATATCAATATTTTGTTTTGGTTTCTTTACTGAACCTGTATTTGATACTAGAAGAGCTTTAGTTGAAAATCATTGCTTTTAAGACTACTTATTGTAGACTGTTAGAGAATATAAATAAATAGTCGATCATAAATAATCAAGTTGTTTAATTGTAGTAATGGTAAGTACTGATATAATTAATCATAGAGATAAGCTTTACTCAGTCCTTTGCATATATTTTCAGAGTTGAGCTTAAAACAGATAACCAAAAACAAAGTTTGTCTATTCAGATATTCCCGACAGCCCTCATATGTCAAAGATCTGCAGACTATGGCATTTAAAAATGTTCATCTAAAAGCTTATTATATCAGACAGACCCACAGATCCTAGCAGTGACCCAAAGTCTCCAAAGAAGATTACATACAGGGTACCACAATGTCTCTGCCTGCATTATGGCAATGCTGACCACAGGGCAAGAGCCCCCAATGCAACACCTGCTTCCAGGACCTGGCACAGACTGTGGACAAGCAACAGGACACTGGAGAATTGACTGCACCCCTTTTGCCTAGATAAAATAAGATCAGTCTTCTCAATGTCCCTATTCCACAGGAAAACCTCTCCCCTTATATACTGGGTGGCTTATGAATGATGGTGTTCTGATATTTCTGCCTCCAACACTGTGAAGACCTGGGTATGGATAAGTGGATATTGGATGGGTCTCTGTCATTTTTTATAGAATTAGAAGCTGCTTGGTCTGCACTCAGATATAATTTATCCTTCTCAGATCTCTGATAGTACTGATGGCTAGGCTAGCTATAACTTTGTCAGCTTGGCAGAATCAGACAACCAGATCCTTTTCCAAGACTATAGCCAGCTTGTTAGCTCATTTTTAAGAAAATGTTCTAAGCTACAAAAGCTTTAAACCTTTAAATCATAAAGGTTTAAATATGGGTCTAAAAAATGGCTTGAGGATATAAAAGTTTATAAGCTTTGAGGATCTCAAAAATGACTTAAGAAATAAATGCAAGTTATAAAAATATCAATAAATGATTTAGATTATAAAACATGTTTCAGATTGATCTCCCATTCTATGATATAACCGTTCCAAGCTTGACATTTAATAGACTGGTAAGCTGGTAGAGCAGTGACTACTTACTGTTCAGTCACAAGCTCAACATTTTAGATTTATTTTAGTTGTTATCTGAATATAAACCTAAAAATGCTTCTCATCAGGCCAAAAATTCTCTGTCTAATTTATGCCTGGATCTCTGGACAGGAGAAAAATACACATGCTTTTAACCCAAATCTGTAGTTCTTATTGGGACTCAAAGATATGAGTCTGCTGCTGCTGTTTTGCAGATACTCATTACCTGCTTTGTCTATGATATGGATTTCACTACAGATTATAATAATACTAATTACACTAATTAGATACTAATGTATCTAAAACTTTTTGTCATTTTGTAAGATATAGGCCTCAGAAGGTTAAAAGAGTCATAAAATTAAAATCTACTTTACAGAGGTTCTGAAGGAATCCAGATAAATACAGCTTAAATTTTCCCCACTTGTCTATTCCTAAGGATGGTATCTTTCTCTCTCCTAGTCTTTGGACTCCTGCTCTTCCCAATTACTAAGACGATGGGCCTAACGGTTCCAAATAAGTTCATAAATTTAAACTTCTGTTCCTCGTTTAAAATTGTCTCAACAGGTTCCCACTTGGCTGACAGACACCTCCAAGCTTCAGTTGCTGACTACACTGCTCTGGACTTGCCAAAAACTGATGTGGACCAGCCCAGCCAATGTGACTGTTCCCTGCGTCTAGAGCTGGGTCAAATCAGATGCTGCTGACAAGTGCCTCATTGCCTAAATTCCCTCCTTACCTTTGACTAACATTTTAGCCTTCCTGGGCCCTGACCAACTACGTCATGATTCAGCTTGAAGTAGTTTAGAATAGAATACATCATCCCTGCTCCCACAACAGGTTAAATAGGCCAACTCAAAGGAAAATTCCCTGGCATAGGGGGGTCAAATTGTCTAACTATAATGCCCATTGATATACTAAGAAAATAGGCCCAGGGTTGTCAATTGACAGATTCATTAACTAAAATGATTCTACATTAAGATAAGATAGTTTTCCTTCTTTATACAAAAAAGAGCCGGGTGGTGGTGGTGCATGCCTTTAATCCCAGAACTCCAGAGGCAGAGCCAGGCAGATCGCTGAGAGTTCGAGGCCAGCCTGGACTACATAATGAGTTCCAGGAAAGGCACAAAGCTACACAGAGAAACTCTGTCTTGAAAAACAAACAAACAAACAAACAAACAAACAAACAAACAAAAAAGAGATTACTATATGACTTAAATTTTTTTATATATTTATTTATATATATATATATATTTATATAAATCATTCAAGATCATAATTTGGCTCATATTTAGACGTAGAAGAATCAAAGATTTGATTCTGGTTATAACTCAAGGGGGGAAATGAAGGGTTCAGTAATATAGAAATATAAAATTATAAGCTTAAGAGATGAAAACTGACAGTCATCAGCTCTAAAGGTTAACTGCTAATAATGGCTGTCTGCTTTACAGCAGCTCCTCTGCCAACAGCCAGGGGTTAACTTTAACCCCCTTGTCCCTTATAGCCAACAACTGCCTGGACCAAAGTTAAATTCTAATAGTTGTTCCTACTTGACCTCTAGCATGCACCCCATGCCTGATACTAAAAAAGGGGTCCAGCACCTGCCTCAATTGCCACAGCCTAAGAATTCAAATATTGGCTGTGGTCTCAGCTAGCTGATATGCTTTTGTGCCTATTGTGTTTTATAATTCATTTTTATTTTTTATTTTCTATAATAATGTTTGCTTCTGGTTTAATAGACTTTGGTAGTCTGTTCCTCATTATTGCAAGACCCCGGACCCAACGGGGGACACACAATTCATCCCTGTGACTACACTGGATCTTTATTCTCATGGCTCTTCTTCCTCTGTTTGGTGAAAATTTCACCCTATGAACAACAGACATACTGGCTCCCAGGAAGTGTCTCTTCTGCCATGGCTGATTCCAGTTGCCAACTTGATTGGATCTATAATCAACTAAGAGATGCATCTCTGGGAGGTTGGAGGAATTTCTCAGGAGGATTAGCTTACTGGGGAAGACTGTCCCCAGAATGATTGGCACTTTCTGACAGTGGCTCAGATATAAAGAAGTCTAAGGGGGAAGGGCCAGCATGGTGGCATGCCTTTAATTCCAGCACTGAGGAGACAGAGGTATGTCAGTCTCTGTGTCTTTGTAGGCCAGCCTGGTCTGCATAGCAAGGTCCAAGATGGTCAGGACTATATAGAAAAAAAAGGAGTCCAAGGGGAAGCAATGCTGGTTTTCCCTGCTTACCTTTGCTTCTTGTAGGTGAGGGCATCTACCTTGATGCTGTCCTGCTGCCATCCTCCTCTGTCCTCTGAACCCTGCAGCTTCAGCTTTCCAACATGGAATGAAGACCAGCAGCTCTCCAGGAATCCTCTGGCCTCTAGCACCATCACACTGTGATTGTTGAGACATCCAACCCCATAGACTGAGTGCCACTGGGTTCTCCATCCCTCCAGAGAGCACCCAGACTTTGTTTGGTCACCCATATTCTGTAAGCAGTCTAATGACTCCTTTTTGAAAACCCCACTGCTATTTCCTCATCAGATCCTCTGCCTGCCCCATCTGCATGCCTCTTCTCCCTCTGTCACCACGGATAGCAAGAGGCTCTTCTCATCCCTCGGTCTCACCAAAAGGGACTTCATTTGGAGTTTGCTTGATTTTTCTGTGAAGGAATATACTCATGTGCTTCTGCAATCTAAGCTGATATCAAAGGATTAGAAAATGAACACCCCTTACACCCAAATAAACATAGCACCATGGTTCTCCATCCATTCGTAACTGTGCTAGCAGAAATAAAGGCATTCTGGGGATCCAGTGCCCCCTGCCTTTGGGTATCAAAGTATTAAAGCAAAATGAGCCCTAAGAAATTGGCATTCTTCCAGCAATCCCTTGCTGGCAGAAGGAGAAAGCCATGAGCCTGGTGCCAACCAGAAGGGTACTAGTCTCCAGGAAGATTTCACAGGTGCCTAGAGGGCAGAGTGGAGTTTCCCAAGCTTCCTGATGAAGATAAAGACTCTGGGGGTGTGGGACTGTGTCTGGCAACCATGTGGTAGGAACAGAAACTCTGAAGGGTGGTGAGTCCTGACATCACTAGCAGCTGGGTGCAGTGGCTTTCCCCTGAGACTTTCTGAATCCTGATAGAGGTGAATAATATAGAAACTTCAGGGGTGGCAAATATGCCAAGGTCACTTTACAACTCTAATTGGCTTAGGATGAGCAAAGCTGCGGCCACTGAGACCAGCACAAGCCAGAGAGCACACATTGACTGATCAGTTGTCACCTGATCATTACATAGCTGTGTTCTTATTAGGACTGTTTAAAATCTCACCATCTGCCAAACAAAGGAAAGGGTTAATTCTAACTGTGTGTGTGTGGGGGGGAGGGGCATTCTCTAGAGTATTTTAATTGTTGTTTATACTCAATGGTCTAAAATTATACCAGGAGAAAATACTAACGAGCTGAAAGCCAAGAGGAAAAGCAGGCAATAGGAGCAGACCCACAGATGAGCAGAGCCCTCAGTGGTCACCACAAGCATGACTAGTATGTATAAGGAGACAATTGTGGGGCCATTGGGTGTGTGTGTGTGTGTGTGTGTGTGTGTGTGTGTGTGTGTGTGTGTGTGTGTGTATATATATGTAATTCCCAGCTGAGTTGGGAAGCTGAGGTAGGAGGTTGGAGTGGCTGAGAATAGTCTGGGTTTTATAGTGAGACTCTGTCACAAGGAAACAAAATAAAAAGTAGGTGCTGGACAGATGGCTCAGCAATTAGGAGCACTATCTGCTCTTTCAGTGGACCAGGCTTCAGTTCTCAGCACCTATGTGGCAGCTCACAACTGTGTATAATTCTAGTTCCAGAAGATCTGATGTCCTTCCTCTTCTGGCCTCTGTGTACTCTGCATGCATAAAGTATACATACAAAAATTCAGGCAAAACACTAATTCATGTAAAGTAAAAACAATCCTTTTAAGTGCATCAAACTAATGGATGTGATATTTACAGTTAAATCAATTATCCATTTTAAGAGCAGATTACACAAAATGCCAGAGCTGGTAATCAGGAAGATAAACTAATAGAAAATATCAGAATGGAAGCTTAAAGGGAAAAACCATAACAACAATAACAGCAACAAAAGCAAAAAGAAAACAAAATATGATCTTAGTGCACAGCTTAAAGGGATTACATCCATGCAATTGGGTTTATCAAAGGAGAGAGAAAGGATAAGTTAGGAATCACTGAAGATGCAGAGGCATCTGTCCCCAAACAGTAGAACATAATGGTTAAATGAGTCACCCCAGTTTTCTGGAAACTGAAGGAACAAATATTTCTATGTCTACTATCTAAGTGGTTTTCTATTGCTATAACCAAGGCAACTTGTAAAAGAAAGCACTTAATTTGGGACTCATGGTTCCTGAGGGTTATTCCATGATCCCCATGGTAGAGAGCAGGACAGATAAGCAGGCATAAAGCTAGAACAGTTGCTAAGAGCTTACATCTTGATTCATAGGCATGAAGCAGAGAGAGTTAACTGAGACTGGTGTGGACATTTGAAACCCCAAATCCTGCCCTGGGTGACACACCTCCTCCAATAAGGCCACACCTCCTAACCCTTTCCAAACAGTTCCACCAACTGAGGACCAAACATTCAAATATATGAGCCTATGGGAGCCATTCTCATTCAGACCACATCTATCTTGTTAGCAAGCACATATAACACAGAATTTTAAATAGCAACATATAAAGCCATATTACTCTAAAAACCTGAAAATAAATAGTACAAAACTATAGAATAAAATTAAAGGCAGCCTAAAACAAGAGGCATGTGGATTGTCACTTTCCACATGGTGGACTTCTTAATTCTTTTTACATAGACCCAGAGATTCTGACTATGCAAATCAGAATCCCAGCAGGGTTTGAGGCTGGGGATAAGATGGTTAATGTCACAACTCTAAATTTGACTTGGAAATGTACAGGGCAGAGGCTAACTCAATTAGTCCACTTTCTCCAGCAAACAGAACCAATGGACACCTGTGCCTGCAGATGGAGGAGTGATAAGGAGTGGGCACACATGATGACAGAGCAATCTAAACCTGCAGTGGGCATTCCAATAAAGATGGCTGAGGGTGAGGGTCCACTGGGAAGGTAGTGCTACTGAAGGTTCTCTCTGGCTCAGGGAGTGTCCTCATTGGCTTCACATTGCTGTCACAAAAAAACTGACCAAAAGCCACTTGGGGAAGGAAAGGGTCTATTGGCTTACATGGCATACTCCATCGCTGAGAGAAGCCAGGGAAGAGCTCTAGGAACCTGGAGGCAGGACCTGAAGCAGAGGCTATGGAGGGCACTGCTTCCTGGCTTGCTCCTCATGGCTTGCTCAGCCAGCTTTTTTATACATCTAGGACCTCCAGCCTAGGGGTGACATCACCCACAGTGGACTAGGCTCTGTTTATATCAATCCTGGCTTGTGTCAAGTCGACAAAAAACTAAGCAACACAGAGAAATTGATCTTTAAATTTTAATATATTTTTTGTATCCACATTTTTAAATAAAGATTTTTATTAAGAGATTTCTATTCATTTTACATACCAACCACAGATTCCCTTGTCCTCCCTCCTTCTGTCCCCAGCCTTCCCCCCCCCAACACTTCCCCCATTCTCAGCTCCTCCAAGGCAAGGTCTCCCATGGGGAGTCAGCAGAGCCTGGTACATTCAATTGAGGCAGGTCCAAGCCCCTCCTTCCTACACTAAGACTGTACAAAGTGTCCCACCATAGGCACTAGGTTGCAAAAAGCCAGCTCATGCACTAGGGACAGGTCCTGAAACCTTGCCTGGGGGCCCCCTATACAGTTCAAGCTAAACAACTGTCTCACTTATCCAGAGGGCCTAGTCCAGTACTATGAGGGCTCCTCAGCTATTGGTCCACAGTTCATGCATTTCCATTTGTTTGGCTAGTTGTCTCTGTACTTTTTCCAGTCATGATCTTGACATCCCTTGCTCATAGAATCCCTCTTCTCTCTCATTGATTGGACTCCTGGAGCTCCACCTGGGACCCAGCCATGGATTTCTGCATCTGCTTCCATCAGTCACTGGATGAGGGTTCTATGATGACAGTTAGGGTATTCAGCCATCCGATCACCAGAGTATGCCAGTTCAGACACCCTCTTGACTATTGCCAGTAGTCTATGGTGGAGTCATCCTTGTGGATTCCTGGGAACCTCCCTAGCACTCTGTTTCTCCCTATTCCTGTGGTGTCTTCATTTATCAGGGTATCTTTTTCCTTGCTCTCCCACTCTGTTCCCATTCCAGCTCTAACCTCCTGCTCCCCTAAGCTCTCATCCCCCATCCCTTGCCCTCCATTACCCCCTCACTCCCAGTTTGCTCATGCAGATCTTATCTATTTCTCCATCACTGGGTAATCCATGTGTCCTTCCTAGGGTCCTCCTTACTAGCTAGCCTCCCTGGAGCTGTAACTGACAGAGTAACTGTCAGGTTATCCTTTGCTTTATATATAGTATTCACTTATGAGTGAGTACATACCATGTTTGTCTTTCTGAATCTGGGTTGCCTCACTCAGGATGATAGTTTCTAATTCCATATGTTTGCCTGCAAACCTCATGATGTCATTGTTTTTCTCTGCTGAGTAGTACTCCATTGTGTATATGTACCACATTTTCTTTATTCATTCTTCAGTTGAAGGGCATCTAGGTTGTTTCCAGGTTCTGGCTATTACAAATAATGCTGCTATGAACATAGTTGAGCATGGGTCCTTGTAGTATGATTGAGCATTCCTTGGGTATATGCCCAAGAACGGTATAGCTGGGTCTTGAGGGAAGTTGAGTCCCAATTTTCTAAGAAAGTGCCATATTGATTTCCAAAGTGGCTGTACAAGTTTGCATTCCCACCAACAGTGGGGGAGTGTTCCCCTTGCTCCACATCCTCTCCAACATAAGCTGTCTTTAGTGTTTTTGATATTAGCCATTCTGACAGGTGTAAGATGGTATATCTCAGAGTCATCTTGATTTGCATCTCCCCGATGACTAAGGATGTTGAGCAATTCCTTAAATGTCTTTCAGCCATTTGAGCTTCTTCTGTTGAGAATTCTCTATTTAGTTCTATAGCCCATTTTTTTTTAAACTGGACTGTTGGGTATTTTGATGTCTAATTTCTTGAGTTCTTTATATATTCTGGAGATTAGCCCTCTGTCAGATGTCGGGTTTGTGAAAATCTTTTCCCATTCTGTAGGCTGTTGTTTTGTCTTGTGGACCATATTCTTTGCCCTACAAAAGCTTCTTGGTTTCAATAGGTCCCATTTATTAGTTGTTTCTCTCGGTGTCTGTGCTACTGGTGTTGTATTTAGGAAGTGATCTCCAGTGCCAATGCTTTTAAGACTACTTCCTACTTTCTCTTCTATCAGGTTCAGAGTAACTGGATTTATGTTGAGGTCTTTGATCCACTTGGACTTAAGTTTTATGCATGGTGACAGATATGGATCTATTTGCAGTCTTCTACATTTTGACATCCAGTTATGCCAGCAACATTCGTTACAGAAGCTTTATTTTTTTCATTGTATAGTTTTGGCTCCTTTGTCAAAAATTGGGTGTTCATACATGTGTGGATTAATGTCAGGGTCTTCAGTTCGATTCCATTGGTCCGCATGTCAGTTTTTATGCTAGTACCAAGCTGTTTTTATTGCTGTAGCTCTATAGTAGAGCTTGAAGTCAGGGATCGTGATGCCTCCAGAGGTTGTTTTGTTGTACAGGATTCTTTTGGCTATCCTGGGTTTTTTGTTTTTCCATATGAAGTTGAGTATTGTTCTTTCCAGGTCTGTGAAGAATTGTGTTGGGATTTTGATGGGGATTGCATTGAATCTGTAGATTGCTTTTGGTAAGATTGCCATTTTCACTATGTTAATCCTACCTATCCATGAGCATGGGAGATCTTTCCATTTTCTGATATCTTCTTCAATATCTTTCTTCAGGGACTTAAAGTTCTTTTCATACAGGTCCTTTGCTTGCTTAGTTAGAGTTACTCCAAGGTATTTTATATCATTTGTGGCTATTGTAAAGGGTGATGTTTCTCTGATTTCTTTCTCAGCCTGTTTGTCATTTGTATAGGAGTGATACTGATTTTTTGAGTTAATCTTGTATCCTGCCACATTACTGAAGGAGTTTATCAGTTGTAGGAGCTCCCTGGTAAAATTCTTGGGGTCACTTATGTACACTATCATATCATCTGCAAATAGTGAAAGTTTGACTTCTTCCTTTCCAATTTCTTTCCCTTTGATCTCCTTTTGCTGTCTTATTGCTCTAGCTAGAACTTCAAGTATTATATTGAATAAATATGGGGAGAGTGGACAGCCTTGTCTTTTTCCTGATTTTAGTGGAATCATTTTGAGTTTCTCTCCATTTAATTTGATGTTGGCTGTCAACTTGCTATAAATTGCCTTTATTATGTTTAGGTATGTTCCTTGTATTCCTGATCTCTCTAAGACCTTTATCATGAAGGGGTGTTGGATTTTGTCAAAGGCCTTTTCAGCATCTAATGAGGTGATCATGTGGATTTTTTCTTTCAATTTTTTTATATGATGTGTTACATTGACAGATTTTTGTATGTTGAACCATCCTTGCATCCCTAGGATGAAGCCTACTTGATCATGGTGGATAATTTTTTTGATGTGTTCTTGGATTCTGTTTGCCAATATTTTATTGAGTATTTTTGCATCAATGTTCATGAGGGAGATTGGTCTGTATTTCTCTTTCTTTGTTGCATCTTTGTGTGGTTTGGGTATCAGGGTAACTGTAGCCTCATAAAAAGTGTTTGGTAATGTTCCTTCTGTTTCTATTGTGTGGAACAATTAGAAGAGTATTGGAATTAGCTCTTCTTTGAAATTCTGGTAGAATTCTGTGCTGAAACCATCTGGTCCTGAACTTTTTTTTGGTTGGAAGACTTTTAATGACTGTTTCTATTTTCTTAGGGGTTATTGGCCTATTTAAATAGTTTATCTGGTCTTGATTTAACTTTGGTATGTGGTTCCTATCCAGAAAATTGCCCATTTCTTTCAGATTTTCCAATTTTGTGAGTACAGGTTTTTGAAGTATGACCTGATGATTCTCTGGATTTCCTCATTGTCTGTTGTTATGTCTCCCTTTTCATTTCTGATTTTGTTGATTTGGATGCTCTCTCTCTGCCTTTTGGTTAACTTGGATAAGGGCTTGTCTATCTTGTTGATTTTTTTCAAAGAACCAACTCTTTGTTTTATTGATTCTTTGTATTGTTCTTTTTTGTTTCTATTTTATTGACTTCAGTCCTCAATTTGATTATTGCTTGGCATTGATTCTTCCTGGGTGAGTTTGCTTCTTTTTGTTCTAGAGCTTTCAGGTATGCTGTTAAGTTATTGGTATGAGATTTCTCCATCTTCTTTATGTAGGGGTTTAGTGCTATGAATTTTCCTCTTAGCACTGCTTTCATAGTATCCCATAAGTTTGGGTATGTTGTACTTTCATTTTCATTGAATTCCAGGAAATCTTTAATTTCTTTCTTTATTTCTTCCTTGACCCATTGGTGGTTTATTTGGGCATTGTTCAGTTTCCATGAGATTGTAGGCTTTCTGTAAATTTTGTTGTTGTTGAAATCTAACTTTAAGCCATGGTGGTCTGATAAAATACCAGAGGTTATTTCAATTTTTTTTTATCTTTTGAGATTTGCTTTGTGACCGAGCATGTGGTCAATTTTAGAGAAGGTTCCATGGGGTGCTGAGAAGGTATATTCTTTTGTGTTAGGATGGAATGTTCTGTATTTATCTATTAAGTCCATTTGAATCGTAACTTCTGTTAGGTCCCTTATTTCTCTGTTAAGTTTCAGTCTGGCACACCTATCTAGTGGTGAGAGTGGGGTGTTGAAGTCTCCCACTACTAGTGTGTGGGGTTTGATGTGTGATTTAAGCTTTAGTAATGTTTCTTTTACAAATATGGGTGCCCTTGTATTTGGGACATAAATGTTCAGAATTGAGACTTTATCTTGGTGGATTTTTCCCTGTGATAAGTATGTAATGTTCTTCCCAATCTCTTTTGATTGATTTTAGTTTGAAGTCTATTTTATTAGATATTAGGATAGCTACACTAGTTTGCTTCTTAAGTCCATTTGATTGGAAAGACTTTTCCTAGCCTTTTACTCTGAGGTAGTGCCTGTCTTTGAAGTTGAGGTGTGTTTCTTGTATGCAGCAGCAGAATGGATCCTGTTTTCATATCCATTCTGTCAGCCTGTGTCTTTTTATAGGTGAATTGAGACCATTGGTATTAATGGATATTAATGACCAGTGATGGTTAATTCCTGTTATTTTTTGTTGGGAGTGTTGTGTGTTTCTCTTCTTTGGTATTTGTTGGTAGGGGATTATCTATTGCCTATATTTTCATGGGTGTATCTAACTTCCTTAGGTTGGATTTATCCTTTTAATGCTTTCTGTAGGGCTGGATTTGTGGATAGGTATTATTTAAATCTGATTTTATCATGGAATATTTTGTTTACTCCATCTATGGCAATTGAGAGTTTTGCTGGATATAATAGTCTGGGTTGGCATCCATGCTCCCTAAGCATAACATCTGTTCAGGACCTTCTGGCTTTCAGAGTCTCCATTGAGAAGTCAAGTGTTATTCTGATGGGTCTGTCTTTATATGTTACTTGGCCCTTTTCCTTTGCAGCTCTTAATATTTTTTCTTTATTCTGTATATTATTGGTTTGATTATTATGTGGCAAGGGGTCTTTTTTTTGATCCAGTCTATTTGGTGTTCTGTAAGCTTCTTGTACCTTCATAGGCATTTCCTTCTTTAAGTTGGGAATGTTTCCTTCTATGATTTTGTTGAATATATTTTCTGTGCCTTTGAGTTGGTATTCTTCTCCTTCTTCGATCCCTATTATTTTTAGGTTTGGTCTTTTCATGGTGTCCCCAGGTTCCTGGTTGTTTTGTGCTATGACTTTGTTGGCTTTAGTGTATTCTTTGACTGATAAGTCTATTTCCTCTAGCGTATCTTCAATGTCAGAGATCCTCTCTTCCACCTCTTGCATTCTTTTCTTATGTTTGCATCTGTAGTTTCTGTTTGTTTACTCAGATTTTCCATTTCTAGCCTTCCCTCGGTTTGTGTCTTCTTTATTGCCTCTACTTCAGTTTTCAAATCTTAGACTGTTTCATTCACCTGTTTAATTACTTTTTCTTGGCTTTCTTTAAGGGATTTATTGATTTCTTCCAATTTTTTGTTTGTCTTTTCTTTGAATTCTTTAAGGGTAGTTTTCATTTCCTCTTTAAAAGCTTCTGTCATCTTCTTAAAGTCATTTTTAAGGTCTATTTCTTCTGCTCCTTATGCTTTGGGATGTTCAGGTCTTGCTGGTGTGGCAACACTAGGTTCTGATGGTGTCATATTGGTCTTCATGTTATTGACTGTTTTTTTGCATTGGCATCTACCCATCTCTTCCTCTAATCCGTGCAAGTGCTGTCTGTGTCTGAGGAAGCGTTTTTTGGTCCAATTGATACTCTTGGTCTAATGGGAGCTCTTGGTCTAATCCGGGCTCTTGATGCAGTCAGTGCTGATGGGTTCTGTGTCTCAGGGAGCAAATCTTAGTCCAATGGGCACCGGTGGGCTCTGCCTCAGGGAGGAGCTATTCCCAATCAGTTCTGTGTAGGACCTATTTTCTTTTCTCAATAGATGCAGGGTGGGCTTATGTCTCTGGGTTTCACTGGTGTCACAGGGCTTGTTTTCTTGGCCAGGGGGCAGGGAAGAGGCAGCTAGCCAGTCCCTGGGCCTCCAATGGCTTGGGAGAGGGGCACAGGGTGTGTCCCTGGGGCCTAGGGGCTAGAGAACTTGTCTGCCCAGTCCAGAGATGGGGTCTTACCTGCTCCCAATTGGTGCAGTGTGGGCTTATGTCTCAGGTTTTCACTGGTGTCATAGGGGGCTGTTTTCTTGGCTAGGGGGAGGGGGAAGAGGCCAAATATTAATATTTTTAAATTATAAAATCACAGTGTGTATTTGCGTGTGTGCGTGTGTGCGTGCATGTGTGTGTGTGCATGTGTGTGTGTGTGTGTGTGTGTGTGTGTGTGTGTGTGTATGTGTATTTATCATGGTGTATATATGGAAATCAGAAGACAACTTGTGGGAGATGGTCTTCTCTTTCTATTATGTGAAATCTAGGAATCTAACTGGAGTCTTCATAATTAGTAGCAAATACCTTTACTGGCTGAGCCATCTCCCCAGCCTAAGGACAGCCTTTTTGTTTTGTTGAGATCCTTCAACTGATTGGATCACATTAAGGAAGCCAATCTGCTTTGCCCGAAGTCCACCGACTTTATGTGAACTCTAAGTTGACAAGTAAATTTGGCCACCTCAATAGGTGATCTACAAGAATAGGAAACTGTGGTGAGGTGGGTAACACTGTAAGTTGTCAAGACCCATTTGAAAGCTGTAGGTGTTACAGACTGAATTGTCAGTTCAATATATAGGCACAATGATTGACTGGGATAGAAAGCCCAGAGGCAGACATGGGTATGCATGCTTCCAGGTTTACCATGGAAGTGAAAACACTGTACAACAGTGAGGCCTTACACTTTAGGAATAGTATGAAGCTAACTGGATATCTGGATGTATTAGTTACTTTTCTGTTGTTATCATAAAAGTCCATGACCAAGGCAACTTCCAAAAGGAAGAGTTTATTTGGGTATTATGGTTTGAGGAATGTGTCCATCATGGCAGGGAGCATGGCATAGGAGCAAGAAAGTAAGAACTCACGTCTTCAACAGCAAGCATGAAGCAAAGTCAGAGACCTAGAAGTGATGAGGTTTCAACTCACAGGCCCTGTCCCCAGTTATGGTGATATTTTATTTGTACTAAAATGTTATTTGTGTGTTAATAAATAAAGTTGCCCGGGGATCAGAGCTATTAGCAAGCCATAGGAAAGCTGGGCGGTGGTGGTACACGCCTTTAATCCCAGCACTTGGTAGGCAGAGCTAGGTAAGTCTCTGTGTGTTCAGGGATACAGCCAGCATTGGATACACACACCTTTAATCTCAATACCAACCATAGAAGACCTGGAGGTCTGTACAGACAGGCAGTGATGAGGCGGTCATGTGGTTGGGTTTACATCCAATGAGAAAGCAGAACAGAAAGTCTATATAAAGACTTTAACACAGGAAGTAGCTCTCTTTTGGAGAGATAGGACCACCGCAGGAGGAAGGGTAAGGTTTCAGCTTTTAGCTCTGACCTCTTGACTTTCTTCTTTGCATTGGTTCTATGTTTCTTATTTAATAAAACGGTTGGTTACATCTACACCCAGTGACTGCTTCCTCTAGGAAGGCCACACCTCCTAAGCCTCCCCAAATAGTGCCTCCTTTTTGGTACTGAATGTTTAAATATCTAAGCCAATGGGGGAGATTCTCATTCAAACCACTAGAAACTCAACTAGAAGTTGTTGGTTTTTACTCTTCTGGGGGGCCCACCTACTGGCTCTGAAATTCTTAAGTATAAATGTCAAGCCTTAGCTTGTCTTGTTTCCAGACAGCTGTTCTTAACTTAACCTATCTATCTTTGCCTTTGGACTTTTAACTTTCTCTATTTCTGTGTGCCTTTCTTTCCCTCTCACTCCATGTGTGGCTGTGTAGCTGGGTGGCTGGCCCCTGAAGTCCTCCTCATTCCTCTCTCATTCCTTCTTCCTTTCTCCCAGATTTCTCCTTCTATTTCTTCTCTCTGCCTGCCTGTTCTCCCTATCTATTCTCCTGTCCTACTATTGGCCATTCAGTCTTTATTTGACCATCAGCTATTTTAGACAAGAAAAGTAACTCAGCTTCACAGATTTAAACAAATGCAACATAAACAGAAGTAACACACCTTAAAATAACATTCCCCAACAACTGTGGTGATAAGATGCTCTAAACAAAGCACATCTTTGGTGCCCCAGAAAGGAAAAAGTACCAAGTCCTCCTGTGGGTTCTGTGGTCAGCCTGAGTTTTCTTTCCTCTTCCTGCTGGCTTGGCAGGTTCCTGAAATAGCAGATGGATGAGAAGGTCTCATGTGCAGTGTTTGTAGCCTGTCTTCAGTCAGTCCTTCCGCAGGCAGTAGATAGTCGTCCTTGTCAGTGTGTCCATTCCTCAGGGGTGTCCACATCACTCCTGCATTCACAAGCTGACCTTGGCCCTCCTGCTTTCAGTAGTGTTTCCTTACCCTGAGCATGAGCACGAGGTCACTGTCTGAGCCTTTGTCACAGGAGCCTGATGACACCCCATCCTTGTGTGGTCTCTAAACCCCTTGAGTTCCTTCTCTGTGTCTTCATTCGTGGATGCTTCCTCAGTCTCATGTCCAACCACGCCCTGTTGCTCTAGACTGTCTACCTCATGTCTGCCTGCTGTTCTGGCCCGGTCCCCTGGAGTGGCTGAACAAGCTGTGCCAACAGCACAGTGCCCTTCCTTCAGTCTCCAAGGCCAGCACAGAGCCCTGTCTGTGGTCTGGAATCACCCCCACCCTAGCTGATGCAGCTGTGCTTACTACCTGGGGCTTGGGAAGGGCTCCCTCTGCTGGGAGAGGACAGAATTGCTGGGCAGAGCTCATCTCTGGGTAAGAGAAGCACCATGGAGAGAAGACTGCATCTCAAAATCTTCCCATGCCAGGGAGCTGATAAGGGCAAGTTGGTTAGGATATGTTAGTGTCTTTCAGCCATGATGTGGACAAAGACTAGCTAGAGGACGGAGGCCCATCCTTTCCTCCCAGGCAGACATTCTGAGCCTCTACCTGGGCCCCCAGCAACTCTTGGGACCCAGCTAAGATTGGCAGCAAAGAATCAGAGCCAAGAATAGGCAAGTCACAGGTTTCTACTGCCAACGACCTCACTCAGGCCATGCCATTCATGCCTCAGTTTCTTCATCTGTGAAATGGGGTCTGCACTCTCTCTCTAGTCTAAAGATGCAGTGCCTAGTGACTTAGGGTCACTATTGCTGAAAAGAAACACCAGGATCAAAGGCAAGTTGGGGAAGGGTTTATTGGGCTTACACTTGCACATTATAGTCCATCACCAAAGAAAGTCAGTACAGAAACTCAAACAGGGCCAGAACCTGGTGGTAGGAGCTGGTGCAGAGGCTGTGGAGGGGTGTGGCTTACTGGCAAGCTCTCAAGGCTTGCTTTGGTACACTTTCTTACAGAACTCAGAACCACAAGCTCTCTGATGGCTCCACCTACAATGGGCTGGGGCCTCCCCCATCAATCACTATTAAGAAAATACCTTAGATGCTCGCCTGCAGCCCAATCTTAGGGAGTCATTTTCTTAATGGAGGTTCTCTCCTTTCTGATGACTCTAGCCAGTGACAAGTTGACATAAAACTAGCCAGGAAATGCCTAACATGGGGCTAGGGGTAGAAATTGATTGGCAGAATGCTGGCCCAGCATGTGCAAAGCTCTGGGTTGGATCTTTAGTCCCACATAGAACTGGGCATGCTGATGGAATCCCAGCACTAGAGAAGCTGGGGCAGGAAGATCAGGAATTCAGAGACATCCTCAGCTTCAAAGTGAGTTTGTGGACAACTTCATGAGACACTCTGAGAGAAAAAGGAAGGAAGGAAGGAAGGATGAGGGGGAGGGAGGAGGAGAAAGAGAAATGGCTGACGTGGCGCAGGTGTTCCACATGACTAGGGTGAGAAGAAAAGAATCTGGCTTGTGGTTTTCAAAAAGAAAAAGGACATATTGACCTGGCCTTCAGGGCACAGGGTGCTGCCATCATGAGGGTACTTTATGACTGTCCTCAGAAAAGCTGAGGGGATGTGCCCAGGACATGGTCCCATAGGTAGTCAATCTCTGGGGCCAAGGATGAGCTAGCCAGAAGCCCCAGGTTCCCTTGCCAGACTCAATCATGGTTTATATGATCTTGATCACAAACATCTGAGGGGTGTGGGCTTGTTTTCCAGGAGAAGAAATTTAGCCCAGGTGTGTCTTGCCTGGAGCACCCCTAGGGCTTTGGTTCTCAAACTGTGGGTTATGACCCACTTGCAAACCTCTAATCTCCCAAACTATTTACATTACATCCCACAACAGTAGCAAAATTACATTTATGAAGTAGCATCACAAGTGATTTTATGTCTAGGGGTCACGACAACATAAGGGATAGTATTATAGGGTCACAAGCATTTGGAAGGCTGAAAGCCACTGCCCAAGATCCAGGGGGTTCCACCAGGTTCCTGATGGAAAACTTTTGGAGAGGTGATGATCAGGGCACACAGAGAGAGCCTTGCAGAGGACTAGCCTGAGGACACAGGGCACCTGGTGAAGCTGGGCAGGTGTTTCCAGGGAGTTGAGCTCCTGGCCCAGCTGCAGAGGAACTGGCTTTCTCATGCCTTACTCTCCCCACCCCTGCTGCAACCTGTGATGAGTTCTCCACCCTGCCCCTTCAGGACTGCATTTTAAGGAAGCAGACAGCTCAAAGGCTCTGTACTATGGCTACTTCTCAGCAGAGGGCTCCCCCAATCACTCTGAGCTATGTATGTCCTGGTTTCTATGAAGATGAGAAGAGGAGACTCTGGATGGTTGTATACCTGGGCTTTAGACCCTTCCATACAAGTCATAACACGGTGAGTTTGGGGGCCGCAGGGAGGCTGTACCCCACCTATAGTCCTTGTGTTCTAGGGTGTGTGTGTTGGGGGGATGTTATCATCATGTCAGAAAACAGCTGATACTGGTCTGTGAAGAGAATCATGTCCTAACTCATGCACCAGCCTCAGGAGCCCCTGCTTTGAGGCCCCACAGGCACAAGCTTATCCACAGATGGTGGGGGCCTTTGTGGTGAGGCCTGACTTACCAGTAGAGGGCCCAGTCAGAGGAGCATGCTGAGAAATCTTATAGATAGGATAGTTGAAAGGCTAGTCTTTGTGGGTTGAGTAGGAGTTCTCCAGGTCAGAAATAAGGCACACACTTGGAAGGAGCAGATGGGAATGTAAAGCACTAGCTTCTGATTTTTCTGCACATAATGACACACCTGCTGCTGTTGTCCCCAAACTTGAATGTCCTGGGGAAGCATTTAACAGATAAGGGTCCTTACCCTGGAAACTGACTGGGGCCCTGCGGGAGGTCCAAATGGGTTAGTGGATCTGCTGATGACATAGATAATCACTCTGAAACCTGCTCTGTGCTGTGGCTTTAGACCACGATGGAACCTGGGAGGCCAAAATGCTCTGTAAAGCAGTAAAAGCATTTCTAGGCATCAGAACTGCTCCCCAAGGACCAGGGATGTCACTTGAGCAAAGCCCTTGTGTTGATATGACAGAGACTATGGGTCCCTTCCCTAGTCCAAGGTGAGGAGTGTTCTATCTTATTCCTGGGACAAATGGCTAAGGTGTCCATTAACATGTCAGCGTGGACGCTGGTCTCTAGGTTCTCCCAGCATCCCTCAATCCCTACCGGTTACAGAAGTATGGCTAGGTTTCCATGCCTTCTACCAAGAACTCTCGAGTCCAGGGCCTGTATCTCTTCCTGCCTTGTCCATCCTCCCCACCCCTGCCTCCTCTGGCCCCTATATAACTCTGACATTGTGATTATGTCTCTTTGTCCAGGCCACCCCACTTGGTTGGCATCTCCTCTCCCCTCTCCTCTTTCTTCTCCTTCTCCTCCCCTCTCTCCTCTCCTCACATGGCCAGCCTCACAGTCCTGTTCACTCTGGACTCTCCAGATGTCTCTGCCTCTGGCTATGCTCTTCCTTTTATCTACAATAAGCCTTCTCCTCCACCATACTTGGGAGCAGTCATGTCCTTCCTTTTTTTTTTATTTTTTCCCTTCATCTGGTGCTGACATGATATGATAATGGACCTCAGTTTGTCCCAGGTTTGAAGCCTAACAAGGGGTAATTCACCTTTTGCACCATTAAAAAAAAAAGTTAGATAAGTGTTTTTCTTTAAACCCATACCAAGTAAAGGATGGAAAGGTTTTTGACCAAATATGTTCAGTAAAAAAAAAAAAAAAAGACCCAGAAAAGAATTCTGTTGGTGAGGATGTAAATGAAGCGGCTTCCATGGGAAACATTGTGTAGTCAATTAAATTCAAATAGAGTCACCTGCCTCCCCGCCATCTCTGGTTAAAGTAGCTATTGGCTCCAAGTGTGCATGGAGGGGCAGGTGTGGCAATCAGAAGAGCTGCTGACAGCTGAGTGTAAAAGGGGCGGGGCTAATCTGATGGCTGCTGTGAGAGAGAGAACCTGAGGTCCCCAGGCAAAGCTGTGGCTAAGGGACACATGCACAGGAAGTGCCCCCTGGAGTGGCACTTGAACTCACTTTGTGCTTCAGGCAGGCCTGGAACTTGTGATCCTCCTGCCTCAACCTCCTGAGTAGTTTGGGATCCCAGGTTGCAACACCAGGCCCAGCATTGATCTTCTCTCTTTCCTCCTTCCCTCCTTCCTTCATTCCCTCCTATTTCTGTCTGTCTGTCTACATGTCTGTCTGTCTGTCTCTGTCTTTGTCTGTCTCTTTTGGTTTGTATACTAAGAAATAGGTTACATTTGTAACATTTTCACACAC